>NC_141700.1:174746121-175374121 GCF_964263255.1 Lissotriton vulgaris | reverse complement strand
AACACAGATTATGTCTGTACTGGGTAATATTGACTATTTGCCCAGTACTGACTAGTGCAAACTCACAGATGCAGACTTGGACACATATTGGGCCACATTTGGTCGAATTCATCAACTTTAGAGTTTTACGAATGTGACATTTACTGCTGTAGGTTCATTACTGTGCTTGGAGGAGATAAATTATGGGATTCTCATAAGGAATATCCCTGTAAACTTGTGAAATCTCAGAATTCCACAGGTGCCTTAAATGCATTCTTTTAGTTAGACCAAAGGGAGTTAATCATGCAGAACTGTGCACTGACACAATTGACCCATTAAAAGTTTTCCCTAAGAAGAAAGTTCTATCTCTATTAAGAATGTGGGTGCTTCTAATTGCACCCTTCATAGGATTAAACTAGCATCTAATTCCGTTTCAGGAAACTACCTGTGGATGGTATGTGATTACCCACAAACATATGAATTTGTGAGTGTACTGTTTCATCTGGAAGTGGTCTACCTACCTGCCAATCCCTAAATTTAAGGAACTGAAATAAATCTGCAGTGGTAGATTTTCAAAACAATAAATCGACTATGATTGTAATATTCCACAATCCTGATTCTGCAATGTAGAATTTACGATCACAAATCATAAGACTATCACTCAAGAACATGGTGACCATCCTTTTATTGAAGATCTCTTTTTAAACTGGAGATGTTCTGCCAATTTATATAAACATATGCGATTAAACATAAATATTGTGAAGAAGAAAAATCTGGTATAGCCCCACTTAATGTGAAAATGTAAAGATAAAATAATTGATCTTCTGACATTGTTTATATGGGCTCTAGTGGGTTTCCATTCATTTACGATTGATTACGCAAAGCAACGGAGATCTTAGGCGAGTATTTGCAAACTGGTCCTAAACATTAAAGAAAATCCCACAATGTATCTAGTGAGCATTAATAAAAAAATATTCCAGCTGAGAAAGAAGTGAGATGAATGGGTGAGGGATCCTCTTCCCTATCATATTTTATAAATTATGATAAATTTGAAGATAATGTCAAGAGTCTTACAGGTTATTAACACTGAGATTACCTTATTGCAAGAAAGATGTACTGCAGACATTCAACTTCCATTGTGAGAAATATTTAATGCAGACATCTTGCACTTCTATAATCATAATACAACTGGCAGTTCAACTTTAACAAACATTGTAATTGTTAGTATTCCAAGTGCTGTTTTTTCAATTTCAATGTGTGATGGAACGAAGCCACAACATGCATCCACTAGTTACTTGCACCATACACAGGAACTCATGCATAAAAGGCAGATTTATGATATCAGGGAGAGTCACAAAGATACTTGTGCCCTTAAGAGTGGCATTTAGCTCAGATGCAAAACACGTCATTCATAAAAGGATAAACAATGTAAGATGTGTCTGTGGAAACATCTTGCATGCGTATCACATAAGTGTAATCAGAATGGTGGAAGTATGAAAAGAGGACCATATAAATTATCCTTTTTGCATGTGCCAACTGACAGTGTGAAAGACATGGCCAAAGATAAGGAATGTAAATCATGCTACCAACACCAAAGGGACAAATGGCAGAGGAAAATTGAATTTACTCTAATCTGGTTTGCTCCCCAAGTATGCCTGTAAGGACCAGGTGCAAGAATAGGAATAAGTATCCAACTGTATCCAATGTGAACATACAAAAAGCAGTGGCTGGATATAAAATTGCGCAAGGCCAAAAGGAAGTAGTTTTCACAATAAACTGCTCAGAGGGACAACAGGAAGTTGGCCACTAACACCCCCTATGGTTCTCCTATGTGAAGCACAAGGAGTAAAGGATCAACCAAAAAATGTCCCGAGCAAAGATCACACCAATAACAGTCGTATGAGAAATAAAGATTCAGATTCATCACATATCATGTGGTAGAAAAGTCAATTCCATTTATTTCTTTATTTTCTCTTTTCTTCTTCTTCTTCTCAAACAGTCAAACCTTCCAGTAAGGCTTCAAATATTCATACAGGTGTAGCCAGAAAATGCACAAAGCCGACACGTATTTCGTCACGGGACATTCATCCAAAGACTTCTTCAGGGCTACAACAAAATAATAAATCCATAATATTTACAGATTCATATATCACAGCTCTATTTCCCCTTCACCATCACCAGTGTCAAATAAGGGAAAGTTTGAGCAAGATGTTTTGAAAGGAAAGAAAAAGGAGAAGGTTGGATGTGCACCATTAATCCTTATATTAGTATATAAGAATTGTGTTAGGATAAAAGCAATTCTCTATCGTGATAAGTTTAGGATACTAAAGAGAGCAAACAAGGGGAAGATAAACTATATTTATGCAAGGTAGATGAAAAAGCCAATAGCTTCACATGACTAAACCAATTGGTACCTTATCACCCAAGATTAGATAGTAGTTATAGAACTAAACACAATCACTCACCAAGTATAATTCCTCATAGAGTGAGAGAACAGTTTTTCTTCTTTTTATGGTTCCATAGGACTGTCAGTTGTACAATTCAACGTCATGAACTAATGATCTGAGAAAGGCACAACACAAAAGGGTTATATTAAACCCATTCGGGTAATTCTACAGAGAGATCCTAATAACTGATCTATCCATATCTAAATGGCGTTATACTTATTTTTCAATATTTCTCCAAATATGAGGTCCACTTATCCTTAACTAATCGGTGCAAAATCTGATAAAAGAGAGCCGCTATTCGGGAACCTCTTTAGTATCCTAAACTTATCACGATAGAGAATTGCTTTTATCCTAACACAATTCTTATATACTAATATAAGGATTAATGGTGCACATCCAACCTTCTCCTTTTTCTTTCCTTTCAAAACATCTTGCTCGAACTTTCCCTTATTTGACACTGGTGATGGTGAAGGGGAAATAGAGCTGTGATATATGAATCTGTATATATTATGGATTTATTATTTTGTTGTAGCCCTGAAGAAGTCATTGGGTGAATGTCCCGTGACGAAACACCCGTCGGCTTTGTGCATTTTCTGGCTACACCTGTATGACTATTTGAAGCCTTACTGGAAGGTTTGACTGTTTGAGAAGAAGAAGAAGAAAAGAGAAAAAAAGAAAAAATAAAGAAATAAATGGAATTGACTTTTCTACCACATGATATGTGAAGAATCTGAATCTTTATTTTTAATACGACTGTTATTGGTGTGATCTTTGCTCAGGACATTTTTTGTATCCAATGTGAGCTGGAAGTAGGATGATGTAGTAAAGGTGAGGAACACATCATTTGTGGGTACAAAAGTTCTTAAACAATAATGGTATCCTGGTTATGTACTTGGCTGAAAGTCATCCTTTTGTCAATATCACATAGATTTCTATGCACTTTTTTCTCTAACATCTGGTGTACACAAAGTGCATGGAAACCATTGTGAATTTCCCTATTGATCACTTGCAACCAAAGGCAAATTCTTTATGAATAACTGCATCCTGTGCATTTACATTAGCTCTTTCAGTGTCCCTCTCAGAAGGAGGATCATAGTTTGATTGAGCGCCATAAAGGTAGCACCCCTTGATTTCATATAACATGGACTTAGTAGTTACATAACAATGTCCTTTCTTGTTATAATTTCATTAGAAATTACCGTCAAAATACTATTATGTCTATATTGATTGTTGGTAGTATGCAAAGCTTGCCAGCAGAGTTTGTGCTAATATCACCATCAAATCATGATTGTTATGGAAATAGTAAGGAAGGCATTATGTAACTAATCATAGATTACAACAAAACAATAACAGAGCTTGTAAGCCATACATGGGCTGAAGGCAGAAGTTCAACTTTAAAGCTAATATGCTGGTGTCTAAGCTACTCTTTCATTTCCATGCCCATGCTGGTTTGGTACTCTAAACATTCATTCTTTTTATGCTCTATTACAGTGTCCTTGTACCACCCAACAACTGGCAAATCCACTGCATATACAACTGGAAATCTAGACACATATGACATTTTTTATATTTTTTTATTTTAATGGAGGCATTTGTATAGTGCATACTTAGCAACTGTGGGGAGGGTGGAGTCTTGTATACGATGGTATGGAGCACTGTACGTAGCAACAGGAAAATGTGCTCTACATGCAAGGATATAGATGCATGTGGGAGCACTTACAAACAGGAGCAGCACATGCAGGTAACAGCGGTGGGGCCAGGATGAGGGGGCTATGACTGACGACCACTTGGGAAAAGTAAATAAATAAATAATTTTCCGTTGTTGGGGTCTGTTTAAATCCCCCCCACCTGGTCCAACTGCCTCGCCGTTCTTACCTGCACCGGCCGCTCCTGCTTACAAAACGCAGGCCTGTAAAGTTACACTGGGGAGAAGAAAGGTATGTGTGGGGTGTGAATGAAAAGAAAGATTAGTTTATAGGTTTGAGGAAAAGGTGACGAGGTGAGTTTTGAGAGCTTTCCTAAACCACTGTAAGGAACGAGCAAGTTGAAGGTTCTAGATGAGTTTCTTGCAGTCAGTTGTGCATGCTGGGAAGCAACAGCAAAGTTTTTGTGGAAAAGGTAAATTTACTATTCTAATTCCAGTCCTAGAATTTAGGGAGGAAAACCAGTTGTCCCACAAAAAAGTCAAGAAGGCATATTTATTTTTATAACTTCAGATCAAGAATATTTTGGGGAAAGTTACAAATTCAACAAGATTTTTTTAAAGGGTTGAAAAGTTGCAATTTTGCACTATAAGGAAGACCTGCTCTGTGAATGAGACTGAAACTAAAAAGTGAGAAATCAAAATAACACACTAGACATTGTAAGCCAGAATAGTTGGTTTAGGGTTGGAGTGATGTGATTAAACTATCTTCAGTTGCCGATCAAGTGGGCTGCTGATCTAGTGTTTTAGAGGTCTGCAAGTAAGTCATTGCCCCTAGTGAGATATGAAAATGAGAGGACCCGGATGAAAGTGAAGAAATTATTTTGTGGGAACATCTTGATGCTGCACAGAGTTGAATCTGTCTGAGCATTTAATTTTCACATGATCTGTCAAAAAGAGGTTTGAGTCTATGTAAAAGACAATATTTGTGACCCATTTGAGAGACAGCTTGAGAATCCCTCCGGTTTCAGCAGTAGTTACAGACATCGACTTCGTAATTGAGGGTACCACTGTAACCGAGAAAAAGCTGTCGTAGATGTTTTTCATTTAAGAAATATATCAGGAAGGTCTCAATTATTTATGTCCAGCATGACCTGACCATAGGGATGTAGCTAGCAAACGATGTATGGATGAAGAGCAATGTCTTGTTAACTCAGTAGCACTCAACAAGGCTTCATGCACAGATTAAAAAGCATGGGATTGAATACGAAATACCAAAGTTCACATGGAATGGTGACAATTCATTTTAACAAGTGGCAACCTAGCAGAGAGATCAAAGTGAAACATTTCAGAATTATGTCTCCTATGCCAGTGCATGAGGAATGGGTATCTAACTGCCAGGAGGCCAATGATGTAAAATGACTCGAGTAAGTTATGGATCACTAGAAGGGCATCACTTGCCTACCTGGAATGTAACAAGTTGAGAGCAATATTGTTTTAGTCACAACAAATATATCTCCAGGAGTTTTTGGTCCTTTAAGACTTTTATAGAATTTGTTATAAGAACTCTGAAATTTCTGTAAATTAGTAATTATGCAGAAAGCAGTAGTGTAATGTTGGAAATTGGGTTCCTGGTTGGCTGAGCTAGGCACCCAGGCCAGGCAGGAATCACTAATTTAGTCATGGTAAGCTCGATGCACACTAATAGATAACCTGTGCTCACCCTCAGGTATCGCCGCACAGAGCAGTCAGGCTTCTATAAGGAGACAATGTGTAAAGTATTTGGGCAACACACACACACAGTAGCACGATGAATACATCACTAAAAGACGACATACAGGTTTTACTATACTAAAAAATAGACACAAAACGAAGTGAGTAAAGCCCCCACCAACATCCATAAGGACAAGCTGCTTCTGTTTCTGCCACTGATTTTGCCAAAGGCAGTGCCAGGGTTCACAAGGGGCATGCCAGGGGTCGCAGCTGCAACCCCCTAGTGACCCCTAAATGACATCCATGCTGGCTGTTCATCACAAGTCATTGTCTGGCAGTTTACATCAATCTACGTGCGTGTAGTAGATATGGCCACTCCCCATTATTAGGGTTGAAAGCCCTTTCTCTACTACATGCTAACAGCCCTAAATAAGCAAAAACAGTCACTAAAATGGGCCAAATATGTTTGACCAGGAAAGGATGCACACATAAATCAGGGGTAAAGAATAAATAGAGAACAACAGTATCACAGTATGTACAGCCTCCTGTCTAGCAATGGTGACAAGGGTCATAATGCCTGCAATGAAAATGGCCCCCCTTCCCCTCCATTGGGCAGTACAATACAGCCATATTTGGTTGCAGTGAGAAATGTGAACCCCTGGTCTCAGGTGACACTGTTTCTGCTACACCACTGATATGTATGCCCAGAGCCGGACTGAGAATGCAAACCAGCCCTGGCAATTAAATCTGAGCGGCCCAGGGTGGGATTTTGCTGGTTGGAAACACTGCTGCTGCTTTTGTTACAGGGGGCTGATATTGAAGCACTGCAAAAACGTCCCACACTGGTCCAAAACCTGCCCCACCCTTCTGGCCCACCAGGAAAATGTCCGGTGCCCGCTACGGCCAGTCCGGCCCAGTGTATGCCCCTGTGAAGCTACACTAAGGGTGTTAAATTCCCCTGTAAAGCCGCTGCCCTCTACAAACTGAGAGCTGCATGTAAGACTCTCTCTGACACAGATTGCGAGATCGAAAGGGCCTTGAATCCGCAGTGGAAGCTTAGATTTAGCACAGATTAATCCAAACCCTCTGCTTTACACTCTCCATCACCCCCCACCCCCAACACACATTGACAATGTTAGATTAATCATGCCAGTTTGGGTACAGCTGTCCTTCTAACTGCGCAACTCATTCTGCTGGTGGAGATGATGAGGATGAAACGTACATCGCTTGTGACAGCGGTAACCAACTACTTGCAGACGGGTAATCGTATTTTAGAGGGATGCAGTGGCTTCCGGAAACGTGTGAAGATTATAGCACAACAATAATGAACAGCTCAACAACGGTGAAAAGAAAAGACCCCAAATGAAGAGGGCAGGAGAGACACTGGGTGTGTGAATGACATATTTTAAAAGAAGCTAAAATACCAAGGGAATTTTAGACTTTAAGAGGATTTATATGGTGTCTAATATTAGCTCTGTCTGTATTTATGCCATGCCAATGAAAATCTATGTGACCCAATGACATGATATTTTAACAAGTGTAATATTAAACAGATATTCAGACATGTATTACTAAATTGTAAATGTCGTCCCGTGTTCTTACCACACTGTCGCTCAACTGACTTAGGACAACAATGATTACTGCCTCAAACATCCATTCTATAATCAGTTTATAAAAGAAAACAGGCCACCAACACTAGGCTCAGTTATTGTAGTTTTATCCCAAGCCATGGATTATATCCCTTTTGCTCTGCTTATAGTTAATTATTTTTGTTTATAGCTGATGCACAAAAAAACACTGTATGGGATAAACCATACATGCAGATGAGCAGAGTGTGATGGGCTATACATCACCATTGTTGAGGGTGAGGGGAGGCACCATAACTGACCCAAGGATTCAGCTACCATAAGTCAAGGATGCTTTCCAAAACCAATGATGGCAATAAAGAGCATCTATCTACCAATCTATCTATCTATCTATCTATCTATCTATCTATCTATCTATCTATCTATCTATCTATCTATCTATGCCATGTGGCCCAATAAGACATTATTTAGGGCAAATGTATTAATAAACGTACAGTCACACATGTATTTATTTGGTGCAAAGGTAAAATTCGAGTTTATTGCCACAGTACAGCAAAATTGAGATGAGAAATAAACTTTTTACTGCTTTACCGTCGTAAAGATACTACACGTAAACCTACACTTGAAAATTGTGTGTAGCAAAAAAGTAGTAAACTTACACTAAAAATATAAGTTTACTTTTGTGAATAAGACATTTGGAAAGATTGCACAAATGTAATCCCTTGCATTCTGGTTTTGGTTAAATGCCTTTTGTTAAGACATATGAAAAACTCCATTTGTAATAAAGAGATGCAGTTTGCCATGAGTTTTCATGACAGTAATTGTCTTCTATATATTTTGGTTTACCAGTCATATGAAAAAATATTAATGACTATACCACCAATACAGATTTTCAGAGTATATTATGCAATGTATTACAATTGTTGAGAGAGGGCAGAGCTCTCATAACCCAACCCACTACTTTGCCTCTCGTGAATCATGGTCCCTCCTCACACTCAATATTGGTAATAAATATTATACTACACTCTGTGCATCTGCATCTCTCTCTCTCTCTCTCTCTGTCTCTGTCTCTGTCTCTCTCTGTCTCTCTCTCTCTCTCTCTGTCTCTCTCTCTCTCTCTCTATATATATATATATATACATATATATATACACACATATATATATATATACACACATATATATATATATACACACACACACATATATATATATATATATATATATATATATATATATATATATATATATATATATATATATATATATATATATATATATATATATATATATACACAATTAAATCAAGAAAACGCCAGAGACTTAAGAAAACGATGAGGATAGCGGGCAAGGTGGTTGTCTTAACTAAATGCAATTAATTGTGACTAATTGTTAATGCCACAGAACAAGCATGTGCTATAATTGCAAAGAAACGAAATCTTAGCTCATGTTGAAATTAACAACCCAGTGGCCAGTTTATTAATTAACCCCCAAGAAACATTGAGACAAGAGAGGGGAAGAGCAAAAGACAATCCAATAACTCTCTGCGGAATTCTTATATGAGAAATTTACTAAGGTAAACAAATTGTGCCATTGACAATAAGGGGCAAGAGGATAGCCACACACTTTTATGTTGATGTTTATGTGAGACAATATAAAAAACTGAAGGGATAAAGCCTTATTACCACTCAGGAGGAAATACTTACAAAATATTTGCAGCTTTAAAATTGTTTACATATCCAATTGGTGTTTTTCCTCGTTTGGGGGCATTCGAATCAACAGTCAGTGCCACAGTTACTTAAACGGCTGAAGCAAACTTTATATAATGTGACAAGCAAATTACCAGGGAAGTCAAAGGGTATAATTGACAAAATAATGAAGAGTGAAAATGGAATATCTTTCCATGTAAGATAACTGCCTAAAAGAAGTTGCAATTAGGGCGGCACCAATTGTATGACTCTTAACAATGGAAATGTATATGTATTTAATGTCGTGGATACCCAATGCTCCTGTTTTTTCCCGGGATCCTATCGCACTTGGGAGATTGAGCAAACTGGCCCTCAATCGATATCAAAGCCTGTATCATGTGATGACATGGCCAAGCACATTCCAGTGTCAATGCATTTGTCTTCACTGCCAAGTGCACTGTAAATAGTATGAACTCCATTGACCTCCACACCAAATGGTACAGAACCCATCCCAAAGGTCTGAGCTGTTGAATAGCAGTGGGAATGTCTGATACCGGTGTGGTGGAGATAACCCTGTCTTCACAATAGCGGGGGGGAAAGCCTGTTCAATTTAATCTCCCGATTCAGCTGCCACTGGGAGGGAGCTGCCTCATTGAAAAGCCTCTGCCAATTGCCCAGGAATGTAGTGGAAAAATCTGCTCAAAGTTTTGTCAGATTTCCAGTATCCACATTAGAAGTCTTCCTTTATTGCTTTCTCCAACAAGTCAGGGATATTTGCAAAACCTTTGGTGGAAGACAGCTATATGTTAATCACCAGTCTTGCACAAAGGTGGTACAACTGAAAATGACAACTGCTCAGCCAGCGTAAATTGGGTGGCAGGTTGGATGCCATTTCTGTTTGCACCATGACCACCCAAAGGCTTCCCATTGAAAGTCTGCTTTTGCCCCAAGGCATTCCCGTTGGAAGTCTGCTTCTGCCCAAACGCATTTTCATTGGATGTCTGCTTTTGCCCAACCTCACCATAAGGTGCGGCAAAGCTAGGGTATGCAGACACATCTTTTGCCATTTTTATTTGTGCCCTTTGCTCAGAATGCACCTAGACATAACCCAATTTTATGACCAAAACATGTTTGTATTATTGCTTTCGCAATTGACAGAAAAACTCCTGAGAATAACAATCTCTGAACAATCTGAAAGTTCACAATTGCTTTCCGCTAGTCCTAGTGTTCATCAGTAGGGGCGAAGATGAGATTCACAGAAATGTAACTCCTTTCATCCGTTTGTATTGAGACATGAGACAATTGCACAGTAGGGCTATGTTACCAGAGCCCAGGTGTATAAGGGTTCTCTGCACCCCATTTATGTGTTTGTTATACTGCTAAAGGATGATGGGGTGAATATGTTTCTTGCTTGAATTACGGTCATGGCATCCTTGCTACGCTACTGCTCAGTTTGCAAGCCCCATTTAAGAAAGGAAATAAAAGATATGTGCTCTGTGCTCCAACATTATTCTGTTTATTATAGCTTTAGAGCCTGCCGTAGCAGCATGTTGATGCTCTGGGTTGGTTCCTACCTGCCATTAGAAGCCCAGGGCGCTCATTTGTCTTCAATAGAGTGCTCAATATTTCTTCCTGAATTTCAAGCTTCTCTCTAACTCTGCCTTTGTCCCATCTCTACAAGGCACACACTCAGCATTGGGTGTCTTTCTTCTTTCTAGGCTTTCTACTGAGACCCACAACAGGAAGGCTAAGACTTAGAAACAGGAAGTAACCTACACTGGAAATGCTGAGAATTTAAACATGTACAGCTTTAAGAAGGTCAGGTCCCCAATGGCCGGGAACAGAATCAACAAACCCTTATTGTTTGTGAAGCAGTCATAGCCACTGAGGGTAAAGGCGCCCTTGTCCCTTCATTTTCGACCACTTTCTACTTAAGAGCTGACAGAGATTGTGATAGATTCACAATTTTGCCTAATGAGCCGCTTGGTGAACTAAAGCGTGCAGTGTTTCAGCGCCTCAACGCGTATTCCCCAGAAGGCGCCTCGAGAGACTGGGCCCGCGCACCTGCACAACGGTCCACCTTATTTCCAAGAAAATGAGAAATTTCCCCAAACAAAGCTCCAGAAAATCATTGTTTTTCCAACCCATTTTTTGCACAGCTGCCAGATCGTTTGTGAGATGCATCCTTTAATGATCTGCAACTGCAGCAGGCTTCATCAGTCAGATGATACAGATAGATAATTCACCAGACTGTCACATGATCCCCCATCAGTCGAAAATGTGTGAATATATTGCCACAAGCTTTGGGAATAATGGGTGCACCTGTTTACAGTGTCACCTCTGTTTGCTAATTGTCTCCTTGAGCTCCGTTTTACTTCTAATGCATTTATTTTTGACAGGCGCTGTCTATTTAGAAATCACATTACTTCAAGAGCAATTGTTCTTTTGTCTATCAAGTAAATGAAGTGTTGTTATACAGATTTCAGGCTCTGATTGGGAAAGTATCAGAGTCCACAAAGGTCAACAATCAGTCACTTACCTGCAGTAATGGAAGGGTGACAGGCGGTTGAAATACCCTGCAGTCAAAGCCGCAGGGAGAGCCCTGTATTTATGGCTCTGTTTTTAATGCAATGTGGTATGCATACATTAAAGCAAGCACAGTCTCTCATTCACTCTCTACAGTTAGTTACATATATGACAGAGGGCAGCTTAAAGCGGGTCCAAAGTGGCAGGGCACATTTAAACCACTCAAGGCCAAAATTCAATTGAACGCCACTTTGTCTACAAAACAATGACCCCCAAAGGAAAGTTAAAATCAATCCATTTTATTTTCAAAAAGTCGATACTAGACTGGTTGAAGATCAGCCTTGAAAAAAATAACTACTTAAAAAACACTGCTTGCCAAAAGTGATCTTGAATCACAAACCAAAAAGCTAAACCCTGCAGAAACAATTCTCCAGCCTATGATGCCTCATTCAGCAATGCCTGCATTTCATCTGTGTTCATAGGTGCAAAGTTTATGACTGAGTAACATTTTTTCTTCATTCATTCAATTTGTTGACTGATATCAGTCACTATTTTTTATTTTTAATGAACTTTTTTTAACTGGGAATTTTTCAGTATTAATAGCATTATGTGTCACATTAAGGACAGACTATCACACACACTTGTTACAACATGGTAATGGAAGTCTATAATTTTAAAGCCCATTATAGATATTGTTACATTAAATTGCCCAGGAAGGATATTGTTCCTTGTTAATCAGTATTTAAGAAGAGAATTAAGAGAAGAGAACATATTATAAGGAGTCAAGGAAAACAAGGCAGTGAAGTGGAAGGGGAAGCAGAGAAGGTTGAGATTTGGTAAACCAACATGGACGGAGATCTTATGTCATTGGCTGGGTTGGCTAGAAGGCTTCTTACAGAATAGAAAATAGCACCAGAATGTTTGGATTTTTATGCTAACCAGTTTTATAATATTTTGATTGTATGTTTGGAGCCTCACCGGGCACTATTTCCAATTTTCAAATGCCAAAACGTAATTCCCCAATTGTTAGACCCGTCAGCCTTACAGTGGTTTTCACCCAAACATTTTGCCTTTTACCCTCCTGTTTTGCAGAGTTTGTTTTTGTTGCCATAGGACTCTGTGCACTCTCCCGCTGCTAACGAGTGCTAAAGTGCTTGTGCTCACTACCTAAAGCATGGTAAAATTGGCTCACACCTGATTGGCAAATTTAATTTACTTATACGTCCCTAGTAAAGTGGTATACCATATACCCATGGCTGGTAAATTAAATGCTACTAGTGGGCCCAGAGCACTTATTGTGCCACCTACTTAAGTAGCACCCTAAAATATGTCGCAGGCCTTGCATTGTAGCCTGTATGTAATTTTAAACTGCCAATTTCACTTAGCAAAATAGGCCCCTTGCCAGGCAGAAAAACTCCCTTTTTAATACATATGTCACCCCTAACGTATATGCCCTAAAAAGCTCATAGGGCAGGGTGCATTATATTTAAAAAGTTGGACATGTACCTTTAAGTTTCACATGTCCTGATAGTGAGAAACTCACAAATGTATTTTTCTCAACTGCGAGTCCTACCTGTCCCATTGGATAAGATTGGGTTACCTTATTACATTTAATAAGTGATAACATTTGATTGGTAGCAGGACGAAATGTCATGTTTGATGTCTAAGGAATTATAATTTAAAGTGTTCTTAAACTTTAAAGTCAGCCTTTTGGTCACAATTCTGAAAATGCCACTTTTAGTAAGTTTAAAATGGAATAGTTTACAAAATGTTTTCACATATTTTTCTTGTAGTTTTAAACCGGCTTTGGTCCAGAAACCAGTCTTGGTCCTGAGGATAACCCATACATAGGGGGTATTTGAAACACGTTGACTTTGTTGCACTAGGGAGTTGGCGATAATTAACAACTACACTTAGCCAATTCTAAAAGGAACATTGGATAGCTTGCACTACCAAATTGGTGGTACAGCCCCATAAAATGTGCACAGTTAAGGAGTTCTCTTTAAGAAATAAAGATAAGATAATTCCATAATTCTTTTAACTGATAACTGCTATAATGTAAATGCGCCTTGCATACTGTGTTTTGATATTAAGTGTAGATTACAATTTGATGTATGATTTAAATCCCTTTTTTGTATAAGCCTGTGGGCTTAAAACATTGTCAAAAGTGTGGTATTGTTGTCCAAAGAAAATGGAAAGTGTATAGGTTTACTGTATAAAACAACTTGGTTTATAAAAAATAATGACAAGAAAATTAAAAAACTTGATCAGTTCTAAAAATTGTGTGGGCAAAATAATTATCAGCAAAGGTGTGTGTTGTTGTTTGGTTTACAAGTGGCCCAACCAAGCCAAGTAAATAGGCCCAACCTCCCAATTCAGTACTTTTAAAAAGTTGACATTTTCTTTTCCTAACCATTTGATGACTGCAGCCTGTTTTTAAGGTCACATGACTAGGTGTAGTTGGGCGTTTTGTATTCTTCTCTCAGTCACACAGTAGAGGGACTGGGTGTTGGCAAGACAGGCCATCCTAGCAGGATGGGCGGTGGAGCTGTGCACAGCCCCACTTGCACTTCAAAGACACTGCCACAGCACAAACACAAAGAGCCACACACTAGGCTTTTGTGCCCCCAGACATCCTGAGACCAATGGAAAGACTCAAGAAATTCTGGAAACTTCTGTGGGGGGACAACTCTAGAAGTTTCTTCCACTTCAAAGCTGGCAATATGTTTAACATTAGGATCCTAAGACCCACTCTGCAGTTCACTTCTGGAACTGCAGGCGGACTCTCAGGGGACCACCCCGCAACCTGTGGCCTGCTATATATTTCAGAGGACTACCCTGCTTTTTGAGACCTGCATTTGTGCTTGAACCCAGGACTTCCAGAGTGAATCCAAGAGCTATTTGACTGGCCTACTGATCCTCAAGACAGAAACCGCTCCAACCATCTTCAACCCACACCTGGACCAATCCTGAGTGAGTCCCGACCCTCAAAGAGGTGCCCCTCAATCTTGGACTCTTGGAAGTGATGTTAAAGGTGCCCAGATAGTCTACATGAGCCCCCTCGCGGCCATCGCAGTCTACATGAGCCCCCTCGCGGCCATCGCACGCCAACACAACCTCAACATCATCTCCTACGCCGATGATACCCAGCTGATCCTCTCCCTGACCAACGACCCCGCCGCCGCCAGAGCCAACCTTCACGAAGGAATGAAAGAGGTAGCCGAGTGGATGTCGACCAGCCGCCTGAAGCTGAACTCGGACAAGACGGAAGTCCTCATCCTGGGATCCTCGCCCTCCGCCTGGGACGACTCCTGGTGGCCCCCCGCCCTGGGCACCGCACCCAAACCGACAGACCACGCACGCAACCTGGGCTTCATCCTGGACTCCTCCCTCTCCATGACCAAGCAAGTCAACGCCGTCTCCTCGTCATGCTTCAACATCCTGCGCATGCTACGGAAGATCTTCCGGTGGGTCCCCACCGAGACCAGGAAGACTGTCACCCAGGCACTCGTCACCAGCCGACTGGACTACGGCAATGCCCTCTACGCCGGAACCACCGCCAAGCTCCAGGAGAGACTCCAACGGATCCAGAACGCCTCAGCCAGACTCATCCTCGACATCCCACGACACAGCCACATCTCCGGACACCTAAGAGACCTGCACTGGCTCCCGGTCAACAAGAGAATCACCTTCCGTCTCCTTACCCACGCACACAAAGCTCTTCATGATCAAGGCCCGAGCTACCTCAACAACCGCATCAACTTCTACGCTCCCAAACGACACCTCCGATCAGCCAGTCACGCCCTCGCCGCCGTCCCCCGCATCCGAAGAACGACAACAGGAGGAAGGTCCTTCTCTTACCTGGCCGCCAAGACCTGGAACTCCCTCCCGACCGACCTGCGCCTGACCCAAGACCACCTCGCCTTCAGGAAGAAGCACAAGACCTGGCTGTTCAGGTAGTAGCAGCACCCCCCCCCCCCTAGCGCCTTGAGACCCTCCGGGTAAGTAGAGCGCTCTATAAATGTCTATGATTGATTGATTGATTGATTGATAGTCGAAATCAAAAATTTGGGACATACAACATTTTTTGCCAAACTGAAACTGAGAGTAGACCAGGACCTACCTACTCGCGGATTTGTCAAACGTGCATCACCCACCGTCCAACCTGACTTCGCAGTAGCTCCCGCTCCTGTTTAGCGGCACCTCGCTGAAGGGGTATAAAGCGTCATGGAGCCTTCATCAGTTACAGCCTGCATCTTTGTCCTGCTGGAGAATTTTCGACTTCCATAAAAGAGACTAAGTCCGAACAAAGAAATCTTCACTGTGACTTTGGCCAGCGGCATTGCCTACTCCTCAGACACCACCAGATGCCTTGCCCCCTGAACTGCACCTTCTAAGACATTTTTCTTAAAAATGTCTTCTTAGTCCAAGGGTAAGTGAAGACCTGGCCAAATTCACTTTGTGTATCCGAACTGCACTCTATCACGTTTGGCTATATATTTTGAGTTTGCCCTGGTCTTGCATGACTAGATGTATGTTGTTAGCGCTTTGATCATTAAGTCACTATTTTTCACCTTAAAGTTTAAAAATTCATAACTCTGGTTCTACTGAGTGGATTTTTGTAACTTCGATGTCAAATACATTAACGTATGCCCTGTGCTGCTAATAGAAGGCTCAAGAAGTATACCCTGTGCTGTTAATAGAAGGCTCAAAAAGTATACCCTGTGCTACTAATAGAAGGCTCAAAAAGAAATGCCTTTAAAATATGGTTGTTACAAATGTGCCTTTGGGGGGCTCCTTTGGGACTAGTCCAAGTAAACATTGATGATGTTGCATGAAAGAGGCTGACATGGGTGGGGGAGGCGGTGCGGGCCAATACTGACCTTCAGTTTAAATTTCAAAAGAATGAGACTTTTAAAGAAACACTGAAGTTGTGTCTGGTATCCTTTCCAACATAGACACCAACAAATTTCTCATACCTATAATTATTGCTCAGGAGTGGAAGGATAAGGAGTAAAATTTTATCAAAATATGTAAGCATGAAGTGTGCAAAATATATATTGAACAATGTTTGCACTATTACAGGGCATGGATCAAGGCCCCGGGTCACTACGCGGCTTACTACCACAGATAACTGGATAACTGATGGGGGTTGGGGGTAGATTCTGACTCGCAGGAGGATTACCACCACCCGGCTCCAGCATGTGATTCTGGGCTTTCAAAGGATTCCAAAACAAATAAATGTAGGCAGGCATGTGTGATGCCACACCCACCTTTCAGAGTGACAGTAAATGTAATATGTGTGCTCACTTGTAAAAACGACTGTGCAG
Organism: Lissotriton vulgaris; assembly: GCF_964263255.1. Taxonomy (NCBI): domain Eukaryota; kingdom Metazoa; phylum Chordata; class Amphibia; order Caudata; family Salamandridae; genus Lissotriton; species Lissotriton vulgaris. The sequence goes on along the minus strand of NC_141700.1, from coordinate 175,357,211 downwards.
ACAAACGCAGACATATAGATAGGCAACACTGATAAAGATTAGGTAGAATAGTTAGCTAGATAAACAGAACTAGGACATAGTTTTTCACCTTTAACCATTCCATAAAACTGAAGCCGAAATTGTGCTTTTGTGCCTGACTTTAATGTCAGAAGTCAGGAATTCTAGAGGCCTTTACACCGCTGGATCCAGTGTGTGATTTGGGACTTATTTTACAATTTGCTCCCCTTCTGCTTGCAGAACACGTATTGTAGTGCATTTTAGTGCAGCTTTTACCAACCGACAAAATAAAAACCACGGAACGTAAAAGTCGAAATGAAAGAAGGACTTTTCCTAAAATCAGTTAATAGTGGCTTCACTGAAAAGGATGCTATTTTAATATCTAAATTAGTACCAACCTAAAGTCTTGTCATTGTCAGTACTTTCCCATGACATTGTCCATGGTCAGTGTGCCCCTGGTTGTGCATGTGTCAATGGGTTTGAGTAGTGTGAGCGTTCTAAATCATTTGTCTAAACGTCTCTCTTTTGTGTGACGCAGCACGTTTTATGTGTGCCAGCGTATGGGAGCAACTGTAAGTGTGCATGGGTTTATTGAGTGTGTACATAATTGTGTTGTTGTATAACAGAGTGCAAGAGTTAGCGTGAATGCTTTATGCATGTGTGTTTGTGACAGATAGGGAAGAGAGCAGGTGTATGCGCATGCCTGGTAAATTTCTGAGCACTTGCCACACGTGCAGACCGAACTTAAATTGAGAGACGGTAATAGACCAAATTATGCATCATATTTACTTTGCAATTATTCTCTACGCAAACAGGGATCATATGCAAATCAAAGCCATTATATACTCAGGGGTTAAATTGGTAAACTACTAACCATAATTTACTTTGCATACTGTAGCATTTGTTCATTTTAGGATAGTCTGAGCTATCATTTAATGTAACCAGTTTGAATTACTTACCCTGGCATCAACTGAAAGTGGACAACATATTCTGTGAATGTGACATCCCCCAAAATAAAGCTTACAACCTTTTATGTGTAAAAACAAATCTAAAAAGAGAAAACAGAGCCCTTTTTTTTACAGAAAGTCCAGATCACAACCATTTTTACTGGCTCAGGAGCCCTGCCTGATATTGGGTGAGGGCCTGTGAGCTACAGCACAGCTCAGGCGTGCAACGCCCATAGGGCTCAAAGGGCTTCAGTCCCCCGTAGTGTGTGTCAGCCTGGGCTGAGACAGCTTCCCAGGCACACACACACAGTTTTTGAGCTGCTGTGGCCTGGCTGGTCGTCTTATTGCAGCCCCACCCGAGTAGTTCACAGGTTTTTAAAAGACCATTTACTTGTTAAGGAGGCTTTGTTGTTTTTGTGACCCCTTCTTAGAGCCCCTGCATCTCCACTCTCCCTATTGGTGGAAGAATTATCCCCCCCAACATTTTTAGTTGCGCCCCCCCCCCCCCTCCAACATTTGGTTCTAGATGCGTCTCTGGCACAGCCCCTCCCCACCTGACGTCTTCATCTTCAAGGGGGGGACATGGAATTTCAGTTGAATTATGCAAACATATACAAATTGCAAAATTGGCATTTAGCACATAAAGTGTGAAAGTTTTGCTTAAAAAAGAGCGCAAAATCTTACATGACGCAAAACAGCAGCCGCTTGTGTTCTGTTCATTCACATTGTTCCCAAACTCTCGCAACATGATTTTTACCCACATGGACAGAATATTAGAAGACTTGGCGTAATGGCGTACTTTTGGACATTTTGCGTGAAACGTGTAAAGCAAAATGCTATCGATGGTGCAGGATCATACCTGCATAATGAAGATTTCGCTCAAGCCTACCTGTCATTCTAGAAATATTACTCCAAGTGAGGTGCCGTCCATTCATGCTTCTCCTGTTCAGAGAACTTTTTCATCAGTTCCAAGAAATGTCCCGGTCGTCAATAGCACACTAGCGGCAGAATCAATCTAAATTATTTCCCCAAACCCCTCCTTCCTGCAAACATTGTCTCTACACAATGCCGAATTCCAACACATATAAAACAGGAATGTGAAACCTTTCATTGCAGAAAATATCCCCGTACAATACCACCACCCCTGCAGGAGACAATGAACGGATTGTGCTGTAAATTTGAATGCTCAAAGTTAAATTGAAATCAATAGGACGCTGCCTGGAGTCTCTGCTATGCATATGCAGTTTATGGCAAGAAACGCTGTCTGATTATCATAGGTTAAACGAGCGAATCTGACTTTTCCTCACAGCAGTCTTTCAAATGGAAATATGCTGAAGTACTTTTTTCTAGGAACTGTTGTCAAATTTCATACTCTGCCTGGTGAAAAACATCTTTAACGCCCGCCTAGGCTACGGATTTGGCTGGCAAGTTGTACTGGGGCTACAACTTTTCACACAGTCTCTTTTAATGAGTACAATGTTTTTGCATTTCTCTTGAATAAATCTGAATACATTTCTTGGAACTCTCTGTGTTCTTTTTCTGCCTATATCAATGGACTTGTATTACCTATTAAATGGATTTTTATTATACATTTGATTTATTTTTCATATGATGGCATGAATTTTCCCTTTGGTTGGTTGATCCCTACACAGACTCTCAATACAATGCCTGATGAAGCCCGACTCAGTAGTACTGAAAATGCTGATAGGGTAAGGAATAGCAATCTGTTTGTGCTGTATTACTGCGCCATTACAGTTTTCTCCCCCGAATGAGGAATAACCGAAAGGAATCGTTTGTGCTCAGTGATTTCCACGGCTGTGCCTCCATTTTATCACTTTTCCCAGACAATTTGCGCCTGCTTTTCAAAGGTGTACTGCATTCCGAAAGTTGCGGGTGCACCACAATTCTCATTTTCCTGAATCTTGCTCATCGAAAACTGATTAGGAAAAGCAAATCAGTTTGTGTCGTATTACTGCACCAAGTTGCAGACTGCACCACAAATCTCAAAGATGTATAAAGAGAGATGAAGGCGTGGCATTTCTTTTTTGTCCATTTTCCATTGTTTTTGCTTTTCATAAAATGTCCTCGCCAAACTAACTCTTCAGAAAGAAAGTTGTAAGAAAGGATTTATAGTTGAGGGGGAAACCTTTCTCAAAAAGAACCCACAATTCTTCTCAGGTTGAAGTCACAAGCGAACCTTAAATTAACCTGTACTCAGCCCTTGGGTAGTTTGGCACACAGCAGTCAGGCTTAGCTCAGCGGTGGTGCAGCGGAGACGGTTTCCCCACCACCCTATTAAGAGTTGGGATTGGGACCGCCCGCCACAGCCTGCCGCAGCCGTAGGGAACCACCGTTCCCTGGTGGTGTTGTAGCAGTGTAGAAGCATCAATATGCTTGGCGGGACTGCAGCGGTCCCACCACTCATATTATGACTTTCCTCTCTGTCCGGGTTTTCATGGCGGTTCCTCCTCCATGAAAATCCCGACAGATAGGAAACGACATGTGCCCCCCTGTGTCCATACACACCAGTTCCTGCAAAGCACGGACTCTTCAGTCCATGCCTTGCAGAAACAGTTTTTGGCATTGCCACTACAGTGCCGGTTTTGAAAGACACCGCCCAAAAAAGCACCCCAGACACAAGTTACACTCGTAATCTGGCGGGAAGCCTCTGCAACAGTTTGGCTGTCCGGTGGCGGGCACAGCTAGCACCTCACAGCCAAATTTATAATCAGGCCCTTAAATGCAAAGCATGTTAACAAAAACCACAATGACACACGTTTTTTGCATTAGTCAGTAGAAAGTAAATATTAGGAAAATCAATACAATACATTATTTTCAAAATGTATCTGTTAAGGAAACGTATTTGAGAAATACAATGCAATCAAACGTATTCTTTCCAATTGTTTTATTAATCGTTGATACTTGCATTTTTGATATCAGCACCAGTCCTTGACTGTATCATTTCTAGACAAAAAAAAGATCAGTGCCACAAAACACTATTGCTAAGAATCAGTAGCTGTCACAAAACAGCACAGTTGGTAGGAATTATAACACAATGTGGGCAGGGATCCCTTCACACTGAGAAACTGATATTTGGTAGGAAGGTCATTAGCCCGAATTATTTTGTGTTGATGAAAAGACTGGCATTCCAAAGGTGGTTCTGTTTGCAGATCAGTTGAGAAGTTTGTTAATCTTCTTAACCCCTTCCATGCGGCTGCGATTCAGGTCCTGTGCGGCAGAATCGCGAGTGGGCGGGTTCATGACGGCCCCCAGCCGTCATCAGCACATGAGCACCGTAGTGCATGACGGCTGGGGGCCATCATCAGCATGAAAGGGGTTAACAAAGTTTAAGAGTTGTGAGTTTCCAGAGAATTATAGCATCATCTAGTCTTGACACATAGGTCATAAGTGCCTTTTGAATCTTTTAGCCCATTCTCCTTTCTGAGAGAAAGATGATTACTACCAAGGTAGCCTGGGCAACCCATGACTTTTGCCAGTGCTATCCTTAACATTCAAAGAATTAATCTGTAATTTGGCTCTGATTGTGATTTCAATTTCCAGAGCAGTCTTACTCATGAAATAGTCCATGAATTGTCAAACATGCTTTGTTCTTTTTAAATCTCAAGAACTAATCAATTGAATATTATTCTTCAAGCCTACTATCAATATTGAATGTTCTTTACAAAGCATATAATCTGAGGACAGAGATGTCATCCAGTTGGGGCATGTTGACATGAGTAAAACTGATTTGTTAATCCTATCAGAGTTCAGAGTGATAAGGCGTTAGATTGCTCTGACACAGGTAACTTTACTGATTTCCACCAATGGACAGGCTCAACATGACTGTAGTTTCAAAATGGACTACTGGATATATGCATGCTGTTTATCATGTTTAGCCAAGAGGTGAGGTATTGATTCGTTGTTCATTTATTTTGGGTTGGGTAAGCGGCAACATCCTCTGTGAAGTGCCTTCAGTCTGAGAGAGAGGACACACTCGGTCACTATGGACTCTTGTTTTACAAATGGTGTTTTACTAAGGTGTAGCCCATGGGGTTTGTGTTCAGTCGCACCTGTTGTTTAACATGCTTGATAAACTGCTTGAATAAATCTTAAAATAAGAGGGCTTCGGAGATTGATCTTCTTGCTGATGAGACTCAGAGACGCATGTGGTGGTACAATAAGCCTGACAAAGAAATTGTCAACTTTTCAGATTACTACAATATATGTACTCTGAAATCAAACCTTCAAAAGACTTAATTTATGATTTGCTAGATTAATTAAAAGAAAAAAGTTGAATGGTGTGATATGGAATATCTTCTAATCCTTCATTGAATCAAAATCAACCATTACCAATAACATAAACGTGCAACATTGGAGCATTGTTTCACTACCCAGGAAGTATGTGAGAACACATTTTTTGCAGTTTTAAACAGCACGCACTTGGCCCAAGATCATTAGAGTGCTTTTCAGAAGCACTAGATTACATTGTACAAGGTCAGATACATTTTTTAATTAACAAAGGATTATTAAGTGATTTGCCCAGAATTGCAGGATGTTGAGCCGGCACAGGGACTTGAACCTGATTCCCCAGTCTCCAATTTGGCAACTCTGGTCATTATGCCATGTTTCCTCCCCTAACACTGTCAGAATAGAATTTGCATTTACCTTCAGCTGCAGCCCTCTCAGTGCTAAAAAAGATTGAACTGTTAAAAATGCTCTAAGAGCAGAGATAAAGGCTTGGATGTGGGTACATGTTTCTGTTCCTTTGGTAGGATGACTATTTGCAAAGTGCACAGGAACTTAATTAACTTCAAAGGGGCCTCCCTTGTCACCGGCCGATCAGATGACACCTACACAGGCCCCTTCTTTGTTCCTCCATTCAGGGAGGCTCCAATCTCAGTGGGGAGGGAGTTGCTCCCAGAACTGGTTTGAAGTGATCACAGAAGAGGGGCTGTTTCCTGCCCTGGCCACACCTATGGGATGTGCACAAAGGAGAAGAGTTTTGCCATCTTGGGTTTAGGCAGAGAGGGGCACTGTGTGATTGTTTGCCAAATGCCACTCACGAGATGCTGCAAAACTGGAGAGGGCAACACCTGAGAACTCTTACCCCATTGGTTAGGAAGGAGCCGGGAATCACTCACACCCACAAGTTGGTGCCAGCCATAAATCTACCCTCCTCTGAACACTACTGGATCTGATGAAGATCAGAAGAGGATTAAATTGCTATTTGAGACATGAGAAGAGCCTTGAAGGGCTGACCGGCTCTCTCTTGAACCCAGGACAAATACGTGGACTCCAAGGGTCGTAAGGTTGACCACCCATTCAAGCTACAGGGACACAACAAGCTACAAGAATCCATTTCTGCAACTGCCCAGCTGGCCATTTCCAACCCGGGACCCTGCTGTTAGCCTCTGCTAAAGTGAGCCCTGGAACCCATGTCTGTGTCAGCTTGGGCTTCTCTTATCACCGCTGAAAACCTGAAACTTACAAACAGTTTGACTCCACAGACCTCGGGAGGACAGGAACAAACCTGCTCAGCCAATGACGGGTTGTGTTGCCACTGGGCTAGAGATTAAGGTGTCTCCCACTCTGAGATTTTCTGCAGAAGCAAATCCGATCCAGTTGAATCTTACAGAGTAGGTGTACGGTTTTGTGGAGCTATCTTTGGCTACAGCCTACAGCCTTGTCCCACTGGAACAATCCAAGCTCCAAAAAAGTGACTAAATGCAAAGAAATCTTGACCAGGGAAAGGTGGCAAAGGTATCCTGCTAGCAAGGGACCTACCTTGGGAGAAAAATTCAAATTTCTCCTACTGAGAACTTTCCAGCCAAAACGCAACAGCTTCACTGGAACCTCGTGTGACAGCTATCTGACCTTATGGAGAACTCCTGGGCTACAGCCTACTTCCTTGCCGGGCTGGAGAAGATCCATGGTGATACTTCCGACGGGGTCTAACTTGGTTTCTGTATCTGACCCAAAATTCATTGTTGTTGGCTTCAAAACGTGCCTTGATCTCAGTCTACCGCAACCGGTTGACTGCAGATGGCGCTTATCACTTTATGGTGCTAATTTTATTTAAAACTTTAAAAAGTCATATCTCCGGTTCTCATTACTGTTTTTTGTAATTTTTGTGCCATTTTATTAATTTAAATTTACTGTAGTTTTCTAAATTAGTTTCATATTTTTCTTGTATTGTGTTTTCACTTTATTACTGTTTTAGTACTGCATAAATACTTTACACGTTGCCTCTAAGGTAAGCCTGTCTTCTCTATGCTGTAGCTAACAGGGGTTTGAGCTCATGTTAATTTAGTGACTGACAAGGGTGGTGATTGTTCCTTGAGGTTGAGATTTTTCCCCAAATAATAATCCAAATTCTTATAGCAGACTATTTAAACAAAATGACTTTTCAAAAACCACACTGATTTACAATGTTTACATGCACATTTGACTGAAGTGGTACTTGTGATGCGGTTCGCCCATATGAAATCAATCTCCATCCTTTAAAGAACAGTGCATTAGGGAAAAGGCAATGATAAGGCTTACTGTGTAAGGATGTTCCCTTGAATAACCTCCACACCCACCCCAACCCCCAGGATTTTATAATTTGCAAAGAAAAATTAAAGTACTTTAAAAAAAAAATGCTGGTTGTCCTTTTATTTGCTCTGTGTCACCACAGGGTCAATAAAAAGAGAGTGAGCAATAGGCCGGCTGGTAGTAGAGGCATTAACTTCTTATATGGTCTGCCAGGTAAAACCGCGGGTAAATGTACAGGGCTCTTCTCCTGTGCAAACTGTCTGCAGGTCAGTTCTCTATCCATCTCCTCTGCACCCCACACCCCTGTGACCCTTTTAACTTCCATGTATTCTGTTCCTCCTCTTATCTGACAGAAGTCCTCTACCCATGCTCCCAACCCCAGCAGACTCTTCTGACTTCTCTAACCCCCAATTCTCCTGAACATCCACCCCTCATACTTCCTGCCACCCTGTGCACCACTGGAATGCAGGTTGCCTAACAACAGACAGTAAATTGAAGTCTTCTCTCCTTGGCACCAGACACCCTCCTGTACAAGGCATAGTGCTTCTGAACACTCTGCCAGGCCACAGTCTATGATTTGGCAGAATTTCCAAGAACAACATAGCATAGATTGAGCATTTTCTGTGACAGGCACATTTTCTTTCTATCGCAATAATACTGCAAATATTGCAGTTTGGTACTACACATTTAGATGTTTGCCACACAGTTTGCCAACTCAGGTCACAAAATGCTGCAGCGTCTGATTGAAGACCTATTGCTTGTTTGAGATTCTGATTGGTCATTAAGAAACCATCTATAAATGTAAGGAAGGGTGCAAGTATGATATAACTACCTAGTGGTAAATGTTGTTTTGAAGATCAGGGACCTTATGCAAGTAGATGCTACTCGCATTGCAGGGATTTATGCGGTGATATGAGTAGCTTCACACATTGTTCCGCAAAGGATTTTGTACGCATTCACAATGCAAGCTAACTGTTCATACAGAGGGGGATCAGCCCACCTCGTTATTAATAATGGGGTAGAGGCTGGCTTGATATCTCATTGCAAACAGTGGCGAATGCTGAGAAGGATGCCTGCACGGGACAGCCGACCACCATTCGCTTTAGCAGTGAGCCGGCATTGCCAACCGTACCCTTTAAAGGAGTACAGGTCGCATTGCCAGAGAAAGTAACACATTATGAATAGGAATCTTGGAGAGCATGCAGCCATCCAAATGGCTACTTTCCTATATTGCTATACTTTACTGTATCTGTGTGTGGCAAATATCTAATTTCCTAGCCCTAACTTTGGCAAATGTTTTCATTTTTTTCCAGATTTTTATATAGCGTGAACTTGACCCGAAGGTATCAGGACGCTTTACACCAGCACCAGTTACATTATACAAAGACACATTCGTTTTTGGTAGGCGCAGGGAGATTAAGTGATTTGTCCAGAATCACAGGATGATGAGCGTCATTGCCGAGACTCAAACCCGGTTCCCCAGATTTGAGATCAACCGCCCTAGCCATTTAGGCCACATCCTCTCCCCATTCTTTACATGAAAGTGCACACATTTCTTCCTAGGTCCTGGGTGATTTATCTTGGTGGTTGGCTCAAAGTTGACTTAACCTGTAATTTGCAACTTCTAACGTTACTTCTGAGTCATTTAAAAAGGAGATATTCTGATTGGAAGAACAAAAGAAACCTGCATCTACTGACACTGTACTTCATTACAATACAGACACTGGACCTACTGCATAATCCAATCATCAAAGCTCTTCTGGCAGCAGAGAAACTGTAGCTTGTCACTCAGACGAAGACAGAAAGTAACATCAGCATATTACCTCTAAAAATAAAGGAGACATTAACAAGTGACATGTAACAGGCCCTATTTACGGCTCTCTATAGAGACACCGAGCTCAGAAAAGGCCACGGCTGGCACTTCCCAGGGAATTCCAAACACTATTGCAATTTCACTGTTTTGCCAAAAGAAACATTCACAAACACTCATGCATGCTTTGAGTCACATTCTAATCTAGATCCCATGATCCTTCCACAACCACGTTCTTTAAAGTGTGTATTTGTTCACTGTTTCGCACATGCTATGTAACCTGAGCAGAGCTTGCATTGTTTCAGCAGTTGTTTTTCTTTAATATGTTCCCATCAGGACCATCATTCCAATCAGAGTATCTCACTTTTAAATGACTCTCGAAAACCGTGCACGTTTTCTAAAGTTACAAGTTAAGTAAACTTTAAGTAAATGACCAAGATAAATTGCCTAGGAACTATGGAAGAAATGTATGCAGGCTCATGGACTTTTACAGAAAGAATGAAAAACTTGCAAAAGTTAGGCCGTAGGAATTAAGTGTTTGTCATACGGATACAGTCAAGGCGGGTGCCTTATTCCCAGCCTCTAACCTACAGATTGCTGAAAGGCGTTTGCGATACTTTTACGGACTTACGGAGGCGTTTTTGATGCTTTTTCAGAAAAGTATGGATACATTTATGGATACTTTTATGTACTGTCTAAGAGAGGTTTTTTGATGCTTTCTCTGATTAAATTTTTGATACTTTTAGGGAGGCGTTTTGATCAGTAGGTATAGGTGTGCGGTCGAAGTGGTGGGGCGGGGGGACAACGGGGAGGTGGGGAGGAGGGGGTTAAAACAGACAATACACATTAAAAAAAATAATACAAAGAACTTGCATGCCGCCCAACGGTCATTTCTGTGTCCTCGCTGCCGCAGGCTCTCGATGCGGTCACCTTCCTCCTGGCTCTCCTCGACTGACTCGGGCGGAAAGGGAAGGACTTCCGCTCGAGGACAATGCGAAACAAGCCTATCTCTGAGCTACAGCATGCAGCTCCAGGATTGGATGGAGCAGGCTAACCCAGGGCTTTGTTTCTCAGCCTTGGGATTGCATGCTCTGAAGTGCGCAGGGTCAGATTGGTCAACTGTAGGCACCTGGCCAATCTCACCTGCGCACTGGCAGGGGGCGGCATTACAAGTGCAATTGCACTGATTAGCCCCGCCCTCTGCCATTGCGCTGTAAGAGCGCAAGCCTTAAGCACATTAATAAAATGGTATTTATTACCCTTTTAATAATGTGTGTGCCTGCTGTGCTGGCAGCAGGAGGGTGACACTCCTCCACCATAATGGAGGAGCCGCCGCTGGTTTTGATACCTTTGCAGATACACCGAATTTTCACAAAACCTTCCAAACAAAAAGTTAATCCACCTTTCTAGAAAGTTTCATGAGGATCCGTCAAGCAGAGGCTGAGAAAAAAGGAGGTCCCAAAATGCAAAATCCTCATGTATTTTCCATAGACTTCTTTAGGATAGGCCACGGCAAAAACTGCTGAATGGAATTACACCAGATTTGGCAGGAAGCTAGATCTTGGTCTGCAGATTGTGTCTCCTCCCCATGAAATCAACACTGGGCCCTGGGGGATGGGCTCCAGGGGGGCAAAATTGGCCCAGGGAAGGGTGTGTGAACAGCATGGTTTTGGCTGCATTGGAGAGGGGTTAATTAAGTATTACTTTAAGTTAAAACAAAACCTCTAGGAATCTGCTAGTCTGTTTTATAGTTTACATAGTGGTGGGTACGCACCATATTACTTGTCCACCTATTTTGGCCTCGGAAACCCCATCACCCAGGGACTCTCATTATATAACGTGGGTACTCTGGTGCCCATCCAGGTGACACACCATACGCACATTGGTGCCCACAAATGCCATCATTGCGCCTGCCCGCAGGTAGCAGCTACTTATGCTGCTCCCTACGGGGAGAGAAATCTCTTGATCGGGTTGAAGCGGGCATGGAAACAGGTCAAAAGTCTGCTCCTAGTTTTAAAGCTCCTGCCCAATCAGAGAAGACTTAGTGTTAAAAAAACAACAGAGCCACGCGGTCCCAATCTCTTTTAAAAAGTATAGCGGACTCTGGGTTCTTTTGTAGTAGCTTAGTATATATGTTTAACACTCATAAATATTTATACAACACACTTACTGGATGATGTCATCAGTGATGTAATGTGAAATGTCATAAATTATGTCTCTGACCATGTCATGAGTGATGTAATATGTGAGGTCATAGGCAGTGCATTGCGGGGGCGTAAGTTATAGTTAGCTCAGGTAACTATAACTGCTGAATTTCTATGGTTTTGTATGAATGAAATCCAAGCCTAACTATAATGTCCCTGTAACTATTGTTTATTTAGAGAATTTTTAAGATTTTGAAATACTAATTCCTAACTATAACGTCCCTGTAACCGAGCCATGGCTAATCCATTGGGGCTGAGGGTCTAGGCCCCCTCAGCTTTTGCCCCTCACGAACAGTATCTGTCAGGTTGAATAAAGGTCAGCCCGACAGACACTGTTCATTTTCAGGCTCGGGAGCCACATATGCGCCAAATACGCAGGCTCCTGGCTGCCTGAGCTGAACTTTGCTGGGCTGAGGAGGTCACAGCTCCTGTGGGCGTGAACTCCTAAGCTCAGCAAAAGTCCCTGAGGCCCTCCCCTCAGTGATGAGGGGTAGTGTCACAGATTGCCTCGCACCTGGGTGCTTCAGCTTCAAGCCCTGATGCACCCAGAGTAGAGAGTCAATCAGTGACACTTAATCACAGAGTGGGGTCAGCGGTCTCACTGACCCCATCCCAAGTTGGGACTGCTGCCTTCCCACATTGGCTGACCTTAGGTAGAGTGCTACTTGTACTAACATGGAAAACATTTAACTATGACACTCAAGAACAGAAATTGTTGCTAATGAAGAAAATCCGATCATTACACTATTAAGTGAAAGTACAGAGAATTGTGAGGTAAAAGCTATGGCCAACAGAGCTACTAATTTACACTGAAGGACAAGGAAAGGTAAGTTAACTGAAACAACTCAGTTATCACAGGCAAAAAAAAACACAGAGTTTTACGTCTGGTGGCTAAATTCAAAACAAGTGCAGGAGACAGTGCTTGTTTTTTTGTAAATTCAGAAAGATATTTGTGAATATTCTCGAAAATCGGCATGAATTAAAAAAATATACTTTTTTCCCTAGTGGTGTCTCAGGAAGACACCAACACCAATGCTAGGAAGTTAGAGTATTCGTACTCTGCCTTTTTTCTTTTTTTTTTGCATTTTATTTTTGGGATCCTGCTGAAGCAGAGTCGCAAAATGGCTGCCAACACTTCCTAGTTAAAGTGTTGCCAATCAATTAGGACTCTGCAGACCTCTGCACGAACTTGTCGTTATTCGCGAAGGCTACACGACCATAGATATACAAATATTGATTTTCTTTAATATCTCAAAAACTACTGCATGGATTTACACCAAATAGCACAATGCATACTTTTTAGACCAAAAGCTATCTTTTTGCCAAATTTGGTATATTTCCCTTCAGCGGTTGGGCTTTAGGAGTGTCTAAAGTCTCTATGGAAATGAAGACTGGAAAAGCAAATTTTTTGGTCCCCTTCTTCTTGTTCCCCGCTACGCTGGGTTGAGAGAGGTGTAATGAGACCACGCCCCTTTTTAAACCTCTCTGCAACGCAGCTCCCTGGCACATTTGCAGAGGAGGAACTAACTCCCCTTGCATACTGGGGGTCCCTGGGGGCCAACTAGCCCACCAGGAACCTCAAGTATGCACCAGGGGGCTGAGTTTCAGAGCGGTGTAATGAGGTCACGTCCCTTTTTACACCTCTCTGCAACGCAGCCCCCTGGCACGTTTTCACTGGGGGAACTAATTCCCCATGCATACTGGGGGTCCCTGGGAGCAACCTACCCCACCAGGAACCTCCAGTATGCGCCAGGGGGCTGCGTTGAGAGAGGTGTAATGAGACCAGGCCCCTTTTGACACCTCTCTGCAACGCAGCTCATTGGCACATTTGCAGAGTAGGAACTAACTCCCCTTGCATACTGGGGGTCCCTGGGGCCAACTAGCCCACCAGGAACCTCCAGAATGCGCCAGGGGACTGCATTACAGAGAGATGTAATGAGGCCACGCCCCTTTTTACACCTCTCTGCAACGCAGCCCCCTGACCAGTTTGCAGAGGGGGAACTAATTCCCCTTGCATACTGGAGGTCCCTGGGGGCCAACTAGCCCACCAGGAACCTCCAGTATGCTCTTGGGAAGGTATAGAATACAGTACAGAGTACCGTACAGAGTACTGTACTTCGTACCCCGAGATTTAAAAAAAAAATCTTTTTGGGCCTTGGGGGTCCTTGTGGGACCCCCTGAGCAGGCCTAGGGTGTCAAGGTGTTTCTATGTGTTTTGCACATTTGTTTCACTGCTTTCTTGTGCCTCGGTTCTACCGAGGCACAAGATGACTGCCAACACTTCCTGGTTTGGAGTGTTGACAGCCAATTAGCCTGAAGCTCGTGCTCGGGAAGGTACAGAGTACAGTACAGAGTACGGTACTTCAGCTATAGATATATCTATGATTTTACTTTTGATTTTCTCAGGAACTACTGAACGGATTTACACCATTTAAAAAAAAGGGTAATCTGCGAACCGAACTCTAACTTTTTGCCAAATTTGGTGTAATTATGTTAAGCCGTTCGGGCTGAAGCCCTGGCTAAAGGTCACTATGGAAAATTGCATGGGGAAACACGTTTTGGGACCCCCTTTTTTCTCAGCCCCCGCTTCATGAATGACCCCCAAACTTTCAGGGAAGGAGCGGAGTGGAGCAGGCCATTTTTTTTAGAATTTCGCATGTATTCGTCGACCGGTGCCAAAGTTATTCCAAATAGAATGTTGCGGATTTTCTATGGAAATTTGGTCCTAATTATAACTAGGTGGTCCTTCTGGGACCCCCTGAGAAGGGCTAAGGGGTCAGGGGGTCTCAACCCTGCCCCCTTTTCGCATTTTCCGCTCTTGTTTTGTGCTCTCTTGTGCCTCACTTCTCCTGAGAAACAAGATGGCTGCTCAGGTGGTCCCAGAAGGATAATAACATGTATAAACATTATCCACTGATAGAATTAGCATTTACAAAACCTTTGAAATTTATTGAAAAAAAATATAGGTTTCACGCCTGATATAGTTAGGAATTAGCATTTAAAAAACCTTGCAAATTCACTGAAAAAAACCTTAGGTTTCAGGACTTAAATAGTTAGAAATTAGCATTTAAAAAACCTTGCAAATTCACTTAAAAAACCATAGGTTTCAGGCCTTATAAAGTTAGGAATTAGCATTTTAAAAACCTTGCAAATTCACTTAAAAAACATAGGTTTCATGCCTTATATAGTTAGGAATTAGCATTTAAAAAAAACATTGAAATTGCTCCTATATAGTTAGTTGTACTAACTATATTTCGCGCACCCGCAATCCACTGCTGATGATGTCACATATTACATCATTCATGACATGGTCAGTGACATCACTGATGACATCTCATTTGATATCACTGATCACGTCACTGATGATATCATTCATGTGATAATACGATGCACCTCCTCACACTTTAATATAACCTTTGATACACCCAGTGTTAAATACAGACTACCATTCTTGAAATCATTGACACACCAATGCCAGTTACTACATACGCACTCACTGATTCCTAGGTCTACACACACATTCACTCATTCACCCATAGAATCACTCATACATACAGTCACTCATCAATACAACACTATCATATACACTCATACACCTATACAGACACTCACACACTGCCACTCATCCATGGAGTTACTCACACACCTAGTCAGTCATGCAAAGAATCAATCACACTTCCATTTCCTCAACTATAGAGTTATACACACAACACCTTACTTATTCAAACATATACTAACACATAGTTACTTTCTTATACGATCACTGATACAAGTACACAATGATCCATATAGCCACTCGCACATTCACTGGCTCTCATGTATAGTCATTTATATATGCCAACTCTCACATGCACTGTGTTTTACATATGTACTTACTTGCACATGTAGCACTGAGATATCCATTCACTCACCAACGCACCCATGCACACAGTCAGCCACCCATATAGCTGTTTCTACATGCGCTCTTGAACTCATACACCTAGTGAATCAACTGCTCACACATCTATGCACAGTCACATACCTCCCAGCCACCCACACACACACTCAGTCTCCCATTCAAACACATAAAGCAGCTTACACAACAACAGACATACTGATGCGCACATTCAGACAGCTTAGTCATTACCCATGCATTTAGTAAGACACATTTAATCACTCACTCATACAGTCAGTCACGCACCTACTAAATCCTTCATCCAGACACTTATACATCCACTCATTCTTCAATAAGTAAAACATATTAAAACTTTACAGAAACACACAGTCACTGGATGATGTCATCATGATGTCAAATGAGATGTCATCAGTGATGTCATTTGAGATGTCATCAGTGATGTCATCAGTGATCTCACTGACCATGTCATGAATGATGTAATATGTGACATCATCAGCAGTGGATTGCGGATGCGTGAAATATAGTTAGTACAACTAACTATATAGGAGCAATTTCAATGGTTTTTTAAATGCTAATTCCTAACTATATAAGGCCTGAAACCTATGGTTTTTTAAGTGAATATATATTACCTACTGGCGATAGCCAGTAGGTATATATAGTTAGGATTTTTTCTCTATGGAACTTTTGAAAATTCTATGCCTAATAACTTTGGCGTTTGTGGACGGAATTGGCTGAAATTTTCAGGAAAATGGCACATTTTGTTTCTGAGCAGCCCCTGAAAATTTGGGGGGGGTTCGTCAAGGGGGGGCCGAGAAAAAAGGGGGGTCCCAAAACGCGTTTTTCCCATGTTAATTTCCATAGGGCGGTTGGCCTCACTTTTAGCCCGAACGGCTGAATGGATTTCCACGAAACTTGGCAAAATTGTAGGGACTGTTAGCCCGATGTGCCTTTGCTAGGTCTCAATATATGTGCTTCAGTAGATTTTGAGAAAGTAACGTTTAAAACAAGATATATATCTGTAACAGCGCTCCGGGTAGCGCTCCGGTTCGCGAACTTTTCGCGTATCGGAACTTTGCGAAGCAAAGCTGATTGGCTCTCCGGTGTCTGTCAACATTCTAAACAGTCCGGAGCGGCCGCCATCTTGTCTCTCGGTAGGATCGAGAGACAAGAGGAGGCCAAAACAAAGGGGGAAATGAAGGAAAGGGGGCAAGGTAGACCCCTTCTGACCCCCTAGGATTGATGAGGGGGATATTATAGAGCCACGCGGGGCCCAAAAAAAAAAAAAAATTCCGATTTTTTCGCCGTAGAGACGCGTCTTGGTACGCGAACCGGGCAGCTAACCGGGAAGCTAACCGGCAGTGTAACAGGAGTCTGAGGAGTAGCTGATTGGCTGTCAACATTGTAAACAGTCCGGAGCGGCCGCCATCTTGTCTCTCGGTAGGATCGAGAGACAAGAGGAGACCAAAACAAAGGGGGAAATGAAGGAAAGAGGGCAAGGTAGACCCCTTCTGACCCCATAGGATTGATGAGGGGGATATTATAAAGCCACGCGGGGCCCAAAAAAAAAAAAAAATCCGATTTTTTCGCCGTGGAGACGCGTCTTGGTACGCGAACCGGGCAGCTAACCGGGCAGCTAACCGGGAAGCTAACCGGCAGTGTAACGGGAGTCTGAGGAGAAGCTGATTGGCTGTTATCATTGTAAACAGTCTGGAGCGGCCGCCATCTTGTCTCTCTGTGGGATCGAGAGACAAGAGGTGGAAAAAAAAAAGGTGTAAATGAATGAAAGGGGTAAGGCAGATCCCTCCTGAACCCCTAGGATTGATGAGGGGGCTATTAAAGTTCCCTGCGGGGCAAAAGAAAAAAAAAATTGCAATTTTTCGCGGTAAAGGTGCTTCCTGATACGTTAACCGGGCAGCTAACCGGCAGCGTAACGGGAGTCCGACATATTGTGTTTTTTGAACGTTTGTGATATGTGCACGTGTGGATTTTGTCTAATTAAGGTTAAAAAAATATATATATATCTTTAAGCGTGTTCTGGCGCGCTTACGTTTTGGGTTTGGTTTGCGCTGCAGAGACGATACGTCACGGTTATGCGATGCATCATGAGGCGTCTCACGGGCTACGTGATACGTCACTTAATAAAGAATATATTTTACAGCTATAGATATTAGCTTTTAAAAAACCAATGAAATTCACAGAAAAAAACCATAGGTTATAGACCATATATAGTTAGGAATTTGCATTTACAAAACCTTGAAAATTCACTGAAAAAACCATAGGTTATAGACCATATATAGTTAGGGATTAGCATTTAAAAAACCTTATTTTATTTGCACAAAACCATTGAAATTCCATATATAGTTAGTTGCACTAACTATATATCGCGGACCCGCAATCCACTGCTAATGATGTCACATATTACATCATTCATGACATGGTCAGTGACATCACTGATGACATCACTGATGACATCTCAAATGACATCACTGATGACATCACTGATGACATCTCAAATGACATCACTGATGACATCACTGACATCTCATTTGACATTACTGATTACATCACTGATGATATCATTTATGTGATAATATATCTTCAGACTCTAATATAACCTTAGATACACTCAGTGTAAACAGGCACTCACAGACTGTCACACATCCATGGAGTTACTCACACACCTAGTCTGTCATGCAAAGAATCAATCACATCTCCATTTCCTCAACTATACAGTTATACACACCTTACTTATTCAAACATATAGTAACACATATTCACTCTCTTATACAATCATTGATACAAGTTCACAACGATTCATACTGCCACTCACACATTCACTGGCTCTTATGTTCAGTTATTTATATATGTCAACTCTCACATGGAGTGTGTTTTACATATGTACTTACTTTGACATGTAGCACTGAGATATCCATTCACTCACCAATATACTCATGCACACAGTCAACTGTCCATACAGCTGTTTCTACATGCACTTTTGAACCCATACACCTAGGGAATCAACTGCTCACACATCTATGCACAGAGTTATACACCTCCCAGCCACCCACACACATACTCAGTCTCCCATACAAATACTTGGGCAACCATTCAATAACCCATATAGTTACTGATATAGCTACTGATTTAAACATGCAGCAGTTTACAGAACAACATAAATAATGATTGCCAAATTAAGACACTTTAATCACTAACCCATACACTCAGTGAGACACATTTAATCATTCTCTCATACAGTCAGTCATGCACCTACTAAATCCTTCATCCAGACACTTATACATCCACTCATTCTTCAATATGTAAGACATATTTTAACTTTACAGAAACATACAGTCACTGGGTGTTGTCATCAGTGATGTCATCAGTGATGTCATTTGAGATGTCATCAGTGATGTCATCAGTGATGTCACTGACCATGTCATGAATGATGTAATATGTGACATCATTAGCAGTGGATTGCGGGTCCGCGATATATAGTTAGTGCAACTAACTATATATGGAATTTCAATGGTTTTGTGCAAATAAAATAAGGTTTTTTAAATGCTAATCCCTAACTATATATGGTCTATAACCTATGGTTTTTTCAGTGAATTTTCAAGGTTTTGTAAATGCAAATTCCTAACTATATATGGTCTATAACCTATGGTTTTTTCTGTGAATATATATATATATATATATATATATATATATATATATATATATATATATATATATATATATATATATACATACATATATATATATATATATATATATATATATATATATATATATATATATATATATATATATATATATATATATATATATATATATATATATATATATATATATATATATATATAAGATTGATAGATAGTGTTATTGACATCCTTGGCATGGTTTCTCCCTAACGTTTTGCCTTCAGTCTTCCTTTTCATGCTGACTTTGTTTATGCTGGCTTTAGGAATTTGCACACTTTACCATTGCTAACCAATGCTAAAGTGCTTGTGCGCTCTCCTTAAAACATGGTAACACTAGCTTTTCCCCAATTGGCATATTTAATTTAGTTATAAGTGCATAGCAATGTTCAATAAATGTGATCAGTGCCTGTAAATTATATGCTACAAGTGGGCCTGCAGCACTGATTATACCACCCACTCAAGTAGCACTTTAAACATGTCTCGGGCCTGCCATTCCAGCCTGTGTGTGCAGTTTCAAATTGTTAATTTGACCTGGCAAAATAAATCTTTTGTCAGGCCTAAACTTTAATTTTCATTACATATCAGTCACCCCTAGGGTAGGCCCAGGACAGCTCAGAGGTAAGGGTGCAATGAATGTAAGAAGTAGGACATGTACATGTAAGTTTTACATGTCCTGGTAGTGAAAAACTCTTTCTTACATTTGTTTTTTAATACTGCGAGGCTTACCTCTTCCATAGGATAACATTGTAATTAACTTATTACATTTTATAAGTGTAATTTCCAAATGGGAACAGGTAACCCCTTCATGTTTAGAGACTCTGGAATCACACTTTTAAATCCTAACTTATGGTGAAATCAGATTTTAAATTGCAATTCTTAAAATTAAATTTTTAGGAAGTTGGCATTTTCAAGCCTCAGCCATTTGGTGCCTGCAGGCTGTCTCTGGGTCACATGATAGGATGTAGCTGACAGTTGGGCTTTGTGTATTCCTCATAGATAGCCACATACAATAGGGAGCTTAGGTGTGACTTGATGGGTCATTACTGCCAGAATAGGAGGGGGGATCTGGGCACATCTCCACTTATTCTTGAATAGGTTGCATCCTGCCTCCACACAAAGGGCTGCATTCGCCCTTGTATTTAGTCTGGAGCCTAGGCCAGGAACGCGGGGCTCTTCAAAGGCATGCCTCCACAAGCTTCTCTCCACTTAAAAGGCACAACTGTGTATAAATAATGAATCTCAGACACCACCACTTCAGTACACTTCTAGACCTGTGGATACTCTGCCAGAAAAAAAGGACTACTGTGCTGCTACAATAACTCCCACTCTGCTAGTCTGCTGCTGAAAAGTAACTGCTGCTCTGCTGTGCTGTGCTGACCTGACGCCTGCTAACCTCTTGCTTGGGGAAGAACAACTGGACCTGCAACTTCATCTTGAACCCAGTACCCCAGAGTGGCTACAAGGGTTAGTCTGCTGGCCTATTGATATGAGCTTCAGGGACATCAAAGGCTCCACAAATAGCTCCAGGACCCTGCTGCAGCGAGTTGCTGACCTGCACCTCCCACTTCCCCAAGTGGTGCCTCTCAGGTTCTTCACCCTAGGTGTTGCTCACAGGTACTGAAGCAAGCTTTTGGGCTCTGCGCTATAGCAAATGGGCCCCCTCACACCAATCCCATGACGCTTACACGGGAAATCAGCGTGAGCCGGTACCAGCCTGTATCTTTGCACGGCAGCACTAGCCGCTCGCGGGGGACTATCAACATGAAGCACCATCCCACCAATGCATGACATCCAGCCTGCTCTTCTGGCCATGCACCCTCCCACAATGTTCTACTTGCACCTTTCCCCAACACGAACAGGCTTCTTGGCACCAAACTCGAGAGGGTAAACTGAAAAGGAACTAATCGGGGTCTGTATCCAACCTGTGCTCCATCATGGTCAGCCTAAACAATTGACTTTGACTCGGTTCACCACAACCAGAGAGCCGTGGTGGGCTCTTTATGCTTTGAGTAACTATTTTTCACTTTATTGTTTAAACATTCAGAATTACAGTTCTGTTCATTTGATTTTTGTCATTTTGGTCTTTATTTATTCAATTTTACTGTTTAGGTATCACACACATACTTTACACATTGCCTCTAAGTTAGGTCTGACTGCTCTGTGCCAAGTTGCAAGGGAGTTTTTATATATGTATTTGTGTGTGCCAGGGCTGGTAAGGTGTTAAATCAGGAGAAAGTGAAAATAATTGGTGAAATTATTTCCTGCTTCTATTCTGCATCTACTAACTATGGAATCTTCTAATTTTCCTTCATGTCTTTTCACATTAATATCCTGCGATTTTTCCAATTTCTAATCAAATTTAGAAAAACAATAATAAAACTAATGAAAAGTACCAAGCAATATTAGGGTACAGTGAGGTGATGGCCCGTCCAGCTTTGGTACTAGTTTTTAAGGAACATACTGTTAACCAGATGCACAGCTACAAAAGGCCACCATTGCTGGCAAGCATCTAATGCTGAAATACAACTTAGATAGATTAAATTAATAAGTGAACGAACACATAGCTATTTAGAGCTGAAATGAGAGGGAGCTAATTTCCCTCACAGTATAATACCTTCTGTTCTTTGTCAACGTATAATTTTTCCATTGAAGGATTTCCTGTTTTAACCGCATCGCTGCTAGAGATTTTCCCCTGCTGTGCTGGACAGCAATAGAAACGGGTGTGGTCATGATGAGCTGAGCTCGTCACGAGCAAAAGAGCACTGTGCTGCATGACGAGCTGAGCTCGTCATGAGCATGGAAGGGGGTTAAAGTATTTGAAGGCACAACCAGTCATTGAAGTTCAATGGAAAACTCTAAGCCTATCAACATAGTTAACTTTGTTAGCCAGACTCTTGGCTGCAGACATTATGAATGTATCTAGATTAGGGACAATTAAAGCAGCCATTAATCAGGGAGATACGAGACTTCTACTAAAGACCTAGCAATGGTTTCACCTGAGATTTGTGGCAGGAGGATACTTCCTTTTGCTCAATTAACAAAAATCAATTTTTCTTCAATTACACTTTGCAGAACATTTCAAATTGTAGCAGCTACTGCTCGACCAACAAATTCACATTTTTCAGAGCTGTTCAACTCTAATGGACTCACATTTGATTTTCAGGCATATTTTTCTTTGATTTTCACATGAACTTCTGTATTACAGTTTCCTTCAAAATTAATTTATAAAGCTATCACAACCAGCCCCCCACCGCACTCTTATCTTGCAGATAAGCTCACTATCCCTAATGGTTCCCAGCATACCTGCAGCCAAGACACCAGCAGACTAAGAAGTGTAAAAAAAGAAAAACAAGATAACAGGTTTTTTCCATTGATGCACCCAGGATCTGCGAGAACATCTCTGTATCATCAGGATTTTCCCATTTTAGGAAAGAGTTGAAGACTTACCTTTTTAAAGAAGACTATATCATAATGCATTAAGCACCAACAACCCAACTTCCTCTTTTATTGCTCATTGACTTTATGCCCGTCTGTGACCATGTACAGAGCTTTGCTGCCTTTTGGCTAGGTTGGCACTATTGAAACACCAAATACATAAATACATGCACATGAAGTTCTCTATTTTTCTAACCAAGATAAATAGAAGTTTGACAGTAACAAAGACACAATTCTGCTAGAGCGTCAATTTAGTAGAGCCTTTGGAAAATTTGTAAAGATTAATTAAACTATTCATGTAGTAGAATGATTAGAATATGAAAGACTCAACCACTCTATCACATGTTTTGATTTATGTTTACATTCCTGCAGCACAGGCTCATAAATAATTAGACACTAGGTCAATATGAAGAATAGGCATGATCCCTTAGTCACTTGATTGCAGTAGGAAGCAGGTAATCCTTTTCTGAATTATTTGATACTGTGATCTATCGTAAAGAAGGCTATTGGAAACTAAGAAAACCCAAAACAATGGTAACTAGATAATTGTCTGTAAAGCTCATGTTGCAGTGGTGTTAACTATGAACTAGTTAGGTACACAGACCACCAATAACGTGAAGTAATTATTGATAAGCGCTTCTTTTCTATCAATGTTACATCCGAACTCCGAGGTTTGGAGTTATACTTTTGTAGTATAGTATAGTACAGCAACAGCCAAACTATCCTACATTTATTGAGGACCGCAAAGGCACCCCGCAATTCAGCAACCTGCCGTCATCGTGCCCCACTTCAGATCCAGCTTGCAGCTGACCCCACTGCTGACTTGGCGATGACAACTTTAGCTCATAAAAATTTTGAAGTCAAAATGTAAACTTTCCACCGCGGTCAGACTTAACTCTTGACTTTGACCCAGTGTAGCGCGACCAGATACCCACAGTTAATGCTTTGGGCTTTTTGGTGCTATTTTTATCTAAAAATGTAAAACAATCATATCTCTGGTTCCCCTTATTGGATTTGTGTTGTGCCAGTGTCATTTTGCTCATTAAAATGTACTCTATTTTTGTAAATTGAGTGGGATATTTATTGTGTTGTGTTTTTGTCTTGTTAACAGTTTTGGTGCTTCTAAATGCTTTACACATTTTCTTAAGCCTGTCTACTCTGTGCCAGAGCTACCAGAAGTTGAGTTCAGGTTTAAATTACTGAACCTTTACTGGACCTTACAATAATAGTGTTGTTATTACATGTGGTGGACTAGCATCCACCCCAAATAATAATCCACTTCTTCGCAAATAGTATGGGACTGTAAATGTTAGAAATTGGGTTTCTGTTTGGTAGAGGTATGCACCCTGTCAAAGCAGGAACCACAATCCTAGGCAGGATAAATGTAGTACACAGTAAAGGTTTACCTGTGGCTATCCTCGCGTAGCTTAGCAGAGAGCAGTAAGGTTGAACTAAAGAGGCAATGTGTAACGTATTTGCGCACACACACACACACATTAAAACAGTGAAAACACCACAAAAGTACTCCACACCAGTATATAACACTGACCAATATTTATCTGAGTAAAACAAGACCAAAATGACAAACATCCAACATACACAAGTCAAGATATGAATTTTGCAAGATTGAATCCAAAAACAGTGCTTGGATGTCAATAGCTCCAATTGGAGCTATCTGGTAGCACTTGACCGGGGCATATCCAAATGTTCAGTTTGACCGTGATGGAGCGCAGGCTGGATACAGGAATCATTCAGACCAGCTGACAGTACCTAAGATGCGTTGATGCTGGGGAAGATGTGTTGAAATACTCAGGTGATGCGTCAATTCTGAAGTCAGGCAAAGTTGTTGGCACGTTGATGTCAAGAGCACTGTGTGTCGGTTCCAGGCGTCAAAATTGAGCCACTGGGCTGAAGGCGATGTGTCGGTTAGAAGCAACGCCGGGCTGGTAATGCATCAGAGTTGGGGGATCGGCATCATAGACATCGGCGATGCCTTGTCTGAGACTCACATCAGTGTTGATTTGGAGGTGCTATGTCAACAAAGTTGGGGCTGCATTGAAAGTAAAGCTTGTTGCGTCGAACACTCAGCAAGCGGTGTCCACGGCTTCAGTGCAGGCAGCAACAATGCTTCAATTTCACAGGGAATGCGCTAGTTCCAAATGATGCTTCGGGTCGATGTGTTGGTTTCTTGTGTTGCAGCCTCAAACACGATTTTCAAGGGGCCAGGACTGAATTTGGTGCCACTTGCCAGAGCAGGACTCACATCAGATGAGGCCAAGTGCTAGTAGCAAAATGCAGGTGAAGTCTGTGATATCCCTGAGACTCAGGAGTCTTGGAGTGATTGGGGGTGTCATACCTGGCTGCAGTCCTGCCTAGAAGACAGGTTGTTTCAGGTCTTCAAAGAATATGTAATTTCTAAGGGTATGTCTCTCAGCTGTGGTGTTCCTCAGGGATCTTCCCTGAGCCCTACACTGTTTAATGTATATTTGAGCCCGCTGGCTGAGACAGTCTGTCCATTTGGCATAAAGATAGTTAAATATGCTGATGACACACAAATAGTTGTGGCCTTAAACCACACAGAAAACTGATCCTCTGGCCTGGGCCCCATCTGGAGAATGTAGCTAAATGGATGGAGCTCTCCTACCTGAAACTGAATGGAGAAAAGACAGAGTTTATGCTCCTAGGTAACTCTCCCATCATCGACTCAGGGCTGTGACCATATTGTCTCGGCCCTGCTCCTGCAACAAAAGATCAGATTAGGCATGTGGCTGGATCGCTCCCTGAATTTTGAACATCAGGCGGCGAAAGTATTGGCCACTCTGATGATGCTTCTCAAAATCATTCCTCTTCTTCCCTTTCTTGCCTGAAAGATAATGGTCCAGGCTCTTATTCTCTCCCACCTGGACTATGGGAATGCCCTCTATCTAGGAGCTCTCCAAGCTACCACCTCCAAGCTACAGATCGTTCAAAACTGAGCAACTCGTCTGCTCCTCCAGACCTCCTACCGGCAATCCGCCAAGCCGGCACTGAAGGCTCATCATTGGCTGCCTTTATTGGAGAGTATTAAATTTAAAGCTTTATGTATCGCCCACAAGTCCTTCTGGGTGAAAGGACCAACAATCATTCAATCTATTGCCTTCCACTTACTGCCCTAACAGAACTCTCCGCTCGGCCAACCTCCTTATCGCCACAGTTCCAAAAATAAAAAAAGTAAGAAGCGGCGGGCGCTCATTCTCTTATAAAGCTGCCAAGCTTTGCAATACCCTTCCTCCTCACTTATGTCGGGAGTCCAATCTTCTGTCCTTCCAGAAACACCTCAAAACTTGGTTTTTCCAAAAACCCGACTAATAAGCTGTCTTCTCTGTCCCGCTGCTGCTGCTGCATTTAGCGCTTTGATGCCTCAGGGTAGCTATGTGCTTTACAAATACTTTTTTCATTCATTCACTTGAATTAGGGAGACTTTAAAGAAAGGTCCTTGAGTGCACACGACCCTGCCCTTCACGGTCCAGGCTACAGACACACTGCAGGGGAGTAGGCAGCTCTTCGTGTGGCAACAGCCACAACCCTATTCAGGTGCACGTGTCAGCTCCTCCCTCTCTCTTTAGCGCCGGAAGACCCATCAGCCTGGTGATGGGCAATCAGGATATGAAGGACACATTTCAACTCCCTTTGTGTGTGATCGTGAGAGAATGCACAAACCCATCTGTCATCCAACCCAGTCTTGTATTCTAGGGGCAGGTTTAGGCACAGCATGGTTAAAGTAGGAAAATGGCAACTTTCTAATAGTCAAAAACAACCCAGGAGTTGGGTCAATTTTATGTCGGCAAACCTCGGCTAATCTAAATATCACATGCAAAACAAGAGCCAGCAACACAGCATTGGATGCTTTCATCCAGTTTTTGTCCATTAAATAGAGGCCCTAATTAATTTGGATATCAGCACATAGGCTCCTTTTTGGTGGGGAAATTGAGAATTGTGATATGTTTATGTTAATGTATATGTCAATGTTAAGTGCCAGACTGTACGTCTATTCATTGTTTAATTTACTATATCGTTTGCTTTTTTGTCACATGGGCTGACAACATTGCTAACCAAGAATATAATGACAACATTCACCAGTTCTACTTCTGTCTGACATTCATCTTTTGCAACATTACACTTTCAAGACCTCCTCAAATACTCAACACTCTGAAAGTTGGTTTGCTGGCACCTGAGTTCAATTCTCTATAAACAATTTAAACAATCCTGGAAAGAAACTGGAAGAATCTTTACAACCATATTGATAATATGACATTTCTACCCATTTCAGAATTAATAAAGCCAATCAAAAAGGCAAAAAAGGAAAACATGTTGCCGCTGCATTTCAGAAACCACATACTCAATAATGGAATTTCATTAAAATAATTTGTGAATTCTAGAACATGGTGTGCACCACTTCCAAAGTCACTCTTGAAAACTATGCGACATTCTAGCAGAAGACTTTCTCTCAAAAGTCAATTACCTCACACTCTAGCAGACAAGGTCCTCTCAAAAGCCAACGACCTAAGAAAATACTTGGCCATAAAAAACAAAGATAATAATTAATTAATTAATTCAAATTAAGTTTTGACATTCCATCTTACACATTGACTAAAGTTACTCTCCATCAACCTCTTTTTTTCAATGATTTCAAATTCAAGATCTTCTATATATACACAGTTTAAAAACAAAGCAGCGCCCCAACGAGTCCTTCTAACTAATTATCTGCCAACATCCAATTGCTAATTCTGAGTAAATGCTTAACAATATACCTTCAGTCAAATATCCACATTCACAGAAAGAAATAACTGCATTTCACTGGCTGTGATAATGAAACTGCATTGATTGCGACATTGAATGACATTTAAACTACCATTGAATCAAATACAATTCCAGTACTCCTGTTGGTAGTAAACCTCTTTTCTACTTTTGATACTGTTTATTACCTTACTTTGCAAACAAATCAACATAAGGTACTGTCCTTCACTGGATACCCTCCATGTTTACTAACAGGTATCACTTCCTCCCTTCTCCATGGTTGTATTGTGCTGTAAATGTATTTGACAGGCATTGAGAAGCTGGTATTGCTATGTTATGTTATTAGCACTTGTAGCGCGCACAGCTACTCCAAGAAATGTCCGGGAGCGTGCCTTGCAAGGCTGATTGAACGGCTCGAAAGATCTTATTTAAAAAGAAATGTCAACTTCTTCCTAAATACACTCGGACCACAGACAGCCCAACGCTCCCCCGGAAGTTGTTCCAAGCCACAGCCCCAAGTTGTGACAGGGAGCTGCCACCAGTGACAGATATGTTTTATTGATTGCTATAATGGCTTTCACTAATTCCTGAAACAGCGTCCAAATATACCTTCAAACTTGCTCCTTTAAGCTGCCAACATTACTTGGCAAATAAGTACTCACCCTCTGCTAGCATGCTAGGCCAATGTCTTTAAATCATGATCTTTAAGAAGCAACAGTTTTTGATTCTGGTTTACTCATGTTCTCTTCCATGAATATATAACACATTTCTACTTGAGTTTTCCAATACTCACACCTAATTTCCATATAGAACCCAAAATAATATTTTTAGGGAACTTCTTATGAACAAGTACTTAATCTGTTATTTCGCCTTTCCAAGGTTGGAGGAAAGTCACTGAGAACCCTTTGCTGCATCTTCTTTCTTTGCCACAGACATACTCATCTTCTTTGCAGACAACCTTCTAAATTAATTCCAAGGTACTATTAAAAGCTTATCTTGTAGAATCTCACTTGTGACTAGTCTTATGGTTAAGTCTACACAGTACTGGGCATTCAAGCACTTCTGGCATTGTCTCTGCCCATTGCTCTCCAACTATCAGATGCCTTCAGACACATCTAAGGGTCCACAGAGGACACTTATTGTCACTATTTATTTCATCACTGAAGACTATTATTCCTTCAAGCTCCATAAGAAACATTGGACCTTAGTAAAATAAAACTTGACTTACAAACCTTTCTCTCCCAACTGACAACATTGCTAACCAAGAGCCCAATGACAACAGTTCACCAGTTCTACTTCTGTTTGACATTCATCTTTGGCAACATTACACTTTCAAGACCTTCTCAAATACTCAACACTCTGAAAGTTGGTTTGCTGGCACCTGAGTTCAATTCTCTATAAACAAATTAAACAATCCTGGAAAGAAACTGGAAGAATCTTTACAACCATATTGATAATATGACATTTCTACCCATTTCAGAATTAATAAAGCCAATCAAAAAGGCAAAAAAGGAAAACATGTTGCCGCTGCATTTCAGAAACCACATACTCAATAATGGAATTTCATTAAAATAATTTGTGAATTCTAGAACATGGTGTGCACCACTTCCAAAGTCACTCTTGAAAACTATGCGACATTCTAGCAGAAGACTTTCTCTCAAAAGTCAATTACCTCACACTCTAGCAGACAAGGTCCTCTCAAAAGCCAACGACCTAAGAAAATACTTGGTCATAAAAAACAAAGATAATAATTAATTAATTAATTCAAATTAAGTTTTGACATTCCATCTTACACATTGACTAAAGTTACTCTCCATCAACCTCTTTTTTTCAATGATTTCAAATTCAAGATCTTCTATATATACACAGTTTAAAAACAAAGCAGCGCCCAAACGAGTCCTTCTAACTAATTATCTGCCAACATCCAATTGCTAATTCTGAGTAAATGCTTAACAATATACCTTCAGTCAAATATCCACATTCACAGAAAGAAATAACTGCATTTCACTGGCTGTGATAATGAAACTGCATTGATTGCGACATTGAATGACATTTAAACTACCATTGAATCAAATACAATTCCAGTACTCCTGTTGGTAGTAAACCTCTTTTCTACTTTTGATACTGTTTATTACCTTACTTTGCAGACAAATCAACATAAGGTACTGTCCTTCACTGGATTGCCTCCATGTTTACTAACAGGTATCACTTCCTCTCTTCTCCATTGTTGTATTGTGCTGTAAATGTATTTGACAGGCATTGAGAAGCTGGTGTTGCTATGTTATGTTATTAGCACTTGTAGCGCGCACAGCAAGGAATGTCTGGGAGCGTGCCTTGCAAGGCTGATTGAACGGCTCAAAGATCTTATTTGAAGAGAAATGTCAACTTCTTCCTAAATACACTCGGACCACAGACAGCCCAACGCTCCCCCGGAAGTTGTTCCAAGCCACAGCCCCAAGTTGTGACAGGGAGCTGCCACCAGTGACATATATGTTTTATTGATTGCTATAATGGCTTTCACCAATTCCTGAAACAGCATCCAAATATACCTTCAAACTTGCTCCTTTAAGCTGCCAACATTACTTGGCAAATAAGTACTCACCCTCTGCTGGCATGCTAGGCCAATGTCTTTAACCCCTTCCAAGCTGATGACGAGCTGGGCTCGTCATGGTGTAGCCTCCTCGTACACTGATGACGAGCCCAGCTCGTCATAAAACAATGAAATAGAGCAAATCCCAGCACAGGAGGGGAATTGCCTTAGCAGCCATGGGGTTAAATCATGATCGTTAAGAAGCAACAGTTTTTGATTCTGGTTTACTCATGTTCCCTTCCATGAATATATAACACATTTCTACTTGAGTTTTCCAATACTCACATCTAATTTCCATATAGAACCCAAAATAATATTTTTAGGGAACTTCTTATGAATAAGTACTTAATCTGTTATTTCGCCTTTCCAAGGTTGGAGGAAAGTCACTGAGAACCCTTTGCTGCATCTTCTTTCTTTGCCACAGACATACTCATCTTCTTTGCAGACAACCTTCTAAATTAATTCCAAGGTACTATTAAAAGCTTATCTTGTAGAATCTCACTTGTGACTAGTCTTATGGTTAAGTCTACACAGTACTGGGCATTCAAGCACTTCTGGCTTTGTCTCTGCCCTTTGCTCACCAACTATCAGATGCCTTCAGACACATCTAAGGGTCCATAGAGGACACTTATTGTCACTATTTATTTCACAGAGTTTCTCTGCTACACTGATTGTAGAGGGTTTTCAATAATGTGCATTCTCTCCCCCCGGAACTACAATTAGGCACTCACAAACACAAAAGTACAAACATACACATAGGAAGGAGGTACCTTACATGCTTCAGGCAGTCCTGTATTCTGCACCTCGTATTGTAACCTCAAGTTATCCACTGTTTGCCATTTGTGGAAATATATTGCTGCAGGTGTTCACTACAATTTTCATTTTTTAAAGTGCAAAACAAAATCATATTGCTACTTTATAATGTTTTCATACAGCTTATCTGATTTACAGAGATTGGCATAAATGTTTCCCAGTACACTGTCAAAGGGACAGTACTGATGTACGGTTTTCTGATATTCAATATGGGCTAGTTCCCACTTTCCAAAGTTATGGTATGTTATGTTATATTGAATTTTTAGCGCGCACTGTTACTCTAGAGTGTGCTATAATAATGAGACAAACATTAAAACAATCTCTGACTCTCTCCTATAAAGACCTGACTCTTTACCTATCCCAACAACCCACCAGCAAACTTGAAGACACTGCTCAATTTTCTTTTGGAAGTAGCACTTTAAAAAACTGAAAAACGGATGACCTGTGAATATGTTTCCATGTTATTTGTGTATCCACTCACTTGTTCCTTGTGCTCTGGTTCTGCTCCTATGAAGGACATTTGAAACACTTAACAAAAATATGTATAAGATAATGCACCCTCAAATTGTAAGGCTATTACAAAACAGTAATGACGTCTGTAACCAAATAAGATGCTGTAAGCTAAATCCTTTAAAGGGGTTATGGAACTTTCAGGTAACTTACAGTATCCTTTTTGATGTACAGTTGGGGGGTATTTTAATAATTTTAATAAGTGGAAATTCCCTCAACCTTGAGGTCACTACTTGTCCTACATAAGGTGTGAGTAGCACTTCTAAATCTATTTTATTCCTAAATTCTGGAACTTGTACTTTGTTTCTTAAAAAAAAAGTATTGGGAAACTAATAGGTATCACCTTTGAAAAGAGTTAGATTACATTTTAGCTTTACCAAATGCTTGTTGTAGATGCAGAACCGCATCAGCACCAAGAATAAAAATTGATATTTCCGAAACTGATCAGTATTTTTAACAAGAAAAAAAGGGAAAATGGTCGGCCTCAGTGTCATGATGTTGAAATGTCATTTTGTTTACTTTAATTTACCATTTCGAGATGGTGGATGCCAGTCTTGGAGTGGTAAAGTTTTAAAAACTGTGCAAAAAAATGAACAATAAAGAAAGGAGCAGCTGGCAAGAAGCTACAGCTTCTGGGCTCTATGAAAAAGGAAAAAATGTTCAATCAATGAAACACAGTTGATTTCAGATACAAGTCCATAAAACATTACATACTGTCTCAAATCCATAATGCAAATATAATAACTTTAACATTCAGAATACAACTATGTACAATAGTTAAAAGTGCAACATCCAGAAGATTGGATTCAGATCAAATACTTATCATCCTGCAGCCAATAAACAGGTTTGTTCAACTTTCCTGGCCAATAGTAAAGAACGAAAAAAAGAAAAAAATGATCTTTCTTGTAGTATCGGACTTTAAAGTGCAACTTGTAGCTTTATAATTGTGAAGCCCCATATTTTTCATAAAGGGCTCTAACCACTTTCTGAGAAAAAACAATAAGAATTAAGTCTCAGGTTCATCCACCAAAGAGCAGAATGGCCAACATTTGGTCTGGAACATACCCGCTGATCATTTAGAAGTAAAGGCTGCTAGCCATAAAGTACCTATTCTGAATTTTGTACAACGACTTGGACATCAAATGATCAATCTCATCTACGTACATTTAAAAATTTCGGATTAGATCTGATGGCAAAAAAACTTAAATCATGCAACCTGACCACTGCACATATACATGTTGGTTGAAACACAGTACCAGAACGGCTGCTTTACAAGGGTTTTGGTCAAATACTTCTTAGCTCTGGTTGGGTCCATAAATCTGAGAAATCCAGACATTTAAACATAGTTTTATTATAGTTCTGTCTAAGAAGTTTCTATACCATTATTTTGCAAAGTGCTTGCTTATAAGTGCCTCGTAATGGGTAGCTTTATTGTTGAATACAGGGGAGGACTGCCTTAGTTTTGCCATATTTTGCCCAGATCCCTAAATCCAATGGTAAAGAAATAGATGGTGTACTTCGGAGTAAACTGAATAATGTTTTGATGTACTCACCCTTTGTTTGTTTCAATTTGTTGAAATTTTTTGCACCATTATAACTGAGGAAGCATACAATCTGGCGGTTGGGAAGGAAGAATCAACAGAGTAATAGAAATAAAGAAAGCCAAACAGGACAAGGTGGTGTGGGAGAAGCAATAGATAACCATACATAGAGAGGAATGGGGGGTCGACAATAATGTGAGAGGGAAACAGTACACTCAGGAGAGAGGGCACTGCAACACAAAGTCAAAAAAGTTGTCCCATAATGTCTACCTTAGAAGGATATAACTCTTTCATTCAAAGGGATTGTAAAGAAGGTTTGCTTCAGGGGCAGAACAAATACAAGAGCACAAAGGAAATCAATCAATAAGAAGCAAGTAAAGGAGTTTAACAAGAAAGTTAGCCAGTGATAAGCAATAGGCTGACTGCAAATATTTGCAATGTAGCCTATAGGTATACTAAAATTGGTCTGTAGATAAGAACTGCTAATTTCTGAATGCCAAGCAAACAGCATGCCTGGTAGTATGCTTTGCACCTTTTAAATCAACATCTTTCTTTTTAATAAATGCCTACCTATGGTCTATAATTTTGCAGCTGAGCTCTGAGGTGTGGATGGGCAAAGCTAAAACTAGAGAAAGCCAATCCTCGTTCACAAAACCAAATGTATTTACAAGGATGATATTACTCCAGCTCTACTGACCTCAGACTTTCACCAAAAGAAGGAGTGATATATCCTTGGCAGCAGGCCAACTGACAGATCAGGCAGCAGAAGGAGACATGAGTGGGCCGCCATGTTAATATTAGCACTGCCTACTGATGCTGGATTAGGTAGCAGAGGAAGCATGGGAGCAAACTCTCATTACGACTGTCTATTTTACAAAGTTCAGGTGGTAGACTGTGAAGCGGCGCGCTTTCAGGTAGCGGTGAGCCCACAGTATTCCCTATCAAGTTTACTGATTTATCTTCCTCCTGGCTCATCCACCAAGTTCAAGGAAGCACTCCCTGAGGTCGCTAGTGAGCTTGCCGCAGGATCTGCAAATTTTAGTATTTGTGGAGACCTCAATCTCCATCTGGACAATATCCAGGACAATGCCACCCTCATAGCAGATCTAGCTGCTCTCCAACTGGATCAATTAGTTATTGGACCCACGCATTGAGCTGGACATCTGCTCAACCCCCTATTTTCCAATCTTCAGTCAGTAACCATGGAACGTCCCATACCCATGGGCTGGACTGACCACTTTCTGGTCAAATGGTTTGTCCCACTTACTGAACCCCCTAACGACGGCACCCCTAAATCGGTCTTCAAACGCCCCTGGCACAAACTAAAGCTTGATGACTTTCACCAATATCTCAGGGCTAATCCTCTCGATAATGGCCTTGATTACGACCCGTTTTGCGACTGGATCCTGCGAGGTTTAGACGCCCTAATTCCAGCCAAATGAGTTAAAAGTTGGACCTCCACCTCCAATCCCTGGTATAACAACTCTTTATCCATCTTGCGTAAAGCCTGTAAACAGGCTGAACGCGAGTGGAGGAAAGACTATGCACCGGAGAAAAAAGGGAACTATATGGCGCAAATCAAACTCTATCACAGAGCTGTCTGTAAAACACGCGCAGCCTTTTATGCCATGGAAATTAGTTCCAGTCCTAACCCCACCAAATGTATCTTCAAAATTCTTAAAGATCTTAGGACCAGGAAAGTCAATACCCCGGTTGTTCCATCCACATTATTGTGTGATGAACTGGAGACCTTTTTCGTTAACAAAGTGCGTAACATCTACCTATCATTTCCTGATCCCAGCACCTTGCCGGCCTGTGATCGACCTAGGGCGAAATCTAGGGCTTCCTTACTATCTATCCCGTCCCTATCAGAAACCGAATTTACCCGGCTTAGTGGGAAAATTAGGTCGGGTTCCCCTCTGGACCCCTTGCAGCCATCACAGTTTAAGGAATCCCTTTCCGTCTTCAGGGAGCCCCTTCGTAACATAATCAATAGCTCCCTCTCCTCGGGGACCGTGCCGGCATCTTGGAAGCATGCCTGGGTGTCCCGCATTCTGAAAAAGCCCAGCTCGGACCCCA
Source organism: Lissotriton vulgaris (assembly GCF_964263255.1). Classification (NCBI taxonomy): domain Eukaryota; kingdom Metazoa; phylum Chordata; class Amphibia; order Caudata; family Salamandridae; genus Lissotriton; species Lissotriton vulgaris. Next base: position 175,322,379 of record NC_141700.1, on the reverse strand, counting down.
CTAAACCGGAGAATTTCCGCCCAATTTCCCTCTTGCCTTGGGTAGCAAAAATCGCTGAAGCTCATGTTAATAACATACTAAACCGGTTTGTGAATGATAATAATATCTTAGATCCCTCCCAGAACGGGTTCCGACCGGGGCACAGCACGGAGACTGCTCTTTTGGCCACTACCAAGCAAATGCGATCTCTCATGGACAAAGGTCAAAGTGCGGCGCTGATCTTGCTTGATCTCAGCGCCACCTTTGATACGGTGTCCCATGAGATTCTACTTCGGAGGCTTGAGGAGGCAGGGATCGAGGGCTCTGCATTAGACTGGCTTCGCTCATTCCTGACAAATAAATCCTTTCAAGTGTCAGTACCCCCTTACTCTTCTCAGACTCACGCTATTCATCAGGGGGTGCCTCAGGGCTCGGCTCTGAGTCCACCTCTTTTTAATCTATACGTCCAGTCTCTAGCTGTGGTCGCCAAGCTATGGGACCTCACGATAGTCTCTTATGCTGACGACACGCAGCTAGTAGTCACCTTGGCTGACGGTTCTTCACCCTCGGCCTCCAGATTCAAAAATGGCATGACGGCAGTGGCCGATTGGATGGTGGCCAATCGTCTACAGCTAAATGCCGGCAAAACGCTGGTTCTGTTGTTGGGTAAGAACGTCAACCTATGGACTGAGCAGTGGTGGCCATCAGCCCTAGGAGCAATTCCATCCCCAAAAATATAGTTAAGAACCTTGGGGTCATGATAGACTCTTCTCTTTCCTTTCAGGCTCATACTAAACAGTTAGCCGCCTCGTGCTTTGGCACTTTGCGTGGTTTGACACCCATTTTAAAATATTTTGCTCCCTCTGTTCGCCAACTCATTGTACAAGCTACCATCCTTTCACGCCTCGATTACTCGAGCTCTCTTCTCCTAGGGGCGAACAAGGCGGAAATACTGAGAATGCAGCGCATTCAAAATGCTGCTGCCAGAGCGCTGGTGGGTTTGCCGCATTTCTGCTCAGTCTCTAGTACCATCCATAAGCTACACTGGCTTCCCATTGATAGACGCATCCTTTTTAAAACACTCTGTCTCTCCTTCAAAATCCTGAAGTGCTCGAGTCCCGCCTTGTTGGGCGACCTGATCTCCCTTTATGTTCCTTCCCGCCCTCTCCGTTCGGCAGAATCTCATTTGGCAGTGGTGCCCAGAATTAGACTCTCCAGGATGGGCGGCCGGGCTTTCCGGTACCTTGCCCCCAAACTGTGGAATTCCCTCCCCATGCATATCCGTGCCATTGACTCTGTCATCTTTCAGGAAGTCTATTAAAACCTTCCTATTTCCACCACCTTAGGTTATTTCTTTGCTGTCTCTCTTGTTAGGCCGGTCCACATAGTTGTTGTGTCCTCACGTGGTCAGCGCCGGGACGCCCCTTTGCTGGGGCAGCTGCCCGCTTTACAAAAAGGATAATATAACATAACATAACATAACATACCATAACAAAGCTCATGTTTGGCTTCACTAGCATTGCTTGTGAGGTATAAGCTCAGTTGCCACTGGAGGAAGCAGAAGGGCTCCCTCCGTCCATGGATCAGTTCAGAGAGGAATAAGAAAGGGAGCTATCAAATGAAACAGCCATATAGTGATGTCACTATGATCCTAACAATTTATTCTGACCTCTTGTTACTGCCTTCAATTTGTTATACTATTGATACATGTGTCAATATATTTTAGATATCTCCCATTGTTTATGTACGTATGCGTATGTATTTTTGTGTTTTTATGAAATATATATATATATGTATATCTATAAGAACACAAATTAGGAATGAAAATAAACTGATTCACAGAGGCATATATATATATATATATATATATATATATATATATATATATATATATATATATATATATATATATATATATATATATATATATATATATATATATATATATATATATATATGACTGGATTACCTCTGCAGCAGCAAGAAGGTGAGGCCACACAGGGGAGTCAGAAGGGGGTATTTCCTTTTTATTTCAGTTCATAGGAGAACCAAGTCCATGCGAATGCATTTCGGCTCCGTTCGAGCCTTCTTCAGCGCGACGTGGTTCAGGCAGCGTCTGGATGAAAGTGTCTGGTCCAGAACTGCCAGGTGAAGAAGCACTCCACCCCCCCACAGCACAGGATGTTATTGGCTGCAGGACACAACGTGGTAGGACGCCCAGTGCGTCAGGACTACCATTCCCAGGATGCAGTGCGCTGGTCCGGCACCGCATCAACGATGTATATATATACATATCATGTTCTTACAATATTTTATATTGTGGTTATCCCTTTTAGCACGCGTGTTGGCACTTTATGTACAGTTAGACACTGATCTAGTTCAGCACTGTTATTTGCACTTTATCTTCAGCCTACTCCGATAACATTTAAATATTTTTACTATAGACTTAGAAATTTTGCATTACATGGATTTATCCAGTTATTTTTCTACAAAACTGCTTTTAGTGACATTTTTATAAAAACATTCTAAATGATGAAATGTCAATTTGCTATGGTTAAATATCTAACTGGCATGTGTCAAATTTGTGTTTAACTTATTTTGCGTATTTGCACGAAGAATGGGTATTTATAAACACAAGATTTTGTCCATGTCTATAGTCACATGATTGTTGGAAGGGCGGAGCTTATGTCACTCACCTAAGAACATTATAAAAACAAAAAAGCTGCACTAGTTCTTTGCATGTGAACAAGGGCTCTTGAAGCCCGAAACGCGTATTGCCCTTTTGTTGTACAAGCTGCAATAAAGCCAAGAACCTGTGAATCTTGTGGTCCGTCTCCTACTTTGCCTGCCTCGCCGGTCTTGGGTAGATCTGGAAGTGGCGTTTGTGGAGTATATATAAATATATATATATATATATATATATATATATATATATATATATATATATATATATATATATATATATATATATATATATATATATCCTCTGCTTGGCTCGCTTTTACCTCGTAAGGCGCTGCTTTTCCTGATCGCGTTTCTCCTGCGGCAGAGCCAGCCGCTGTCAATTTCAACAAGGTTTCCCGGATTTACCGGGAGCGTGGAGTCGCAGAAAGGAACGGACTGTCAGTCGCTTAGTTCTTTTTAAAGATGTTTATTTTTGCTTATAGATCCATGGGGGGGTTTCAAACAAAAAACAACCGACGCGTTTCGGCAGCGTCCGCTGCCTTGGTCACGGTCAGTTTAGTGCTGGACACTCACAGTTTTAAGGGAACAACGTATTTTTCAAAACACACCCTCTTTTAGGTTAAGCCCACCCCATTGCGCTAAGCATTTTGGGACTTGTAGTTTTGGGTCGTTCCAATGGCTTCTTAATTTAGAGCCAAGGTTTTTTTTAAAAAACAGAATTAAGGGGAGTTTGACGTTGTGCCCATATATAATACAAATCATTTGTCAAGAATTAATTTGTGAAACAGGGCAATCTGTTGACATTCATCATTCCTGATAACATATAGTGCAATACTGGTTTAGCCCAAAAGGTGTCATTGTCCTGAAGCTCAAAATGTATTTGGATTCTTTCTGTCGAAGGGATTTCTCATGGTGGCCACCCCTTACTGACAAATTCATGGTTTCAATGCCCCAAAAGCGAAGCTGTTTCCAATCGGACAATGACACCTTTTGGGCTAAACCAGTCAGAGGAACTTACATACATTTGTAAATACCTACGGAAGAAATCCTATAACTATGAACCTTGAACCTTTCATACAATGACATCCCGCTACCATGATTCACTTGAACACAACATTTTTGTCCCCACACTTACCACTACCTCACATTTTTTCACCCTTGTAAATAACTCACAGTCCTAATAGATTAACTTGTCTTGATTCCCAATAAGTTTGCCCACTGGAGGGCTGTATTTGGACATAGAGACTCAATGGGTAATTCATGAAACAGCCCACTGGAGGGCAGTATCCCGACTTTGAACACTAATTGTATTGTATTGCACTATATGTTATCAGGAATGATGAATGTCAACAGATTGCCCTGTTTCACAAATTAATTCTTGACAAATGATTTGTATTATATATGGGCACAACGTCAAACTCCCCTTAATTCTGTTTTTTTTAAAAAAACCTTGGCTCTAAATTAAGAAGCCATTGGAACGACCCAAAACTACAAGTCCCAAAATGCTTAGCGCAAGGGGGTGGGCTTAACCTAAAAGAGGGTGTGTTTTGAAAAATACGTTGTTCCCTTAAAACTGTGAGTGTCCAGCACTAAACTGACCGTGACCAAGGCAGCGGACGCTGCCGAAACGCGTCGGTTGTTTTTTGTTTGAAACCCCCCCATGGATCTATAAGCAAAAATAAACATCTTTAAAAAGAACTAAGCGACTGACAGTCCGTTCCTTTCTGCGACTCCACGCTCCCGGTAAATCCGGGAAACCTTGTTGAAATATATATATATATATATATATATGCCGAAGTCCCCCAAAATTGCTCCGCATTCGCAATCGAAACAGGGACACGGACTCCAGTTAGGTACGTGTTTTCTTTATTTTTCAGTGAAGACCGACTTTGGTATTGGACCACAGGGAGCTTTGAAAATGGGCTAACAGTGGCACAACGGACCCTTTGTGATAGACATTGGAAAAAGAAAAAGAAAAAATTACCTTGCAGCTTGTAAATCAATTGGTAACCATTACAGACTGCAAAGACCAGGAGTCTCAGCAGCCATTGGGGGCGTGTCAAATTGATAATTGATGAAAGTGTGGTTGCCACTAGCTGTAAGGACAAGGAACGCCAAAGACCGACTTTGGTATTGGACCACAGGGAGCTTTGAAAATGGGCTAACAGTGGCACAACGGACCCTTTGTGATAGACATTGGAAAAAGAAAAAGAAAAAATTACCTTGCAGCTTGTAAATCAATTGGTAACCATTACAGACTACAAAGACCAGGAGTCTCAGCAGCCATTGGGGGCGTGTCAAATTGATAATTGATGAAAGTGTGGTTGCCACTAGCTGTAAGGACAAGGACTCACTGCGCACCTTTGATAAAGCTCGAAGGTCGAGCGAAACATGTTAGGACTGCCGGGATACAGAGAGAATTTATAATTCACAATAAAGCTACAAAGGCTCCGCTGTTGGTGTGCGGCTCACTTTCTTTCGCTGAGGAAGATGTTGGATTAATGTGTAACGGCGTGGTTCTGCCGTAAAGCTACGCACCTCCTACAAAGAGCGCCATGCCTGCCCGAGGAGAACCGTTGGTGGAGTCACGGAAACGTAAAGGGCAGTGCGGTGAACGCCAAAGACCGACTTTGGTATTGGACCACAGGGAGCTTTGAAAATGGGCTAACAGTGGCACAACGGACCCTTTGTGATAGACATTGGAAAAAGAAAAAGAAAAAATTACCTTGCTGCTTGTGAATCAATTGGTAACCATTATTTATTTATTTATTTATTTATAAAATTTCTAGAGCGCACAAATACCTTCCGGTGTCTCGGCGCTAGAGTTCATTAAGATTGCAGAGGGTTCCTACAAGGCTTACTGGTTGAGGAGCCACGTTTTAATGTGTTTCCGCAATATAAGTAAGGAAGAGCTTAATTTAATATGAAGGGGGAGCTTGTTCCACAATTTGGAGGCAGCAACTATGAAGCGTTTGTCGCCCCATGTTGCTTTCTTAGTGCGTGGGATATCAAGTAGCTGGGATGCCGCAGAGCGTAAGGATCGAGTGGGTTTGTAAACAGTAATGGATTTTTTTAAGAAGTCCGGTCCAGTATTGTTCAAAGTTTTGTAAATGATGCACAAGGCCTTAAACTTTGTGCGCCTTCTGATGGGCAGCCAATGAAGTTGGCGAATGATGGGAGATATGGGTGAAAATTTGGGTGTACCGGTTAGAATTCTTGCAGCAGCGTTTTGCACTAGCTGTAGTTTGTTCATGACTTGCTCCTGTGCATTCAATAATAGGCCGTTGCAATAGTCAACCTTTGAAAGGACTAGCGTTGACATTAAGGTTTTACCTGAGTTTGGACGTAAGAAAGGAAGAAGTTTCTTTACAATTCTCAAGGTGTAAAAGGACGCTGAAACCACTGCGTTAGCATGGCTGTGAAAGGTTAGCCTATTGTCGAATAGGACTCCAAGATTCCTGACTTTTGACACCGGTAGGGGCGGATCTCCCAGCTCTGATGGCCACCAGACTGGTGACCAAGACGGGGTCAGTTCACCAAAAAGCATGACCTCCGTCTTGTCGGAGTTTAGTTTTAAGCAATTCTGGTCCATCCAGGTGCTGATCGCTCTCATTCCTTCCTGGAAGTTAGCGGCCACTGCGGCTCTGTTTTTATGAATAGCCAGGACTAATTGAGTGTCATCGGCGTATGATGTTATTCCAATGCCGAATGACTTAATCACCCTCGCTAAGTCCGACACATAGATGTTAAAAAGCGTCGGACTTAGCGAGGAGCCCTGAGGAACTCCACAAGGCAAGGTGAAATCAGGCGAGTAATAGCTTCCCATTTTCACAGACTGTTCTCTGTCTGATAAAAAGGATGCCAGAAGAGTCTTAGCTTTGCCTTGGATGCCCATGGCATCGACACGGTCGATCAAGATATTGTGATCGACCGTGTCGAAGGCTGCCGACAGATCTAAGACTACAAAGACCAGGAGTCTCAGCAGCCATTGTGGGCGTGTCAAATTGATAATTGATGAAAGTGTGGTTGCCACTAGCTGTAAGGACAAGGACTCACGGCGCACCTTTGATAAAGCTCGAAGGTCGAGCGAAACATGTTAGGACTGCCGGGACACAGAGAGAATTTATAATTCACAATAAAGCTACAAAGGCTCCGCTGTTGGTGTGCGGCTCACTTTCTTTCGTTGAGGAAGATGTTGGATTAATATAAATATATATATATATATATATATATATATATATATATATATATATATATATATATATATATGCCGAAGTTCCCCAAAATTGCTCCGCATTCGCAATCAAAACAAGGACACGGACTCCAGTTAGGTGCGTGTTTTCTTTATTTTTCAGTGAAGCAGACATATATATATATATCCCCAACCCAGCGGATGAAGAAGTACGATGGTGTGGAGGTCTACGACGCCACGGGGCAGGTAGGACTTCCAAGCCTGCCCACGTCAGAAAGGATTCATTTGCTGAGGGGGGTGCAGCGTTTGGGGACCCGAGGAAGCGCTGCTGCGCTACAGTGCTCTGGACTTGAAGGACTGTTTGCTGACTTTTGGAGCAATACAATCTTCCCCCACCTCATTCCCGCATATACCTACCAGACCTTGCCACTGCATGCTGGGACTTGTAGGCGCTGTCTACAAGACAGGCTACAGGAGGCATACACGCTGGGACAGCATAGGCGTGGGAGGAGCTGCGGTCTGCAAACGAGGAGAGGGCAGGACATTTAAACCTCGACTCACGCCCCCACACACGAGCACTTGCACCTGGCGCTGAAGAGGCAGACCACGCCGAAATGCATCCGCCATAGAGGGTGCGCCATAGAGGAAAATAGACACTCTGGCTTGTGCAGCATATTAAAGCGCTTTGAAGGATTCCCCTGTTGTGGCCTTTCTCTTTCGTTGAAGGAGCTTTCTTGGATATATATATATATATATATATATATATATATATATATTTTTTTTTTTTTAAATAATCCCGAGGACTGGGGGATTTCTGTGTTGTTATATATATATATATATATATATATATATATATATATATATATATATAGCGGTGGTGTCGGGCGAGTAATTACAATAAAGAATATTCAGCACGCTATTGGGTCTGCATCGTCTCTTGGGATTCGAATCCTATGTGCTAGAGGCGAAATCAGGAATATATATATATATATATATATATATATCGTATGGGAGCCATAAACACAATAACGCCAGCACTGGGACGGCATGAACAACACACTCCTCCGGAGCTTGGAAGCAATGAACTGTTTCTGTCCATAGAGACGGATGGATGCATGGATGGATAGATAGATAGATAGTATTTAGCAACTCTGTAAACTGTAAAATGGCAGTGTCATACATGTTATGAATGCCCTAATGTGTACGTGGTTGCAATTTTTAATTTTGCTTCACACTGGAATGAATACAATTATTCAAAATCCTCAAATTTTAAGAACGTCACAAGTCTAACCTTGCTTTTTTTTAAAGCGCACAGATACAACAGCTTCAACCCGAGACAGAATAATATGCGCCTTTTTCTTGCCAACAAGCAATATGGAGCCCAGGGACTGCACGTCAGCTGGTTGTGAAGTGAGCAATAGAAGAGCCTGCTAGTATTAATTCTCCCCCCTCCCCCCCGCGCCGGTCCCTGCAGTCTGGAATGTGGAGGACTGAGAGTGCACAAAACATTTCTTGGGAAGCCTGGAAGCACTTGCACGGTGGCAGCCTAAATACCAGCTGTGTTCCTATTTCCCATGGCCAGACGGTGAAAACACAGAAGGTGGCATCACTGGTGCATGCCTCCAACAACGATAGCAGCCTCAGCAATATGTGTTACCATCACCCGACCACTGCTCTTATCTTTGACTTCCCACAACACTTCTAGAAAACTATTTTTTACATTTGAAAGTATAAAAAGAACGAGTATGAAAATTGTCATCAAGTAGACATTTATCAGCAGACTGCTGGCAACACTTGTGTTCATACAAAGCTTACATTCCTTTCGCCAACCGGGAATGAATTGAAAAATTGAAATAATGCTCTGTATCTTGAAACAAAAAAAAACACAAAGAGCTAAATAACAGAAAGAGAAAGTAATCGAAAAGGCAATCAACTGTTGACATCACATAGAATCGCAAAAAAAAAAAAATGCAGAGACCAGCGCCGCAGAAGAGTCAAATTTTTCAACAAAAAATACTTCTTGCCGCTCGTCGTCCAATGTAATTCATTTTCTATCTCTGTTCATTAATCATTGTTAAAATTAGTGATCCATTTCTTCCACTCTGCCATCTGCACTCAGCTTCGTAACAAACATGACACCTTCCTGCATAATAAAACCTGACAACTACGGGGATGCATTTCCAAATAGCTTTCTGCATATTTGCACCTCTATAACTGATTCCGTTGTCAGACAAAAGTGGATTATTTAAGTGGAATTCTTTCTTTATCCGTTCTTTAGGCGGAATGTCCGCCTCTGCGGCCATGTATCTTCCTGTTGTAAACATGCATTAAGAGAAATTAGTCCTTTTTGTTTTTTTTTAAAACAGGTCATTGCTTGAATAGAAGATATCTGTATGCATTTGTTGACCACACGACGTTTTAATATTATTGTTATATATGGATCTTGGCATAGGCATCATACAGGAAGCTAGAAGCAATGAAGCCTGGTTTTATGCACTGTTAATATTCTAACATTAAAATGCATCAGGAGATATAAAACTAACTCCACACCCTCCCCCCTCCACATCTCCAACCTAAAAAAAAGGCATGCATACGTGTCACTTTCTAATTACAAGGCTTTTCATTTCTTATCAAAAAATAGAAACTAAAACCAATTTTTGGGGGGCAATTAGGAAACTAAGTGATAGCGAATGGCCCAGAGCAGTTTGCTAAAACTGCTAGATACAACTGAAACTTTTATGAAAAGAGATACCGTTGCACAACAATGTTGTATGTTCAGTGGCCATCTTCTCCATTTGATGTTATCGTCACAATTGGCTATTGTCTATTATTTGGCTACTATATAGTCCACATTAGGCCATTCACACTTGATGGGATGAGGCCTCCATAGAACACTCTCTTATATGACATCTAATAAATCTGGACCACCCGTTGCGTAACAATGGCCCCAGCGGTGTGGGGGCCCCAAGCTCCAGGGGGGCCCTCCGGCACTGTGCATGGGCGGGCCTGAGAGATCCTGACTGGTCCGGAGCATGGGGGGGGGCCCCCTCCATGCACTTTGCCGGGGGGCCCTCTCTAGTTTCATTATGCCACTGTGGACCACCTGCGGACAACGAGACACTGTTCTACTGCTCAAAGACCCGCTGAAGAACACGCGTTATCTCTATGACTGATTCCCTAGGTTGCTGGTTCCCTCTCCCCTCTACATGTCTGTACACTGACACATTCAATTTCAGGTTATCAGCACATCTGAATTGCAGAACCCTGATGGGGATCGAGGGCAGGCCTCTCCGGACTGATTAGCATCATTTAAGAAAGCATTCACTCGCCCGCTTCACTGCCTGCAGGATTCCATGACGGGCGGCCTTTTAACATCAGAAGCCAATATGGAGCAAACTCATTTGAATTTAAAATGGACAGGGAAAAAGTCTTGATTAGGATTATTCATAGGCAACCTTTTCAAATAAAAAAATGAATGTTGGCAAGAAACTAGTAAAGCTAAAAACAAAATAAAGAATCAAACCTCCTATTTCACTGTTGTAGTTCTCAAAACAATACCCAATAATGGTCTGCATAAATTACAGGCTTAGTTCGTGATTAAAGCGATAGAAACCTTTAACCTAGTTAGCATTATCCCTAGTGTTAATCCAGAAATGTATGCAAATCTACATGGAAACATATTTGTGCATTTAAAACCAACACTTCTTTCAAAATAATTTGCAAACAGAATGAAGTATTTTACTGATGTATATCACAATGTCCCAATAGCTGTTTCTTTCCACGGGAAATGGACAAAGTTACGGTAAAGGAAATCAACTTTTTACTTTTTATGCATTTTAACATTTACATCATTTGTATTAGGACGATCTGCACACTTACACAATGTGAGAGGACAATCACAATGGTTTGGAATAAAGTATAAAACCCAGCATGTTATCTAGATCTGATGGAGATGTTACGTCTAAAAAGTATATTGAAATAAAACATCTTAAATGTAACCTCAATATTGAATCCTTTTTTGCCGTTTTCCAATTTTCGATCCAAACATTTCTTTAATATAATGCAGGGCAGACAGTTTTTCAGCACTGCAAGAATGACAATTTAATTTTGAAAAATTTGCTTTTTAAGTATATGCAAATTAGTCTTCTATATGGATGCCATAACATGATTTCTTGTCAACACCATAAAACAGAGGAAATATTAAATAAGATGCATGATCTTCGGAGAGAACTAAAACCCGAGACTCAAGATGCTTTTTTCCACAATATCAGACACTACTATTCCATATAGAATGGCTTATATCCTTAAATATATTGTGAGGTATCATACTTTGAATAACATTTAATATTTACACAGCATTTCAATACAGATCTGATGAAAAGATACAAAATGCCCGTATGAATCTAGACGAGGTAGAGTCATCCATTCGGGACACAATTTACACCATAAAGACATTGTACAGTTTTCTGTAGACTTACTTCACTATGTGGTACAGAGATGGAAAGGGAAGGTGAAATCGTGGCGGATGTATTGATTTCACGGGAGGATTATTTTGAAAATCAAGCAAAACAGAAAGAAATAAAAATGGGAGACTTGTCAAGCAACTGCATGACAGTCAAAATAAGCCCTTCCATGTCCACCAACATATGACTAGTGTATAGGAAGGACTTTATCAATATATTTAATGTGTGTCATTTTGTCACATATGCATACACTGATGTATACTCAATTATCACCAAGCACACCAAGCATTGGTAATGATTTTAGTGCCTTGGTATTATGAAACTGTCAAACGGGTTATAACTTGTGACAGCCTACTTCACAAACTACCTTAATAAAGCATCTTACCCAGGTAATCTGCATGACCAAATAGAACATTTGGAGTAGATGATGGGAGATAGGAATGTAAGTAATTTGGAAACAGAAAGACGAAGGACTATATTTGCAAATACAATGGGAGAACTGAGTTATGTAAGAATTTAAGGAATGAGTAGAGAACCAACAATCACAATAGATTACGATTGGGCAATAGTATGAGATAGGATGTCTGTAAGTAAACAAATAAACAGTTGATTTACGAATGTTGACAGGATTTAGTTTCAGATACAAAGAGCAATAATAACCAATTGTTAATACATCTAATAGTCTATCAATGTCATAGAGAAGTTTATTTGGCTAGCAGATACGTTTCCTCCACATGCAGTATTGCATCCTGAAGCAGTGCAAGTATATCTAGCCTGTGTTAGGGCCAGTAAAGCACGCTCTTACAGTGTACTGACTCCTTAATAGAACCAATGGAAGGTACCAAATATATCTCTCCCAAATAACTCCTCCTCCTGAGCTCTCGTCATGGCCTGTGTAAGAAACTTGGGTTGGTGGTTGCCTGGGGTGTGAGCCCTGGTCAAGCAGCAACCATAATTCTTTTCAGGGAGAGGCGCAAGCCAACCCCAAGTTTAACCTGTTAACTTAAAGGCAATGTGTAAAGTATTTGTGCTGTACTTCAAAAAGTAACAAAGTGAAAACACACTACAAAAGGATACCATACCAGTTTAAAAAAAATTGAGCATCATTTAAAAAATAAAACAAGATCAAAACGACAAAAATCGAAACAGTAGAACTGGTGTTATGGATTTTTAAAGATTTAAGTGTAAAATAGCACCAAAAAGCACGAAGAGCCAACCAAGGCAATCTCGTCTCGCTGGACCAGGTCAAAGTAACACATTAAGGCCGGCTGCAATGGGGCGCAGGCCAGCTACAGTCACTAGGTTAGGCCCACTGAAGTTTACTTTCTCAAATTCATGCCAAGAATCCTGTTCATGATGGATGGGGCTATGAGGAGCAGGGAGAGCATCACAGGAGACTGCTGGAGTAGTGTGAAGAGCAGGACAGGCGTCGCGGGCGACAACGTCGCGTTGGCGGTCCCCCGCTAGTGGTTGATGCTGTAGCCCAAAGAGACATCCATGCCAGAAGCACCGGGGTAATAGACCGCATTGAACACACTTGGGTTGAGATGCATCCTTACAATACTTAGAGTGTCTGTGAGGGAGGGAGAGCCTACCCACTTGGACTATTGATCGAATGACTTCATCCGTGATATTGATATTTATAACTTGGCTAGTATAAGATGGGACCTTGTCGAACTGCAGCCCATTGAGACAAATTAGAGGATTTTTAGCAGGGATTTTGTTCCCGCCACCAATTGATTGAAGTATGCTCATCAAGAAATGGTACAATATAGAATATAAAGATAGCACGTGCCTTGTATAGTCATGAGGAGGCCAGAAACTCAACAGGCCAAATTGCATCTGCTTTTTTTCATAAAAGGAGATCACATGAGATGGAAAAGAATAATCGCAAAAACACCAATGTAAGGATAATAATGTATATGTCTTGGACATAAGATGAGGTGGCAAATGGATACTTATGTGGACTGCCTATAAGACGGATCCAACAGACAAAAAAGACGTGGGCCGTCAATTTTTCTTGAAAAAACATATGAGGAATAATTCTTGAAATGGATAAACATTTGCTGTATCATAGAATGTGGTGGAGATATACACTATTTTTCAGAAAGAGGAAATAAAACATAAACGAAACCCAGATTTACATCTTTCTCGATTCATTTTTGCTATAACTTTTAGTATTTACAAGTGAAGTTACTGAGACAATCCAACAGCAAATAAGATACTATTGTTGATGAAATAGAAGCTATAATTCATCCTTGTGGGCCACTTTCTTATTGTTTCCTTACTTAATTGGCCAAAGGACTATTAGGGTTATTTGCCCCCACCCTGGCATATAAAGTAACATGCAGAGACAGCTGCTGGAGCTTCTTGTCGAATCGATTTGCGAGCGGTGAGGTCTCTGTGCAAACAGGCCTGTCTGCAAAGAGCCCAAAATCTTGAATATAAGCTCCCTTGAGCCACACCAAGGATCCAGGACCTGCGATTCACCACTTGGGGGCCAGGAACTCACTTCACTTAGGTCCAGTGGCTAGTGCAGGGTGTTGGGGAGACTTTTATGTCTCTGAGGCACAGATCAGGAGGCCAGCAAACTAGCCCTTGGAGTCACTTGGGTGTCCTAGGTTCAAGGGTGAAGGTGCAGGTCCGGAACTCTGCTCACCAAGGCAAGAGGGCAGCAGGTCAGCACAGTCAAGTAACAGTCCGTTTAGACCAGCAAACTAGCAGAGTGGAAGTCCTTACAGCAGCACAGCAGTCACTCATCCTGACAGAGTATCCACAGGTCCAGAAGTGTATTGAAGAGTTGGTGTCTGAGGTCCAGCAATTATACCCTGTTGTGCCTTTGAAGTGGGGTGAATGTTCTAGAGGCATGCCTTTGAAGTGCACAGGTGCCCTGCTTTCCTGACTCTTGCTCCAGACTAACTACACTGGTATGCAGGACTTTGTGTGGATACAGACCACAGGCTTTTCACGTGTAAGTGGGGCAGGGCCCAGCTCCTCCAACCCATCCTGCCAGGACATGTAAAACTTGAAAGTGCATGTCCAACTTTTTTAATAAACTGCACCCTGCCCTCTGGGCTGTCCAGGGCCTACCATTTCGGTGACATATATGTATTAAAAAGGAAGGTTTGAGCCTGGCAAAGGTTTATTTTGCCGGGTCGAAATGACAGTTAAGAACTGCACATACAAAGGTTGCAATGGCAGGCCTGAGAAATGTTTAAAGGGCTACTTAATTGGGAAGCACAATCATTGCTGCAAGCCCACTTGCAGCATTCAATATAAAGACCCTGTGCACAGGTAGCAGCATTTTTACTTGGGACTTACAAGTAAATTATGTATGCCAATTGGATATTAGCCAATATAACATGTGTTAAGGGGAGAGCACAATCACTTTAGCAGTTGTAAAGTACACAGAGTCCTAAGGTCAGCAAAAACAAAGTCAGAAGTCACAGGAGATCTGAGGGCAAAAGGCTGTGGGACAACCATGCCATGGATGCCAGGTCGAACACCCCCCAACAAGGATCCCACTCCCTAAACCTATAAAAACATTCATGTTCCCTCCTTTTCCGCCCTTTTTTCTTAGTGTAATTTTTTTATCAGTTCAATATTCTTTCTACATGTCTTCAAACATACTGATATCAATTACATTTTAATGTTGACATTGGCCACTGTTTCCCATTGAGCACAATGGTTTTACTCAAACTGTGATGGGCAAGGAGGTGTGCAAAAACATCAAATTTGCAAAACATTATTCTTTTCTAAGAGGCAGTGATGCAGTTTAGTACTAAATATGAGGCCTGGCGGCCCCTACTGTTATACCAAAGGCACCAGCAGGGATCCTCCAAAGTCAAATAGAAATAGAGAGCTCATGTACCTATATGATGACATTGCTCACACGCATTAAGTAATCTGCATCACCTGTAACATTATTCCCCATACTAAAATATTTGTCAGGGGAATGGAGAATCAACAGACTCTTGGAATGTGACAGAATAAACTTACATGGATGATGTTCACAGTTCCTGCCAATTGAAGGTCAAGTGCACCAGAGCACATAAAAACTGCAATAGGAGTGATGCTGTTGAACAGTAGGCCACATGTTCCTTAGCTACTGGAATATTTCCAGAAGAACTCAAAAAGTCATACATATGCCCTTTACTGAAGAAACCAAACTTGGACCCGCTGAACCCTGACAACTACAGACCCATTACAAATGGACCGTTCCTGGGCAAACTGACAGAAAGAGCAGCGTTCCACCAGATGTCACAATTCATTGAAGAGAATGACATACTTTCAGACTTCCAAACAGGATTCCATCCAGGAAGAGGCACTGAATCTGCCCTCCTTGCAATCTGGGATGACCTAAAGAATACAGTTGACCGCAATGGGGTTGCTGCACTACTCCTCTTGGACCTCTCAGCTGCCTTTGACACGGTTGACCATGACACTCTGAAACAAAGACTCTGTGAAGCTGGCATAGAGGGAACTGCTCTAGACTGGTTCGCGTCCTACCTTCGAAACAGAACTAATGTCATCCATACCCAACCTTTCTCGTCCAAACCGTAGTCCACAAAAGCAGGGGCCCCTCAAGGCTCTATCATCTCGCCCATGCTTCTCAACAACCACATGAAGCCATTACCAGTACTGATCAATAAATTTCACCTCATGTGCTGTAACTATGCAGATGACATGCAAATACTCCTTCAACTGGAATGCCCCAAAGACATTGGAAAATCACCAATTCTCAGCTGTCTCAGAGCCGTGGATCAGTGGATGACCTGGAGCCATCTCAGATTGAATGCTTCAAAAACTGAAATACTCATGTGTGGCGATTGGAAACATTACAACCCGCTTGACGCATGACCTGATGAACTGGGATCAAAGGAAGTAAGAAACCTCGGAATGACCATGGACTCCAAGCTGTCGATGAATGCCTAAATGGATAAACTAGAAAGATCAAGCTTTGCTACTATAAAAACGCTGCAACAAATTTTCCTTCATTTGGGATTTCCACACAAGGTCCAAACTAACATCTCCCTTGTTCTGTCCAAACTCCATTACGCCAATAGCCTCTAGCACGGATCACCTTTAACAACCATGAAAAGACTACAACAGATTCAGAACTCAGCTGCCAGACTACACTTGCTTATCAAACCGCGAGACCACATCTCCCCTGACTTGAAAGCCCTGCATTGGTTACCGTTTGCCAGAAGATCCACGTTCAAGCTGCTTTGTATCACCCACAAAGCAATACATGGAATGGGACCACTCTTCATCAGGAATAAAATCACCAAACACATTCAACAAAGGAACCTCCGCTCTAAAGGAGCATCTCGCCTCAAAATCCCACTATACAAGAAAAAACCATGGGTGGCACATCATTCTCTGTTCAAGCAGCCAAACTATGGAACTCTTTACCCCCAACATAAGGTCCACTGACAACCACCTTATCTTCAGAAAACGACTCAAGATTTGGCTCTTCCCCACATAAGCACCATACGCAAGCAGAAATTTACAGCATATCCCTCTGTATACAAGCATTAGTTTTCACTATAGATATGTACCTATCTTTGTGTATTATTTTGTATAAACATGTAAAATATTTATGTTGTTGAGAGAAAAAATAATAATAATAAATAAATAAAAATCATCTTTGGACTACATGTACATACTTCCATTGTGCATCTATGTACCTTCCATTTACTTGGATCTGTGTGTCTGTTACTTTTCTCCGAAAAAGCATATCCAATGCACTACCCTATTTCTCATCCTGTGCCTCTATCAATATCTTTAATCTACATATATTTATTTATTTATTTGTGTATTTTGTAAAGCGCACAGCTGCCCCAACGCGGCGTCCCGGCGCTAATGAATCTGGAAGCAGTGGGCAAATATAAGACAGATTATAGATCAAAAAGTTGGGTTTTGATGGCCTTTCGGAATAGAGATTCAGATGGGCAGGCTCGGAGGGACAAAGGAAACGTATTCCATTGCCGAGAAACGCAAACTTCAAAAGTTTTCTCTCCTTTTCGGGTTCTCTTAAACCTGGGAGTGACTAGGAGAAACTGGGAGTTTGAGCGCAATGACCTGGCATTATAATAAGGACATAAGCAAGTTTTGAGATAGACCGGGCCTTTGCCCTGCGTAGCCCTGTAGGCCAGTGTCATGGCTTTAAATCGACATCTTTTACTTACGGGTAGCCAGTGCAATTTACGGAGATGCGGGGTAATGTGATGTCTGGGAGGAATACCCTCCACCAAACGAGCTGCCGCATTGTGGACCGTCTGAAGTCTATAACACAGACCGGCCGTAATGCCTACATACAGTGCATTGGCGTAATCGAGATGGGAAGTTATGAGGGCATGAACCACTGTTTTTCGACAGTCAGTAGGCAGATAGGTAATGAGTCTTTTTATTGTTCTGATCTTTGCAAAACAGGAACCTGCTACCGTTTGCACCTGGTCTTCAAAGGTACGCTGGTTATCCCAGCGAACCCCGAGGTTCCGTACTGAGTTTTTGGTACGGGGGCTTGACGCAGATCGTCTGGCCACCACAGATCAGATGGTAATGGGGATGGTGTGTTATAAAACAGAACCTCCGTTTTCCCGGCATTAAGCTTAAGGGAATTAGAGTCCATCCATCTTGATATGTTCCTAAGGCATGTTTTCATAAGATCGAAAGCCTTGGCAGTGGGCTCTTCGAAGGTAAAAAGGAGCTGGATATCATCTGCATAGGAAGTGGTTTTGACTCCAGCCTGAGCAATCATTTCAGCTAACGGGGTGAAATAGACATTGAAGAGGAGCGGGCTCAAGGAGGAGCCTTGAGGAACTCCCCACTTAAGTGGTCTGGCAGGGGATGTATAAGGGGGAGTATAAACATGCTGAGTGCGTTCTGATAGAAAAGAAGCGATCCACTTCAGTACAGTACCCCCTATTCCCAGAGTAGCCAGTCTTTTCAGCAGGATCTTATGAGAGTCGGTGTCGAATGCTGCCGAAAGGTCAAGCAGCATCAACACCGCCCTCGATCCCTGATCGAGTGTCTATCTCACAGAGTCTGCCATTTCAATCAATGCCGACTCCGTGCTGTGACCAGACCGGAAACCGTGCTGAGTCTCATGTAGGAGTCCGTTGGCTTCTATATAGGCAAGTTGGGAATGAGCCAATTTTTCCAGGACCTTAGCCGGAGCAGGCAAAAGGGAAATCGGTCTATAGTTACTTGGGTTGTCCGGATCTGCATTAGGTTTCTTAAGAATAGGTATGAGGGAGGCATGTTTCCATTTGTCAGGAAACTTTCCCATTTTCAAGGAATCATTCCAGATGGAGTGGAGAAGGGGATTAGGAAGTGTTGCTAGTGCCTTATATTGCTTAGGCGGCCAAGGATCATTAGGTGATCCGGATTTACATTTCTGTAATTCAGCAAGAGTGAGTTCTTCTGATGCAACTTCGAACTCTAAGAGGGTGGGGGATAACACAATCAGAGTATCTTCTTCCTCCCTCTGTTTGGGGCTGCTGGTAGTGGGAAAGGAGGCAGATATAGTTTAAATTTTTTCTTCAAAGTAATCAGAGAGTTTATTACAGAAAGACTGAGTGACTGGCAAACTCCTATTCATTGCTTGAGGGTCCGTGAAGGATCTAACAATATTGAAGATCTCTCTAGTCCCATTATTGGCTTTATTGATTCTATAGGCCAGGTAGTCCCTTTTGTGTACCACAATTGATCTGCGATACTCCTTTAAGGCAGCTCTATAAATGGATTTACTCTCAATAGAGTACTTTTGCCTCCAGATACGTTCGAGAGCTTTACACAATGCTTTTTCCTGACGAAGGGCATCAGAATACCATGGGGCTGATGGTTCTGATCTATAGGTTTTAATAGGCTTCAGTGGGGCAAGTGATTCCATTGCCTGGCCTAACCAGTTATCTAGATTGGTAATTCGAGAATTCAAGTCTGGTGCCGGATTGGGCTGCGAGTCTTTTAAATGTTTTTGGAGCGATTCCAAAGTAATGCGACTCCAGTTTCTACCTAAAGTTTTAGGAATTATGGTAAGCCTATCTAACTGAGGTAGCTCGATCGTGAAGGAGATAAGGAAGTGGTCTGACCAAATCACCGGCGTGGAGTTGGTGACCAGGGTATTATCAAGATTGGTACAGATTAGGTCAAGAGTGTGTCCTTCTTTGAGCGTGGGCCACTCCACCAATTGATTCAGACTACATGCGGCGAGTGTCACTAGAAAACATTTGCTGTGAGAACTAGACGTATCATCCACATGCAGATTGAAATCTCCTAAGGCTGTAAAATTAGCATAACGGGTACTGGCCTGAATAATGTTATCCGCCAGGGCCGGCAGATGAGTGATACTGGAACCAGGAGGGCGATAGATCAAGAGCACTGAGCAAGAAATAGATGCGGATAGCTTAATACAAAAAAGTTGTCAATTTGCTCATACGAGGGGATTATAACAGGCCAGTCAGATTTATGAATGAGTGCTACCCCGCCTCCATGTTTGCAATTAGATCGATTGGCACAGATGATGTTATAGCCATCAGGGATGGCTAATGTGATGGCAGGGTTAGTAGTTTCATTCAGCCATGTTTCCGTGAGGAAAAGAAGATCCACTTGTTGTCCTGAAGAGACTGCCAGATGTCAATGGCATGTCTGGAAAGCGATCTGCAGTTGATCAATGCCGCTCTAAGGAACATAGATGCTCCAGCTCCTCTAGGAACAGCCGGGTTCCGAATATGAGAATAATTCCCCCTTAACTCATAATTGACAAGATCGAAATCACAATCTTTGCAGGTAAAGTTTCAGCTCCAGGAATTCAATGAGAGCTAAGGACCACCATGACATCGCATAGGCCTTAATGCGAGCAACTCTGCCCTACTGTATATCCCCGTCGTATTGTCAATCAAACGAACAGGGGGACCGGCTCCAGTCGCGTCTTGATCGCGGATGAGCGCAGACGGGCTCGCCTTCGGCACACCGTCGGCACGCCCGCTGCACGGCCGAATGATGACAACCATTTCTAGATGGAGAAAGGCGGAAGGGGCCGGGCAACTGGAGCGTCAACCCTCCACTTCCCCCAAGATGGCGGCAGGGTGTATCCGGACCTCCGCAACAGCGTCCAATCAGCTGTGCGGTGTCTCGGAAAAGAGTGTAGCCTCACAGAATGTGAGCGGAAAGTTAAGAATTAAAATGCGGTGAGCATAACAAAAATACAGTTTTTAAACGTGATAATTTTAAAAGCATCAAATAATCACAAAATCGCCGCAGTCTTCCCGGCTTCCGCCTCACCTTTATGCATCTATAGACTTTCAATGTAATTATGGAACTATATATTTATCACTTTCTTCTAATTTAGCATTTCCAATGCACTACCCTGTTTCTCAGCCTATACTTCGCTCAATATATCTTCTAGCCCAACCTTCTGACTCATCTCAAACTTCTTCTACTACTCCTTCCAATGCACTACCCTATCTCTCATCCTATACATCTATCAATACATCCTCTATATCCACTCTCTCATTTATCCCAAACCCCATACCACTACTATGATTGCCAAAATATTCCTTCTAGACTCTCTCCTACTCTACCCCTCCTTGCATCATCTGACACCTTTTTTACTATACTGATCTCCTGAAACAAACCTTTCTAAACTCTTCCCTCTGAGTCCTCCCCTCCAAAACTCATTTTTACTCATCCAAAAACCTCCTACTACTACTAAGACGTAAAAAAGAAAAAATCCTTCACTCTTTTATTTCTCCACTATCCTTCTCAATCGAAATTAACAGACTAACATGTTCACTTCTCAAATTCCATATTAAACTATACTAATATACTACCCAAATAACTGAATAACATAACCACTACTCAAAATAGTTCATACTTTTTACTATACTAATTTTCAACAGTAATCCTTTATGGGTTCCAGAGTGGTGTGCTACTCGCCAGAAAAGCGCTTCAACACCCATCAGGGGTAACAAGTGCTATATGAATGCAAATTTTTCTTCCCCTTTTATCCCTCCGCTATCCTTCTCACTCCAAGTAACTGACTAATATCCACCACTGAAATTACTTCATATTTCCCCATATTAATACACCACTAATCCTTTGTAGGCTTCCTAAATAGCGTGTGTCAACAAGCGCTATATAAATACAAACCTTTGTCCTCCTCTATCCTTCTGCTATCATTCCAAATCCAAAAAACTGACTAACCTATCCACCACTTTAAATGTACGTGCATGTTTCACTATACTAATTCCAAACGAATCCTCTATGGGTCCCAGAGTACTGTGCTACTCGCCGAAAAGGCGTTTCAACGCCTCGTATGGGGTAGTAAGAGCTATATAAATGCAATTACAATACAATTCAATAGGCTCTCTGCTTTGTTACTCCTCTTATCGTTAGCCCATAGGACGGGACTGCATCATTCCTACACCCTCTCAAAATCTGTATAAAATAGCTACACTGCTTCCCAATCAAGAAAAGTGTAGCATTATAAACCCTCTGCCCTGTACACAAAGGCCTGTATGGAGAGGCACCGAGGTAGCTCACGGACAAATACTGCCTTACTAACGATACAAATAAGCTCAGCATCACACACAGACTGAGGGCCATAGCCTTATTCACAAATCCCAATCCTGTTGAATTCCCTTACATTTCCCTGCTTCAAAGCAGACTTCGCGACACAGAAAGAACTAAATATACACCTATTCTAGCAAACTATGGAACTAAACCGCTGATAACTACCTTTCTATTTGCAATTGATTGCGGTCCTCTTTGTCTCAATAAGATCTCTTCTCCTAAAGAAAGGTGCTGTGAGGCAGCCACTTGGGAGCCTGAAAACTATAGTGATTTATATACAAAATAAGTGAAATAAACATAAGTAGCTTCTCCCATTCACATCAATTGTTGCTTTTTTCCACACCCATTATTCATTGGAGAAGCACTTACTGTCATACTTTTGTCTGGAGAAAAACAATTCACATCTGTATATTCCCATAAGAATATCAGTTCTGACCTCCAGATTTGCGCGATATCAATAAGGCAGCACAGTGAGTTGAGTGCCTGCTACAGAATGCTGAATGTGTCATACAGGCTACAGTTTCAAATTGCTGATGTACTAACTCAGAATGTAATCCTTCTTAGGCTTGTAAACTGAGTATCAAATGGTAAGAAAAATCATAAGCATTTTCACTAGGATCCAATGAGATTAAGGGGACATTGACTGACACACTGCCTTCTGTCAGCAAATACTAGAACTGACCAAAAACTTTAATTTAGATGCTAGTATAGCTCAACTCAACAAAGGAATTATTAAGAAATTATTCAGATTTACTTGGCAATACTTTTACATTCATTTTCTATTTTGCGGTATTACCAGTTGGCAGTGTCTCCAGGCTGTAGAGCATGCAAGGGTGCACAGGCGACACGAAACACTGTTTTTTTTTTCCAAATACAAAAAATGCAATATTTTGTCAAGGCAAGCTATGGAAGCATTTTAATGAGCGCTAGGTACAGCTGATTAAAGTGTTGAGCCACTTGTTGTAGGACTTAACAAGTGTATGTTACCTGCATTTTCCCCATGTCCAAGCTGGTATTCAGCATTCAGGATGAATAGTTGGGGTAAAATCAATACAGAAGGACCACTGACTCTATAGAATGTGGATCCACAGATCTGTGAGCACTCATGACTGCAGGCTCTTTCACTTATGCTACAAATTGAAAGAATTACAGAAAGATATCAAATTTATCAAGGTGGTCTAGGAAGTCAAAGCACAAGCTAATGTGTTCCCTTTCCAATGTGAAGCTGGAGGTTGAAGACGACAGCTAACTTTATGGCTACAAAGGAATCATGGATATGTGTGGAGAAGAAAACATAATGTGCTTCCATGTTAGGTTCGGACTTAGCAAAAACAACTTTGACCTTATAGATGATCAGCAGAAAACAGATATAAGACATTGAACCTCAGGAATTGATTAAGACACTGGTCATCATTTGTGTGTCTTCTATGCTTTTGAACCTGATACGGAGATGTGCTCAACCGACATACCATGTGATGCAAGACCTAAAGCTCAAACCACATCTTCCTTTTGAGCAACATAGATATTAAAGAGCATCAAAGACAATGAGTGTACACTTGATATAAGTGGACATTTTTAGAAGTCTTCCTGCTACAGCACTTCATTGTGAGTTAGTATACTTAGAAAGAAAAAATTTCAAAGCAGCATCACAATCTCCTGATGCCTTATCATGTTGGTTGGTTTAAAATAATGGAAAGTTTTTTCATGACATTTCATGAAAATATTGTGAATTTATGAAAATCTTTGAGAAACATTCTTGTCGGTATATTGTGTGAAGACTGAACAAAATGGCATGCCACACATACGAATGTATCAAAAGATACCAGCAACAGAGATGTCTAAGGAGAAAATGCCTCAGTCACAAGACAATTTTTTTCTCAAACCAGTCTCTGGGCTAGAAAAGCACACATTTGTTCCGGTGCAAACCCATGTGAAAATGTTATGCAGTACCTATAGCATTCACTTCATGATTTCTGCCCCAATAAAAAGAAATAAAACTCTCCAGAGCTTACTCAACAGTGGGAAATAGGTGCATATATGTCCAGCAGGAGTTTGTTGGCCACCACTCAAAAACTAAGAATGGAAAGCAGTTCAACAAGGGCATTTGCAGACACTCCAATGCAGGGGAGGGTCAGAATGTCAATTTTCAGGCACACTTCTATTTGGTTTTTAAGAGGTAGTGTTGAAGTGTTGATGGTAGTTGTTTGTATAACTTGGCTTATGGAGTTCTCTACGGCACTACGAGAATTAGATAACTACGCTGTATGCATTTGCAAATTCGAATCATGTAGTTGTACTCAGGGTGATGAATGAGAGAAAACAAGGTTAAACTTGACAAGTCATTTGAAAAACAGATTTTTGGGAATTTGACAAGAAACTAGCATCTGATTACCCCACTTTCCGCAAGTCCCTGAAAACTTACTTGTTTCGTCTAGCTTATGACTAGCTGCCCCCACTCCCCGTGTCCTTCGCCCACTAGTCTCCGAGCGCCAAGAAACCAATTGGTGTATGTGCGCGGTACCAAATACCTTTAACATAACATAACATAACATAACATATGAGAGAAACAATGTGAGAGACAGAGAGTGGGCGACGGAAAGAGTGAGAATAATAAAGAGACTTACAAATGTTAACAATAAAATCCTATCTCTTCTATGAAAATACATTCTTAATTCTTCTAGTATATCAATCATTCTCACAAGCATTTATCTGCATATCCTACCCTGTTTGCATAGGCTCTTGTTCCCATGAGAGTGATAGTTTTTTAGGCCAGTGCCAAAATAGCAGGTCAATACCCAAGAACCACTGTTTAGCTCTCAGCCATGCCTATGCCAAATCTTTATAAGCACTGTTTACTTGACAGCAGATAGCCTAAATACATTAGATTAACTATCATCTAATATGTGATCAATGAAATCAAAATAAAATAGCATATCCTGAAAGCCATTTTTTTACTCAAGAGGCCTAGCTTATATCGAGCATTACCTCCTTTGTATTTTTAACCATGGCTGAGTGTCCTTCCTTGACCTCTTGATCACAGATAGCACTATAAGCCATACTATCCTACTATCCTTCTATCTAGATATAAGGAGGTTGTCAGGTGGTCAGTCGCAACAGGGACCTGATTCAGTTCTGTCTCGATAAACAGAACACATATCACGCAAGAACCAATATACAATTTGAATTGCCTTCAACTATAGAGTCGTATAAGGTTCTGAGGTGCATCCTGTCATGCTGTATGTCGGTGTAGCTTTCATATCTTGTCCTGTGTCACTCGAATGTGTTTGCACAATGACTATTTTCAAACTCGCCAATATAGAACTTTTCTTGGTGATCTCCAAACACCGAGCACATATAGCGAAAGCCTGTTTTTCTGCCACAACCACCCAGGTGTACCGCTGGATATTTGAAAACCTATTACAGAGAGTTTAGGCGAGTATTATAATCGATGGCCATCTTTGAACTCGCGTGTCAACTCTACAGGCAGGTGTAACGACCTGAGCTCATTGAACATGGACACAGAATTACTCCGTCCTCAAGCATTCTATCTGTAGGGGAGAATTTGTGCTACAATTCTTAAGCAGAGCATAGGATCGGTTACTGCAAATTCCTTAATACTAGTGTTTCAAAGAAGCTCTCAACACACCACAGTGAATCTAGAAAAGAGCTATAAACTGCAAAGGCACTGTTAGGCAAGATCGCAGCGGTTCAATCCTAGTAGAGGTTCATTGACTCTGTGGCTTCCAGAAGGAGGTTCCCGATGGAGCTTGTATGGGAGTAAATAAATATGCCCTGTTCTACACACCAAAAAATGAAAAGGCTCGGTCATAAATTTGCATGCAATAACTCTAATCAGACCTCGTTTGATTAGTGGTCATCCTGAAAACCAGTCATGGATTCAGCAATCCTAGGCTAAGGCTGGACACCCTTACTCTAGCCATATCAAGTTTTTTTATTAAGATGTTTTCGCCATACATCAAATTGCACATATTTAGCAACTCTGACAGAATTGAAGTGCTACAAAAGGAAAAACTCAATACTGGAAAGGTAAGGTTTTTGGGGGAAACTATTTTGGTTAGCTGCTTGCAATATGGAAAAAGTAAGCACCACTGCCCAACGTGTATTATAATTTCAATCTTCTGTTTTTCCATCTTCAAGCTGTGTCTAAAGCAGAATCTTTCAGCGTAATGTTAAGGTGAATCATTCATTGGTAAAATGTAAACGCTCCCAAGAAAGCAAAATATTGACGCCTCTCCTTATCTGTGACCCTGTATTTTATTTTTAACATTAAACATTTGCCCCACCGACTGCAAAGATAAACGAGGCTTTTGATGACAGCCAGTGTTATCGCGGGATTAAAATAGCCCTCTTGCAGTGCTCAACATTAAAGTCTTCCGCCTTCGCAAAATTGCAAACAGATGCAACTCAAGTACCTGCAAATAATCTGCCAAGACCAATTTTAAAAGGGAGATTTCAAAATATGTGGAAGTCATTAGGACGGGTATTATTTTTGCATTGAAAAGGCTCCAGGAGAGACTCGGGAAGCAGATGGGTGCTACATTGTTTATAAAAGATGAACAGAATATTTTTCCTGAAAATGAAGACATACAAGCAGCAGAAAACAATCATTTTAAAATGCTGCCTGTTTCGGAGCTAATTGTTGTGGTCTGCTAAAATCTGGACTCGTAATTTCATGATAAAAGATCAGTTTTTGAGCTCTAGTTCTCCAAATCGCATAATTAGAAAATAGCAGAAAATGAAAGTGAAGGCCTTCAGTTTTGCTGTTATTGATGGCTTGTCCTTATCTACTGTTTACAGTTGCACACATACTTTTATGTGTATATTTTTTATAACACATTCATAATTATGGCCTTAATCTACTGAGAAATTGCAAAGTGGATAGCCACAGCTCCTAAACATAAAATACATGGGAATCGGTTTCCTAAACCATACCAACCATAAAGGAGACACCAGGGGCGGCTCTAGGCTCATGGCGGCCCTGGGCAGGGAGCGAAGGTAGGGGCCCCCGGAAGAGGGGGTCCGGGCGGGGCAGAGCATGGAGGCCAGAGAAGAGGGGGGTCAGGGTGTGTAGTAGTGGAACAGAGCCTGAGGCCCCCAAATCCCTGCCAGGTTCTGCCACGCAAATATGTATCCATCCTCAGAGGATTATTATATTAAGGATATATATTGGTGTGGCGGCCCCTGGGGTTTGGTGGCCACGTGCAGGTGCACAGCTTGCACATGCCTAAGGCCGCACCTGGAGACACTTAATATACATTTGCACACATTTCTAAACTCTGCTTTGCAGTTGTACAGGCGCTATGTAACTATTTATTGTATAAAGAAAGACGGTATTTTCAAAAATCAAGCTCTGAGTTTGTTAACATGCCCCATATTAGTTATACCTTGTGCAGATGGTATCTTACTGAATCTTGGAGGGGGGCAGTAATATGTTTTTATCCTCGCCACTTGTAGTCTCACCTAGACTTCCTTGTCTGGGCTTGCTGTTGGAGCTCGCACAGGCAGTATGTCCGAATATTATACACAGAAGCATTGTATGACATAAATATTGTGTCCTAAATATTGTTTATAAAAATATCCTACCAACAGAGGGGAGATTTTATATTATTAACTCCAATGTGGCGATAATTTTGGTGCTTATATTTACGCTGCGTTATTTATATCAGATGATGGTCTCACAATACTGGAACAGCAACCTGAAGGAAGTTCCAATTACTCATCATTTTGTTATATTTTGTTTTTGTTATCCACCACTCAAATAACTTTCATATTTCACTAAACTAATTCACCACTAATCGTTTACAGGTTCCAGAGTAGCGTGCTACTTGCCAAAAAAGCACTTCAACGCTTTGTCAAGGCTAGTAAGCGCTATATAAACGCAATTACAATAAAAGCACTACAAAATAACTAAATACAGCTATCCTTTCCCAGGTAAAACTAGTAACACGTCTGCTTTATTTGGAGCGACACTTTATTCCCTTTCAACCACACCAATTACAAAGTATTGTTGAACTTCCTTAAATATAAACTTTTGTGACATTCTGCATATTGTATTCTAGAATATAGGTAACTTTTTGCAGGTATGTGAATAAGTCGGAATCCTTTAGCTTCACCAGCACAACACATATACTAATGCTAATGGACACATGGCACATAGCTGCATTCAGCAGCACCATGACACTTTGTCACCAAAATCTACCTCCTCCTAGCACCCTTTCTCCCCTCCCCGCTCCCCTCTTCCCTGAAAATGGTTCCGCACAAGACAATCGTGCACTCTGCGAGGCTCTCAGGATTGCCCTGCCTCAATGTTGCACCACACACCGGGACTTCCAAACCAATATGTATATCTATGATTATTGGGGACTACTATATAATAACGGTTGGAAAGCGCTCCGATACCCTCGGGTCTGGCCAGCACTATATAAAACTCCTTAAATAAAAAAAATAAAAAATAATTGATGACTTAGAGATTTCAGGATATAGCTCTACCTCACAAGGGACAAAACATTGTTTAAAGGAAAACAAAACTGAAACTTGACACAGCTGTTTACAATTAATTGTTTTTGGTCACATTAGGATTGGATATCAGCCTGAGTCATTGTCATGATTGTGCCACCTTAGCAACTCCCTATCATCCCCAAATGTCTTCTGTGATCCTTACTATATTAGGGATTTCACCATGTGTGTGGCACAGATAATGATTAATTAGGATGTAACCAGCTGCATAATTTAAGGTAATTTTATTATGAAATAAGGGGATGGGATAAAAGGGTATAAAGAAAGAGATATACTTTTTTTTAAAATAAGATCTGGTGTATACCAGAATTTAGATTAAACAACTTAAAGAACAAGAGAGGGAAAGTAACATTTGATTTCATGGAACAATTTAACTACAGATCCTTGAACAGTAGCTTATCTGCAGATATTCCTTCCTACTTGACGAAGCTGTTGATTTTGGGTCATTCTACAATTGAATGAAGAATTGTACCTGAGGAAATCTCTAACACATGTTTGGAATTTCAAACATAGCAAAGGATCAAGAGCAATCATTACCCATAATGATTTGTGCCTAAAATGGGTACTGTGCATGAGACAAACTTTGTGTTAAATAGACCAGAATTAAGATCTGCAAGTCCTTCATGGTACCATTAATAGGATGTGTAACAAAGAATCTGAATATACTGAGGGAAAAGGTTTGGAATAAGTATGCCAAGAATTTCCAAAAAGCATTCATCTTAAATGGTAATATTGTAAATGGGAAAATTAATCTGTTTACTGACCTTGTGAGATGTTTATCTCAGACAGAACAGTTGGCAGAAGCATGAGACCCACCACAAGAATTAGCTGAAATTGGGTGAAGCAGTATTAAATTATCATGATAAGAGGTTCAGGAAACAAATAGCTATTTCAAATGTGAACATGTATACTAATGATGTTATCCTCATTATATGATCCGCATGGTAAAGCTGTTTCAGAATACTTTATAAAGTTGCCAACTCAAAAGGCAGTGAATCATCACATGGTGAGCATTGACCTCAAGCAACATTTTAGTGAACCTAAAAAAGTCAAGCTAACTGAGGTGGTTAAAAATTCCACATCCACAAGACCGCACATTTTATGTAGTACTGCATAAAGTGAACAATCGAGTAGGAAGGCATTCATCTTTTAGTAAATAGTTTGCTGGGATGCCGGAAAGTTGGGTTAGTTCGATGACTAGAGGATGAGGGCATGTAGTTCCTATTTGAAAAATGTGATAAAAGACTTCTGTGGAATTGTAGCTTGTTGGCTATGCTTCCCCCTTGTGCTAGGTTATTTTTTAGGTGTTTATCAGGTTTATTAGAGAGCATCTCAATAAATGAATTGAGGCATATTTAGTATACACACTTAGTCAAAATGGCTTTAGATGATAAATGTAAAGAATGCATAATGTGCTAAGACCAGCACCAGCACCAGCATCAGCCTGTCTCGTTGGTTTAACTCCTTCCTCTATTTTGTTCATTTGTCACTTTTTTGTTTTATAACAGAGTGGCAGTGACTTCTCTATTTGGATTACCAACTCCACTGGTAGCACCATTCTAAAAGGAATGCAAGTGATTATTTATTTTAAAACTCCCTATTCTAATAGTAAATTGTTGTTTCCAAAATTGTGAGGGCCATTATAATGCAGTTTTCCTCCACATGAGAGAAAAGAGTTTTCTTGAATCCTTCCAGGTGATGTTAGCTAGTCCTAACAACTTATTGACCCCGACTGTCATGTTCATGTGTGCATGTTACTGGTCATCTCAATATTGTGCCTCTGTTGTGAGAGCTAGGTTTTGGATCCTGAGATACAAATCTAGGGTTTGTTGATATTTAAACATTCTAAGTGCACTTCCATCCCACGTTTTACTTCTAAAAGTTGTTTATTATAATCTGTATTGTTTTTTTCAATGAGTTGAAATTATAGCTGCCTGCTATCAGCCTATGACATTGTGAGTAATGAAGTGATGCTATTAAGGGATTGAAAAGAGTTGAAGAAGAATCAAATACACCGAGGGCCTTCTGGGGTGAATTTGATGAACACGTTGGCCAGTCCATACTTGGTTACACACGAGGTTCTGTATAAAAGTAAACAGTGAAATCAGGTTTCTGCTTATTTCAAACAATACTTGAATCAGCTCAGGAGGATACTGTTGTCAAAGGGGTGGATGTTTTGTGAAGAAGCACAATGAATCTGTTTTGATGCACGTTAAGAAACAAAATCCTGTATCCATCAGGACCACCCAAACGCTGCTCAAATTTAAGAAAGACTGCTCAAATTTAAGAAAGAGTCGACGACTTATTTATTTATTTTATTTATTTATGAGATTTGTAGAGCGCGAACGAATGCCCGAGGGCGTCTCGGCGCTAAAGCTCAATTCATGACTCTCCTGATTTTGGATCCAGGCGTAGGTTACTGGTTAAACAGCCAGGTCTTTAAACTTTTGCGAAAAGAGAGATGAGTGTGACTTAGCCTGATTGTCAGAGGAAGTGAATTCCAAAGTCTGGCTGCCGTAACTGGGAACAGTCTGTCTCCCCAGGAAACTGTTTTAGTACGATGAATGGTTAATTGGTGCAGAGTCACCGATCTCAGTTGTCTTGGAGGACATTAAGGTATTATCTGGTTACCTCTAAAAAGAAAACTATATGAACTGCATTAACAGTTCACAACCTAGCTATCTCTCCTATCACTAGTTTAGTTTATGCTTGTCTTTGACCCTGTCCAGCGGTCCACTGCCTTTTGGCTACATTCACTCTTTAGAAATACCAGATTCATACTTTGTTGAGACTGCTAGGTATCTTACCACTTCACAAATAGTTAGAATGGAGGAGGGTAAGGTGGATTATAAGAATTAAGGGCAGACCTAGGTAAGTGGGCAGGGTAAGGGTCATCAGGACAAAATGAAGGTTTCATGGAATCAAGGGGTTTAAAAACATTGTCATTGTTCACAAGCAGCAACTATAGCATTGTGTTTGGGGAGTAACCTAGATGCACTTGGTAATATTTGTGTCTTCGCCTGATTGCAAATGTTTGGTGTGCCACCTTGATGAGTGTAGTGTGATGCTGTTTGTTTTGTACATTGTTTTTGAAGCTACAGCTGAGAGAGGGATGGCGGGTCAACACACTGGTAGAGGAGCCCAAGCACGGCAGATTTTGGTGATTTCAAGTAGTGAATATTTAATAGTGAAGGATGCTCAAGCCTTTTATCAGAGGGCACAAACTGTTTTACATGAAATTGTGTCAATCTCCACATGATTAGGACTGAAGAGTAACGTGTCGGTCTGAAGGGACAGGACAAAGATCTTCAGAGTTGTGAATTTGTGGATGGCCCTGCCTGGTTATCCAAATAAATTCTGCACAGGCACAAATTTGAATTGAGACCCATTCTGTCATGCATCCTTTTACTTGGGTTGCTGTGTGAATGTGTTGGTTTAAAGAACAGTGGTGGCATTGGTGCAGATGGCTATTGCCATCAACCACAAAAAGGAGGCAGAGGAGGATGAGAGCACCTCAACCAGCCCCCTTTTTAACAGGCAAAATTAGGTGTTACATTTGTGATCCTTAGATGGCCAATCCATTTGGTGTGACATTCCAGAATAAATAAACCGAATGCCCACTGACAAGCAGAGTGTTTATCAACCCAAAGCTTTTTCCGCAGTTATTTCAAAAGTGTGCAAATACGCATAGCATTACTTAACATACCAAAACATAACTCAACATTAAAAAACACTCAACTTACAATAAATGTATGCAGCCTAACACAACATAATACATAACATAAAGTAACAGAGCATATTACACAAAGTGAAATAACATAATGCAACATGACATAACCTAACTTTACATAATATAACATTAGAAATCATTATCACTGCCCATATTTAACCATTAAATATAGTTGTGAGAATAGAGGACATAAAAGGATTCTTTCTATCATCCCCCATAACAATTCATGGCTTAAAAACATAACTGGGTCGCTTCCAAAGATTTCCAAACATTTACACTGGCTTTATTTCAGTTTGCCCTTTTTCCCTAGCACGGATGATCTCCGATGTAGGCTCATTCTACATTCCAAGTACAGTAGTGTTAAAACAAGCAAAAACGTTCAGAGCAACTAACTAATGTACACTTAAATGCACCACCGACTGCATTCCTGATACATTTCTGCAGTGCCGCGTGCTGTGTTCC
Organism: Lissotriton vulgaris; assembly: GCF_964263255.1. Taxonomy (NCBI): domain Eukaryota; kingdom Metazoa; phylum Chordata; class Amphibia; order Caudata; family Salamandridae; genus Lissotriton; species Lissotriton vulgaris. Next base: position 175,289,753 of record NC_141700.1, on the reverse strand, counting down.
TACACTGGGCTAACACCATCCTCTTGAATCCTAAGAATTTAGTACATCTGACAGTTTCTCTCATCCACCCATGACATTCTTGCCTGTCTCATTGTTGCTGGCAAAAGAGACTTCTGTAATTGAGTAGTACAGAACATGTGCCCTCCCCACTGGAAGATGACTGATGGATTATGAAAACTTCAAAGCCGAGCCTTCGCAGCACCAGGGGAGAGATAGTGGGTATTTGAACTCCCGTCTTTACCCAGGAGACAATGGGACTCTGACATGGCGCATATATCAAGGCTTGGTGTAACTCGATAGACATAATCTGTCTTTTCAGAATGTATTTAACATTCTGTTAGGAACAAGTTTCACCCCAGCTAAAGCGCAACTTAACGCTTTACTAAGCATCACAGTGTGAAAGGCTACATGTACCTATTATTCCAATTGCAGAGCAAGTGGATATTCGAAGCGACGTCAACGTTTCTGGATGTGCGCAAGCCCTTCCTCCTTTGGTCAATGCTTAACTTGTGGCGGTGGTTGCACGACCGGGTACCAGCACTCATTTCTGGGGACCAGAATACAGCGAACGCAAGAGAAAAAGGCAAAAAAGGAAGAAAGGAGGAGGAAGAGAGCATTATTCTCATAATGTTTTGTAGCATATTGCAGCTTTTTAAGAGGAACAAAGAGGATCGCTGACCAAGACTGTTATTATGCAGTTGGTGTGCACATTCCAGGAATAAGAAGACTTTGCCTTAATAAATTAAGCATTATTTCGTGGCTTATGGTGTGCCTAAGTGTAAGAAGGTTAAAGACCCTGATCAGAGGTGGTCACTTCCTGTGCCCTTCAAATTAACCCAGATTTTGCAGTCTGGGGTTTCCGCTGTGACCATGCACGATCATACCAAATATTCTAGTGCGACTGGGAGTATTTCAGTCTCTAGTTTGCAATTCGATACATTAATGTTATTAAAAAAGTAAAATTAACATTCCGTTTAAAAATGTACTTATTTGAAAAGGTGTCCAGCTATTTTAAACAGCTTTAAACGAGTGAAATACTGAACATTAAGCCGTTTAAGGTGCTTTGAAACAGCTTAACACTGTTCTCAATAGTTTAAACCAAAAACTGCTCTTATAAGATAAAGGTTGTGCTTGTACGAGAACGTGTCCAGTTTTGCTCAGGGTGGAGGTTAGCAGCATTCCACCTGCCTCACTGAACTACTTTGGTCAGTCCCCGCCCAGTGGAATCAACTGTATTGGTCAGAGAAAGGTTGGTGCAAGGGTGCCAAACATGATTAGGGCAGCAGGACAATATGGCCATAGCCTTTCATCTGCCTCCCTCTTGCAAGAGTTCATAACGTCTTTGCCTCACGTGCACCATGTAGATGGCCTACAGTATCATTGCCATGTGTCATCTACCATTTGAAACTGCTGTCTAAACTTAGATTGTTAAGTTGTACTTCAGCTCACCTGTGAAGTGGAGGATAACATGTACGTTTGTTCCTAGCAAATATTTATCAACACATCTATTTTATCACGTTTCTTCCTAGATATTCGTTTAAGAACTATTTGCCTTTTGTTTTGCTTTGCACTTTTGACCTAACTGATGTTTTACATGTCAGTTTTTTTGTCAATCTCTAAAAAATCATTGGTATCGATACATACAATAAAAAGTGTCATCTTTTGGTGGTAATCGTTAACTAAGTTTACCAGAGAGTCAATACATTACATTTGAAAATGGAGTGAGATTAGTAACTAACAAGTATTTTATAGTTCAGTTTATCTGTGGTGAGGTTGGTAGAATTAATGGCTCCTTTGATTAAGTTGAATTTCAGCTTGTGTCACCTTACTCTGTTATTGAATCCCTTCTTGAGTGAGAACTAGCTTCTGTCCATGATTCTACAGGCAGCCCCAAGCTTTGTACACTGTCTCGTTGGCCTTAGCATAGAAGTCATAATATTTTTTCTGCCTCACTCTTGCAAGAGTCCATAACTTCTTTGCCTCACGTGCACCGTGAGCTATTCTGTGCGAGAAGGGGCCAGTCCAACTGCCAGTGGCACACCCGCAAGCCTATTCTCGCAGGTGTTCAAGCACTCTGATGTACTCCCCCCAACCACCCACTATCCTGAGGATTGCCGTTTGGGATCTTGAACAACAGATCGTCTCACTACTCTCCCAAGTGTGATGTGTCTGTGTGCAGTAGTCTCCTATACCTGGTAGATCCACACCAAGTGCAAAGTCAGTTATAACTATGACTTTTAACCATTTTTTCATATTCTATAAAGGTTCCAGTAAACCCTGTGGCAAAATTGAAATTGTATTAAGTGCAGCTAAGATAATATCACTAAGGAGAAGGATGCCATCTTGCCTTTTTCCAGGTCTTCTCTTCTAAGCTAACAAGGCCCTGTTCCTATTAGGTCCAAAGCTCCTTCAAGGGATCAGGTGTGTTCAAAGCTAGGTAGCTACAGATCCTGGGGACTTCCTTCTATCCAAGGATTTAAGTGTCACTTTTGGTTCCAAGGGGTTACATTCAGGGATGCCTTTGAGTTTTATGTGTCTCCAGTCCATGCCATAGTTGCAAATAACGGTAGACGTGGGATTTATGCAGGGTGAATTCTAGTGGCAAAGGGTGCACTGAGTCGGAAAGAATGTTCTGCTATCAGTCTACTTTTGGTATCATGCAATTTTTGGTTTCACAGTCAGAACCATTTGATTATGTGAATTGCAGGTTTGGAGACCACAAAACTCCCTAGTACATGGGGCTCTATTTTATATACTCTTAATCATTGTCTTAATGAAGTTGCATAGGAATAGTGTATGAAGTCACCTGAGATAGGCGCATGTCTCTTGCAACATTGACTATAGCTCAATCCTTGTTCCACAACTTGTGAAACACTCCTTAACCAGCTTCTCGCACAGCGCACTACAGCTTGTTGCCCACATAGTTTGCATGGTGTCTGCATAATACATAAACCACTTTTGCTAGCACTATGCATATAACACCAATAAAAGCTGCCAATCAGATACTACCTTATGACCTCCAACTTTAACCAGCCACTTGTGGACAAAGTGAGGGAGTCCAAAGTTATGAAAATCTCAAAGGGGACTATTATGCATATTTAAATGGTGTTTGCCAGAAATTGACAAAACTGTGCCAAAGAAAAACTACCAAAATACACTATCAGTACTAATATAAGATGAAAACTCAGACAAAAACATTTTTTGCCAGTGCACTATTTTACATATGATAAGTTTCAAGATGGGCGCGTGTTTGGAAGTCACCAAAATAATTGGGGTAGCAGAAGAGATATCACATGCCAGCTGGAACTCATGATAAAACAAAGGGATGTGACATGACACTGTCTTTGCCTCCGATGACAATCCAACGTTTTTTTTTGCTTTATTTGCTGTTCTTATTTTAAGATAGGCATCTTGCAGGGAGGCATCTACACTTGAAAATATTTGCAGATTAAACATTATTAATGAAAATCTTAAACTGGATCTTCTAAATAAACAGTGGTTGACAAAAGGCACATTCGCTCGGCCTGGACTGCTATCAAAAGCAATAGTTCCAGAACAGGGCCTTCTAATATCAGTCGATGAAGGCCAGCACCATGCTAGATTTTATGAACAGCCACAGGCCACATTCACATATGTACCTAAATTACAACCATTTGCCTGGGGTGCAAGCCGACTACTGAAAATCCACTACATCAATGTACAAAACAGCACCTAGGCAACCATCTTGAGAGTACCACTATTAGCAATACTACTATATTGAAGGAGGTAAGAACAAGGGTAAGAGTAAGAATAAATGTTAAAGTTAGTGGTTTTGTTAGAATTAGGGTTAGGGAATGGGTAAAGGATATTGTTTGGTTCACGGTTTAGGGTAGGCTGAGTGTTTGATTTAAGTTTTTGTTTATAGTCTAGGCATAGCTTTAGGTTTATGGTTAGGCATGTGCTAGGTTTAGAGTAAGTACCAGTGTTAGAACTACTCTTAAGGTACTTTTTTAGGCATAGAGTTAGAATAAGGTAAAGTTTTGGGATTTAGAGCTACATTTATGGTTAACCTCTCCAGCGCGGCGCGAATTTTCGCGCTGTGCTGAAGATTCGAAAAACGGGCGTAGTCATGACGGAACGATTCCGTCATCAGCACAGCCCAACAGACGCTGATGACGGATCCATTCCGTCATAAGCATCGAAGAGGTTAATAGATTTACCAATGCTTTTTGAACGTAAAGGTACTCTCAGCCGTGGCATTCTTAAAACCTGTTATTACAAACTAGTGGACCCCATGTAGTGGTATCTAAATGCGACTAAATAGTAGTTAGTGGTTATTTAGAAATGTTGCATAGTTTCTTCCCTCTTGGGCCAACATTTGACACCTTTACTTTAAAAAGATCAGTAAACACATTGATTAAATCAAAGAGGCTGCAAGGCATCTATGCGGGTTGCAACAGCATCAACCCTTTAATAAAGCTCCTAAAACAACCACAAAACATTTCCTACCTGATTACTATTATATGCTCAGGGAAGTGCCAAGCACATGACGAAATCATTGGGGCGCAACCAAAGAAACCATGTGCAATACATGCATAAAAAAACTTTTAAAATAGCTAAAGAATAGATTATCAATAAATGTTTTCTAACAAAGAGTTTTGCGGCTAGAATTAAAGAGCCCCACTTTTATTCCTAAAAAAATATACACCCTTTGAGAAAATAAGAAACACTTAAATAAATGTAATGCCAATTCAGAGCAAAAGCGGGGGGAGTCGAGCGAGAAGAGGGCCCTGTGATTTTTAATGACTGCTTTAAATATGCTCTCATCATGAAAGTCCAGACTGCGCTAGTTAAAAGAAATCAATTCAGACGGTTCTGAAAACACAAACAAACGTGGAGCAAAATATTGCAGTCATCAGCTGCCTTAAAAAGATGCACCTCAGCGTTTGTTATACGTCTTCCATTGTTCATCAAAGCCTTTTCCTTTTCACAGCAATACATTAAAAATCTCATTAATATTCTTTCCGGCAACAAGCTGCACGTACGAGCAATCTGAATTCAAAAATAATCCCAATTAATCAATTCACCTCGAGATCCAGCGGCAGTGATCGCCGCGTTTATAGATCACCATTGATAGATACCAGTCTGGTGAACGTTCTGTCCGGCGCGCTTATTAAAGAAACGCGCAGGCACATTGACGTTATATTTAAATAATTGTATTTCAGTGTTCCAGCTGCATGGAAAACAATGCAAATTTGGGCCATAAAAAAAAATATAAAGACAGTCAATAAGCGTGCATGCTGATATGAAAGCAGACTAACAGGTAGCAATGGGCATTTGAAAAGTAAATTAAAATCCCACGTTGTTTAAAACTTTGAATAGCTCAGCTTTTCAGAGAACCAGCATGTTGTTTGAAAAATTGTGTGGGTGTATGATTTCTCCTTCGTGACGTTAAATAGAGCCCCCTTCCCACGGACCACCCTCGCACCGCCACAAAATAGAAATGACATAGGTCTTCCTTGTTATAGATGGGTCAGTGATCAACATTTGGACTGCAGAACTCAGACCTGGGTTCTGTCACAAGTTTCTTACAGCAACTAAACACTCGATTAAGAGCAGTGCCTACCAGGACTCTATAAAAAATAGAAACAATCAGAAAATCTAACATAAATAGCTTCAATATCATTGACAGCGACAGCTGTATATTGTACCATTCAATTTCTGAACCATGAGAGGACTACGGTGACAATCTCCAGTGGTTGTGTGATTAATATTCTAGGTCAATAATGCATGTTAATGTTCCTCATAGGGCAAGGATGCCCCAGTGGGGCAACTGGAAGGCATTTGTGAGTTCAGTGGTACTGCTTCATGGGGGGGGAGGGGAGGGGGGGGGAGAGGGATTCTGTCTTCCCATTTTCACAATGACTTTTTTCAGGCATAGGTTGAAAAAAATATAAGCATTCCAATAACACGCACCCACACACATACGCACACACAGAGGCACATGCACACACACATAAACTCACTCGGTACTTGCGACAGATGCCAATTGTAAAATATCCCTGGCTCTGCCTCCTAATGCCCAGGACCAAAGAAGCCATTTTTATTAGCAACCGCAGCTGGTGAAAGCAAGGCTGGGATGGGGCTGCAATAGAGGCACAAGGCGGGACTTGGATGATTCAAATTTAACAAGTAAGTTGTTTATGGCCGAACTGGCACAAGGCAAAGACCGAGCTGCTCTTGCCATTTGGGGATCAGTCCAACCCCCCCCCCCCCCCCCCCGCCCCCTCAGACAGAACATCCTCTATATGAATGCATCCTTGGATGAAGTTGATTTCAGCTAATTAGAGCTGGGACAAATTCAAATCTCACTCTTGCCCTCGAAGAACTTGTCGATAAATGCCTGGTCAACATCCATTTGTAGAACGGACTGGGAGTCATTAGTATATATGTACAAGAAAAAAGAACTTGTGGCTTCCCCTACCATAGCCAACAGAAGCATAGCGGTATTGAAAAGGTTAGGTGATAATCCTGAGCCGTTCTGACAACTACATAGTAAGTATATAATTTGCCTCCACATTTGAAGATCTTCCTCAGCATCTTCGGAGTGCTATGCGCTTAGCAACACAAGTTGTTTCCCACTTTTGCACCTTCATAAAGGAATTCTAGGTTGCTCTGGCAGGGTCTCAGTGCAGAGAGAGCACAACTTCAAGTGGGGAGGGAGGGTGCAGAGGGAATGACTTTCGGGGTTGAGACCATGTCATGCATTCTTCTCCCATACTCCTCTTAGCAGATGAAAGCGGGGGCAGATGATTGGGATGTGGGGAAGGGCAGACATAATTTAAAATTATATAAGGGCAACAGTGAACTGGGGAGATGCTTTACACCAAAGGTTTTTGAGTGGGATCATAGCCAACTCGAGTTGCACTTTCATTGTCTATTTGATGCCGCTTGCTGAAAATCATGACAGTATTTACTGTTACCCATCTAGAATTCTATTGATAATCTCTCACTTCTTCTCAAACTCCTAAGACTATCTTTACAACATCCTGGTTTACTTTAAAAACTAGTTAGAAACACTCATTCAACATTTGTCAGCATACCTCTCCAAGATTACAGTATTTTTGTTGAAACTGCTGAAACTAGTGACATATTGACTTATGTGAATGTTATTGTTAGTCCAACGGTTACTGGGGAATAGTATACATAATTTTAATTACATTTTTGGGGACTGGGGAATAGCATTTATATTTTTAAATTCATTTTTGGGTACTTTGGGTGCAGGCACATGTCCTAAAAAAAGAAGTGGGGGGGCGCTGACTTCACAACAGGAAGTGACGTCACGAAAGGTGGCTTGCACTCAGTTGCAGTTTATAGTTATCAAGCTCCCGGTAAAATATGTGGGGGGACGCCATCCACCCGCGTGGTACCCCGACTCGAGCCCTGTCTGGGTGGCTCTCTTCTTTTGCAAAGGTAGTCAGCATCCAGAGGCCTGACAGGAAAACACCACTTCTGTGTTCAAGCCTGAGGTGACCACTGGCTGCAATTTCTATGGACGTTGCAAAAAGTGCAATTATTTGCTAGGCAGGAATTGTTTCATGTTAAACAATACACGTATTTGTAGCAATATTGATGCTATCAATAGCTTTTTTGTCAAAGCAAAAGACGAATATCTACAGTGTGAAAGAAATGATTGTGCAGCAAATGTTGCAGGTTTAAATCTGCGCATTAATCTGCTGGTCAAAAGCTTACCCTGTTAGTAGTTAATAGTGTCCCTTTGTCTGTCTCAGCACTGAATGTAATTTAAATTAATCATACAAAGAAGGGAAAAGTAAGGAACCTTGAAAAAACAAGCACAATCAAATTATTATGGAAATCCAGACGACTTTAAAACTCTAACGATTTTACAGAATACAAGCCACACTATTTCTACAGGGTAGAAAGACGTGCTTCAAATTCATGTGTCACATCATGTCATACAGTATAACACATATGAAAGCGCGAGACCCGAATACAAATTTAACATATGTTTTGGAAATCTGAATTGCTTTAAAAATGTTAGTCAAATGAGATGGTCAAAAATGATCTTTCTCCTCTTAAAATCTGTAAGCATCCCACACAATGGATAGAATGCGTAAGTGCCACTCGCGGTTCCCATTTGAAGGGCAGGTACATTGTCAATAGTACACACCGCGCTTCCCTGTGAGCCACTTTTCTTCTGAGGCTGTTAGTCTGTGATACCTTTTCTCTTACTAGCGCATGCATTTTGCATAAATCTAATGACATCCTCAGGGAGGAATTGGATTCCTCGTCAATGCAGAGTAAACAATTGACGGCAACGATGGATGTGGATCCAATGAGGTTGTTGCACAGAAGAGCCAACGATTCACCGGCCAAAGCAGATCGATGATCCATATTGCATGACGCACATCAATATAAAGGCAGAATGTTTGCTATTGTTGACCTTAATCTGCTCGCGATCAATGCTTGGGGACTGCAGGATCCAGGTACATTTTCAGCTATTCTTATCATTACAATATGAAAGTGTACACATTTGTAGGAAATTTGCAAGCAGTGAAAATCCTAACCGTGGTAATAATTTACTTGCATTTATCTGTTTGATTATTTATTTCCTTACGTATTTTCACGTTATGGGACGCTAATAAAATCTTCCAAGCACTGAAGACAATTGCCATGTGTAGGACTCTGTATTAGGTGGAGAGGAGACATTTTAAAACAGAAAAATATTATCAGCAATATATTTATTTATTGAGGAGCTTTGTGCACTGTTGCATTTTGCCTTTCTGTAACTTCAGACTGCTCACGGGTAGGAAAAACAGCTTGATTGTTGGACGAGAATGGTAGCATTCAATTTGGTGGGGTTAGTGTTTGATGGTTTTTAGCAGGACTCTTGCTCCTAAGCAATCTCAGTTGATGGGGAGTCCATAAAGTTGAATTTTCATGTGGTTGGTTTAAGCTCTTAGGTTGAAGTTAAGGGCATTCCATCGCCTTGGTCCTTGCACAACCAGATGTCTGCCACTGAATATATTGGTGTATGCGGATCGGTGGACATTTATCATAGGTCTCATGTATGATCTAAGTTAAATGTCAGATTATGCAGGACTTTTGCCCTAGTAAGCTTTGTGAATGGTGCACAAGACCTTGAATGTAATCCTAGCATCTGCTATTATGGTGCCAATTGACAGCTAGTCTGAGAAGTTTTTATGTGGTGCTGCTTTCTGAGGATATGGCACATTTTGGCTGCTTAGTGCGACCTCCTCGGAGCTTGATAATTAATTTCTGTGAACAGATAATGTTACATTAGTATCCATTCAGCAAGATGAGGGCACTGGTCAAACGTATTCTGTGTTCAGTGTGAAGGAGTGGAGTACTTTCCACAGATAGGAGATTTTCATACTCACATCCTTTGCACCAGTGGTGTTCTGGGTAAACTTGTGAGGTTGGCATTTTTTTGGGTGGGAGATTTATATAGCGTGAACTTGACCCGAAGGTATCAAGTTTCAGAGCGCTTTACATGAGCACCAGTTGCGTTACATAAGAACACATTCATTTTTGTTGGGCAAGGGGAGATTAAGTGATCTGCCCTGAATCACAGGATGTTGAGCGTCGTTACCGAGACTCGTACTGGGTTGGGTTCTCTGTGCCATTTTCCAAGTGGAAGTGGTTTTGGGTATATGATAAGAATACATTTGTAGGTTCACCAGGAACTGCTCAAGAAGGTCTCTGAAGAGATGTCTGTAGATGTTGAAGAGAAAACATGAGAGTAAAGATTGTTTAGAAACACCAGGCCACTGGGCATGTGAATGGGTCAATTGATCCAGTTCTGACTTTCTGGCTGCTGTTGGCCTGCAAAGATTGAATCCATTGAGATACTGGTTTAAAGATACGTGTCCAGAGTTCAAGCTTCTCCAGAACTGTTGCGTGACTTACTGGGTCAAAGGCCATGTACAGACTTAGAAGAATCAGATCAGTTTTATCCTCATAGTAGCAAAGAAGAACTCATTCCATCAGTGACAGAAGTCACTTTGCATCTATCATCTTTGATGTTGATCAAATAAATAAATGAATCATATCTTTCGCTGAAACATAACTGCCCCCTGTCATTCACTAAACATAATGTCAATGGTATATAGGTCATATGTAAAAAACAGGACAATGGTAGGATAATGAGGTGAACAGTCCCCTCTGATGGATGAGACCTCATTTGTAGTATTTCTATTAGCATGGTCATTTTTTACTAGGGTCCGATTCTGACTGGTATCAAAATATCAAGTCTGATGGAATTTACGGTTTGCACCCATTTTGGTATTGCAAGCTGTGTCCTGATTTCCCATCATTGCAATTATTGCCTTGCTTATTTGCCCCAGGTCAAAGATGGTGCAAATCATCCTAACAAATAGCACACAAGCACTGTTTATGCACCTCAGAATGTGGAATAACTTGTGCTATTGGCATGTTAGTCCTCATTCCAAAGAACACAAAGACAAGTCAGGTGTAAATTGTAAAACTAGTACATACTGAACTAAGAGCAGTCGCAATTTACCCGATTCACAATTTGCCCCATTTATGCTGTATATTTGCTGGCCTACTGTGTTAGGGGTCTGCTTTGAATGGGGTCAATGCTGGTAGTTCCGGTCAAGGCAAAGTTTTAAATGACCATATTAGAGGTCCGATGAAGCAAATGACCGAGTTAAATGTAAACTTTGAAAAGATAAACATTAAAATTGACTGAGATATTTTCAAAACAACTGGCATGCATTTTAGATAAGAATCTCATGATGATAAAATAATACTGTAGAAGATACTGAGCATAAGAGATGTATCAACATGTCTCTATGTATGCGAAATAATGTTGTTTATAACTGTAAACAAATATTGTAATAAATGTTAAAGTAAATATGAGAATGACAAGTATCTAACGAAGATAACTGCAAAACCCGAACAAATGTTGGAATTGTTTATAAAGAGCAGATGGACGTTTATTACGCGACTGTAATAAAATTACATTTCCTGATATTAACTTAAAATTATCTGGTTCCCCAAAAACAGTATGAAGAAAAATGGAAATGCCAAATATTCATAGGATCTGGCTTAGCAATCCTTTGAGACTTACAAGTAAGATATATAAAAACAGAAATATAATTAAACAGTCATCTGTTTCGTAATTTTGTTATTTAAAGCCTACTGAGAGGCATCGTCTGGTTTTCTGTGGGGTTCTGTGTTTGCCCTCCTGAAATTAACTGCAGCACGACAGGCATGGACAAAGCAGGGCCATTGCGATAGCTCATATCCAATCAGCACGAAGCGCCTCTGACATTTGTAGCATTATTTCAAAGTATTCACTTACTATTAGTATTATTGCTACTAACAACAAAACAGTGCTAAACTTCTTCTATGTTCAATAATCACGTTTTAACTTGTTTCTTTTATTGAAATACAAGATGTATTACTTTATTAATAATAATATTAGTGTTATTATTATTATTATTAGTAGTAGTAGTAGTTGTTGTAGTAGAAGAGTATTATTATCAGTAGGCATATTAGTAGCAGTCATTGTAGCAACTTCTATGTTGAATAATCATGTTTTAACATGTTTCTGATACTGAGATACAAGATTTATGACATTATTATTAGTAATATTATTGTTATTATTATTATTATTAGTAGTAGTAGTAGTAGTAGTTGTAGTAGAAGAGTATTATTATTAGTAGGCATATTAGTAGCAGTCGTTGTAGCTACTTCTATGTTGAATAATCATGTTTTAACATGTTTCTTATATTGAAATACAAGACTTATTACATTATTAATATTAATATATGTTTTTATCATTATTAGTAGTAGAAGTAGAAAAGTATTATTAGTAGGCGTATTAGCAGCAGTCCTTGTAGCAACTGCTACTTTGAATAATCTTGTTTTAACATGTTTGTTATATTGCAATAGAAGTATTATTACATTTTTATTATTATTGATATTCTTGATATTATTATTATTAGTAGTAGAAGAGTATTACTATTAGTAGAAGTATTAGTAGCAGTAGGTGCAGCAATAATAGTGTCCGCTCTCTTCTCATTCCACCGGTAGGAGCTGTACTACATGTTGTTCTTAACCCCTTTACTGCAGCCGCGTCGGCCAACGGACATGCGCAGCACTACCAAGGTAGTGCTTGCGACGGCCGTTGGCCGACAGAAGCAGCGAACGGGTTAAAGATCTGCTGCATGGTTTCAAAGCCTTTGTCCTGGGATAGCTGTCCTATTTTGCAAACAAGCTGCAAACCTCTGGGGAGGGGTCAGGGGGTAGATACATATCTCACTGCAAGGTTCCCTGCTGCTTCCCCTCAGGTATGGAACTTTTTCCCTCTCTCTCCCATCCTCTCGCTGCAAATCTCGAACAGATTTCTCCTTAGGAAAGCCCAACTGGCCTACGCTGGTTCTTCACCTTTGCTCCTCTTTGACTCAATATGTTTTTTTCTCTGTACTTTTTTCCTTTCACTTCCATTATAGGTTTTGGATGTTTTAGTGCTTTTATTAAACAAAATGCAGTGGCAACGAAACCAATATTTCTCAGAAAAACCTTGCAATATGGGAACTATTTCACTGTTGCCTGTAAAATATGGATTTCCGCATCATAATGGTAGCTTTCGAGCCACTCCGCAGAGATTAATATTTTCAGGGCTACTAGGCATATGTGGCATAGAGAACTAAATCCTATAGCAAGTTTATCCAAATTATGTGCAAAAAGAGCAAATTATGTGGCATATTACCTGCCCGTATTATTTTGATCTATTTCAGATAGAAACAGCATTGTTTGCGAAATCTGCAAATTATGTGGCAAGTGGAGTAAATCCATTATTATAGCCTTATAGCCCGCCGTAGAGGGCTATACCGGCTATTAAAGGCCCTCTCCAGCGTTAAAGGCCCTGAGCCGAAGGCGAGGGCCTTTAACAAGGGAGAGGGACTTTAATAGCGGTATAGCCCATCTACGAAGGGCTATACCGGGGTATTAGAACATTCTGTCACTAGAGGACAGAATGTTTAATTTTAAAAAACAAAGCCTTTTGGGAGCGTGAGGGTAATGGAATCCCCTCAGGCTCCCTGAAGCCTTTGTTCACAGCCAGAGCAGTGAACAAAGAAACATTGGAATGTTGGAGCTCCAGGCTTATACCAGCCATTATTATCATTTTTCCAGAGCACTCCATTGTTTTCAATGGAGCTCCCAACATTCCAATGTTCTAATACATAATAATGGATTTACTCCATTTGACACATCATTTGCAGATTTCGCTGCAGTCAAATAAACATCTAAACCCATTAACGCTCATCATTGCTCATTAGCAGTTCACTCAGGAAAGGTAAACAAAGCCTAAGAAGTCCAATTTAATCAGTGTCCTTGGTTAGCTGCAATGTGAAAAAAACACTATTTTCAACCTAACTGACCCAAAATAAACACGTAATTTAAAAAATACAATGTTAGTATCCAATAATGGGGTATGAGTTTTTAGTATGTTATCTAACTCAAGAATGTTGATTTTACGCATAGAGTGAAACTTGATGACGTTCTGAGGTTTGGAAGGACAGGTTTTTCTAGCATGAACATCAAGGTTGAAAAAGACAGCTCTGTGATCAGACCAAAGCAAACGGAGAGCTTTGTGGAAGCTTAAAGAAGTATTATTAGTGAAGATACCATTCAGTATATGGGTGTCCTTATGAGTGGGTTGATTGACTAACTGTTTGAGGCCAAACCTATAAAGGTAGTCCAAAGCCAAGGCTAAAATATTACATTATATTACATTAAATTACACAGAGGCGGCCACCAATGTGAAGTTATAATTAGGTTACTGTATCCATAGGATCCCGGAAAGCTTCTGGCTGATCTGTCGAGAAGGGGATGAGATAAAGGGGAGGTCTCAAAACACAGTTTCCCCAGGCAATTTCCATAGAGGTTTTTGAACAACGATACAGAGAAATCAAACAGAATTTCACCAAATTTGGCAGAAAGGAACATCTTTACTCAAAAAGTGTGCTATTTGTGATTTGGTGTAAATCTGTTGAGCTGTTTTAGTGAAATTAAATTTAAAATGATCGAGATATTTGACAGGTTGGTTCCGGATGACGCCTGCTGGAGTTCCCCTGTGGCGGCAAAGTAATAAAAAAGAACATTTTGGTTGGGTGTGAAGGCTTTTATCCCTTTGGCCAGTCCAGTCCTCTAGGAACCAGTGTTTTCATTGGCTGGCCGCAAAATGAAAGAAAACATTTCTCCAAAGTTGTATCCACTCTTCCATGTAGGCTAAACCCAACTCCTCATGAAGGAAGAAGTTGGGACTGTTTGGGCCTACACCCAGCAGACTTGTACAAAAACGATTCTCTTGCCGCTGTAGCTTGGAACATTTACGATATTCCTAAATGGCGGCCGCATAGGTCAAACCTGAAAGACACTTGAGTTTATAAACCTCCATCAAAGGCATTACTGTCCACACTGGATGCCAGCCTAAACAGCATCCCAATGATTGATTAAAATGTAAACATTGGTACGAAAGACAGGGTAGCCAGCTGTTTCGTGAATCAAAGGTGATCCCTAAATAGAAGAAATAGCTAACCTGTGTAATAGTTTTCCCCATATTTATTGCTGGTCTGACTTTTAAGTTCTGCCTCCCACCGACCATGGAATGAGACTTAGCAATATTGGTTTCTAAATCTAAATCATCTATGAACACAACAAAGACGTCTATAAGACTACTAAGACCGTTTGATGTGCAGGAAAGCAGACCCACATTGTCGGCATAAAGCAAGGCTGACACAAAAGTTGATTTCATCTTAGGCATGTAAATCTCCTGTGAAGCTAAAACATAAATTAGGCTACTAATATTTAGAGGGGAAAAACGGGGGACAAGACACAGCCCTGTCAGACACCCCAGGGCAGACCAAATGGTTATGTGCATTTATCCCCTATTACATTTCCTACAGAAGGCATAAAAAAATCAACTAAAGGTGGGGGTAGGCCTATCATAATTACGATGTTACACAGTTTGAAATAGTTAACATGGTTGAAGTTGCTACTGAGACCCATAAAAGCTAGATAAAGCAGAGCCTTTTTGGAGATAGTGTATGTCCCAATTATCAGGTACAGGTTCAGGCATTGTTACTGAGTCCCTAAACCTTCCATAAAGCCAAACTGTAGTGTGCAAAGAATACCATTTTGCTGAGTCCCATCCTCAATCCTGTGCAAGATAATGCACCCCACAACCTTAACCACAGAATCCAGAAGTAGTATTGGCCTGTGACAACGGGGATCTTGTCTGTTACCTTTCTTAAATGCTGGGACAATGCTAGCAGTCTTTCGTTAAGTTAGGATGTTATAGTAGACTGCAGCATTTAAAACATTGGTAAATACAGTGGCCCACCATGGAATGTTCATCTAATCAAGGTGCACTGACACCACATCTGGACCCAGCGCCGTATTTATTGGGCTAGCCAACTTAGCAGCAACAACCTCTTCGAGCTCAAAATTAATATCCAAGGGGAACTTAGGAGCACTTTTTTACACAAACATCCATAGAGCTATTTCCATATGAATAAGTCTGCTTGAAGTGTTCTAGCCTGGTTTCTCTTTTAATATTTGATCCCAGGCCCTCTGACAGCAAGGAAGTTACCTTACTTTCATTTACAGTTGCCCAGCACCACCTGGTATCCTTATCTTTATAGGTTTTGATAAGTCATTCCCATGTTTCTTCCTTTTCCTTAATTCCCAGTTTCCTGTTCTTGGTTGATTGCTTATCGACTAACCTTGATTCTAAAATTAGCGGCTGATTCCTGTGCTTGATATTAAAAGACGGACACTCAATGTTTATAAAATAGATGAGGTTACCAGTGAGATACATTGCCAACTCGAATAATGTGAGCTAAGAGCGCAGAAATCTCAAATACTGGACAGGAACACTGAAGTTGTATTAGAATGAGTGTCCACTAGATTGGTGTGCTCCATGCGTACAATGGAGTACAAGCTAAGGACGTGGGCTACAGTTCATTTTTCCTAGGTACTGAAGCTTTAGCGTGGATGATGATTCTAAAACCACTAAATTCATTGATATTACTTCCTCCCTTGCAGTTCCTATAGAAACGACTGTGTCTTTTGGTTCCCCACATTTTTTCCTGATAAATCTGCCATTGCTGAAATGGATCCTGCAACAGAGGATTCCTAGTGTAATACATTCAGGCCTTCCCAGTAAACTAGAGTGGAGTTGGTGAGATTGAGTGACAAACCTCTGAATGATAAAGGCATCACAGAACAAAAATCCAGAACGACACTTCTACAAAATGCATTTTTCCACTTCACTTAATGGAGATGAAGGTAGATAGCATGGAATCTTTGCATCATTAAAGCTTCACTGATGTGGTACATCTGAATGTAGGCTCAGATTACAGGGCTGTTTCAATGCTGTGGAATGAGACTCAGAAATGTCTACAAATGGATAGTTAGGATGGTAGGGAATGTGTCAGATGACAAGTGAAGGTACTGGGGCTTTGGGATGTTGGAGCTCCATGGGTGGGATGGGATCTGGCCTAAGGAGCCTATAGTAGGGCAGGGGTCAATGTGGGATGGGACAATGCGAGGGGTGGAGATACGGTGAATGTCAGACTACTGATGGGGATTCTGATGGGGAACAACCACCATGTGGTGGCAGACTACCTGCTGCCCCTCGTGACATCAGGAAAGGTTTCCTGCCACAGCAAAGAAGAGCTTTAGAAGCATGCCTGTTGTTTTTCCTGATAAAAGAAACCCTGCAAGCTAAATACTTCATTTGTTTATTTAATTATATTTTTATTGAACATTTAAGAGAACATGTACATAGTTATTCACAACATCTTTTCAATGTGTTATACAGGGGGCTTATCGAGTAATTGGTGGTATAAATGTCCATGCAAGTGGGTGATTAGGGTTAAAATTGTTGAAAGAGAATATAATTGTCAATGCGGTTGGGAAGCGAAACAAAGTAGGACATTACAATACTCAATGAGGTGTAGTAGCCACTCTTAGGGCACAGGAGTGTTGGAGCAGACGTTGTGAATATATCTGATGTTTAATGCTGCAATTAAACAACAAAAGGGAACAAATACAAAACTATGTTTCTCCGCAGGTGATGTGGTGTGTAGTATATTGAAAGTAACCGCACACTTTGTATAATAGTGTAGAAGAGCAGTTGGCCTATCCACGGGTCATCATGGGAGGCTTATGAAAGTTTTCCTGAGTGTGGTGAGGAAGAAGTGGGGTGGCAGGGAGCCACGGCATTTGTAGTTTGGAAACCCGGGGATGTACCGCTCACTGATAGTAGGAAGTCGCATAGGGGTTGCCATAGGTCTATTGGCTTGGAAGTTAAGGGTTGGAGGGAGGCATACAGCTTGCTGGTGGTATCACAGTATGCCAAGCTGTTGAGCCACTTTTTGCCATCAGCGGGCTTGACGAGAAGGAGTGCCATTGCAGTAAAGAGTCTAGCACTTTTTGGTAGATCTTGCACATAGCCCAATAATGCAAGAAGTGGGTCTGGGTTTGGGCATATATCAGTGATTTGGCCCAGTCGGAGAAACCTCCCTCCAGTAGAATGCAATGTGTCTACACGTCCAGGCCATATGCATGAAATTTGCTACTGTGGTATGACTTTTGGAGCAAACAGATGGTCTTGTGTGGTCAAATCTATGCCAATCGCCTGTGAGTGATATAAGCACTGCAGAGGTATTTGAAGTGTATAAGATTGTGACATGATTGGGAGAGACTGAATGAGTTTGTTTACAGCAGGCAGCCCGCACTTTGTTGGTGGGTGGGCGTCCCAGCTCTTTTTCCCAGTAGCCACTAAGTTTCACATCCTAGGCAGGCAGTAAGGCCACTTGCATGATACAGCTTCGACACCAGTCGACTCAAGCCACCAGCATCAATCACTAGAGTTAAGGGGTGAATTATCCTGGTGCTAGTGTGTAAGTCAGGATGTTAACTCCCAGCGCTTTGGGAACGCGGTGCATTACAACGAGGTCCATGGAGCTGGCCATGGAAAAGTGGGCGTCTGTGGAGTGTATAATGTCTTGTCCATCTGGAAAGTAATCTCCAAATGGGTGGAGGCCACATTGTGTCATGGTGCATTTAACCAGGTTTCACAGGTGATGGGGAGCAACGGGTTGTCTGACAATGCTAGAGAGGGTGAGTAGAGCACCAGGCCTACAAATATTTGCTGGAGTTTTCTCCATGGCCAAGATGTAGTGGATGAAGTTTGCATGTCAGTGGGGTCGAAAGGAATCCATGCTGGGAGGATAGTAGTCAGAGGGGTGGGCGCAGCTCGATCTATTTCTGGTTTAGTATAGGAAAGCCTGGTGTCTATGTGGAACCAATGGTGCACAAACTGAATGGCGCTGCCAGGTAGTACATGTGTAGGTGTGGCACACCGAACCCACCTCTTTCATATGGGAGTA
Organism: Lissotriton vulgaris; assembly: GCF_964263255.1. NCBI lineage: Eukaryota > Metazoa > Chordata > Amphibia > Caudata > Salamandridae > Lissotriton > Lissotriton vulgaris. The sequence continues at coordinate 175,271,301 of NC_141700.1, read as the reverse complement.
CCAATGTGTCCCAGCCCATACATCTCCCAGCTCAAATAAGTTTTAGTAACAGGCCACATAGTGTAGCAAAGAAAGAGTTGGTGAGTGGGATATTCTGGAAGAGTTAGAGAACAAACCTTTTTATAGCTGCAATTCATCTGGCCATCAACAGTGGTAAACAAATCCACTTTTCACCTGCGTGGTCAGCGTATTGATAGTATGGCCATAATTCAACCGCACCATCTATTCCCTGTCCTGATGCAGAAAAATGCCTAAATATTTAACCGGACCATTGAACCAGGCCAATGGGAATTCCCATTGAGAAGATGTACTTGTAGAAATGAGGGGAAATATTACCGATTTGAACCAATTAACCTGGATGCCAGAGTGGCCTCCAAAACAGACCACCTCCTGAAGAATCAGGGCTAAGTTGTCTTCTGGATCCCATACAAACAGCAGAACATCACTGATGCAGAGAGAAGTAAGGAGGTGACCTGGTTTAAACTGTAAGTGTTGGACCAGGGGGTCCATTGCTGTTATAAAAAGCAGTGGGGACATGGTGCAGCCCTGTCTTGTTCCACACGTGACAGGGAAAGGAGGGGGTCAGTGAAATGTTGGCCCTGCTGCGTGCCGTGGAGCTAATATATAAAAGGTTGACCAATGAGCAGAACCAGTGGGGGACACCCAGTTTGCGTAGGGTGGCGTGGAAAAATGGCCATTCCATGGACTTGAATGCCTTCTATGCATCTACGAGGGTAACAGCGGAAGAAAAATCAGGGCAAATCCTGTTAAGAACAGAGAAGATGGCATGCAAATTTAAAGCGATGGATGGATGGGGGAAAAATCCCAATTGTACAGGGGATATTTTTGTTCTGTCTGGAGGGCAAGGCGGTTCGAGAGGGCTTTGGTCAATATTGTGTTATCGAAAATTAGGAGCGATGGGTCTTTAAGGTTCCCTACAAGGTTTGAGTGGCAAGCTTATTACAGCTTCTCCGAGTGACGGGGAAGTATACGAGTCTCGAGGGATTCCAAGTACATGTCTAGTAGATGAGGTGAGAGGCAGTGCTTAAGTTTTTGTAAAACTCCCTGTTGAAGCTGTCCAGCCAGGAGGCCTTGGATACATCCAGAGAGTCTATGGCTTGCACGATTTCCTCACTAGAGACTTGTTCGCTAAGGAATTGTTGTTGGGCAGAGGAGAGCCAAAGCATGGCTATGTCCTCCAATAATGCTGTCTGGGCTGTTGCATCTCCGGAGAGTAGGGTGGCATATAAGTGTGTATGATATTGAAGTAGAGTTGACAGAACGTCCTCGTTAGAGGTTACTTTCTATCGTATGCCTTGATACTGTTTGACAATATAGTAGGAGCCCCTTGGGGGTCACAGATTTTTGACCAGCATGTGCCCTGGACATTCACCCTCCCCATATCTGCGGGCCCTGACTTATTTCGATAAAAACAGCACCTTGCGCTCTGCTGGATTGTGATATTCTGTCAATAGTGTGGCTCGCTTAGGTGATTGTGGGTCACCGCGTCATTTGGCATCAACTGAGTCCAGCTCTGTAAGGTCTTCTCAATGTGAGCTAGCCCTCTACGCAGGTATGGTGTGGCAGGCTGTGTTGCCCAAGGCAGCAGTCAGCACATTCAAGTGCGAGCTGGGGTAAGCAGAGTGGCTCAGCCGGGCCGATGGTAGAGGTGGGCGACCCAGCAAGACCCGATGGCCTTGGACCTCTGAGGTTAGACTGGGCCACCAGTTACCTCGCAAGTCTTGTGTGCAAAGTGCATCAATCTTCAGCCCCGGTGGCACCCACTGTGTGTCATTTGCAGTGCTGGAGACTGTTCCCTATCTTAGATGGAGGAGGATGAAAAGTTGGCCATTCCAGCAAGGCGCAGGGTCGATTCCACCGGAGCTTCAGTGCTGTGTGCCCATTTTGCTCGCTGGCTGGGCCACGCCCCCAAACTAAATACTTTGTGAAACTGCGGAGTTAAAAAAAAAAACATTGTGAACTTGTGAGTGGCTCAACTTTACAACTTTGAACACCCCCTACACATTCTCTTCCTGGGCAGGACATGCCCCCACTGCTTCAATGGTTATCGAGATAGTCATAAACAGCAAATATATTCATCAATAGAGAACTATTAAAATAGAAGAAAAGTGAACATATTAGAAATACAATAACAGATGTGGAGACTGTTAACCAAATGCTGTTTCTAAACTTACTGTTCCTTCTCAAATAAACACACATCCTTTGCTGGGTCTCTCAAAAGAGTGAAAATCTTGCCCATTTTTCTTTGGAGTAATAAAGATTATAAACAGACTTCTATCATTTTTCATTATACATAGTTACTTTATAATCCTCTTTATTTAAATTGAGATTGTATAAAAATGATTTGTTTATATGACTATTTCTAAAGTTTACATATACTTATTCAGCACAATATTCATGAATGTTTACATTGCTTTCAGAAACTCAAATTTTCCAACATGTTAATCCTGCTAAGCTGCTAGCTATGATCATAAAAAATGAGAAACAAAGCAGGAGACTTTAACAAAGAATTGTGTCTGATTTTTAGGAGGAACATGTGATGTAGTGCTTAGACACACAATGCCTTAGTTCCCGTTGAGGACACCTGTGTTGCATGTTATCTGGCTACTGGATGTCTATCTTCTTTAGTTCGTCAACATTCGAAATTAAAAATGGAAGATCTTTTTTAAAGGTATGGTAAGCCTTAATGTAAATAATGCCCCTTTGATGTTCTAAGCAAATTTGCACTGACTTTATATAGGGGGAGCAATGGGTAGCAGTTGATGCCACTATATTGCTGCTGGCAGTAAATATGGTTTTCGTTGCAACACGTACGATTAAATCCATCTTTCCACTGAAGAGAGGTTTGCTGTTAATGTTCACGAGTTGTAGTAGCTGGTTGTGTGTCACTAACACACACAAATCCAGTTCATTGCAAATATTGTCAATTTTACACTTTGAGCTTAGTTGAATTAGCCATTTATTTAGAACAGGCTCTATTGGCAGATATATTTCTACCTAATGTTTACAGCACTGAATTCTGATGACATTCTTTAGGATCATTCTGATCAGGAGCAACATGTATGTGTTATAATAACACTTAGAAATATCAGGAAGGATTTGGAGAGTATAGATGGTACCAGTTTAATGAGTTACATCTTGTTGTTATTCTGACTACACTTAATGCAAGGATCTGCAATATATGAGCTCTCTTTTTCCTCTTTCAATACCCAGGCATATGGTGGTGAAGTGGTAACATGCAGCTGGATTGCTTAGATTACACTGACGTGGTGCAAATTAGTACTGTAATTTGCATCCTTCTACCTGTGCAAAAATTACATTGCCCATGCTGATCAGAGTACAATATTGTTTGTAGACTAATCTGACAGCATCACTGAAGTGTTTGCAAAACCTCTGGTTCAGCCCACTTCAGCCATAATGCTAACTTCACTGGGACTGGAACAACAATAGTCTGACGAGACAAATAAATGTGTCTCAGAGACCAGACCTAAAAAGTAGTTACATGAATGCAAGTAGTGGAACGAGACGAGCTATCCAATTCAAATGATACAGACAAGCTATGCTCCTGGACAGGGGATGTGGGGGGAGGGGAGAGGAAGGAAATCCATCATATAAGAAAAAAAGCAAGTCAGAGTGAGAAGAAAGCCAACCAATGATAAGCAATGACCTAAACAAAGCCCACTGCAAATATTGGCACTGTATACAATAGGTCTTTACAAAGCAGACAGCTAAAGCTTTCTGTAGGGGAGACCAAAAAGGGCTGATTCTGTTGTGCTGATTGAGCAAAATCTGCTATGGCGACACATTTCTCACGGCTGTCAGATTTGTATGTACGATTTGGTTTAAAGAGTAACAGATGAACTTATGTCAAAGTAGATGCTAGTTTACAGTACATCTATCAGATGGGTTTGTGTCACTGGAGGCACAAAACTGTAGGAATTATAGGATTTTTTAATCAAAAGTTGAGGAATTTGATATTTTAGCCAATTCTAATGCTGAAAACTGTAACAGAGAAAGGGAAAATTCAAATTAAAAACATCCACATTTCTACAAAAAGAGTTTGAAACCCACTTCACACCTAGGTTCTCTAACACCACTGAAGAAAATAGCTACATTCTCAGACTGCTCATGGTTGGCTCCATTTTTAAATTTGCAAAGTACAGTGCCATGTGTTCTTTGGCTTCCAGATAGTACAGAGAGTATTTTATTGTGTCACATCGACATCTAGTTAAATTGATTGCCATCTTAATTTCTGTGTGATGTAAACAGAAAAAAATGCATGTGTTTGCATGGTGCGGAAAATCTAAAAATAAGCAGTAAAAAAGTATTTTGGAGCTCCTTATGCCAGTGATTTTCTGATTTCTGCGAATTTGAAATATCAGGTGACAACATTTTAGAAAGTTCAGAAGCCCGGCTTGAAATTACATTTGGAATATTGCTAGTCTAATTTCAACACCTCAATGTAAACTAAGCTTTTTTTCCTGCCAGCTTGATTTTTTTCTTAACTACATTTTATTGAAACTTGTAAATATCAGATATACCTTGTGTTGGTTAGCAATAACTGTTTGCACTTTTGATACTAATGTGCCAAAACGTGAACTACAGTAAATTCAGCTAAGATTAAAAAACTAACAGATAAATACAAACATTTAAAAAATCAAATGAGGAAATTGGCTTGCCTGAGAAATTACATGACAGGTCGTGAAAGATCTTTTTGTACATAATAATCTGTTCTAAAAAAAAACATTTTAAACACAGTGTATGGGGACGAGAAGAATGGCAAGAACAAAACTATGTCAAATGGTTCGACGCAGCAGACAATGAAAGAGAAATACGGGCTATACAACAAGATTTTTAAAGCTGCACACGTTTAGGGATCAACCAAGCTTGAGTTTCTAAATGGGATATGAGGATTCAAAAGCTCCCACTTTGTCGCATAGTGTAAAAGGAGCCACAATAATGACTTTGTCAATACCTTAAATACCACGCTAAATATAAAGCCAAAAGTGTTTTAAAAAGTGGTTGGATTTGGGGGATACTGCGAAGAATGTGCGTTTAGTGACAAGTAAAGGCTCACATATTTTATGGAAGTAAAATTGAGTTTGAGTTGGTACTGATACAAATCTACTTTTGTTACAGTCAGGCATGATAGCAACACAACATGAAAGGTGAAAGTAACAGAGAGGGGCCCTACTGATGTGTCGCAGACAATAAAAAGAGGAGAGAACAGTAAAATGGAAGTATTGTGAGAACAGGCGAGAAGGTGGAAGTGAGAGAGAAAGGGAAAACAGGGGAATCACCACTCACGTATAAAAAATTAGATCATGACAAATTTATTCACAAGCTTATCCCTGTGACGAGAACAAAACCAAATGTTACACTGAAGGACAGAGATGACATGCATTTTTGCAATGGGAGAATGTATTCTGACTGCAGAAAAAAACATTCAGAATCATTTGTTACCCTAACATATATTAAGGGTATGGTTGTTTCCATTCGCCAAGAATGTTCTCATTTGAAGACTAATAGGGGTTAGAAAATAAAACCTTAGGTTCATTGATAACTCTTTCAATGAGCCTCATGCAATCTTAGCAGTTTTGGTCCCCAATTTGAAAGAGGTAATTTAAGATTTAATATACAATGTAACATTCCACTGGAGAGCCAAATTGAGGATCAGAAATTATGTATTATTTGCTGTATGATATTTTTTGTATTATGTACTTTAACTTTACCCCCCACTCTTCGTCAATATTGGAAAAACTCGTTAAGTGTCTATCTGTCCGAGAAACGGTATTCATAGCTCTTGCTGTTTACTGAGGCCAAAGAAACAGCAAATCCAAAAGTGAAAAATGTGAAAAAGCAGAAAGAGGAATAACCCCTCTAAAGTTGATTTATGAACAGGAAAACACAGACAACAAAAAAACGGTTTATAGTGTTCTCTAGAATGTGGAACAGTCTTCAAATTAAGCTAATAGATAAATATACCTGCTCAGCGGGCCCGAATCTGAGCCCTTTTACTTGATTGTACAGAGGATAAATCAATGTTTATTTATATTGACTAAGCCTTTAATACTTCACTGTGCCATTGATTAATCAAATCTGAATCTGGAACCAGGACTTTTCATTCAATTTTCTTTTGTGCTAGAATGTTCCCAAAAAGAGATAAACCCTCTTGTTTTATGTATCATTTTGGTGAGCTTTCTTAGCTTGCAAAGATCATGAAGCAGTACTCAACGATACGCTCTCGGTATGGCGGGAGTGTAAGTGACATGCATGAGTATTTTTAATACGTGTTACCGTAGCAATTTCTTTTTAGAGTGGGCCTCCACCACTTCTGTTTTCTTGGTGCTAGGAGAGGGCCATTGTTGAATAACTCAAAATTAGCACAACCTACTGAAGTAAACTGAGGACTAATGGATAATTAGCAAACTAACTTTTAATAGAACACCGAAAAATATAATGTAAGAGCATTAAACAACTTGGAAGAAATGACATCAAACCTTCTTCTCCAGTTTCTAAATGTATGGACTGTGAGCAGAACCGACTTTGAGAAACAAAGATGGCGGCAAGTAGACTAACAGTGACGTCTATTGTAAGTGAAAGACGGAGGGTTTCCATCGACCGTTTGATGGAAAATACAGGGTACAGTATCTGGACACTGCGTGAGGGTACAAGGTGTTTATGAGCCAGTACGGAGAAATATATTGCAGGAACCACCGAGAAGGAATCAGTTCAACCAAGAATGATGGAATCTTAGCAACAAGGGTGGCAAATTATTTAATACTGAGAGTACGTAACGAGAATGTATATTTTATATAAGTAAAGACTTTGGATTTGTTAATATTTGTAAACTCCCTTCGCTTTAGTGCAATTGTGGATTGCAATTGGAATTTACTTTACTAAATATTGGCAAGGCCTAGGGTCCTCTGCTCTAAAAGGCTGAGCTATTTATTTCTCATGGCTTTTATGGTACTTGTAAGCTGAGTCACATTGTGGTGTCAATGTGACTCCTGGTTGTGGGAGGGTGTTTATAATGAGGCATGATTGAGAGCTCAGAAACTGAGGCTGAAGACTGTGTGAGTTAGTAGGGCTCTAAGACTCTTCAGATAACATGTTGATCCAATCTTGGTTTCTCTCCAGTGTGCACATAGTAATGGTCACATATGTGCAATTTATAACTGCCAGTTCTAATTATTTATTCCAAACCGCTAACAAGCACTCACAAAGCCAATAGGTCTGGCTTGTTTTAGGCACATCTTTGTAGTGTGATATGTGTGGATGCAATAGCAAAAAAACTCACAAAGAGTAACTTAAATGCTGGTCAGCCAGCATGCTGTATAAAGCACAAGATTGTAGTTCACATGTTTTAAGCCACTCCCTTAATTACTTAGGCCATGCCCCTTTTAGAGACCCCCCCGCAACTTTTTTATCTCACTTAAAGCTCTGTGGCCCACAATAGGCTTTTTTTCCTCGAGACAGCTAAAAGCTTCTTGTAGGTGAGAACTGAAACGTGTGATGTAAAATGTTGAAGTCCTTTTAGTCAAATCTAAAACTTCTGGAGCATTAAGTAGGATTAATCACTTTGAACCTCTGTGGCACTCAGTATGCAGAGTCTTTGGGAGGGCAGGTTCATAGCGTGTGCTACACATCAGAGGGGAGAGTCTTGCACTTCAGTGAAAGGAGCCAGAAGGCCTGACCTCCACCACTGCGAAATCCCAGGCCATGTGGTAGGTTCCTGGGATTCTGGTGTCACAACACCCCTGTAGAACTGGCGCTGCACTATTTGTTACCCTGGAAATGTTGACCCAAAAGTCGTGAAATTATACTCAGATTCTTTGAGAGTGAAGAACAAAGGGATAAGCATGGGAGGGAGACAGCAAAGTGGAGTGAAGAGTTTGGAAGCAATATGGAGGGGGGTGTAGGTACGAGAATGGCCTTTTGCATGCGGCGGCGCTACCTGCAGAGATGTGCCTGATAATGTCTGTAAAGTTGCTGCAACATCAGCGGCTGCTCATGCCTCCTCTTGGTTATGAGGGAGAGGAGGGCTATAGGGGCACAGCTGCCGACTAAACCCTGCAATGGCTGCAGAAGTACACCACATCCTGCAAGAGCCTCTGACTGGTATAGCAGCAATCGTAGTGTGTCTGGTGAGTCCAGGAGCATTGCTTGGGAGAGACGCCTCTCTGGAGTGTCAGTGGTGGTGGTGGGGTGACATGGTACAGCAAGAGAGCTACACCAGGGGCTCACCAAGTGGTCTCCTGAGCAAAGGAAAGGGGATTCCCCCTGGAGAGCCAATCATGGAGGACGGTGGAATAGTGCCCTAAGTAGGTGCTTGAGGCACTGAAGAGGGGCACCCACCAAGGAAGGACCTCATGGTGAGACCAGGGAGACCCACAGAAGACAGAGTTGTGGTGGAGGAGAGTCTTGGACCTTGGGAGGAACGGTGCCCTTGAGTGGCAAACTGACCAACATGGTGAAGGGATCTCCTGCGCCTGCTTCCCAGGGCAGGATAGACAACTTTACCGCCCAGTGAGAAGGGGAACTAGCCAACGAATGGAGGGACCACACAAGGAGCAGCAACAAGATGGGGATGAACAGACAGCAGTCCTCCGGGCCATTGTGGAGTCAAGAGAGTTCCTGGAGGGACAGATCACAGGAGTGGGCAAGGAGGTGTCCCTCCTGTGCCATGGTCTGCGTAAAGTGATGCATCACATGACTGCAGTGAAGATGCAGATCTACACTGCAGAGGGAAGCTTTGTGTCTTGACACAGGAATTTACAAAACTTACAGAGGTGGCGCTGTAGCTTGAAAGGAGAGCCAAAGATGCTGAGGGTAGATCTTGTCGAAACACCTTATGGGCGGTGGGGATACTGGAGGGTCCTGAACTGTCCAACCCTGATCATTTCTTTACAGTGTGGCTTAAGTCCTGGGTTCTGGATCAGGACCTGTCTCCATGCTTCGTGGTGGAGAGGTCTTACAGGTCCCTTGTCCCCTGGCCCTTGCCGAGTGCCCCTCCAAGGCCAATCATTCTTCCACTCCTTAAATATGTTGATAGAGATTCCATCCGCCAAGAGACCCAAACACGACAAACAGTGCTGCTGGGCTGATTGTCTTGGACTATATTGTCACATTATGGTAACGTTACAAACATAGTCTCTCATTGGCGGGACCACACCTTCTGATTTTGTTTACCGAAATGTGGGTGACTCCCCTGTGGAAAGGGGGGAAATTCAAAGAGTTGTGGGGAATAAAGGGTTAGTTTGAACTAGATCCCGCCCAGAAATATACTTACCTTCAAGTACAACATGGCCTCAAAGTGGAAACAATTGACTGGGTGAAAGCAGAATACAATTGGAGGAACTGGACAAGAAGGCAACCTCATTCACATATCGCAAGCATAATAATAATAGACCAGGCATCCTACACAGACTTCGAGTAACATGGGAATGCATTGCCTTCTGGCCACGTCTTTTCTTGCCATCTGTAAGACCTGGTACAGGACACAGTTGTTCATATTGATACAGCTGGTTACATCAACGGGCATATACTGCAAGCACACTAATGTTCAATATTTAGTTTTGACCCTTACATTAGGGGTAGAAATTGAATACGTCCTATTGCATATAATAGTCAAATTAAGAACCCATCTCTGCACTGCACTCATTTTGAATAGGTGGTTGGACAACCTTAAGTAAGGGGTCAACTTACATCCTGATTGCTCTTTCTGAGAGGTTACAAGCAGCATGCACTGAAGTATTGCCTGATACATCAATTATGATATGTGGAACAGTGGATTATGAAGAGTGTTGTGCTTCCAGCTCAGACGCCCACAACATGCAGGCCTGTTTGTGAATAAGGGAATTGCATATTGCGCTAGCCTGACCGAAGCTCTGAAAAGCGGATGGGATGCATTAGAGACCTGATCCAAGAATCGGGGCCAGTAAGTCTGCCAGGGAAATTCTGGATTAAAAGTGAAGAGGCAATATCTCAAAACACCTAAGACAGCGTTTGACCTCTAGTATTGCTTTAAAAAAATATTATTAAAAATCTTAAACCTTGTGAGAGGACCTGTCCTGGTCTAGAAACTCAAAAAAGGATCACTGTCGTTAATTTAACAACAAAAAAGTATACTGAGCACAAGTGGAAACAGATTATGCTAACATGTGTCCATTTCCTCTTTGTGTTTTGGTATTTTAAAGCCTTCTCTAAGGTTTTTGATGTTGTTTATGATGGTGCTCACTAGTATTCATTCTGTCGTTATTACTGCATGTTTGACATTTCTACGCTTCAGAAAGAGGTAGGTTAAATCCATGCAAATCACTTGGCTTTATCAATCTGAGCAGAATGGAGGGCGGTGTGTAACCTCGAACTCACCACCTACTCTGCTCACTGGAGTAGGTACACTGAACCCATCATGTCACACTACATAACCAGAGCTGAAAGCAAAATCAACTTGTGACTCCGATCGCCCTTGCACCAGCACGCATTGCAAGATAGCAACCACAAAGTGAAAAAGGCAAGTTGTACTACAAAAAAAAAAGATAAAAAGTTGTCGAACACAAAACAAAAACGACAATGAGGTCGCAGAAGCAGAATTAATATAAAATGACTGCTGCCACTGCATGCTAATCTTTGCTCCAGTCTGCCATGGCAACCCAGGCTGGGCCCATTGTACCCGAGCACGGTACCAGACGGTCCTAATTGGCACATTGTGCAATCCACTGCGAAAATGGTGCATGTGCAGTACACGGTTTGAAACTTCAAGCGGCGGTGGGAGAACGCCTGGTGGTGGGCGCCTCTGGTCTCAAGGTTTTGCATTTGGAGCATCAATTTGAAATTTGAACAGAGCTGCAACCTTTGGAGCAACCTATGTGTTTACGACCCCCCCCCCCCCCACACACACACATTAATAAACAGGTTTTTCTTGAAACTTCGTAAACAGGTTTATCAGACTAAAGTGTCAGTCAAAATCGATTACCAGAAGGCCTTAGAACCATTTCCAGCCAGATATTAACGCCATTAAAATTAAAGAGGCCTGTCTGCCTCTCAACACTCATAGAGACAGACGCACACTTGAAATGAAATGAAAATACCAGCATGTGTAAAGTGCATAGCTACCTCCAGAGAGCTGTCCCGGCGCTGGGGGCAGCCGAGAAGATTAAGCGAGCTATTGCCCAGAGTCACAAGGTGCTGGGCTAACCTGCCGGGATCGAACCGTGAGCCCCTGTGTTCTGGAGTTAGCCACCCTGGCCCCTACAACACACCTCTTCCCTACTCCCACTTACTCTCTCCCTCTCTCTGTGACTCTACAGTCACATCCACAGTGTGGGATTTCTAAATAAATAAGTGCAGGGGGGCTGAAGTTTTTCTTAGGAGAGCTCCAATGACGCTACCAAATTCTGAGATTACTAAATAGTAAAATTGTCCTTGTTTTTTATTCCACCTCATGCCTCTTCCTTTCACTCCACTTCCACGTCTCATGATGGTTCATTTTCGTGTTGAGGACTCCCTTTGCCACTATTTTCCTATATTTCTTTATTTTCACCCTCCTTCATTTTCTACCTTTCTTTCGTCTGCTCTGAGTCAAAGTCTGATGATAGAAAATATAAGTCCTATATTCTAAAAACGAATGCACCCACAACCCTTTTCACAAACCGAGAACTGGAACCACCCTCTTAACAGAATCCTGAATACTCACAGACCTGACACGCCTCTCAGAAAAAAATACAACCTTGGAAAATAATTGAGAGACTTCAGATTTTGCTTCCACAGAGACAGAAGTATTCGTTTTCTGGTGAAAGAAATCTGCCCAACGCCGCTGATAACATCACCATATTCGCAGCACTCAAACAGCAGGCAAATTACCTTTCAAATCAATTTCGCAAATACAATGCTTTTATGGCTCAAACTGCAAAGGGACGTAAATGACTATGTGTCCACCACATTCAACGTCCTCTCCACGGCAGAACAACACTGATGCCTGACAACCCGGATGAGCGCGGCGTGACTTCACACCATCAGATTTCCTGTTTTCCTGGCATTTTTGTTTTTTTCCGCGTGATATTCATTGCATTTTGAACATGTGCCAATTATTTACGTTTATGTAGAATTCTGCAATTTACTTCGGTGGGGAGAATTCAATGAATGTCAAATACAGGATGTGATGTAGGGGAGAGGATGGATGTGGTGTTAGGGCCAGAGCTGACGATTTTGGATTTGCAGAACCGGGTTCGAGTCTAGGCGCTCAACATCCTGTGATTCTGGGCAAATCACTTAATCTCCTAGTGCCTACCAAAATATATGTGTCCATGTATAATGTAACTGGCGAACTTGTAAATTGCTCCAATATCTTCTTGTAGAGTTCACGCTAGATAAAACTGCAAAAATATAGTTTACAAGTTTTATGTGGAATATTTATTCCAAGATCTACCTCCATTTCGAGGGGGGGTTATGTGATCGATTCCTGTGTTGGTGAAGAGGTAAAATTAGTGCTTTGCCTGGTTTCTCTTTCTTTTTTGTTTCAGAGCAGTGAGGAGTTTTTTGTTTATTAATTCCAAAAACCTACATAGTAATATCATGTCTGGGAAGGGCTATGAACCATTGTAGTATTGTACACATCTCCAGCCACTCTGGTTAGTCTCACTTAGATGAGAGCTTGCGGTAGGAACACCGAATCCTGTTGTCTTAGGTCATTTGTGTAGTGCATCATATCTAAGGCTTCCTGTTTTCCGTTTTTACAGATAAATACAGACAGAAAATAAAGTGTTTTCTGTCTGCATTTATTGTTCAAAGTGGATAAATACAGAAAATGTTACTTCTTTTAAGTGACTCCATGTGCTATCTTTCATGAATTAAAAGCCAGCAGCTGAGCAGATGGACAGCATTGAAATTAAAAAACAGGATGGCATTTCTTTAAATACCGGCATATGTCAGCATACATTTATTGTATAATGCTAGTATTTACAAGTGGATGTATTGTTATGTAATATTTGCCAGCTTGAGTAATAAAAAAAACGACAGAAATCAAAGTATGGGTGCGGTCTATCAGTTGAATAAATATTTAAATGTACAGTTTTACAACTTAATGTATACGCAAAACACAAAATAAATATGGATAAATGCAGATAAAATGGCCAAAATATAAATATGGATAAATACAGACGGAAACATTAATATAATAAATACCATAAAACCGGGAGCCCTAATCATATCCCTGAAAAGGCTGAGAAGTGCTCCAAATGTTATCAGTTACTGGGTTCCTTTTTGGAGGGCTGTAGTCTGTGGTACTGAGTACAGGAACATTGAAATACCTAAATACCAGAGCTAAAATATCAAGGACCAAAATATCAAAAGCTAAGTGTATATAGAGAAGTGCAGATTTACAATTCTTAACTCCACGTCTCCATACTTTGAAAAATATATACATCATCAAGGTATATATATAGGTAGAGTTACGTGTAGAAAATCTCTACAAACGTACCTGCCCATATTTTAGTCTTCTATATTTTGGCTACACTATTGAGGTTTAGTGATATTCCCTTCTCAATATTCAGGGTCCACATCCTTTTGGCGATATGTGGTTATAATGGTGTTGGAGGTAGTAATATCTATGTGGGAGATATTTGTCGAAGAGTATGGGGTTCAAAGACATTCTCCCAAACATGCTGCGGTCTACAGTGTGACTACGTGCAAAAGGAGCATCCCTACTCCCCAGAACCTGGGGCAATTAAACAATATAATAGATACAGAGGTTCAGGGTATATTTACATAAAAGAAATTGTGTTTAACCACATAAAAAAATTGTAAATAAGGTGTAGATAAAAGGTACTCACAGACAAGGCCTTTTCTTGAATTTAGCTTTGTGTTATTGAGATAACTTATTGTAGAACATGAAAAATATCATGAAAAATACAAACATATAACATGGTGCTCATGGGCTTACACATAATGAACATACAAAAACAAAAATTACAGTGTATACAAACAAACACAATAGCAGAGGAATAGTAAACACACTTTCTGATATATCACAGGATCAATGATACAGTAACTGCGTCCACTTTAGCAGCCAATGGTAAAGTTGACAGTGTTTCAACCATATCACTTAGAAGGTCATCATCAGGACACAAGATAGACGTTTTGAAAGCAACCATCAAAACAGAATCAATGACAAATTAATTAATCGCGTCAGAGTTATCCAAAGATTCAATCAAAGGAAGAGCCTTGCCAAAATTATAGGGCTCAAAGAATTCCATAAATTAATTCAAATATTTAGTATCTGGTATACCACAATAATTTCCTAAGAGACGGCATTCAAAAGAACACGTCTAAAACAAGAGCCGTGATTCACAATGGAAATTCACTGAAAGTATGAAAAGGTTACAAAACAGATCGCAGAACTTTCCGTGCACTTACAGCATACAGCATACATACATGAAGTGTTACGGGCAATGTAAAATTAGATGCAGCATCACATACATATTCATTCGGATTAATCATATGGTCTGCTTCTTGTGTTTACAATGATGGGATGTCCTTAATACCTTCTTTAACCCTTTAAGTGCTGCCGTCGGCCAACGGTCGTCACGAGCACTACCTTGCCAGTGCTGCGCACGACCGTTGGCCGACGGGTCAGCATTCGTTATTCGAACGTTCAGCACTGGGCGCTGAACGTTCGACGCTCCCAAGGTGTTAATTAGAGGTGGATGTCCATACTTCGTACTCAGGCAACAACTGAATTCCAGAATATTTTGTGCTAATGGTTGCTGCAGGGATCACATGCAATTTGTTCTTACTCATCCATACATGCATCCCTCCTTAAATAAGGTTTGCCAGAAAAAAAATCTGCTTTGACTGACGGTTATGCCGACCAGTTGGGTGGCCTGCATGGTTGTACTCGGCTTTTTCTGCGAACCCCATTCAGTTAGCGCGAGAGTGATTATCAAAGCTCCTGCTTATTTTTGGCTGTGTCGGTTCATGCACACCTTTGCCCTCTAGTTCTCTTATTGGCTGACACCCGGAAATGAGGCATTCCTTGCATACAGCACTATCAGAGTGTTTGCTCCACTATTGTGGAGTCATTGCTGTCTATACTTTGCTAAGGCTGTGGTGCTTCTTGTCATCTTGAACATGTCAGGAGTTGAGTGGATGCTTGTGGTGTCAAAAGAGCTGGAAGTGGGGGTAACAATCTGAATAAAACAAATTAAGCTGTGTATAAAAAAAAGAGTGACTCTCCTTTCCTTCCACCATCTCGCCTACCAAGGACACACACAACCTTGACACTTTCTCAAGAGTCAAAATGAACTAATACATAATCCTTTTCTTTATGAACTCGATCTGAAGCTGTTTGTGAGACGTGTTAACAATCTTTCTCGAAATTCCTGTTGTATTTCCACAAATAATCAACATTGATATAATGTTATTAATTGGGCAGCTGGCCTGGGAAAAGAGAAAATCCACACCACCAGGCCCAATTATATAAAGTGGGCCGACCAGGTGCGCCAGTGACTCAAGTTTTGCTCTTGACATCAGCAGTAATCTGAGGGTCACACTTTCAAATCCCGGTTAGGCACACAGACAAAATTGATAAAGTAAGTACCCTGAAAACTAATTTGTTCCCTAGAGATTAGATCTGCCTTTTGTCTTCTGCTCTGTTGCTCTGGAATCTAAGCGCCAGGATACCCTTTGGGTGACAGCCGCGCTCTATAAGTGAACCTTACATTACATTAAAGTGAATAATAGTGGCATCTGTTATTTCCAGGCAGTATAAATAGCTACGTGGACAAGTTTTTTTGCAGTTTTTTCCCCCACGTTTTATGCAGCGTAAACTCGCCCAGAAGGTATCAGAGCCCTTTACATGAGCACCAGTTGCATTACAGAAGGACACATTCATTTTTTTAGCCATGGGGAGATTAAGCGATTTGTCCAGAATCACAGGATGTTTGAGCCTCCCGCCAGACTCGAACCTGGTTCACCAGCTTCAAAGTCTGCCATTCTAGCCCTTAAGCCACATCCTCTCAAAGAACCCCTACAGTACCTAATTTGCACAAATTCTGGTACATCAACATGTTGGTGTGGGAGCGCTCAGTAATTCGCAAGGCGTGGTTTTCAATTTGCAATCACTAAAGGGCATATTATCAGTGGTCCACCTCCACCCTAGTAAGATGCATTTAGAGACCACGCCGCTCTGGAGACAGCCCTCAAGTCACATGCCAGATGGATTCTTCAGGTGCCTAGTTGGTACCCAGTCAAAAAAAAAACAGCTAAAGTAGTTCCGGCTGTTGTTCGCATGTCTGCGCTGCCACAGTTGCCCCGGGTATTTGTGTGATTGGGCAATTTATGGCATTTTAGCCTTTTTTGTGTCTCTCTTCCTCTTATCCATCCACTGCTGCCAAGATCTTGCTGTGCACGTGTATGTGACATAAGCTCAGCATTATACCGACCGCAGCTGGTACTTTTCACGTTAATGTAATACATAGTCTTTGAAATCAGAAAGTGTAAATAATTATGTGTCTATACTTAATGCTAGCAGTATTTTTCTCAAACATTTCCAAAATGTAAAGCAATGGATTGAGATCCAGGCACTGCAATGTAATCATATGAAACATTAATATTTGTTTTGAAACACTGCTTAGTGAAGAATATCTCCTTCTTCTAGGAGCTTTGTTAACAGAGGAGCCCTTCAGAAATCAGACTGTGAAATGGCGGTTCACATTTCCACAATGACTTTTCATCTCATGTGCTTTTCCTGTAAGTTCTCCAGCCACCATGTTAGGACTATACTGGGCTTTAGCAGCCCCAAAGGTCAAACGATGGAGTACACAAAAAAATTAAGCATTACTCAAAGAGCGGCCGATTCACAAAAGCATTTATTTTTACATGAAGTAAAGGTACAGGAGCGCTCTTTTAGGTCCTCTACATTCTTCAAGAATCGTCCTGAAATGCTCAACCTCTAATGAGTAAAAGTGCAAAGCAGGCACAGTCCTTTCTATTTGTACTAACTGTAAATGAATATTCCCTGAATATTCCCATTTAAGTTCCATTTTAAATGTTTTGGGTGAAAAGTGTCAAAAGCATATAGGCATGTATGTAAAAGAGTGCTCAAGGAATACTACTTAACGTTCTCAAATTTGCCTTTGTCAAAAACTCTCATAGACACTGAAGGTGTGAAAGGTGAGATGTGGACAATAAAGTTCTTTTTTCAGCGCCGAGACGCCTACGGGTATTCGCCGCGCTCAATAAATGTCAATAAATAAATAAATAAATAAAAAATTTTAATAAAAGAAAAAAAGTTTTGGTGCAATTTTGGGTACGGTTTAAAGCAGGCAAGCCTTACGCGCGTGTAGCTACATACTTAGGGCCTCATTACGATGGCAGAGGGACCGCCACCAACAGGCTGTTGGTGTCTGTCCATCCGTTATCGTAACCGGGATGTCTGCCCACCAGATTACCATGGCTGGCGGACGTGTGGCGGTTGGAAAGACCGACTGCCACGGTCCTGACAGGTGGATGAGATCCGACTGCCCGTCGGACCTCCCTGAATGGCAGGGGTGCCTTTCAGGAACCACCATAAGGATTACAATATCCCTTTCCTCCCGTCATTCTGCGACGGTCAACCCACTGCAAAATGCCTGGTGGAAACAGATTTGGGTACCCATAGCGGGCTCCCCTTCCCCCTAGGCTTGGATCATGGGCCCTGGGGGCCACCTATGGTGCCCCCCTACATATTCCTCTACCATGTTTCTGGCACCGCATGGTGCCTGCCACGTAGTGCAAGGATATGTCAACACCCTATTTTTTGCAGGGATATGTCAACACCCTATTTTTTGCATTGTGGTAGGGACTGCTGACCACATCCCCGCCGCCTTGGAGGCAGGCGGTCCCAAATACGAAACGATGGCGGACGGACTGGAGTCCATTCGCCACCCTAATCAGCCCCTTAATTATTATGTAGGAGGCAATAAAGTCTAAACTGGCCAAAAATATTTGAGTGAGCCTTAAATGTTCAAAATCCAAGACAAGTGATGTAAAATTCTTTGGTTTAAAATTCACCTACTCCATACATAAAACTAGCTGATTCAGAATTTCTGTTGAAAAACTCCACTTCGTAAATTGACACCATGTGAACGAAAGAAGCAAAGAACACTTACTCCAATAAATCCTAAAAATTAATAAGACTATAAACCAAACCAGGCCTTCTTGTTTCAAACTCCCAGATTGTGGACTCACCTCTTGAAACACATCAGACTCCATTCAGACCAATTCTCTTTCAACAAAAACTTGACTTCTTCAACATACACCTCCAAGACTAAGAGACTCAACACATCCGTTTCACCGCTCCCGGTAGATGGAAATTTAGCTTAAAATATAAAGAAAAATGACAGCCCCTTTCTTTAGCAGGTTACCATAAATATCATATCCAAAGCGCAGTGCATAAATAGCGACTGACTTCACTTCAATTTTCTTTTTGTCTTTCGCAAGCTAAAAGTGATAGAGACCCATAAACACATTTGTAATGATTATCAGTTTGTATTTGAGTCTGATTGCTAATGACAATCATAGATAAGTGTGCAGACATCCTACACAAAATATGACTTTTGCAATCTGGAGACCTCAAACTTCATTTTTCCCCATTCTAAATAAGAGAGAATTAGAAACCGTGATTGTGTGCATATGCAAAAAAAAAAAAAAGATTTTTGCGAGTGCTACATTTTCTCTAAGGGGCCCACCATAGCTGTGTGGAAGGTGCAGATTTTCTCTAAAGGATGAGCTATAGATATATGGAAGGTGCTGATTTAAACACTTCCCCCGTTTAGAGAGTGGCACATAAATGTGCACCTGTTGCATCACACCTTTCCTTACACAAGTATTTATCTGTCCCAGAGTTCCTATCGGGGAAATGTACAAAGCAGCAAGGGGCAAATATGTATCCTGCATGCATGAAAAAGCCCAATACAACACACGCAAT
The DNA here is from genome assembly GCF_964263255.1 of Lissotriton vulgaris. Lineage (NCBI taxonomy): Eukaryota > Metazoa > Chordata > Amphibia > Caudata > Salamandridae > Lissotriton > Lissotriton vulgaris. Next base: position 175,252,313 of record NC_141700.1, on the reverse strand, counting down.
TTAACCACAAGCTCTGGTGCCCAGGGATACATTATCACCACTAATTCCAGGATAGAAATATAGGGCCTGCTGAATCAAAGTGTTTCACCCAATTCTGCATCCATGGGTAAATATGATAATATAGCCCTAGAGCCCACCGTTGCGGGTTCTACCGGCCATTATAGGCCCACTCCAGCATTAACAGCTCGAGCTGAAGGTGAAGGCATTTAACAAGGGAGCGGGCCTTTAATGGATGGTAGAGCCTGCTGCAGAGGGCTCCAAGGCTTTTAGAACATGTTCTAATTTGTAAAACGAAGGCTTCATGGCCTTTGTTGACAGCTGTTGCTGTGAACAAACATTGGAATGTTGATGCTTCAGGCTTCTACTGGCCATTAGAAGCCCGGAGCACTCCACTGTCTTCAATGGAGAGCTCAAAATTGCAATGTTCTAATACGTAAGACTGTCAGCCTTTGCATTTTCTTGCATAAACCGTTAAAAGTCGGTATAGAATGGTATGATGCTTCAGGCAATAGTGTGAATGAGGGGAGAAGCAGGGGGATGGGGTCTGATGACACCAGCAATCCCTTGCCATTCCACACAAGTGGAGAAGTGTGGCTCAAGTGGTTGGACCGGCAGACCCTGATGCAGAGGTCTGGCCGAGTCTTGGGCTCAAATTTCCTCGGACCTGACAATTCTCGCCTCGGTGCCTATTCCAATCATGGAGCCCCACTCTGCAACGCTGGGCAATAGCTTGCTTAATCTCCACGACGGCCCCTCGCAGCGGGATGCCTGGCTTTCACCTTGAGGAGGCCCAGTAATGGGTTATCTAACAGGGGAATACCAGGACAGGTTCTCTAAGCAAGCGCTTAGAAACCGGTCGGTGATAAAGCGCTATATAAATGAATCTACATTTACATTTACATTTACATTTACAAGTGGCTCATGGGAGGAAACGAATACTAAAGAGGAGGACGGAACCAGCTTTTGTGGAATTCAAGAAGGAATGGCCCAGAAAAGGCAACACCTCACGCCCTCCTACTCCGGCCATCTTCTGTGCAAGAAGGTCCCTTTTATGTGCCAGACTCTAGTAAGGAGACGTGTGCACGCGCTTAGGAGTCGCAAAATGCTCCCGTCAAATATATGCAGGCAAAAAAAATTGTTATGCACGATTATTGTCTTGTGTATTTGTTTTCGGCACTTTGTTGACTTAGTTTAACTCGCTGTTATTAGCTACAAACATTCGACGCATTCCACCCCAGAATACACTGATCTACACTGTACAAAAATTCAAGTAATTTATAGACAATTTCAAGCTTTCACAAAAAGTAAATGTTGTCAGAAGTTATTGCTTTATGATGAAATGAATTGCTTCTTTTTCTCAGTTCATTTTGACACTTTAGAAATTGCCCTCTGGAAACACCTATAAATCTCGATAATTTCCTTTTTTTAACTTTAATGTTATTCATATATCTTATTCATTTTAGACGTGTTGAAAAACTTAACAAATTACAGGCTTGTTTACTTACAAGACAGACAACCCCGATTGGAACTGCAAGTGTTCAACAGAGAAAAAAGCTTGTATTATCACTACACTGGATGTCAATGACTGCTCTAAGGGGACCAGAAAGTAGCACTTAATGCCCTTAAAAACCTTTTTAATCAATACAGTGATTTCTTTATAGGTAGAAAGTTGTTTCCAGACGTTACTAAAAAATCTTAAAGTTGGCAGCAAATAAGAGATCAAAAATTTTTTTTTACGAAACTTGTATTATAAATAAACAAATACATGCTTAAAAAAGTAAGTGAAACTATATTACAGGCCTCAAAGATTTTCATAGTCCAATTCTGTAAAAGGTTGTTCGAGAACTAGGTCACAAACACAACAATATTAACAACTGCCACATAGACAAAGCATTGTTGTTAACAAAACTCTTCCTGTGATGGCTTTTTGGGGGAAATGAAATGCACACTCAAACTATAACAAATAGACTCCAGTAAACAGAATGTCCAGCTAGTGTGAGGATTCCATTAGAGTGCATATTCCAGTGGTTCTGACGGCTGACCTGGAGTTTTCAATGAGCCTTCTGTGGTAAGTCCTTGCAGGGCAAAGCTCCAGGTGGTGGTGGATCAACGCCCTGGGACGGCGCAGTGGGGCAGTGCCCTAAAATGGGCCAGCCACGGCTATCAGAATCGCATTTGGTTTGCCAGCAATGCCTCAATCTGTTTAAATATTTATTTATGGTTGGTAGGAAGACCTCCACTGACTGAGTGATGGCCAACAACCCCCCCAACCTCTTTCTGGGGCTTGGCCTGCTGGCTCAAATCAAGCAGTGTTGAACCATTTAGAATGTGACAGGTTTCTTCTTGTGGGTTAGGTTAGGAAATAGTCAGGGCTGCTGGATCCTCTGTCGTAGTCCACCCCCGCCCCCTGTGGTTTAGGTCATTCCAGGGGAGTCGAACAGCAGTAAGCCTGCCAGAAACTGGACTGACCCAATTGCTGCCTGGGTTAGGCCAGATTTCAGCCCAATAAAAGAGCACTGTTACTTAGCCACATCCTCACACACCTCTTCAGGGTTTGACAGTGAAGCTGCAAGGTAAGGAGGTCAGGGAGAGGAAAGGATGGCGACAGAAAACAGGCATGTTTGAACCATCTCAGTGTGCATAATTCAGCCTCACCAGATGAATTACTGGAAAGCACTGGGTCCAATTTTAGCTTTACAAAAGGCTTACTGAGTTTCACAATGAGTTTCTCTCTTTTGTATTTGCGATTGTTATTTTTTTCTGTATTCCATGTGTGAACGTTTACATATTAATTGATTGGACTAAGCTGCATCGTCATAAATTAAAAAAAATAAAGTTTGCAATGGGGGATATATAGATTTATATATACGAAACAATGAATATTCAAGAACGTTCCTCACTGAGGGGCTCTGAGTGACATCTAATAATACGACAAAAGTGAAGCTTGAGCTGTCTACCCTGTCACTCAGAACTGCAAGGTGAAACACACCCTGGTTATTCAAATTTTACCCATGCATAATTGTATGTGATATACTGCCCCCAAGATCTTCTCTACCTGCTTTCAAATGCTACGCAGGGGCAGAGAAGTGATGGGAAGCCGTACATACCATAGCTTCTCCTCCATACCCCGATTATAAAAAGCATACTGGCCTCCAGCCACCCAAACCACCACCCTCTGCGCCATCTCACCACCTCCCCTCCCGGGCAGTGCACGCTGCCCTCTATGAGAGCCGAGAGTCATTGTGGTGCTGACAGGCTCTCAGAGAGACCTGTCAGAACAGCCTGGAATTCCTTTATGACGTAGCAACGGTATGTAACAACTTTTGTTCTCCACAGTTGCTACGTCACAGGAGTCAATAACCATATTTAGAAGTTAGCGCTCAGTGACAATCGTGCATAGCAACTAAACTGTGCAAAAAGTCAGAGTTATCCAGCTGGGCGCAATTGAAAAACTGGGAATAATCGAGCACCGTTCACTGTAACTACTGTGGCCAGGGTCAGAATTTTGACATGTCCTCTGCACAGTCCCCTTTTAGCAGTACCCTTAGGCATAACATGTGATAATGCCCTGTAGGATAGGCATGGCATACATTTCAACGGTGCCCTCGGACCTTATGCTCAGTCTACGTACAAGGAATAGACACTGAGCATGTGTAGCGGGTGCAGTGAACAAGGCATGGCCTAATGACAAAAAAAGCATGTAAGCGCCTCTTATAAATTTTGAGGTTTGCCATTAATATTTGCTCTACATTTTATCCGATCCAAACAAATCGACAGAACAGCCCTTGTCAAAGTCTAATGAGTGGAGACAGTTCATATCCTCAGAAAAATGTGTCAGAAATCTGCTGAACTGTTAGCAATTTAGTGCAGAAAAAAGGTCAAATCTGCAGAGAAAAATCTATAAAATCTGCACTGTTTCTCAATTTGGTAGCAAAAGAATCCACAAACTATTTCAAATACTGCTCAACAGAATTACTTATTTCATTATTCCTGAATGTTAAGGTAGAAAACGTGTTGAAATATGTAGGGTCTCTGTCCCACTCCAGCAAATGTATTTTCAAACTGCACTATGTCATTCTGAGCCGCTCGCCCCTCCCTTATCATTAGCGCCTGTATTTGATCACCAGGGTCTCTGCACCCCCCCCCCCCATACCTTGAGTTACTCCCCTTTTGTGTGTGTCTGTGTGAGCACACAAGAGCTTGCTACTTTCTGTCGTAGGGGCAGGACAGCTTTCTTCCAGAGATGGGCTGTGAAGATGCCCACTGCTCAGCTGAACCTGCCATTTAGCTGAGATGCCATTACAATAAAAGACAACCGTGTCAGCGCTGGCTTGTGCCGCAAGCCTACAGTGATAGTTGCCAGTGGCCACGACTCACTGGCCTCTGCATATTTGATCTCTACAGGGATGTTGAGGCGAAGACAGTATATCTCAAAGACATTCCCCATTTTTTTTATTTTTTTTCGAAAATATCTAAAGTGTACAATATATGCAGGGAACTCAGTAAGTTGAGTTTGAAACAGAAAAATATATGCTTGAGATCTGTGCCTGGCCCTACAAATGAACTCTGTGTTGCCAGATGTAAATCTCTGACCTTGAGGTACTATTCTACAGCTTTTGATGGAGTTGCCGACCAATGCTCCAGCGAGTACTCTACTTTCTGTCAACCACGGTGGGATGATCCACTTGGTCCCCTCAAAATTTCACTCATAATTCTACGACAATCTTTAACGACACCTTCCCAGCTGACACTCTGTTACACTGCTGCAAGAGTTGACGCGCTACTGTCAAACTTCATACCACCTACATATTAAAGTTAGTTTACCCATTTGAATTCAGTGCCGACACCTGTAATTCAGAATTTTATCTCAATACCCCAGACTTCGACAGATGTCAACCGAAAGAGACTCTCTTCATGCAAATGATTTGCTGAAAGCTGTTCAGGTCATGAACACATTTCACTCTTGAAAGGAAACTAACAAGGCAGCCCTTCAGTATCAACTGGTGTTGACGACCACAATCACATTAACCTCTCTGTCAATCTCACACCCCCATGTCATTGCTGTCTTGCCCTCTCCTCCACTGCTTTCTTGTGCCTCCAACCTCTCTTTCCATGATATCTCGACCATCATATCAATTCCAAAATGCTCTCATTCAATGCGTTCACCCGTCTTTCTCCACAACGGCGTCCCCTGACATCCCACCTGGCCAATCTTCAGTTGATTCATCATGCTTCTTCCCACTTTATTTTGCATGTTGCTATTAGCAGATGTCACCGTTCCTTCCACCTCTCCAGACCTAGCTCTTTCAAACTACCTGCTTTCTGCAGCTCCATTCTATCTGCTCCACCCTACAAATAGCAAATTCACTTAGGGTTAAATGGCTCACAGTAAGAAACCTCATGTCCATGAATTTTTGACTTCTACGCTCCTTAATCTCTTGGTTTTTCTACCCCACAACTTTTTAGGTCTAGAATTACCTACCACCAAGTCTCATCAAAAGACCTCTGTGACTAATGTATGAAAAAAGCACCCCTAGCTCACAACACCCCGCTCTCGCCTCCCTAAAAATCTCTCTTCCTGAAGCATGCTGCTCGGTATCTCATCATATCTGCCGCTGCGTGTGAACTCAACAGCCAACTGACCACCATGGCTTCCCCTTCGAGACTTGTTATAGCGACAGATGGGCTAACTTAATTTTTTATTTTAAGGGCACTCTATATTTTGTGGGGCTTCACAGCAGTCTTTATGAAAGGTTGATCTGTATTAAAATTTAAATTAAACACGTTTGTGGCAAATAAGCAAGCCTGGTCTTGTATAGGTAAAGACTGACTCAGGAGTAAACATATACATTGAAAAATAAATATAAAAAAGATGTTACTTCCGCTCATAAGTTTCTGAAACATTGGGCAATTATTACATTGCAAATGTGTCATCTCTGTAGACAAGGAAAGCAAAAAAATGCTATTTGCAATCTGAGTTTTCCATAGATTTGTTTAGATAAAAGCATTTAATTGACTACACTGAGCTGCAGTTTCGATGTAGATGCCCAGAGTAGGATGGGTCAGGTTTCACCCAACACTGAAGATGCTCGATTAATATTAACTGTTATTATGCATGTCGTAATAATCACTCAGAATATTTACTGTTATTGGTATTTTGTTATTGTGCTTTTAATATCCAGTACAAATACCAAGTGCTGTAATGTTCGATTCTTATCTAGCACATATATTCAAACAGTGCTAATTTTACCACAAAAAATGTTTCCCTGTAAACTTCTCAGGTGTGATTTTAAGTGTGTTCGGGCACCCTGGGAGCTGATATGGAAATTCGAATCCGTACCCCGTACATACCTAGTCATTTACCCACAATTACAGCCTGCGCACGTGTTCAATGACAAAGTCCTTTGAAGTTGACGCACCGCGGCACGGTTGGTGCTATGCATTGCAGCTGGTAGAAACATGTACGCAGCACTAGAACTGCATGCCGCCTGCGCATAATCAGTCAACCCCACTTCACGCATCCTTCAGGGCAGGCAGGGCCCCGGGGACCGCGTCCATGAGAGGGGGGGCGCGGATCTCCCAGCCCGGGGACCGCGTCCATGAGAGGGGCCCGCGGATCTCCCAGCCCGGGGCCGCGGATCTCCCAGTGGGACCCTAGATTCGAGCCCCGGTCCCCAGTCAGCCCCGTCTGCGGTGGAATCCGCGGCGTCTGTGTCCGCTGTCGCCCAAGGCTCCTTGGCGAGTCAACAAGGCAATGTGTCAGCCCTAAGTAGCGGGAGCGGTGGCCTCTGCTCTCGGCGCTGCGCCCACTGTTGGAGGCACAAGAAGGGCCTTGCTCTCCCCCCGCCGGGCGTGTGACAGAGGGCGCCCTCAGACGCCACCTTCGGATCTCACGCCTGCCCACCACAGGGAACTCAAAACACCAACTTTAGCGGGAAACTGTCAGGATCTACAGAGCATAACTACACGTGGCTTAATTTGTGCAGGTGCTTGCCGGAGGCAGGAACCGGCACACTTTTTTGGGGGACTTATTTTCCACATTATAGTTTGACCCAGAGTGAGAAAGAGAAACAAAACAGAAAAGGGAAAAAGAAACTGGAAGATGGGTAACAGCGACAGTAGATGTAACCGAGCCCTTCGCTAGAGTGACATAAAGACTCATGAAGTTGGGGTGGTGGAAAAGGCAGGGGAGAGAATCAAGTTCTAGACATTCTAGAGATTGGACAACCCTACATTTGGCTCCATCCCTAAAGCAATCTTTGCACTCCTGCACTTAATTGTCACAAATGAAGCTAAGGCATAACACGAGCATTTGTGAAGGACTGGTTCTTACCCTGGGGCTTAATAACAAATGCTTATTGTTAGCCAATTGTGTGGGACTCAAGTTATCGACACAGAGAGGATGAATGGCTGAGCGGGCTATGAATCAAATATAGATTCTCGGATTGGGTTCACAAGTCACCACCCTAACCTAGCTGCGGCGTTTTTTGCATTAGCTCGCCGAATGCTGTTACCAAATAATTACATGGTGCTTTATCGCCACTAGTATAGCTATTTCAGAGGACTTGCTTCCAAAGAAGTACTCCTGGGAATGCAGGCGTAAACCAGGAGTAAGTCACACTTACTAACAAACATTTTAGTGACTCGGCCCTAAATTCTCACACACTTGTAATAGGCATTAAGGCAGGAGAGCCAGTGGCCAGGAAAGAAATATGAGCTTAAACTCAACAGTGCACAGATAATTAAAATAAAAAAGAGCAGGGGTTAATAGCTAATCAGAAGGAAAGGGCACGCATGAACATCAGGCAGAGTGAAATGTGGGGGTCTGCGAAAAGAGGGTGTAATTGACATATTCACCTCTCTTTGGGAAAGTTTGTCAATTCGACAAATCTGTTTCCACTCATCGGGCACCACTTGGGTGGTGATTTTTGTCAGGGTGCGTGTGCCACGCTGAGCAGCCCCGGTGTTAGCTTTCACAGCACATCCGCAAATAAAGCCGAAAATATCGTATTGATGCCGAAATAAGGAAATAGAAAGCAATAAACCAATTATGCGCGCTCGCAGCTTTAAGTGCTAGAGGCAGCGAGCTTTTGGAGGAGGATAAAAAAAAGTTAATTTGTAAGGTTGCATTTGTCAGAGAGCAGGACGTCAGTGCTTTCATGATCGGGCGAATCAGCCAGGCGTTTACGTTTAATGGCGGAATTATGAGGCATTCGCTCCCCGCTATCAAAGTGACATCACAGCTAAAGCATCCGTCCTCCCACGACCCCCTCCCCCTGCGAGAAGCCCCCCAGCCCCTGACCAGTGGCGGCGCAGATGCAGACATAAAAGGATAATGACATATTTATGTTGCACGCCCGTATCACAGGCGCGGGGCGACCTTAATCTCCTAATCACTAAAATACATTTAAAATAGCTACAGGAATGTTAAATCCGCCGTGAGAACGCGCAAAAGCCTAAAACACTCTAGATTATACGCGTAATCCGCCTCCCACCAGCCCTGTTTCAAATAGCACTGTTCGCAACATGGATGCTTTACAAAGCGCTGCGAAGAGACTGCATGTCACAAGACGGCGCTATATTAAACAATGCAGTAAATAAATAAAGAGGTATCATATATTAATGGGCTGAAGTGCCTTCGGGTTTCACACCACTGAGATGCAAGTGGGGCTGACAAGGACCAGAGTGTGGGTCCCCCCACAGGCTGAACTTCACAGGGTGATCTCACAGGTAGCCACCGTGTGAAACTCGCCAAAGTAGCGCTACAGGTGCCAGCGTGGTACCTCGCTCAGTACTGGGCGGCGGGAGAAAGTTGTGCAAGAGAGGAGGCGAGCCCCAGCCCCGAGGGGACAAGTGCCCCACCACAGCCTGCATGCGATGCTCGTGATCTCAGCGCTACCTCACGCTCACCGTGTGATGCGGTGGGGCCGTGTGCGAGAGGGAGGGGTGACTTACTTGCGCGCTTGGAGCAGCAGCTGCTGCCTGTTCCTCAGGGGTCCAGTGACGTGCATGTGCTCGGACGAGGTGGCGGAGGGTTCGGCACCGACTCTGGCGGCGGAGTTCAGCAACTTGACGGAAGCGGGAGCCCGAGCCTCCCTCCGGCTCCCCTGCGGCAGAGTGCGCTGATCCAGGCGCCGCGGAGGGTCCGCGGATCCGAGCTAGGGATGGGTGACGGCCGGGCGGGCTGGAGGCGTGGGATCCGCGGAAGTTCGCGCACCTCGGAAGCCCCGCGTCCCCGTCAGCGAGCCAGAGGCCGGTGTCCACGCCGAGCCCAGCCCAAGGCACACTGCGCGCGTCTCTGCCCCGAGGGGGCTGCAACCTTCATCCTGACAGTCACTTTAGTCTCTTGTCTTTCGTACAATAGTGCTGGGCTGGTCGTGCCGCCTGTCTGCGGGATGAGAGCGGCACATGCAGCCCCTGCAGGATTGATTGTAAACTGCACGGAGAGCGTGGAAAGGAGGGGATGAATGGAGGAGGGAGGGGAAGGGAAGGGGGGCGCTCGTGCCGGAGAACAGAGTCGCATGCAGGACGTACCTGTCACTTCTTTCCCTGTTTTCTCAACTTCATTTCTCACTCCCCTGCTTTTCCCACTCTCCTTTCTCCATTTTTTCACCACAATTGGTTCCAAACATCTTCCAATCACTCCCAACATCCGCCTTTCTTTCTTTAATCATTTCTATTAACCTATTTCCTTCTTTTTTTCGTGGTTCTTCCTTCCTATTTTCTTTCTTAATATATGCTTGCCTATTTCCTTTCCCCACAGTTTCACCCCCGTCCCACACTGTTCCCCTTAAATACTTTCTTTCTTTCATCCATCCTTTTCATCTATGTGCAGGGGACGCCTAAGGGTGCATCATGGGGCGGGCCAAATTATGCAGCAGGGTTGACTAAATTATGTGGCAAGAAAAGGCAATGTGATGCGTCACATTTTGTGCTAATACTGCTTTTTTAATTTATGTTTTTTTAATACATGTTAACAGTTTTAATAACGTTTTTGCCTTATTAGTACCGGTTTAACAACCAAATACGGAAATAAGCAATTGAAAAATAACCATCAAAGCTTTGCAGAGGGTCTTTCTCTGCGCGGCACCATGCAACGCCGCGTTTTTAGTAACTTTTGAATTGTTGGAGCTGGAAACTTTTTATTTGTTAAAATCTGCAGATCAGGCAGAAGATGGTGGATTAAGTGGTAAATATGGCAAATCCACAGTTATACAGAAAACATCATGGCCGCAGAATTGCAGACTTCCAGTGGCCCTGATCATCAGTGTAGGCTAGGAGTGTTTCCTCTCTGTAGTTTCACCTGCTTGAGGCCTTGGTAAGTGAATTTTTGTTTTCTTTCTCAATTTGCCGACTGTCTTTAAAATCCAAGCAAACACAACACAGTACTCAGGTAAGTGGTTTTGTTAAACTTGGGGTTTCCTTTCTCTGAATAATTAACACAATCTTCCTTTATCATCAGTCTTTGAGAAACTATATCTCCACCTCATGTATTTATCTATACATCAATTATCATTAATTTGGCTATACAATATGCACCAAGACTGTGTGCTACTTAAATGCACATATAGATACACAAATACAGATGAGGATATAGAGATGCAGAGTACACAAGAGGGTAGCGGGTTAGAAATAGTACTGTTTTTTTGTGGTGTGCTCTTTCTGAATATACTGTTTGCCTTGTTACTGGTCATCCTCTCTTCGTGGCCACTTCCTGTGTGTGGTGCTGTGGGTTGGTAACTGCCGGTTTGCTGTGTGGGGTTTTGCTACCCTTCTGGTCTGTCACTTCCAGGTTTATCTGTTCCTGTTCCGCCAACCCCAGGTTAGTCTGTTCCTGCTCTGTCACTTCCAGGTTAGTCTGTTCCTCACCTGACATCTCCAGGTTAGTCTGGCTCTCCTCAGCCCCCTCTGGGTAAATCTGTCTTTGTACTGCCACCTCCAGGTTAGTCTGTTCCTGCTCTGTCACTTCCAGGTTAATCTGTCCCTGTTCTGCCATCTCCAGGTTAGTCTGTCCCTGTTCTGCCATCTCCAGGTTAATCTGTCCCTGTTCTGCCATCTCCAGGTTAGTCTGTCCCTGTTCTGCCATCTCCAGGTTAGTCTGTCGCTCCTCAGCCACCTCCAGGTTAGTCTCTCTTTGTTCTGCCATCTCCAGGTTAGTCTGTTCCTGCTCTGTCGCTTCCAGGTTAGTCTGCCCTGTTCTGCCACATCCAGGTTAGTCTGTTCCTGCTTTGCCACCTCCAGGTTAATCTGTCTCTCCTCAGCCACCTCTTGGTTAGTCTGTCCTTGATCTGCCTTCTCTAGGTTAGTCTGCCCTGCTCTGTCACTTCCAGGTTAGTCTGTTCCTGCTTTGCCACCTCCAGGTTAATCTGTCTCGCCTCAGCCACCTCTAGTTAGTCTGGCCTTGTTCCGCCGTCTCTAGGTTAGTCTGTTCCTGCTCTGCCATCTCCAGGTTAATCTGTCTCGCCTCAGCCACCTCTAGTTAGTCTGTCCTTGTTCCGCCGTCTCTAGGTTAGTCTGTTCCTGCTCTGCCATCTCCAGGTTAATCTGTCTCGCCTCAGCCACCTCTAGTTAGTCTGTCCTTGTTCCGCCGTCTCTAGGTTAGTCTGTTCCTGCTCTGCCATCTCCAGGTTTGCCTGTCTCGCCTCAGCCACCTCTAGTTAGTCTGTCCCTGTTCCGCCGTCTCTAGGTTAGTCTGTTCCTGCTCTGTCGCTTCCAGGTTAGTCTGCCCTGTTCTGCCATCTCCAGGTTAGTCTGTCGCTCCTCAGCCACCTCTAGGTTAATCTCTCTTTGTTCTGCCACCTCCAGGTTAGTCGGTTCCTGCTTTGCCACCTCCAGGTTAATCTGTCTCTCCTCAGCAACCTCTTGGTTAGTCTGTCCTTGCTCTGCCTTCTCTAAGTTAGTCTGCCCTGCTCTGTCACTTCCAGGTTTGTCTGTCTCTCTTCAGCCACCTCTAGGTTAGTCTGTCTTTGTTCTGCCATCTCCAAGTTAGTCTGTTCCTACTCTGCCATCTCCAGGTTTGTCTCTCTCGCCTCAGCCACCTCTAGTTAGTCTGTCCTTGTTCCGCCGTCTCTAGGTTAGTCTGTTCCTGCTCTGCCATCTCCAGGTTAATCTGTCTCGCCTCAGCCACCTCTAGTTAGTCTGTCCTTGTTCCGCCGTCTCTAGGTTAGTCTGTTCCTGCTCTGCCATCTCCAGGTTTGCCTGTCTCGCCTCAGCCACCTCTAGTTAGTCTGTCCTTGTTCCGCCGTCTCTAGGTTAGTCTGTTCCTGCTCTGTCGCTTCCAGGTTAGTCTGCCCTGTTCTGCCATCTCCAGGTTAGTCTGTCGCTCCTCAGCCACCTCTAGGTTAATCTCTCTTTGTTCTGCCACCTCCAGGTTAGTCGGTTCCTGCTTTGCCACCTCCAGGTTAACCTGTCTCTCCTCAGCCACCTCTAGGTTAGTCTGTCCTGCTCTGTCACTTCCAGGTTTGTCTGTTCCTGCTCTGTCGCTTCCAGGTTAGTCTGTCTCTCCTCAGCCACCTCTAGGTTAGTCTGTCTTTGTTCTGCCACCTCCAGGTTAGTCTGTTCCCGCTCTGTCACTTCCAGGTTTGTCTGTTCCTGCTCTGTCGCTTCCAGGTTAGTCTGTCTCTCCTCAGCCACCTCTAGGTTAGTCTGTCTTTGTTCTGCTACCTCCAGGTTAGTCTGTTCCTGCTCTGTCACCTACAGGTTAGTCTGTTCCTACCCTGCCATCTCCAGGTTAGTCTATCTCGCCTCAGTCACCTCTACGTTAGTCTGTCTTTGTTCTGCCACCTCCAGGTTAGTCTGTTCCTGCTCTGTCACTTTCAAGTTAGTCTGTTCCTGCTCTGTCACTTTCAAGTTAGTCTGTTTCTGCTCTCTCATCTCCAGGTTAGTCTGTCTCTCCTCTGCCACCTGGATTCTGGTCTGCCCTTGTTGTGTCACCTCCAGGCTAGCTGATCCTTGCTCCGTCACCTGGTTGCTGGTATGTCCATGCCAGTCCCCCATATTGTGGTATGTCCTTGACCTGCAGCCTGCACTGTGGTTCCATTCGTGCTGCTCATGGCATGTGGTTGGCCTCTCCTCTTTGGTGTTGAATGCCTCTTCCCCTCATAGCGCGGACTCTTTGTGCTCTGCTACTTGCAGCGCAGTCGGCCCCAGTCGCTCCTGAAATGTCACCTTTCACTCATCTGTGTTGTTGGCTGTCCCTGCCCATGGCAGTTTGACCTGCTTGTTATACCCCAAATGGCATGGAGTTTCTGGTGTTTCTGTTATGGGGGTGTTGAAGTATTGGACTCCAGGCAGTGTGGGCGATCCATTCTCTTGATTCTCTTCTTGCAATGTAGTCTGGGAAACAGAAAATAACATGACCGTCGAACAACTCGTTGCCTTCGCAATGCTGGTGGAACAACAAATGCGTCCGAACCACGCATTCCATTTACAACGCAGGTCGTTAAAACGACATGCGTTAGGTAAAGCAGCATTGGACTTTAAAGTCCAACACTTTCCCTACAGTGGCGGGGACTGGAGTTGGAATAGTACAATAATCAATTCCAAAGTCCAGCGCCCCCCTAAGACAAGTTGATGTAATGACTTGCCTTGTAAAAGGAATGCAAGGCTCAGATGCATTAATTGTTCCGCCCACCCTGTTAAGAATGCATGGGAAAGGAAAGCGTGGTTGTGTCATACAACCATGTGGCCTACTCCATTTCCCAGATTGTGACCCACCACACAGTGCTACCATGGACCAGCTCCAGTTTTTCAACTGGAAGCAATCCCACCCCTGCCTCATATTGCTACATTCCGCTCCTGGAATGTTGAGTCACTTGTGTGACCCAGTGCTCCTGTCTCCATACACCCAGCATGGTAGAGTTTATCCTGCTACCAAGGACAATTGTCTCTTTTCCCTTTCCCCTGTATCCTGTCTCTGGGTTTATCATGAAGTGTAGCTGTTATGGGCCCATGTCTCCACTCAAAGGGAAGTCCGTGCATCTCATTCTTGCATCACCTGAAACAGTGCTTCGCGTCATCTCTTGGGGTCCCACATGAGACATTATTTCCCTATGTAACAAATTTTTATCACTGCTCTTGACGTGGCATGCAGCTATTTGGCACCACTTTAGATGGGGACGTATTCATGCAACAGTATTTTTTCATTTTAGTTTGTAGTATTTGTTTACAGCATTCAATAGAGTTAGATTATGAGTGTTGCAAAGCAACAGCGGTGATAAATAACGTTTTTTGGGCAACACTTTACACAGAGACGATTTAAAGCATGGACAAAGTGGGCCCTGGCCCAGCATCCCAGCCTTTCATGGCTGATAGAGCTGACAGTTCTGTCCTGATAACCTTGAATGAGTCTTAAAAATAGATGGTTTTAAATACCATTTTCCTTTAATGCATTTTTAATATAGGTAATCAGTGGGACTTTATTACCAACATTTTGCAGGGAAATGTTGTGTTTGAGTTTTTCACCACCATGCAGCATCTATGAAGAGTTTATTTTAGGTCGAAACAGGACCTCACATATGAGACATGGGAGGGGTGTCACGGAGATTATTTACAACAACATTAGTGAGCTACTGCTGCATTACACTAGTCAAAACTCACATTACAGTTCCTGAATATAAGATGGAAGCAGATTTTACATTTGGACCAATGTGCCAGGACACTACTGTCCTTGACCTGGCCAAAAAGGGCAAGAAAGAGAAGTGATTGGATCACATATGCAAAGCTATTCTGAACAGCCCCCCCCCCGAAATACGTTTGGCTCAGGGCCCCCAAAATCCTTACAATGTCCTGACTTTACATATGGAACTTTCATATGTTTGCATTACAGACATGCTTCACTAAATTGCTTATATCTTAAAACGTTTCCCACAATTTGTACATCGACATACACCTTATTGCCTTTATTTCTGCAATGGCAATGCATGCCCGGTGTCCCTTAATCTGTGTTGCATACATGCTTTGCAAAGTTTTTGCAGAGACACACACGATTTGGCACGGTTTCATCTACAAGACTTGAATGTTTACAGCTATTCCTGGTTCGGTACAAAAACGTTCTCTCTTCTAGTGTAGTGTATCATTTTTTAGAATTATGTATTCTTTGAAGTAAATATGTACATTGACTCCTGCATCATATACAGGTTTTCACTATTTCCGGAGTAACACAAAATGGTGCATCCTTTGCGTTAAAGTGTTTTGTATAAAAATATTTTGACCATTTCTGCTTTGGTTAATACAAAGTGTACAATGATTCAGCTTCGTCAAAAAACATGGCACACCTTTCCTGTTGCACACATATTTGCAATTTTCACAGTCTGAGCTTTGAAATATGTATCAGATTTTAAACTTTGGTGTATATCTGTTTATTTATCTCTTTTAATTGTGGGTCTAGCCAGACCATTTAAAAAGAAAGATACCTCACGCCAACGTAGGGTGGGTCAAGAGGAACTAGAAAAAATAGCGAGACAACAGAATGCATGTACTAGATCTCTGGAACCGAGGGTACCTAAGCCCTTTTACCATGTAAAATCTCTGAAGATTTTATTTATTCGCAAAATACTGTTTTGAATATTTGTCCTGGAACTGAATGACTGTGTTTGGATGATTGAAATATAATATATTATCAGCCACATACTAGACTCACATGAACAGCACTGTATCTGGCATCATTCATCACTGAAATGTATATTGTTTTCTGTTATGTGCCTTGAGAAAACTCTTTGATATCAAAAACAATGGTCCTAGACCTAGATTTGTGATATACCGAATTAAGCTTATAATTGTGAGTTCCTTATTATGAGTTTTTTCTCACTTGGCTTGAACGATTTCGAAGGCGGAGTGTAGACGCCCGCTGTACCAGTGACTGTACCGGCATAACTGAGGAAGAGGAATTCTCCCCTTCTTATTGGGATGAGGCCGCTGCCCTCCCTAATGAAACACTGAAACGATACAATTGAGACTCCTACATACTTGCAGTGACCACGTCAAGCACCCGATAAGAAAAGGATCAGACCCTTTTGAATGGAATTAGGAAGCAGCCACGGATGAATACGTGGGACTTGGCGAACCTTATGATAAACCTTGGAGATATCCAACGATGCCCTGTATCAATCACTGATTACACTGACTGCCCTGATCTTCACATGGGAGTTTGACACCACTCTGGTACTGAGGTTGCCCTCCCGTCCTGAAGAAGACCCGCAGGTTGAGGCTCCCACTAACCCCTAAGCATTAAGTCGGGTCAAAACGTCGACGTCCCCATATACCCTCTTGGACCACGTATACGGTAACTCTAATCTGTCAAAACGTGCTCCAGAAGTATTTTGATTGTTAAACATTAGCGAGAAAGTACTATGTGTGAATACTAAATGTGGCCAAGATATAAGTGACTGGAATTAGTGAACCAGTACATGTTTCTTTTTGTTTTTAAAACATCACTAACTTTTGCTCTTTTCATTCACCCCTTCAACTCTTGAGCACTTCTCTTTTTGCACGTTATTAGGAGCATCCTCTTGATGTACCAAAAGCGTCAAAAACGATTTGACTTTCCAAAGGATTGTTGAAATTTGGTGGAATAAAAATGTGTTTATTCTCCAAAATGTCAGTCTGGGTTGTTGCATTTTCCGTCTAATGTTTATATTGAATACTGTGAGCAAGTGAGAAAAAAGCTCATAATAAGGAACTCGCAATTATAAGCTTGATTCGTTCTATCACAAATCTAGGTCTAGGACCATTGTTTTTAATACCGAACTGTACCCAGGTCCAGGACCACTTTGGGTCACCCCATTTTTGATAATGGCTACCTTGAGAAAACTCTTTGGCATATTACAAGCCAAAGCGAAACATGTCTCTGCTGTCAAACTATTCCGCTACATACTAATAAATGTATGCAGTCACCATTTACTCGTTTAGTAAAGTTTTTCCTGTAAATACCATCTTAGAAGTACCTTTGAGAAGAGTGGTTAAACAACACTATAGGTGCAATGCATCTGTTACTGTCAACTGCATAACACACAATCTGCCATCGGTATGGCACTGCCGCACATTTGGTATCCCTAGGATGGTTTTCCAAACAGTCCCAAGGCACTTCAGCCAACAGTTTGATTCAGTTCGTGGGCATATGTGGGTGCTAGAGCAAAATGTTGTATGTACATCGCTTAGGAGAATGTGTCAGTTTTATTGAGATGTTGGGTTTTAAGGTTGAGGTCAAAGGGCTACACCGGGTCACTTGCATGTATTCTCATTTCGTGCCTGTGACCATTGTCTTTGCAGTTTACAGAGAAGTTCCGAAGGGTAGCTTTTTGGATTCACATATATAAAATAATATACATGTGAATCCAAAAAGCTGTGTTGTGTGTTTGATATATAGAATTGTTTCCTAATTTGAAAATCACTGTTATTCTAAAGGAATTATTCTCTACCCTACGGAACTCCTCTGTAGACTGCAATGTCAATACCCAGGTTCTGAAGGACACAGGGTTACCACATCAGGCAAGGACTGGCTACGTGGGTACAGGCATTTCCCCGGTGGGCCGCAAGGGTGGGGGCCAGTTTTGGGCCCCTGGGGGCCGTTTTTGTTACAGGGCCGTTTTTGCAGCAAACCGGCCCTAGTAAACAGCTCGGCCGCACCCCCCAACCCCTGAGGGGCCGGCCGAGCACTTTGCCAGGGAAGTTTTTGTTTCCCAATCTGGCACTGTACCCCATTGACCTTTATAGGGTGACCATTGCCTGGCAGGAGTCTCAGGGAGCTAACAGAAGTATTTGCTGTGGAGTGTCGTAGTATAGTCAAAATACTTTATTTTCAAGAAATAAATTCTTATAAAAATATTACACACACTTCCCAGTTCTTAAAAATGTAAATTTTTTAAATAACCTAAAACAACCATATATAGGTATATCTTTCAGCCACCCATACTTATAAATTATACAGTTACAAGCATATGAGTATTACGTCATGGACATCGTAGTAGTCAGTTAGTTAGTTTGGTATATATATTAACAAACATATGGCACAATTAGTTCTGGGCTCCACAGCCCCAATTCTGCAGAAAGAGTGTAATGTGGGTGCATGCACCCCCTGCAGTTCACACAGGCCTGTATGCCGCAGGCGACTCCTATCCAGACTGACCTCTATGTGCATCTATAGGGTATTCTAATCTCACAGACGTGAGCATGCTTTGCAGGGGAGTTTTTCATCGTTTCAACACACCAGGCAATCACTCTGCCATACTGTTTTGGGGTGTGCTTTAAATAATTACTCTTGGTGCATATTGTATACATTTCACACATAAGCCTGCACTGCATTTGGCCAAAGATCACCCTGAGACATAGATGAGTTCTTATGGACCGTTCAAATAATAATGCTATCCTCTTATTAGTCTGTCGAGAGAGGAAAATGAAAAGGTACCCTGTTGGAAGTTATTTAATTAAAAAGTGAATTGTTCTCAGACAGTGCTCGTGAACTTGTTATGGGGTACATAATTAGGAGGGATATTAGGTGTACACATACTGCATGAGAGCCTGCATTTCCTGAAAAAAAGCCTGTTTCTAATGTCCTTAATTACATGACTTGTGACGTTTCTAGGCGCCTGAAAAATGAAATGACGTAGCTGCTCAACTGTAATAAGTTATTACAGTTTCATTTTGATGTTACAGTGCCTGCCCTCAGAGCCTTGGCGAAAGGTAAGCTATGGAGCATAACTGCAGCCGCATTTTAAGCAAGGAAATAGAAACTGGATGTTCGTTCTTCTGGTTTGTTTTTCTAAAACAAACAGTGATGAGCAGAAAGGACATAATTAAGGTAATATGTTTATTTTTTGCACATTAAAGGTCATCACAGGAAAAATAGATTCTCTCTGCTTTTTTTCTATGCATTCTGAGCTTTTGCACTTTTTAAAGCCTGTCTTACATTACACTGATTCTAACATCTTTTTGCAACAAATTACTAACTGCTTTTTGACACATTTGATTTCACATTAGTCTACTTTTATCACTCAAGTCAGTAACCACGCTACCTCCTTCATATGAAAGCGCAAGCCACCAAGGATTTAAATGATTTGCAGGAAAGGAGGTGGTCTGACCATGCATTATAAGGAATACATTTACTATTAAGACAATGAAAGCCACCTTGTGGTTCTATGACATAATCAAAGTACTTGGCCTTGTTGCTGTATATGATCTTGGAAGTCATTGCTGACTAGAACTATCCTTATTATGTGTCGGGGATACTTTATTCCATATAGGACACAAGTACACATGTGCAGTGCTTAGTTGGTAAAAAAAAAAAAAAAGTATAGGGGCCCACAGTGCTTCATAAAATCTTGCAGTCGGTGCAGGCAAATGCCAGAGTTGCTGAATACTAAGGATGGCTAACTATAATTCAACCTACACTTCCTATTTGTGACACCTCTGCATATTCTTTTTCATGCTGCTCTCTCTCCTTGTCACTGTTTTCCTAACTTTGTCTTCTTCCTTCTTTTTAACTTTTCTGCCTTTCTCTGAGTCAATGTCTGATGATGAAAAATAACTCTGGATCCTGAAAAACAGGGCTGTGCCAGCCACCTGAAACCACATTTACAAATACGCATTGAACATTTGCAAAATTTACTGTGCACTCCATGCGAACAAAATAAACAACATTGTTCTTGGACGAATGCATCCATGTACATAATGCCCCCACTAATCCACAACAGTACTCTAGCCAGCAACTATACAATACAATCAATCGCTAAACAATGCACTACTCTATTGTACCTCACCAGGCAAAATTCATTAGGATTAATCTCCCAAAAAGTGAAACAAAAGTAAATACAATGTCTTCAGTCTACTTTAACTCAGGTAAATGAGCACCCCAGAGCCAGAACTGCCATTCAGATTCTGAAAGCATTGTATGGCCCTCAAAGTTAAAGTAAAACACCATAAAAATATGAAACATAACACTACACTAGCACATGGATGAGTTTTTATATCCTGCAAATACTGTAACATTACATAAAGATTCTGGGGCTAATTAGGATGTCAGTCGGAAAGCCTCCGACCCCTAGTCGCAGGCTTTCTGACCATAATCCCTGGTTGGACTTCCGACCACTGCATAACAATTACAGCTGTCAGAATTTAAACCGGCCTGTCAATTCGGCAGACTTCGAATGGGCTCAAGGAGCCCGTTGGCTAGTCATAAGGGCTGCGTAATTCGTGAGGAAGGTGTTTCCACCTTCGGTATTATGATGGTACTTTCCATTAGCAATTCCATGTTGGTCTTTCTGATATGGATTTGCTGTCAGAAAGTACCTTTTGGGCCCCTAACATGGCCCCCTTCCCCCTGGTCCTTCAATGATGGGCTTGGGGGCAGCTGTGGTGCCCCCTGTAAATCCCTGCACCATGTGGCAGGCACCATGAATATGATAACTCATTTATGGTTGTGTAAAACCACTGGGAACATATACATTTGGAATCAAATATACTCTGGCACATAGTTATAGCAGTATTTCTGTTTTGGGGGCAACTGTAATCTTCTGAGATGTACAACGTTAGCCCTCTGAATTGTGCAAAACATGACATACAGTGCTTTATAAATAAATACATACTTTTAGCACTTTCTATAGCAAACAAGTTTGGTATTGTTGAGAAACATTGAGTGATTGCCACAACTATATATGGAAGTATGTTTGTAGAGCCTTCAAAAATGGCTTGTGAATGTACTACTCTACTAGCCATCTAAGTATATTTGCTGGATCTGAAACTTTTATGGCCCTGCCTGCAAATCCGGTTCAGTGGAACTGACACATGGAATGCCACTCTGCCTGATAATGAGTTTGTAGGTTTTTCTGGGTGTTCGAAAACTATTCCTGATTTTTACGGTCAGTAATTCCCACTGCAAAAAATGTATGAAACTTTAGCTGCATAAGCCGCTAAGTCTTATTCCCCATTTCTTTTCTGACAGGAAGAGCGTACAACCCACCCAGAGGTCCATGCACATATTTATCACTTGCTCAGAACATGTGTTAAACCTGGGAGACCTGAGAATTCCATGTGATTTTCATGACCAGAAAAATAAGACCTACGTGATAATTCTCCATTTCAATGGGTTCAAATTATAACTGGATAGTAGTGAGGTGGATTTACCACACAGAAACATAACATTTGCATGCATATTTACTATTAACCCACTACTGTCCAATTCATAACTAGGGCCAGACCGGTGTTTCTGCATATGTTATTGTATAATACTTGTCATTACCAGCACAAATCTTGGCCTGTAGCCAATGAGCTGGTCTCCATATTAAGATCTTTCTTTTAATTAGTCTGAATTCAATCTACACTAAGTTCATGCTCCATTTACTCTTTCACTGATCCATTTGCAACCCAACAAAACCAGGAAAGCAGCATTGTGATGGCCATATTTGATTAGTGCAAGCGTAACCATTTGGCTCCCTGTTAGGTGTGTGTAAGAATCAGAGGACTGTCAACGCCTCATATTTTTCTAAAACTACAAAAGCTACACAAAGTGCAATCCCACAAAGGTAAAGACAGAACTTGAAGCAGCATCAGTGGCTCTTTGCAGCAGTGTTAAAATGCTGTCAAGGCCACAAAGAGCTATTTAGGTCAATAGGGGGAGGACTAGCGCGGACCCGAATTCACCCCTGATCCCCTGCTCTGAACACTATATCCAGAGCAAAGAAAGTTCGCCTGCTGGTTCAGTTGCGCCTACTGTAGTCACTACTGGTCATCCTGCATTTTTCACCCTGTTCGATCCTACCTACTGGCACCCTGCATTGCCCAAGGACATCATAAGATGAAGGTGCAAGTCTTCTGCTTAAAATGTATTTCTAAATAGACCAATAATTTACATGTAATTTATATTTAAAATAATTAGTATGATTTATTTTTGGGTTCTGATGGTAAATTTTCCAAATTATATTGTAGAAATGTTTTAAAAAATTTTTGTAAATGTAATTTCTTTTTTTAATTGTAAAATGCAATTTTGTTACATATAATTTGAGGTTTTAGGTTTTAGAGGAGTTTGGGTGGTCAAATGTTTATTTTAATTTTAATTTCTATTTTCAGTTTTTTGTTTTGCTGATTGTAATTTATTTTATGTGTCAATTTGTTTACATATTTTTTCTTCTTGCAGTCAAGGTTTTTTTGGGTATTGCTTTAATTTTTATTTAAATACATTATTTTTTTTAACACATGTAAGATTGTTTCTTATTTAGATTGTCTTTTTATTTATTTTGGGTTGTTTGATATTTTTAGGTGGGTAGTCTGTTAAATTGTGTTAATTTTTTGTGATTTTAATTTTGGAGATTTAACTTGCTTATTTATTTTTATAATTGTATGTACTGTTTGGTTGTTGGCTGCACAGTGGCCGGTTGGTTAGTGTACTAAAGTGCATTAAAAAAAAAGAATATTAAAAATGTGAATATGTCATTTATTGTTCCGTTTTTTCAGGTTTAATAGGACTGGTTTATGGGTGTTGCACAGCTTTAAAAATTCGTTTTTATGGCACAGGAATGTGTGTTGCACCGGGTCAGTAGTTCATTTTTAGGGTGCTGAAGTGGGTGTTGCACAGGGTTACTAATTAATTTTTTCGGGTGCAGCGAAGGATAATTCACTGGGTTAGTGATTACTTTTCAGGGCACAGGGATAGGTTTTGCACTAGATTACTAATTCATTTGTAGGGGACAGGGATGGGTATTTTACCAGATTACTAATTAGTTTTTAGGGGCAGGATTAGTGTTGCACCGGCTTACTAATTTGTTTTTAAGGAGCACGGATATGTGTTTTGCTGAGTTACTAATTCATTTTTAGGGCTTCAGGGAGGGTATTGCACCAGTTTACTAATTTATTTTTAGGGCTTATGGATGGGTGTTGCACTGAGTTACAAATTATTTTAGCGGGCTGTTGTGGTTAGTGCACTGGTTTACAAATTTGTTTTTAAGACAAAGGGATCGGTGTTGCGCCTGGTTAATGATGAGTTTTTAGGGTGCAGGGATGGGTGTTGCATCATTTTAATAATTCATTTTTAGGGGAAGAGATGTGTATTGCACAGTACTAAGTAGTTTTTACGGCTTAGGGATGTATAGAGAATGGGTTAGTAAGGACATTTTAAGGCTCACGTATGGGCAGACAATGGAGGTAGCAAGAAGTTTTTAGCACTCTGAAATGGGCAGTGTTTTAAGGTTGAGGGGTGTATAATTTTTTCTATTTAAGTGAATATCCTCCTAACAGACAATTATGTATCTCCACCAAACATATGTTCATTTATTCAGATTTTTTTTTTGTTTTATTAGAAAAAAATCTGTATATTCTAACAAAATTAATTTATATTTTTAAAATGTAAATTAAATTATAACTATATTGAATATTCATCTTTTTTCGATTTGATAAACAAACCATAAAAGCATATAAATAAGTCATTAAACAATTATTCACAGAAATACAGTTTTGCTAAAAAATAATATCATCCGTGGAAAGTCCTTAACCTACTATGCATATCCTCATTGATGTATTCAGTCCCCCCTTGTTATTCGTAGTTTTAAAGCGGCCTTTAAAAAGTTTGTCACACAATAAAGGGTAAAAACATCAGTTGACATTTTTAAAAACAGCAAAGCTACCCGAGCCTGCCTGAATCTAGCTCGTCTTAACAGCTCTTTCAGAAACAGTTTCCTGGGGTAGGTATAGTACGGGCATAATACAACTAGGTGAGGTGTGTCCTGCGGAGACTTCATGTTGCAGCCGCAGGGCCCTGTCTCTTCTGAGTTTATAATAAAACCTGCTGGTACTGCCAATAATTGGTGGATATAATTTAGTCTAAAACGGGTTACCAAAAAACGATCATGGGCATTAGTCGTAAATGATAAATAAGGTTCTATAATCTGTGACGTTTTAACTAAAATATAATCTCTAACCGAGTGTTTCCCCAGTTCAACAGTTACGCGCTGCGCCATCGCAAACATTGGGAACAGTGTTTTAATATCACTTATATCTTTTAACTTTATTGTCTCAGGTTTGTCAAATAAGTCTACGTGCCCTAGGTTGACAAAGGAGTCCCTGACGTATTTCAGCCATGGGATTTTCCGCGCATGTCCAGGACGAGACAATCCCGTACTACCAACCTTGTCAGGCCCACTTCTTCGTTGGACCAGATCTTCAACCAACCTACTAAAGGCTTCACTCCTATACTGTCTGCGATGTGAATAACACCCAGCTCCTCATGTATATGATATGCTGACGCGCTCTGTGGGACTTTCAGCATCCGCCTTAGATATTTGTTCTCGACCCTTTTCAGGGTAGTAGGTTTAACAAATCCCCACACCTCACTGCAGTACAGGACTTTGGCACAGCAAACTGCTTTATATAATTTTAAAATCACACCCTGACTCCAGTACCCCAGTTTCTGGGCATAATTTGCAATTGAGCCCGTGGATCTATTCAAAGTCATACATTTATCCTCTATAAGATGTTTAAAATTCAGGTGGTTGTCAAAAAACACAACCAAAAAGGGGAAGGCTGGGACTTTATCTAGGGTGTATGAGCCTATAGAGTAATTATATTTTTTGCTGTGCTTCTTTCCCATCTCCATAATGTATGATTTTGCAAGATTCGAGGACATGTCCAGTTGTTCCATGAATTTTACAAAGCCGTCTATTATGCGCTGTAAGCTGTGTGGGGTGCGGGCCAGAAGCACTGCGTCTTCTGCGTACAGCAGCACCAGGGCTGTTCTACCCCCTATTCTAGGTATATCCGCCTCGATGTTCTGCAGGGTAGCATCGAGCCCTTTAATGTAGAAGGTAAACAAGAATGGAGCTAAGATACATCCTTGTCTCACCCCACTAGAACAATTAAAAAACCCTGTAACTTCCCCCTCCTTTGTGTATCTTACAGCTGCTGTTGTGTTGGAATGCAATGAGTGTAGGATTTATTATAGCTATATCTACTCCAAGGTCCCTCATTAGAGCCCACAACTTGCTGAGATTCACACAATCAAAAGCCGTGGTGAGGTACATAAAGGCTAGGTATAATGCCCGTCCTTCGCTGTAGTATATTTAGCAGTAATAAAATACAGGTTAAGACACTGATCTACGGTGGATTTTCTCAGGCGAAACCCATATTGCACATAAGTGATAATTTGTGTCTCCTTTGCCCCATCCATCAACCTATTTAAAAGGACCCGCCCCAGGACCTTAGCTGCAACCTCTATCAGCGATATTGGCCGATAACACTCTGGGCTATCCCTATTACCCTTCTTGAAAATCGGGACGATAATAGCAGAGAACCAAGAATCCGGGATATTTGTGTTTACAGCTGCGTTCAATACCCTTTTTAAGAGCGGGTCCCAGACCTCAATATAGGACCTAAAAAGGTCTGGAGGATCCCGTCTGGCCCGAAGCCTTATTCTTCTTAAGACCCTCTATTCCTGGTGTTACTTTTTCCAATGTGAAAAAAACAGGAGTGCAACCTAGTGGTATATTTGGGGTTTGCTGATGATTCTGGATGGCAAGGTGGTTATACAGTCCCTGAAAGTGCTCTCGCCATTGATCTGGGAGAATGGTATTGCTTATCCTTAGCTTGTTTGGATCATAGAAACAGGGATTTTTGACTACATTCCAGAAGCGGGCAGAGTTCTTAGATTCTGCTGCTTCTTAGAGTTCTTCCCATGTAGCACGTTGTAATTCCCTCTTTCTTCCTGTGACGGCAACCTTGTAGCTTGCGCGACAAGCAGCCACCAGAGCTCTGTCTCTGGGTTTCTGTTTAAGTGCTCCTTTCAGTTTTCTCAGGGCCCCTGAACATTGACCATCAAACCACCTTGGAGTGTTCCCAATGGGCCCCTTTAACAGTGCCTTCAGTAAGTTTGCTTCTAGATGCGCGATGTTCTTGAAAGCCTCTATTATTTCCTCGCTATCAAACCCCTAGATCTAGATTATATTTATTGTTATATATAAATACGTAACTTTTTAAAAACATTTTTTCTATGTAATATATTTTTGCACATTTATATATATTTATATAAATATTTTTAATGTAATAATTTAATCATTAGTTTCTTTTAATAATAATGGTTTACAAAATACTTGTAAATTGTTTATGTTTAAAATCAATTTTAGTTAAATACATTTAATATTTTAAATACATGTTTTTACCTCTATATCTTGGTTTTCAATAGTTTGTTATTTATAATGTTAATTTTATTCTTGTTATCTAGATTTTGGGTTAAGATATTTTTAAACTATAGCTATTTTGTATAATGGTATTTCGGATTTTGGTTATTTTAACTTAAAGTATAGGGTTGTCGATATTGTAGGTGTTGAAGTTTTGGATTTTATAGGTGTATATACGTATTGATAGTCTTGAGATCAACTTTTAGCAGTACAATTCAAATCTATACTTACCTATATTTAATTTCCTCCTCAATATTTTGTTTTTCCATATTTTGGTCATGGTTTTGAGGCCACTTCATGCTCAATATTCCAGGCTAATTAATTAGTTACATAACATTTGGCTAGGGGGCGTGGCTACGGCGCGTAGCGGAATGGCTGCCTTGTAAGGGAGCTCCGCACGCCGGGACATAATACCGGGCAAATACCATCCTGTACCCCGTTGAAAATAGGCCGTGGACGCGCCTGGGAGGCCTGGGGGAGCGGCGATGTAAACTGTGCTGCTGAGGAGAGTCTGGGCGCCATGCTTGTGCTCCGAATCCTTGAAGGGGGAGAGCGGAGCGGTGATGGACGAAATGGCGGCACCGCATTTGGAACTGTGAACACGAGATGTAGATCTGCCTCGGCGGAGTGACGAAAGCGGCAGACACTGTGAGGTGAGGGGCGCAGCTGCTGCTCCGTTCAGGCCAGCGGTGACATCTCTGTGGAACGAAGGGCCGGGAGGCGCTGCTCGGCAGGAGGGGCGGAGCGCAGCTGGAGACCGTGAGCGGGTCAGTGGCGGATCCAGTCGAGATGGGACGAGGTGCTGCAGGCAGCCGGCGGAGAAAGAAGATACTGGGCAGGGAGGCGTCGAGAGCCCACTCTTGAATCGCTGTGGACCTGCTGAGGAGTGCACAGAGCAGTGTGGCATAAAGCTGAGGCCGGTGATTGGGGCGCAGGCTGTGATCGGGCTCGCTGGGTCTGGTGGCGCGGGGCTGGCGAGGCATACTGCCTGAGGGAGGCGGTGGTGCCTGGTGGGCCTTGCGCGGCGGGGCCTTGTGGGCTGTGGTTAGGTCGGCGCTGCGCATGGTGGCTGGTTGGGCTCTATGTTACCTGTGGGAACTGTGGGGCACCGCCTATTGGCTACACTGCTGTGTCCCTGAGCGAGCCTCGATTGGGGGCAAGTGGGTAGCCTGGGTGAGGGTCCGGCGTTGACCGTGGGTGGCGGAGGGCCTGGTTGACACTGTAGATTCCCAATGCCGATGTGCACTGAGACGGCTGGGCGGTGATTGGTGGCCACCTCCATTTTTATGCTGCGACATGCTGCTACGAGGCCGGAGACAGCGGTCATATTGGTTGCTTCAGCGACAAGGATAGGTGGAAACACTAAGACAAAGTGTGCAGACACGGAGGTGAACTAGGGGCCCCCCACTCAATCAAGACATCTGCATTAATAGTTGTACACGGAGGTGAGAGGGCTGTCGGACGGCAGGGTCGCACCGCGTGGCACCATGGGCAAATCAGAGACAAAGCAGGCCAAGCTGACATTTGAAAATAAGCGACTAACGCGAGCGGCGGATGGTCCATATGAGCAGGGTGAGGCTGGGGGTGCAACGTCCACGCCAGATGAAATGGAAGATGACACCCGCACAATACTGCTTGAGCTGCGTGCGTGTATGAAGTTGATAGACAGCAAAATCGATGCCTTGGCGACCGTACTGGACATAGTGAAAAAGAAGGTAGACAAACATGAAAAAAGGTTAGACGTCCTGGAGAACAGGGTGTCTGAGGGCCACGACGCGCAGGCTGAGACTCACACGCAGCTCCTCCAAATGGAAAATATCCTTGAAGTGATCAGCGCGAAAAACGAGGATTTGGAGGCGCAGTCTAGACGCAATAATGTAAGGATTCTTGGCCTGTCGGAGACAACCCCTATATCCAATATGGAGCCTTTCATTGACAGCATGCTGCGGGAACTGTTCGGTACTGCTCTGTCCAGTGTGATGATCGTGGAACGGGCGCATAGGTCCCTGGGACCCAGACCAAAACCAGGTGCGCGGCGGCGGCCGATCATCGCCAGACTTCTCAACTATGCGGACCGAGATTCTATTCTGAGAGAAGCGAGGGCAATGGAACCGGTAGTGTACAGGGGTGACACACTGTCCTTCTTTCCGGACTATAACCCGATGGTCCAGTCGGCACGTCCTAGTGAAAAAGCTGCTTCGGGAGGCGAAGGTGCCGTATGCTCTGCTTTATCCTAACGCATGAGGAACAGTCACATTTCTTTACAGATGCCAAGTCTGCGTTGAAGTTTACGAAGCACATCTGCAAGGGCAGGCCACGGGACCAACGGACATCTGCTGAGCAAGCGTCATCTGGGCTAGAGGACGCAGACTGATAGACTGGCTATTGCTGTACTTTATTATCATTTCATGGCAATGATATTGGGCCCATTGCTCTGTCTATAGTGGGCTGGGCGTGGATGTTCAGGCTAGTTTGCCGTGTTGAGGCGGGCGGGAGTTTCTCGCCGTCGATGTTGCTCTCCCGGGGATCCATGGCGGGGCGGTGCACTATTGTTTTTTTTCTTTGTTGAATATCTGACAGCGATTCAGCGGTACTATGATGGAAATTGTCCCGGCGGCCCCACCTAAGTGCGTGTATACGCTGCTGTGCTTCTTCCCCCAGTGGGTATTACCCGAATGGTTGTTGAAAGAAGAGAGGTGGGGGGGGATGGTCTCGACCTGATTGGGATGTTGGAGTGGGTGGCGGGGGGTGGGTGGCAGGTTTTTTGTGTTTTTTGTATGTCTTTGATTTGTTGTACATTGGGTTTGCTCACAGATGCGAAAGTTGATATTTACCATATGCGCATTGGTGTTGTTCTACGGTGGTTTGGGTTAGGTCCCGAAGGACTCTATGTCCTGAACCTTTATTATTAAGACAAAGTATGTTTGATGGCCGAACATTGTGCAATACTAACTTGAATTGTTCGGGGCCTCAATTCCCCTAAAAAAGGGCGGCAAGTAGCAGCGTACCTGAACAGACACGGGATACAGGTGGCGCTATTACAGGAGACGCACCTAGCTCCACATCCGGGGTGCGGGGCACTGGGTAGGTGGGCAGGTTTTTAACTTACTGCATCATATTCCTCCTATGCAAGGGGAGTGTGGATCTTGATTAAAAGAGGGGTAGACTTTCAGATGTTGCACACATACGCAGATGATGAGGGCAGATGTACTATGGTATGTGGGAAGTTGCGCGGCGCACTGCTCATTGTCGTGAATATGTATGGCCCCATAGCAGATGACCCGGCGTGCGTGGCTCGTGTTTGTGCTCAGCTGAGAGAATGGCCCGATGCGCCTGTTATCTGGGGGGGAGATTTGAATACGTACTTGGGTGTAAAGCTGGATAAGTCTAACCCGGAGATGCACCGCACCCCGATAGTTGCCAAGAGTGTGTTGCGAGCCATGGAAGAGTTTGGTTTGCACGATGTGTGGAGAGTGTGCAATCCAGATAGGCAGGAGGGTACGCATGCGACACCTGTGCATGGAAGTTGGTCGAGGCTTGACTACTGGTTGGTTGGAAATGAGCTCCTGGAGTGGGTGGTAGAGGTAGCGCCTCTTGCTCGTACGTTATCAGACCATAGTCCGGTGCGCCTACTGTTAAGGGATCCCGCTGGGGTGCGACGTCCTTTTACATGGCGGTTGCGTGCTGAGGCACTCCTAGATCCTATCTATGACAAAACGATACATGATGCTATTGTACAATACTTTGAGTTGAACAAGGGCACGGTCGATCAGGCTGCAACGTTATGGGAGGCCTTCAAGGTCACCATTAGAGGGACATGTATCGGCACAGCAGCGGGCGTGCTTCGGGATATATGAACGCAATTGCAGCGACTTGAATCCGAGTTGCGTGCTCTAGAGCGTGATTATGCAACACGGCCTGCGCTGTCTAAAATGGCTAAGATACAGGAATTGTTGGCAGAGTACGATGCACAGGCGGAGGCAGAAATTAAATATATATCTCGCAGACATGAGGCTCGCAGATACGGTGAGGCAGGTAGGCTGGGACGGACGCTGGCGTTCAAGATAAAGGCAAGATTAGAGCAGCAGTGGGTGCAGAGGATAGTGGATGATGCAGGAGCTGAGCACTACACTCCAGAAGCTATAACGGAACAGTTTTGCATATTTTATGCAGATTTGTATAGCTCGCGAAGTACGCTGTCCACTGAGGACTTTGATGAGTATTTTGCTGACATCGCGTGCGCTTGGTTGACTGATGCACAATGTCAGTATCTATGTCTCCCCATTGATGAGCAGGACATTAAACTGGCAATAGCGGCGTTAGCTAATGGTAAAGCACCGGGCCCAGATGGGCTGCCGGTTGAATTCTATAAGAAATATGCTGACCTCCTTGCGCCGCATCTACTGGAAGTTTATGCGGAAGCGCACCACACCGGGATGCTCCCCCCATCACTCAGAGAAGCACTAATTGTCACATTGCTGAAAAAGATAAACCCCCGGAGCGCTGCGACTCCTATCGCCCGCTGTCCCTGATCAATATCGACGCCAAGATCTTGGCAAAAATCATGGCTACCAAGCTACAGCCCCTGATGCATGGTCTGATTCTGCTGGATCAATCAGGTTTTATACCTGAGCGGTCCACCTCACATAACTTGCGTACACTTTTCTCCATGTTTCATGTGCTGGAACCGACGTTGGAGGCTGCGGCAGTGCTATTGGATGCTGCCAAGGCATTCGACTCTGTGGAATGGCAGTATATGCACAGAGTTCTGCTGCTCATGGGGTTTCCCCCATTATTTCTTCAGTGGATAGCGGTGCTGTACACAGCGCCATCGGCGAGAGTGAGGGTTGGTGGGGTGACGTCGGCTTCGCTATGTATTGAACGGGGGACTCGGCAGGGATGTCCCCTTTCGCCAATGCTGTTCGCAATTATTCTGGAACCACTGGCGTGCGTTATCCGGCAACGCAACTGGGAAACTGCCTTGAATTTTCATAATCGTCCGGTCTCTATCTCATTGTACGCGGATGACATGGTACTGTTTGTACGTTAACCTTCTCGATATTTGGTGCAGCAGCTCCGAGAATATATTCGGTTCGGACGCATCTCTAGTTTACAAATAAATTGGGAGAAGTCGTTTGTGAACCCGCTGATGGCAGGGACTGCACAGCCTGATCTGGAGTTCTCACTGGTGTGGTCAGTAGACCCTGTAAGTTATCTGGGAATGTGGGTGCACCGCGAGCCGGTAGTTGTCACACGAGAAAATTACGGTAGAGCTAGCTCTAATTTGGAAACCATGGTTGAGACTTGGGTGCAACTGCCACTGTCGCTGGCTAATCGCATCGCTCTTATTAAAATGGTGGTGCTGCCCCGTTTTCTTTATTTGTTTGTGAATGTGCCCATAGTGCTGAATCTGTCTTTTTTCAAGACGCTTCGTGGTCATCTGCTTCGGTTGATGTGAGCAGGAAAGGCGGCGAGAGTGCAGTGGTTGGTTCTTACCCCGGACTTCTATGTATACTACCTGAGTGCGCAGGTTCAATATCTGTATTACTGGTATAGACCGCACGCATTCACGCCCCACGTTGCGGTGGAAGAGGGAGATGCCGCTCCAATCCCCTTGCATAGTGTGGTCATGCATACTTCACGTGGTAACCCAAAATTGGAGATCAATGCGATTGACGCCACGATATCGGCATGGCAGCGCATAGGGAAATTGTCGCGGAAACTACCGCTGTATGCACCGGATCTGCGCCTAGAGTATCATGTGCATTTATCAGTCACACATGAGGCCCGTCTATGAGGATGTTGCAGGAGGTGGGCATTACTCACATGCGGGATGTATACCCAAACGGCACGTTCATCGAGCAGGGAGACTTGGGTCACATAGCGAATCAATCACTTTTGTTCCGCTTTGCGATTCACCGATTGCGGAGTGCAGCACGGGAGCATTATACCACTTTTCCGGACGAGCCTCCAGCTCTGGTATCTTTGCAGACTGTTTTCACTGTCCCTAATAATAAGAGCTTCATTTCTAAGATATATAAACTCATTAAAGACGAAACAGTGTTGGGTGTAGATAAAAGCTGGGTCAAGTGGAATGATTGTCTGAATGTCGACATATCGGAGGATAATTGGAAGCACATATGTAGATTGACTGGGACACTCTGCATGAATGGCAACCTTAAGATCATTCATTTCAAGTATATACATCAAGTATACTACACTCCGGCGCAACTGCATAGATACGGCTTGCGTGAGACGGCGAGGTGTGACAGGTGCGGACAGGATGATGCAGACTTTCTGCACTTGGCGTGGAACTGCCGGCCGGTGGCTGCCTTCTGGGAAGCGGTGATGTGCGGTTTGCGCAAGATGGTCGCCACGGACCTCCCGTGTACGCCGTTGGTGTGTCTTCTCTGTTGTGTGCCACATATTAAGGGTGCGACTGGTAAATTTGTGCGGTTGGCATTGCTAGTGGCTGCTAGGAGGGTAGCGATCACGTGGGGGAGGGGTAAGCGACCCATCTTCAAGGCCTGGCTGGCCGACTTGGTGTATTGTCGAGATAACCTCAGTGTATATGCGGAGGAGCTGCCCCTATTGTCTAGGCCGGGGGATATCTGGGAGCCACTGAGGTTGTATTTGCTAGAGCGCACTGAGTAGGGCACAGCATGCACTGGGATGGGAAGGGGGTGGTATTGTAGAGGGTTCGTGGCTGTGGAGTCCAAAAATGGGAGCAGAGTGATGGGTATAGGAACACGGGGATAGCTGAATCGCATAGTGAGTGAACTCCTGCAACGCAATTGCATTGTGATCAAGATGGTTTTCTTTTTAATTTCTTTAGGTTTAATTTTTTTCACTGTGTCTTAATCTTTGTTTTTATTAATTTGGGGGATTCTTTTATATTGTTTATTGTCTATTGAGATCCACATGTGTCTGGGCTATTACTGGATTGTAATAACGCTGCTGAATTTTAATGCATATGTTGAGATTGGTTCTATGACTTGACCGTTATCGTGGAAAACTATGTCAACTTTGTAACGTGTCCTAGTGCGGCGCTACAGATGTGGATGTCGTCCTTTTCCTTTTATGTCATTGTTGTGATTTGCAAACTACGAATAAAATAAATGAATAAACATTTGGCTATTCTCCTCTCCCAAGTTCCAGAATGAGATTTGCTCGCCCACATACTTTATTTGTAAATAAGTTCTTGGGAGACATGTTTGTATGATAATACTGACCGGTTATACGTGGCATAACAAATAGAGAACTGTTATTTGATAGATGGATTCTATTATCATTAATGGAACAATCTACCTGGCAAAATATTAGCAGCAAAGTGTCCACTATTATCTCCAGCATGAAGTCAGTTGTTACCTAATTGACTATCAAAAGTGTAGCATTAGCATGGAGGGTTCGCAACGTCTCATATCCACAAGTTCCTGCTCACAAATGGCTCAGCCTATGACTGCTGCACATCTTTTCAGCCTGTCACTGCCATTCTTTCGCTGTAATCTTACATGTGATTTTAAACATTATGCGCTCTTGTGTCCTAGTGGGGTGGCCAATTTTTGTATTCCCCTATTGGGCTGCCTATGGTAATGTTATGGGGAATTTATAAAGCGCACAGCTACTCCAAGGAGTGTCCCGCGCTAAAAGGTCCCCCTTGAAAGAGAGATAGTATGCACTCTAATCCTAACAAGTCCACAGTTACTGATGGAACAACCGGGTCTTAAGTTGGTGCCTGAAACTAAGGAGCTCTTGTTCTTGTCTGAGGGAGAAAGGCAAAGTGTTCCATCATCTTCTAACTACCACCTGGAAGGAGCGTCCCCCCTTCCTAGTCCGGAAGAATTTAGGCACCGATAACAAATGTTGGGCCGATGACCTGAGAGTCCTGGCTGGGGTATAGGGTATAATTCTCTTTCTGATGTACTGAGCCTCACTGTTATGGAGAGCCTTAAAGGCCAGCACCAGAGACTTAAAATTAATCCTATTTTTCACTGAAAGCCAGTGTAAAGTTTTTAAATGAATCGTCATATGGGTCCTAGGACCTACCAGAGAAATAGCTCTGACTGCCGCATTTTAAACAACCTGTAGGCTGCCCAATAAATAATTAGGGATGCCCAGGTATAATGCATTTGCATAATCCAGCCTGGACATAATCAGGGCTTGGACTACAGTTTTCCTATGGGACAAGGGGAGCAAGGGTAAAAAGTTTCTCATCATTTTTGGGAGTCTAAGACACATGCCAGCCACAGATTGCACCTCCGACTTCATGGAGAGATCCGAGTCAAGCATGACTCCCAGGTTTTTAACGGTGGTGACTGGACTAGCAGGTGACGGCTGATCCTGGGGCCACCAAATCCGCCATTCATCACCTGGGGTATGTCCGAAGAAGATTATTTCAGTTTTGGCAGAATTGCATGACAATTGGTTTTGTCGGAACCAGTCAAACACTTTAGTCAGGCATAGATAAATTGAATTATCATTAAACGGCTCGTCCTTCTCGCACGAGAACAACAGTTGGGAGTCATTGGCATAGGTTATAACTTTTGCCCCATGTTGTTCTGCAAGGGGTGCCAGCGGTGCCATATAAATATTAAATAAAGTTAGACTCAGAACTGACCCTTGAGGCACTCCAACATTCATCAACGGAATATCCGTTGAAAAAGGGGGGGGACCACACAGATTGCTGACGACCTTCCAGAAAAGAATAAAACCACCTGAGAACCGTGCCCCCAATGCCACATTCACTGAGTCTCTGTAGGAGTCATCTGTGGGGCATTGTCCCTGCAGTAAGGCATTTCCTTGATCCCCTGTAGTGAAACCCCAACTGTATCGAGTACAGTACCCCATCGGGCACTACACAGCCACTACTACATTGTGGGACATTACATTGTTAAAGGTAAGTAATCACATAATTTAAGGTTGAGGGTTAATTGATAGAGTAAGGGTAACATAAGTAAATGTATAAAATGATGGGCTCAGGAGGTCCGGCCTCCCCTCAAGATGTTGTAATATCGATGTTGTAGCAGCGGTAATGTAGTGACCCACGATTTGGTGGTATTCTGTATAGTGACTTACAACTATTGAGCACTACCATTTCCCTGTGGTGTTTTCTGCTCATACTCTTCTTTGGTGAGACCTTTCCTCCTCGCCTGTTGTGCAGTCTCTGCCATGACTCCTGCTGTGGCCCCTTTCCCATACTCCCTTGCGGCACTGGTACTCGGATTTCCATGTGTTTCTGCCTGCGCCTGTTTTGCTTTAGTAAAGACTAGCCCTGCTCCACTCTTGTGCAACTTCTCCCAACTCCATTTTCATGTTGCTCCCCCCTAATCTCCTCTGGTGATGCCAGACTTTGGTCATTTGTAGCGCAGCCACTCCTATTTCTGATGAAGAAAGAACCCTTAACCCCTAAGGCGCAGTCATTCCCAGGAGATTTGTAGTGTGTCAAGCAGCTGCTTTCACTGGGTGGATGCTGCCCTGCTTGCTTCATTGTAGGTCCGCTTCTCTGGTGACCTCTGTGCTGTTGCCTCTACCTGCATCTGCATCACAGTGGAGGCCTAGATGTTTACTGGTTCAGCCACAAAAGGGTATGCACTTAAATAAATCCCTGCCATGTCTGACCCTGGGATGCAGGCCGCCTATGCTCACGTGTGACCTGACCCGGCTTTCTTAGTTTTCATGCCCTTACCTCTAACAGTGTGGCAGGCATTTTCTTCTCAGAGGTAAAAAGAGCTATTAGACTCGCATTAGGCAGTTTGCATATTCTCCCTCCTGACACTGACTTCTCCTGCTCCCTCACAGTATATTCTTCCCCAACATCCCTTTACGATCACCTGTATCATGGCCTGGGAAGGATGAATCTTTTTGTCTTCTTTCCGAGCAGATGGTATAGTTTCACCTCCCCGTGGGGATTTTGTCCAGTAAGAGTTTGTCTTTTGCCTCGCAAGTGTCAATGCACCTCACTGCCATGAGTTGACACTTGTTGTGACTTAACTGTTGCATTCCTTTTCCAAGCTACTTAAGAAACCATATTACTTAATCTACACCTGGACTAATGGACTTTCTTACAACAACACTCTTTCACCAGGGCCCACATTCTCCATTTACCACAACATTTCACTGCCACCTGTTATGAGGCCGTTCTCATGCTGTAAGCTGTCCTCTTCCCCAAGGTGTAGCTTGTGAATGATCAACATCTGCAGTGAGCCTAGCACTTGGAGTCCAATATAGAGAGAAAAAGATAAAATTACATGTGAAAGGGATTTGTGAACTTATGAGTGAAAATAAAAGTGAGAAATTGTATGGATCCTTGGATACTTAATGCTCAGGGGAAATATCCGTAGGAAGGAAAAGAAATCAGTGTCAAAGCCCCCGAGAACTTTATCTAAGAAAGAGAAGTAGTCATATAGGAGGTCTCTGGCTTCTTGACAGTTTCCAGACATGCATATATTAGATACAGTAGAAAACAGTGATTTGAGAAATCAGGATATTTCTTGATCCCATACTCTAATGAAATGGCACTTAAGTCTCTCCCCACAACCAGCATAGGACTCTGTGGGATCATCCGATAGGCGGTCAGATGGGGCAATATTTCACAGCACCGCCATAAAGCTGGAAGTGGCACCTTTCTCTACCCAAAATTCACTCCATTCATATGCTTCCCCTTTACTTAAGTATTTAAAAGTGTAAAACTGTCATTTCAAACATCCACCGCCTGTCAACAAAAGCTCTTCCCCGATAACACCCTTATCATTCTTCACTACACTCACTCTCCGCAACACTTGAGGAGAAGAGTTGACCTAACGGCTAGGGTGGTCGACCTCGAATCTGGGGAACAGGGTTCAAATCTCGGCAATGACGCTGAAAATCCTGTGATTTTGGGCAACAAAAATGAATGTGTGTCCTCATGTAACATAACTGGTGCCATGTAAAGCGCTCTGACACCCGATTAGGGTCAAATTCGCGCTATATAAAACTCTGCAAAAAAAAAACTTAACAAGCTCCTGTCCAGGCGCCCCCTAGAAATAGCAGAGGGTTGCCATTAGTCGCTCCACGAGCAGAAGTCAAGGTGAAGAGGTTGTAGTCAACCACCCGGCTCATGTCATAAAATGTTGCCACTGCAACTCCCTGGGTTGGGCGCGGACCAGGGAGTATAAATAAACGGTGAGGCAGCACATGTGGTGGACGGCACGGACCTGAAGTGAGAGTGGTCATCCATGGTATTTGCTCCCCCTCCATAGGCCCAGTCCCTGTTTCTGCCTTAATATTATACCCCAGTAGCACCCCCAAACTTACATTGGCGATGAGGCAGGTGTGCAGCCTGCACATGCCTTCGCGACGCGGATCGGCGTCAGCAGCGTGTGCTTGTCTCTCCGAGGCCTCGCACCACGAGGAAGGTGTTCCGCGGGCAGCGCTGTTGCTGCGCGCAGCCCAGCAGCAGAAGGGGTGTTGCTGGTGGCGGGTGGCACAGAGGACAGGTGAGGAGCCTGGAGGGCGGACCCGTGATGCGGGAGGAGCGAGTGGTGTGCACCGCCGAGGGCCCCGACCATCCCAGGGCGTTTGGCCTTTACCAGGGGTGCTTGCTGACGCCCGCGGCCCCTCCCACACTGGCGCTGGAGCAGATGTGCGGCTGAGAAAGAGAAGGAAAGGAGCTGGGAGACGCAAGCGAGGGGGAAGAGGCTGTGAAGACCCGTTTTACAGCAAGAAGTGAACTGAGGGGGCAACACAGGCAGTCCGGGCACCTGAACACGAGTGCTAGTGTCCGGGAGGGACACAGGCTGGAAGGTGGTGCATTGGGAGACAGTCCAGCACAGCCGTTTCTCCTGCCCTTCTTGGACTGTGTGAGGCCAGCCTTCCACCTTTGTGAAATCAAAGTACAGTGAGGAGCCAGTGCAGGGCAGGCACTGTAGAGGACACGGGAGACCAGGCCCAATGAGCATGGAACCCAGACAAGCAAGTGGGCAAGGGTCAGGTGCTTCCGAAGACATGTTGCAGCAGGCAGGGGGCGATGCCCTAGGTCCCTCAGATCACAGTTCCCATATGTCATTAAAGGCGCTACTGCCGTTTAGTCAGCTGGCTGATCCGGCCACAGCGGCGCCAAGATGGCGTAAGTGGATTGGGCAATTGGAAAATTACTTTATTGCCACGAGGGAGAAAGAGAATGCAGTGAAGCGCTCAACCATGCTACACATGAGCGGAGAGGAGCTATATGAACTCTTTCAGGATCTTCCAGATAAAGGGAACTGTGACGACTACGAGAAGGCTGTCGGGGCACTCAACTGCCACTTTGACCCGCAAGTCAACCCTGACTTCAAGCATTTCAAACTACGCCAGGCAAAGCGAAAGGAGGAGGAGTTGGTTGACATGTTCCATGCGCATCTCAGGAAGTTGGCAAGTTCGTGTGTGGGCATTGATCGGCCGTTCGAGATCATGACGCAACTAATACTGGGGTGCAAGTCATCAGAACTGTGCAAGCTAATTTTACGCCAACCGGGGAGAACGTTGGACGACATTTTGGTGTTGGGAAGAGCTCACGAACTGGCAGATGCAAGAGCGGGAGAGATGGAATCCGCACTGGCGAGATGACCAGCCGCTCAGCAGCCACTATACCCGAACCCCATCAAAGAGGAGCGGGTGGAAGCTGTAAGTCTTGGGGGTGCTACTGGGTATAATATTAAGAGGGGCAGACACAGGGACTGGGTGTATGAAGGGGGTGCAAATAACATGGACAACCACTCTCACCTTGCCGTTTATTTATACTCCCTGGTCCACGCCTGGCCCAGGGAGTTGTGGTGGCAACATTTTATTACAGGAGCCAGGTTGCTCCTACATCCCATCCCACCAACGGATGGCCCAATAATGCACTGGGAACTTAACTAAAACAAACAACTGTACTGTGCTGATTGTTCAATCCCCAACACCTTCATCAATGTCATTTGAGCACAGAAAGTCCTTCACACGTGTACTGGGCTGTGGATTGTCTCTCAGTGGGTAAGGGTGTCCTCCTCGGATATTGGGACTCTCCGCTGGCTCACAGTTTACTCCTGAGGGCAGCTACGCCTCTTGAAGTCCTTACTCATCCACTTGAGGATCTTCCATCTCAGACAACCGGGTATCCACACTCACCGGGGGTATAATCACTTCCTGTCAAGCCTCTGTTTCTTCGGTCCTGACTTTTCCAGGGCCCACTACTTTCTTGAATCATAAAGCGTTTCTCACTATTTGATGTCTCCCTCTTCTTGCCGTCATCATGGACCCTTGAACTCATATTACCTCCCGTGGTTCCCTCTCGAAGGGAGTGAGGAACTTCGAGTCTGGGTGTTTGTTCTTGACGACCACCTGATCCCCTCTGCGAATATGGAAGTTCCTGGCCTTTTACTTCTGGCTCGCTTTGTCATTGGTCTGCTGTCGCTTTGACTTTGCTTGAGGGCTGTCCAGGACAGAAGGCTCCCACCTTGGGCTGGTAGGCACAACGTCTCTCATATATCTCCGCATCAGCAGATCGCTAGGAGTACACACGTCGTGGAATGCGGGGTTTGACGATAGGCACGTAAGAACCTCTGTAGACACCCTTTAAGCCCTTCCTCTTGGTCTACACCAATCCGCAGGGCTTTGTTCACAGTTCTCATGAACCTCTCGACATTGCCATTCGCTTGTAGCCAGTGAGGCATTATTTTGTGATGACAGTAGGTTCAGATACTCGCGGAATTCCTGCCCCTGGAAGGGGGGTCCATTGTCGGTGCGTACCTCCTCGGGCATTCCCAACAGAGCAAAGGTTTCTTCAATTACTAGCCTCAGGACCTCAAAAGCTGTGGAGTGTATCCCTTCCACCACTGGAAACTTGGAGTAGCTGTCCATCATGACCATTGTGTGCATCCCGTCTGGGAAGCTCCCAAAATCCATGCTAATGTTTGCCCTGGGCTTGCTGCTGGGTGCTTGGTGCTTCTGTGATTATGGGAAGTGTTGGAGGTTCCGCTCCAGTTATCAGACATGCATGGCAACCCCTCACTTTGTCTTCTACCATCCGATCCACACCTTGGATCTAATGCAGGCCTTGGTCTTCTCAATCCCTTGATTTTTTTTGATGGGAAAGGTCCACAGTCCTCCTCCAGAGCCGTGAGGGTATTGCCAAACGCGCACCCCGGACTATCACTCTTGAGCATCCTTCACTCAGCTACTCTTGACATCTCCAAAGACTGAGCCTTGCATCTTCATCCATCAAGCCGCTGGACCCTTAAAGGAACGTTTTTCAACTGATGGTTGTGCAAGGTTTCCTTGACTGCCTGGAGGCAAACGTCTACGTTGGTGGCCTGCACAATTTCCTCCACCCACAGCGCCCGGGGACATGCTGCATTCACAATCTCCTTCACAAACGATTCTGACCCTTCGTCAACCTCCGACAGAGCCACTTGCTGATCTGCAATTGGTTGCCTGGACATGTAATCAGTGGGGTTATTAACTCCTGGGAGGTAGTTGACGTCAAAGTTATAGTGTTGGATTTGGACATCCCACCCCTCAATCCGGGGAGGCCCACTTCTGGCTGTGCCACAGAATATTGGTACGAGTGGCTTGTGATCGGTAACCTCTGTGAATTTGTGACCACACAGTTAGATGTCGAAATGTTGGCAGGCCCACCTGATGTCAAGTGCCTCTCTTTCAATGTGGGCGAAACTTGTTTCCACTGGAGAAAGCACACGACTGCGAACGGCTGGCCTAAGCAATGGGTGCCCACTCAATGCTGTTATTCTGCAGCAGCAACACTGCTCCCAGTCCCACCAGGCTCCCATCGACCACCAACTTCATCGGATGTCCTGGCTTGAAGTAAGCCACTGTCGCCCCCCATCAGCAGCGCTTCTTTAATGTCAGTAAATGTTTTCGCCCCCGCACTTGACCATCGCCATTTGACATTCTTCTTTGTAAGAGTTCTAAGCGGCTCCGACAGTGTGGCCAGATGGGGTATAAATCTCCCACAGAAATTTGCCATTCCTAGAAAACTCCTTACCTCGGATTGGTTCTGGTGCACCGTTGCCACCCGTATGGCTTCCACCTTAGCCAGATCCACTTGCAGTCCTCGAGCCGAGAATCGGTACCTGAACAACTCTACTTAATTTGTGTAGAACTCGCACTTCCCTTTGTGGAGAATCAAACCCTGCTCCACGAGCCATTGTATTGTCACCAGGCGCCTAACGTAATGTTCTTCAAGAGAGTTGGAGAAGATAAGGACATTGTCGCTGACATTGACGGCACCCACCACTGCAACTCTCAAGGCCAGGTGCGGACCTGGGAGTATAAATAAATGGTGACGTCAGTGCTCGTGGCTGATGGCACGGACCCAAAATGATAGTGCTCGTCCATGATATTTGCTCCCACTCCATAGGCCCAGTCCTCATGTCTGCCCCTCCTAATATTATACCCCGTAGCACCCCTCAAACTTACAGAGTCCTTCCTCTGCTGCACCACAAAGAGGGTCTTGATGATTTCATCGGGAGGCGGCAGGGACTGGTGCTTTTAAAACATTGAGAGGCTAGGGTTCAGCCTCTTTTCCCCTCCACGGCGCACCAGCATCCAGCGTCCAGGATCAAACAGGTCCCGGAGTTTCTTGCAAGCTTTCAGGCGCATTAGCAGAAGTGAGCTCGCTGGATGGGGGGCAAGGTGGGGAGGGACTGCCATTGCGTAGCTTG
This sequence comes from Lissotriton vulgaris, assembly GCF_964263255.1. Classification (NCBI taxonomy): domain Eukaryota; kingdom Metazoa; phylum Chordata; class Amphibia; order Caudata; family Salamandridae; genus Lissotriton; species Lissotriton vulgaris. Next base: position 175,210,483 of record NC_141700.1, on the reverse strand, counting down.
GGAGAGTATGCTGAGGTCAGATCCGTTGGTATTTCTCCTACTGAAGCAGGTTCGAGTCTCAGCGTTGCTTTGGTAGTGCAGGTACTGCATCACAGGCCTGTCGGTAAGAGCAGTACTCGTGTAAAAAAAATTAGTCATTTGGTGATTTTCTGTTTGCTGCTTTGCTGCGCTAGCAGGAGTTCGTGAGTCTACCTGGTGCGGCATTCCATTTTATTAGGGCATGTTCCTGTGCTCCGACATGTGTAAGGGACAGTTTTGCTTGTTTAAATGTAGCCGCTTCCTGCATGTGCCCTGATGTGTACTACTCTGTTTGCCACGCTACTGGGAGTTGTTGATTCTCCCTGGTTTGGCATGCCTCTTAGAGTGCTTGCTTCTGTGGGCTGCATGCTTCTTTTGCATTGGGTGTCGCTCTGCAAGTGTTTGGGGGAGGGGGCACCTGGCCAAATAATAATTCCAAAGTTCTACAAACTTATGGTAAGAGCTGCACAACTCTCGCTTTTGTCTACTGACAGACACATTTTTTCCTTGAACTGAGACATACTCTTTCTGAATATTTACAATTTTAATTGAGCATGATGTTCTTTTATGGATGATGGCACTTGGTTACTTTTTATGTTGGTAATTGTATGAAGTTTAATATTTTATTTGCTTCATGGACACCTGCCTTCTCTTTAAATGATCTCAAGGAAAAATTGGAGGCCGAGGAAAGCTGATAGTGACTTATTTACAGCATGTTTTTATCATTTATATGTGAAAACGAAGATATTAAACCTTTCCCTTAGCCTAAAAATAACTCATGGCATAATAGTGATATCTAGTTTGTATCGTATTTTACTATCTTTTAGGAAAGAAAGGTTGTTGAAACTTACAGGTAACCAATGCTCCATCTAAACATTTGTGTTGGGGTGTGGACAAGATGGAGACCAAGTAGGACGTGGATAGCGGCCTCTCCGTCTTTGGTGTGGCCCAGCCACCCCGCTAGCCCAGATTACCAGTGGCAGGGAAGTAGAGCGAAGCGGAGAGAGAAGCTGAGGGGCCGAGGAGACTCCCCTGGGCATGGCAGCGGCCTTGGAGGGTGATTAGAGTCTCAAATGAGACGGGCGCAGCGGAGGCCCGTAGTCGGTGACTTAACGGAGAGGAGCCTACCGGAGATGGTTTCCAGGTGCGGAGCAGGTCGCAACTCCAGGGACTGCGGCTGAAGAGGATGACAGGGGCTATAGGCTGATTCCTGACCCCCACCCTCCCCCCTGGGAACTGGTAGAGGCTTCCGACTGCTAGTATGGAGAAGCAAGCGGATTCAGCGTGAGGCATGGGAGTGGCCAGTCACAAGTGAGACAACAAGAAGATTGCAGCGAGATGAGGGCGAGAGTGGCACATCGAGCCCGTGACAGAGGTCCCCAGTGTGCAGCGGCCATGCAGGCCATGGCGGGACAGCAAGACGCCTGAATAATCCGTGAGGAAGGATTGCAACCCGGGGCCTTGATGACGAAGGCGGGACCCCCCAGGAGGCAGCAGAGAGGCGAGGGGCCGAGCATACTGAGCAGCTCTCTTACTGGAGATGGACTTTGGCAATTGAGTATCTGGACACAAGCGTAGCTCCCGTGAGTGATGTGTCTGGCTGGGCTGCATAGGCCAGACGGCCTATGCACAAGAGGAGATTGGGAGCAGCTGGACTGAAACAGGGAGCGAGTGGAGGGGGGCCTGGAGACCGAGGGGGACCGCAGGTGTCCCTCCCTCCCTGAACAGTGCAGGGGCCCCAGAGTAGAGAGAGAGCAGTGAAGCAAGCCTGGAGGAGCCTGAGCTACAACAAGTGGAGGATCTAGGGACTCTCGAGGTCGCCTGGTGGGGTGGCGACTTGGGCCATCGAGCACAGAAGGGACCCCCCCAGAGGAGGCTCTGCATTGGGCTAGAGCTGAGAACCACACTGTAGAAGCAGTGGAGCGGGGGTCTCCAGAGAGGAGTGTGCTTTCCTAAAACGGGAGGGCTGCCTGAGACAGTGCAAAGAGTGTCTAACCACTAGGTGAAGGGCTCGGCAGGCCCATCTCGATGGCATCAGCCCGTGCAAAGAAAGGGGGCACCATCAAAGAGGTTTACAAAATCCGCAGGCGGACAGGAGGGGAGACTCAGAAGGTCACTGGCAGACCGGCCTCGCCGTCTGCAAGTATTTCGAAGCCCAAATCATACTATCTTGCATGAAGACTCTGTTCTCGTCTCTGAGAGAGGATCTGCAAAATGCCAAGCAAGACTTAACTAGCTTATTACAGGTGATACGAAAAGAGGTGACAGACATTGGAGAATGAGTGGACACCTTGGAGGGCCATGAGACCTCCCGGGATGAGGAAATAGAGCATCTGCATCAGGAGATAATATGGCTCACGGACCAGCAACTAGACCTGCTGTTCCATGCGGAGGACAACGAAAACCACTCCTGCGGGTGACCAGATCATCATCGTTAATATTGTACCAGGGACATACTATGCAGTTATTTCAAGTTCTGGTGGCCTCTACGCTCCAGAAGAGGCAGGAATTTCACCCTGTCACAGCCTTTTTGAGAGACAAGAAGATACCCTACTCATGGGGTCACCCCTTCAGATTGATATTTCGCTAGCAGGATCGACTCTATCACCTCTGCTCCTTGGGGGAGGCATGTGAACTGCTACAGATTGATGCTCAGGAACCAGAGAGCTCATGCACAGAGAAGAGGACCTGTCAAGTAGGCGGGCGCCAGAAGTGGAGGCGGATACTTGTTGACCTTGGGGAATTCTCGCTAGACTCAGAGGCCAACGTGTCAGAGAGGAGGGCTCTGCTAGATAAACCTTCGGAGGATTCTGTAGCTAATGACCCCACCTGAAGATTTGCTGCTTGATGTTTGGGTTGGCTGGGGTCAGGGAGGCCAGGTGAGCGGGGAGGAAGATTGCCACAATCCCCTACTGCATTCTTTCCACTGGACTGGGGTTGGACCACTCTGCCCATTCCTCGATCCAGGGACAATGGTCGCTTACTGTTCGTGTTCTGTGCTTTGTTTCCGGGTGCTCATTACTAAGTCACATAGCACGCAATTCTACAGGTAATGGTCAGGGTGGGTATCACTGGAGCTGGACAGGGGGTGGGGGCCAAGTCAGCTATTGGCGGGTGGCCAGAGCAGGTGGCATTTACTATGGCATCCATGAAGGAGGGCCTGAGGGTTTTGACACTCAATGTCAAAGGGCCTAACAACTCAGTTAAGTGATGGGCCATATTCTCGTACTTGGTACATTCCCGAGCCGATGTTTGCTCACTTCAGGAGACAAACTTACAGGCTAGTGTCTGGCATGGACTTAAATCTAGAGTGTTTCCCCAGATGTTTTTCTCCTCTCTGCCATGTAAGGTGGCTAGAGTGGTGTTGCTTTTCTCACTCTCTTTTAGAGGGAAGATGGGGAAAAAATGCTTGAATTTAAGGCTGCCTGCTGGGGCATCCATTTCAATTTCGTTCACACTCCCTGGTCATAGGCAGGAACCATTTTTTGCAAAGGGCAATAGCAGACATTATGTTGACGCAGGAGCGCTGGGTGATTCTTTGGTTAGACCTCAATTTAGTATTCCAAATGAGTTAGCTCGCTGATCACAGCGACAGGGCGATAGGTGGCATTTTAGCAGGGCGGTCCCTTTGGCTTCAGGAGATGGATCTCCGGGACTTATGGAGAGAATGTAACCCTACTACAGGTGACTACACCTTCTAACCCCATGCACATAAATCTCTTGCCAGACTCAATAATTTCTTGAGCTCCCGTGAGGTACAGGCAGCAACCGCATCGTTGGAAATAGAGCCTTGCGCGCTGTCTGACCACTCTGCGGTCCTCTTTGGCTTTTCTCTTCCACGGGGTGAGCCCCCAGCTCGCAACTGGAGACTGCGGGAGACTCTTCTCCGCAGATTGGAAGTTGTCAGTCAGATAGAAAAGGCAATCAAGAATTATCTGAAGAGCAATGATACCCCGGACATGCGAATCTCGATGGTCTGGTATGCTATAAAGGTTGTGTTAAGGGGGAATTTATCAGCATCTTGGCAGCCGATAAAAGGTCAGGAGGGATAAGCGCTCACAGCTTCAACAGCAGGTGTGAGAGCTCGAACATATCCACCACCGTACTGGGGTGCCCTGAGTATGGAGACAACTGGAGACCGCTAGACAACAGCTTGCAGGGCTAATGCTGGATTATGCGGAATACGCAGTCTTGTGCCTTAAACATTTCTTCTATGTAGGGGGAATAGATGTAGGAGATTATTAGCAAAGAACGCAAGGGGCAACGGCAGGCCACTGTGTTTGACTCCCTGCAGACGGAGGAGATGACTCTGTTTGCGGGAGACGAACAGGTGACAGCGAGGTTTTGGTCCTTTTACAAAGCCCTGTACGAGGCACAGGACCTTTCTCCCTCTGGCATTAGGGCCTACTTGGCAGAAGCTAAAGTGACCTGTTTAATGGAGGATCAGGGTGCCAGTCCAGAGTCCCCGGTCAGGGTAGAGGAGGTTATTTCTGCTATCTCAAGGCTGAAGACATGTATAAGACTTTTTGTACATTGATAGCCCCTCTTCTCACTAGGGTTTTCAATTCAATCACAGGTTCGACCATCCTTCCTCCTTCAGTGGCAGAGTCCTCCATAACAGTTATAGCTAAGCCTGGTAAAGAAAAAAGTCAGTATGGGTCCCACCAGCTTATCTCCCTCCTAAATGTCAACCTAAAGGTGTTTACTGGAATTCTTGTGGCTCGCCTTGCATCCATCAGGCCTGGGCTAGTGGAGCCGGACCAGGTGGGGTTTATCCTGAATAGAAACTTTTCAGATAAAAGTAAGCACATTTTTCACTTGATAGATAAAGCTACCTGCTCGCATCGCAAAGTAATGCTATTCTCAATTGACGCTGAGAAAGCGGTTGACCGTGTTCACTGGCCTTACGTGGCAGAGATGCTGTCACACTTCGGCCAAGGCGAGCGATTTTGGACTTGGGTTCTCAGCGGCTACGGAACACCAACATCTTCTATAACAGTTAAAGGGATAAACTCTGATCGCTTCCCTATCGGTCGAGGCACGTGGCAGGGATGCCCCGTGTCCCCTTTGTTATTCACGCTCTACATGGAGCCATTTGTTCAGAGGGTTAGGGACAATCTGAGAGTGAGAGGAGTGCGCTTTGAGGGGGAGGAGCACCTCATCACACTGTATGCTGACGATGTCCTGGTTTTGCTGGATGAACCGGGGACCACACCTCCAAGCTTCCTGGAGGAAGTGTGGCTATTCTGGGTGGTCTCAAGATTTCATATAAATCTCAGTAAATTGCAGGCCTTAGATCTTACATTCCCACCCAAGACCAGGGAGCATCTCTCCCAGGCATTTTTTCGATTCAGTGTGCCCTGAAGTCAACCATACTTGAAGTAACGACTCTGAACTATCGGGATCTGCTTGAGAGGGTAAAGGCGGATTTAGCATGGTGACAGTTGTACACGCTCCCGTGGGTTGCGTCTCTTAAAATGACGATCCTACCTAAGATACTGTATATGTTCCAAGCACTTCTATTGCAGCCTGCCATGGTGATGCCTCAGCCGTTTCAAGGCGTGTTGCAGAACTTTGTGTGGGCAGCCAGACCACCCAGATGAGCCATGAGCAACGTTGGCGCACACCGCAGGAGGGTGGCTTGAGGGTCCAGTGTATGTTGCCATACTTTCAGGCCTCACAACTCAGATATTTGGTTGAATGGTCTCACTCTGAGTCCGAGAGGAGATGGTTATTTATGGGCAGGGCACTGGGAGGCACAGCATCATGGAAGATCCCATTTCTGGTATGCACACATCGCCTGGTGAACTTATATATTTCTTTAGTTACTGTGCCCACTTTGAAGGTACACAGTGACGAGTCAAAATGGGTTTATATCTTTTCCCTCCCCCCTCACTCCAGGGGTGGGGAACAGGGACTTCACCCCAGGCCTGGACGACACCATGTTCAGGATCTGGCAGCAGCCGGGATGCCATTCGGCTGGGCTTTTCTTTGACAAGGAGGAATCCATCCTGTTTGATACCCTGTGTGCCAAAGTTTTGAAACCAGAGGGAGATACCGATAAGGTACTGGTTGATAGAGCCGGCAATGAGAGAGGCAGTGCCACATACCCCAAAAAAATTCATGAGGTGGCTGTTGAGTAAGGGCACAGACAGGCGTTTAATCACTGAACTGTACGGGTTACTCAGGGATGGTGAGCCAGAGCCGAAATCCCCTGCATAGCTTTGGTGGGAGCAGGGGATTTCTCAGGCGAATGGTAAGGCGTCCATTACCAGGCGCAACACACACCCTCTAATGCCCCCGGTATGGAGACAGCAAAGTAAATTGCCACATATTGGTACTTAACACTGGTACGTTTACACAGGCAGATTCCTGAACGTAATGACAGATGCTGGAGAAGGTGTGATTCCCGGGACACACTGATGCCCCTAATATGGGGATGTCCTGATTTGACGCTCATTTAGGTACTCAGTTACCCAGGTTCTCCTCCTACACAGTGTTGGGTCTTCCCAATCCACTTACATTCCAGCTTAAATCCAGGTGGGGGCAGCATATCGCTTTAGCTCTGGGGCAGCGCATCAAACCATACTAGTTCTATGGGGGACAGACAGGGTGTTGGCCCAGCTGAATTGGTTACACCGGATATCGCACCCTTTGGGGATGGAGATGCTTTCCCTGACCTTGACACAACAACGAAATTCAGACCAAGTGAAATGACAGCCGTTTCTTAAGCTCCTTTCACAGGATTTCACGGAGCTCACCTGCCCCAGATATCTGAGACTATTAGGCCTGACAACGCCACTGGTGTGGCCCCTCTGGTGCCCTTCTATGGGATTGACTATGATGATTTACGACTATTAAAAACATTGAATTTACAAGAGCACCCGGAGGGAGGGAGGGTTGTTGGGAGGGGGTTGGGGAGTTAATAACAGAAAAGGAAGCTCAATACTGAAGTAGTACGATACTGGTATGCTGTGATGTGTGTATAGCCTTGCTTCTTGTTTCAACAACAAAAACAAATTTAAACATAAACATTTGTGTCAGTATTGTACTATTTTTGGTGCAATTCCTAGTTCATACAAGAATGTGACCAACACTCTCAATCTGGGAGCATAGTGGTAACCTGAGAGTGGTGGTTTGTAAATTTGTGTCCCATGTTCCTCGGCTCTTCCTCAAATGGTTCTGGAAGCATGCTGTACTCTCTACAATAATTTTCAGGAAAGAGTTGATTTTCCCGTTACTTTGAAACAGGAGGTGGGGTAGTAGTGCATCACAGAACTGTTCTGCGTTCAAGCCGCTCTCCAATCTTACAGTTGCACTTCAGACAGAAGGAAGGGTTTTAGGTAGAGATTCTCACTGCTTTGCAAATGAATCTCATTTGCCATCCTTCACTTTCAGTCTTATTTCCAGAATTAAAGGGCAATAGACTCCTTATCACAGGATACTTTCTGTCAGAATAAAGGGGGGTAGCGTGTCCTTTATGTGAGCTCACCAGCCACTGCAGGAGTGTAGTTTGAAGCATTGTTTCAATGTATAAAGGATGGCCTTTTGAATCCCTAACATCATGAAATTGACACCAAAGGAACCCAGTAAATCTCAAGATGCAAATTTCCACATGTAATTGAGAGCTCTACAGTTTGGATGATACAGGTGAGGAGATTTACCTTACAATACTTTTGAATGAGGCCATTTTGATGGCAAACAGGCCGGTATGCAGCCCAACCTGTCTTCGGTCTACCGATGCATATTTGCAGTGGTAGGGGGCCTGAACTGCTGGTGGTCTTGAACTCCCTTACCCTGCGATGTCTGGTTTGGAACTAAGGGGACGGTGTCTGTGTTCAGTTACCCTGACATGGTTGGTCTGCTATGTAGTGCAGTGCAATTTCTGTTTGATCGGTATGTATCAATCTACTTTGGGGAGAATATGGAGAAGTTGGCACAAGGTTGCCAGTTGATTACATTCTTTGTTTTTGTACAGGGATACCCCTGAGTAAAATCCTGGGAGAGGTTGCAAGTTGGAGCTTTTGGCACAATGCACCCAGTAAATCTCATCTTAATGTGTTCTCGTAGCAGCTTATTAATGGATAATATGTCATTTGTCTGGAGTGTCCTACCTTAGGCATCTGCTGGGTGCTCAATGAATACCTGCCCTCTCGACTGACTTTACCAATGAAGTAGTTTTAAGGGTGTTGATGTGCATAAATGTTCACACTGTGGGTTGTGGGGGAGGCGGTAGTGGGGTTAGAATTTACAGGCCTCCTCTTAGTTGATGGATACTTACACAACATTCGTTATGTGTTATGCGTGGTGGGGTCACCCCTTTTTATACCCCTGCGAGACCCTTAACCATGAGTCTCAACTATGAAACCAAGCACCACCTCCCACATAAAGGGCAGCCCCTGTCAGTCAGTATGAGGCTCTTCATAGCCAGAGCATGGTTTCATCTGTGCCAGGGGCAATTAACATTTTCATTTGCTGCTTTTCAGGGGGTAGCCTGCAGCTTAAAGCAGGTCACTCCGTTTGGATTTGTGGTGGAGCTAAAAGGTACAATAAGGGATAAGGGATGTGTATCACCCAAGTTAAGACTGGGGCCTGCTGAACAGCAAGGTGGGAGCATGGGCTGGCATGCGATTTTCAGAGGGTAGCATTGGGTATCCAGGCTCTAGTTGGTTCATCTGGTATAGTCGGGGAAGTACTCATATTCAGTACTTTAAGAGGTTCTGCTGTAGCAAGCTCTTTTTTATGCAACTCTGAGGACACCATGCTCTTGTGCATTGCCCCACCTTATAACGTGGCATGCAAACATATGGGCCCACACTTGTCCCTTCGAAGTGAAGTGCAACAGTAGGGAAAGTGTTGGCTAGAGTAGGGGTAAGACTTACTATTCCCACTCCAATCAGTGGAACAGTAGGTAAAGTGTTGGATGGCGTAGTGGTAAAAATTACTATTCCCACTCCAATGAGTGCAACAATAGGGAATGTGCTGGATAGCGGAGGGGTAAAACTTACTATTCCCACTCCAGTGAGTGCAACAGTAGAGAAAGTGTTGGATTGAATAGGGGTAAAAATTACTATTCCCACTCCAGTGAGTGTAACAGTAGGGAAAGTGTTGGATAGCAGAGGGGTAAAACTTACTATTCCCACTGTAGTGAGTGAAACAGTAGGGAAAATGTTGGATAGTGGCAGGATAACATTTCCTATTCCCACTCAAATAAGTGCAACAGTAGGGAAAATGTTGGATTGCAGAGGGGTAACAACTAATATTCTCACTCCAGTCAGTTCCAAAGTAAAAACAAAGAAAATATTAACAGCAAAATATTTAAAAAACAAAATAAATAGAAAAATATACAAATATATTTAAAATTAAAATACAAATATATTTAATATTACAAATGTAAAAAAATAATATAATGTTAAATGCATATGTCAAATACCTACAAATATTATATTAAATAAAATAAAAAATATTCAAGCAAAGAAATATTTTTAATTAGAAATTATTTAGAATCAAATACATTAATTATTACAAAAATTTCCTTTTTTTATTTCCTATCCTATACCACCACATAATTCACAACCCACATCTTACTTTTATTTAAAAAATGTACTTACATAATTAACATAATTAATTACCAATTAAACAAATATTAATTAAAAAACAAATGAAAACTCATAGAAATTAATAACCTTACTACACTTTACCCCTAAAATCCCCCAAACCACTAGTAAAATTCAACTGTTAAAAGTTAATTACACATTTAAAACTTATTTTCAATTAAAAAACTAATGCTATATAAAAACGAATTATAAAGTAAGTAAAATAATTCGCTCCTACCCTGTACCCGCAAAAAACATAAAACCCACACACAAACAAATATATACTACCCTTCTTAAATATCAATGAATTAATTAACATTAATGATAAACCAAATATTAATTAATTAAACAAAAATTACTTCCCACACTTTACCCCTATTAAACCCAAACCCACACCTAAAATTAATTACAAATTCCATATTTAATTTTCAATTAATCAATATTAATTAAGAACTAAATAATTGTTAATTAAAAATATATGACATCCCGCCCTTTACCCCATGAACCCCACGACCCACATCTAAAAACAATCACACAATTACCATAATTAATTAACAACTAATTATCAATTAATTAAACATAAATTACTTCCCACCATTTACCCCTATTAGCTCAACAACCAGTACCTAAAATTAATTAGCCAACTTCCATAATTAATTGTCAATCAATTAATTAATATTAATTAACAACCAAATAATAATTAATTAATAATTAATTACAAATTAATTACTTTCCACAATTAACACTATAAAATCTAAATATAATAAATAAAAAATATTCATTAATTTATTGTAATTAAGCTACTTCTCACCCTATTCCCCTATAAACCCACAACCCGCTACAGAGCTAAAAGACGTAAAATTTCATTAAAATACAATTGATAACTACTAAAAATTCAACACATATATGAAAAAACATAAACAATACAAAAAAATAAATGACATACATTTAAAATATAACCTAAAATACATAACACTAATTAAAAAATCAATATTTTAAACAACTATATTTTTGTAAACAATATTAATGACTTCGATATTTAAAAAAAATATTTCTTACCTTTAATTCGATATTCTTGAACATGATATTCTTGCTGTAAATATTTCTGAATCTCGATATTTCCAACTCGATATTTGTGAAAGTCGACATTTCTTACTCAATATTCAGTCTCAGCACCATCCTGGTGTATGTGTTTGCATGGAACTACGGGTATTGACCATTCTGGGATGCCCTTGGTGGAGGGCAGGGTGATGGATAAAGAATAGGGGCCTTCTGGCACTGAGCCTTCTGAAGTGTTGCACTCTAATAGAAAGCGGAGATAGTGATTGTATTGCATGTAATTACTGCTTGTACATTCTTGGTTTCTTTAATCGGTTTTGCTGATTTTATGTACTGCACTCTCATATCTATAATGCCTTCTAACTATGGCTCTCTTTTATCACTGATGCTGTGCAAATAAAAGTAAAGGTCTACACCTTGGCTAAACCATAATCAATCTAAGTTGTCTCTCTCCTTGCAAGTCTTCTTAGTGGGGGTAGCGACTTGAACTTTGTGAGCGCACTATGACAGGCGCCTCCTGCAAATTGCGTTGTGATAGGGTTCCAGTGGGTGAACAGGTGTTCAGTGGTCGTGGGTGTGAGTAGGCTGATGCTGTTAGTGGTGGAGTGTTGAGGTTTAAAGTTCTCATAGATGGCTGAGATCTTGTCATGGAAAAAGTCAGTCAGTGATTTACACAGTTCTTGGGAGGGGGTGATGTTGTTCCCGGTGGCTGTGAGGTTGGAGAACTCCTTCACGATGGTAAAGAGCTCCTTGCTGTGGTTTGTGCTGGCTTCAACGTTCTTCTTTGTTTCTTTCAGGAGGCAGTGGTACAGGTTTAGTGCTGTTTTGAAGGTGGTATGCCCAGATGTGTGTCCCTTGCTCACTGTGACACTGGTTTCAAGCTAGCCTGGCTGATGAAGGGTGACATACCCCAAAACCGGTCCCAGGATGCTTGTTCCCGGTCCAGAGAGGACCTGGCTTGGCAGTTCGGTCTGGACTGTTCCCATGAGGCACAGGGTCAAGACTGATTTGCATATGGCTGGGTCCAAACTGGGGTGGCGTAGTGGGCAAAAGAACGATGGATTTAACCCAGATCTCTTGACTGGGGGAGGATGTTTGAATCATTCAGCATTCTGCCCATCATTTGCTACAGTTACAACTTTCTTAAAGAGACATTTCTAAAATTGTAACTAAAATTCCGACTTTAGCATTAAAGAGGATTTTTTATTACAATTTCTCAGACACCAAACATGAAAGGTTTACCTGTTCCCAATGAAAGGTTAGCACTTATTAAATGTAATAAGGCAACCCAATGTTGTCCTACGGGACAGAAAGGCCTGTAGTACTGAAAAACGAATTTGGACTTTCTCACTACCATGACATGTAAAAACGGTAACAGTACAGGTCCAACTTTTTAATTGCATTGCACCCTGTCCTATGGGCTATTTGGGGCCTACACTAAGGGTAACATATATATTAAAAGGGAAGGCTTAAGCCTCTTAACCCTGGCAAAATGTGTTTTTGCTAGGTGACATGGCAATTTAACCCTGCACACACAGGCTGCAATGGCAGGTCTGGGACATGTTTTAAAGGGCTACTTAGGTGGGGGACTTACTATCTCAATCAATGGTGCAGGCCCACTTACAGCATTTAATTTATAGTCCCTGAGTACATGTATTACCACTTTACTAGGGACTTACAAGTAAATTAAATGTACCAATTGGGTGTAAGCCAATTTCGCCATGTTGAAAGGAGAGAGCACAAGCACTTTACTACTAATTGGCACTGGTAAAGTGCATAGAGTCCTAACAACCAACAAAAAAGGGTTCAGAAAACAGGAGGGTGAAGGAAAACAGTTTGGGATGACCCTGCAGAAAAGTTTAATCAACAGTTGTAACCAAAGAAAAGTCAACCCTAGAGCATGTTCAGTCTTTTCCCATGGTCCCATGAGGAGCAGGGGATCAAGAATAATGTGCATATGGCTGCATCCAAACTGAGGTGGCATGGTAAGCGAAAGAACAATGAGTTGGGATGCTACCAGAGCGATTGCCAGTGATTAGACAAAATCCAAGCATTCTTCCCATCGCCTTTTGTGTGTTTCATGTACCACCCTAAGCGGCATGGATATGCCCAGAACTGGGTCCCATGCTCACTAAGTCACTGGAACAAAGCTGTAACTAGCTGATGAGCTCACAACTATGGTGAAACCAGACTTGGGTTGCTTGTGTTCCGGTTCAGGGAGTGCAGGCGGAACTGTTCAAGTGTCAGTGCCAAGACTGATTTCATATAGCTGGGTCTAAACTGAGGTCGCATGATGAGCAAAAGAACGATGGGCTGGGATGCTACCCTGAGCGATTGCCAGTGGTTAGACAAATTGCAAGCATTCTTTCCATCACCTTTTGTGTATCAGGTGGTGGACATACTCAGAATGTGGTCACACCATATGATTCTTATAATTAGGTGTGGAAAAGGAAGCAGTTCACCCACAGGTAGATCACAACATGGGTGATGAGGGGGCTGTGAAAAGCTGTACAAAAAGGAGACTCAAGCTCAAACAGTGACACTCAGTTTAAGTACTTGTTCACTTTTGACATTTGATAGGGCTGGAAAAGTATACATTATACTAGTGCCTTTTGTATATCGTGCAGATAGCAATCAGTACAGCCTAGAAACAATGGTGGCTACTTGGATTGATTTTTATTTGTGTAAACATTTTAATCACAGACCCCAGTCTGACACCTCTTGTGATTATATGCTTTGGAAACTGTGTATTTTTAAGTTAAGTGGCAATAGCTATCCTATGAACAGTAAGAGTATGATTTTGATATAAGAGAGGTGTAGCCAGTGTAACCAGTAGTATGGGGTAGTGTAATGTGGTGATGTTGTTTATGTGGCACATTGAAGAGGTCTTTGATGCATTTCATGCATGTGTGTTGTGTCAATTTGCAGTGTTATGATTAATCTTCCATATTTGTCTGTAGAGATTAGCTTTGTTTGTGCCTCTGTGTTGTGTGATTGTGTTGTGTGATGAATGAATGAGTAGGGGGAGTCTTATCTAGGTGGTCTTCTGGAGTTTTTGCGGTATATATTGATATTATATCCAGAGGCCCTGAAATCTTAAAGCTGCAAGGGTCTCATTTTTAACTTCTGAAAGATCAGACTATAGCCTAGTTTCAGCTTGCTCAACATCGCCTTCCCCTCATACAGACCTATATGATATATTATGTTCTAGTGATATTTAAATGTTGTTACAACTTGTGTCTGCACGTTGGCCTAATTATGTGAAATAGAGAAGGGGGTAGTACCCAAAACAGGCACGTAAAACACAGATGAGCCAACTGACTTAGCCTAGAGGATCTCATATTAATGGTAGAAAAGAATGTACAAAAACACAGGAACCTAATGCAAAAGGGTCTAGAAACAGAGAATACATGTGGCACCTGGTATAAACACCTGATACAAAAAGAGACAAGAAAAACTTGGTGTTTACTACTGATGCTTTAAAATATCTGTGTTGAACATACATTAACACATTATGGTCATTGTTAATCAATGTACTAAAATTATCAATGGGGTGGCTACAGAAGTTTTGGAACAGGATGAATATGAAAATATTAAATATTAATAATAAGTTTGGATGATGATACTGTAATGTTTTTGGTCAACTGTACAATTGCGTTCTATATTTCAATGAATATATATTCACTGGAAAAACCCAAATGATAGAGGGAGGTTATAATTAGGCTCAAATTGCATGCGTACAAAACCAGAGAAATTCAGCAGTTATAGTTAGCTCAGCTAACTGTAACTTACCCCCCTGCAATGCACTGTTTATGTCTCACATATTTCATTACTTATGACATGGTCAGTGGGATCATTGATTACATAATTTTTGACATCACAGATGACAGCTCCAGTTTTGTGAGTATTTTCTAAAAGTTATTGAGTGTTAAATGTATATACTAAGGTAAGTGGCTGTGAGAGTGCCTTAATAAGTAATTGAGTGCGTGTGGAAGTGATGTATAGAAGAGTGAGTGCGTATGTGAAAGACTGTATACATGAGTGAGTGGGTGTGTGAGTTTTTGCATGGGTGAGCAAGTGAGTGTGTCAGTGGGTGTATGAGTGAGTGGCTGGGTGTGAGTGGCTGGGTGTGTATGGGTGAGTGAGTGGTTGTGTAAGTGGCTGCAACGGTGAATGAGTGGCAATATGGGTGAGTGAGCAGGTATGTCAGTGGCTGTAAATGGTGAATGAGAGGTTGCATGAGTGGCTGAATGAGTGACTGATCAGGTACATAAGTGTTTGTATGAAATTAAATTAAAGTGTGATTTATAAAGCGCACTACTACCCATGGGTGTCTAGGCGCAAAGACCTTCTGGCAGGTAAGAACAGAAAAAGCAGTAGTTTAACCAAACATAGGAAAGGGAGCCAGGAAAGAAAAAACATGAAGACCCGACTTATTATAAAACAACCATGTTTTAAGAGTCTGCAAAAGGTAAGTAGGTTGTTGATACATTTTAGCTTGAGGGGCATTGAGTTCCATAGTTTGGCAGTAGCCACAGCAAAACTCTTGTCTCCCCAAGTGGCTTTTTTGATTTTAGGCACAATAAAATTAGCCAGAGAATATGACCTTAAAGTTCTGGATGGGGTGTACTTTTAACAAAGCTGTCTGATTGATTTTGGACCCTTGTGGTGAAGGGCCTTAAAGGCTATGCACAAAGATTTTAAAATCACCCGCTTTTTCACCGGGAGCTAGTGAAGTGCCATCAGAGACTGCAGTGCTTTCTAATGGGTTGTAAGAAACAGCCCACTGCAATGGTAAGTTTTTGAGAAGACGAGTGCAGTGATCACTGCCTTATGCAAATCTAGAGGAATAAAGAGAATAACTTTTCTGAGTGACTTGAACAAGAAGAAACAGGAGGAATTGATAGCATTAACATGTCCCACAAAGGAAAGTTTCTCGTCAAATTGGACTCCCAAATTTTTCACTTTGGGGACAGGAGTCGGGAGAGCTCCGATTTCCTGAGGCCACCATTTGGGAGACCAGAATGATGCACAGTTACCGAAGAGAAGAACCTTGGTTTTGTCTGAATTCAGCTTGAGCCAGTTGTAAGACATCCAGCTTCCGATCTGTTGCATGCAGTCATGAAGCACTCGGCAGTCCTATCTAAATATTCGGTGAACGACACAACAATCTGGGTGTCGTCAACATATGAGACAACTGAGAACCCAAAACTTTTAATCAATAATGCTAAAGGTGTAACACATAGATTAAAACAAGTTGGACTCAGTGCCGAACTTTGTGGTACACCACAGGGTAGTATAAAAGATGACGAACTGTAGCCATTGGATTCCACAAACTGAACTCTATCTGTGAGAAACGATTGCAAGAGCTTGAGGGCAACGCCCCAACGTCTAAATCATGCAGACAGTTGGAGAAGTCCATGGTTAAAGGTGTCAAACGCTGCCGAAAGATTTAACAAAATTAAGGCAGCGTTGCCTCCCTTGTCCAAGGTTTTTCAAACATATTCAGAGGATGTGATCAGAGCCGACTCCATAATATGTTTGCTTCTGAAGCCAAAGTGGGATGGATCCAGCAGCATTTGTTCCTGTATGAATAGAGAAAGCTCAGTGTTTCTAAGGTTTTTGAAATTCTATTTCCAAACTATAATATCCCTGTAACCTTTGTTTTTTTCCAATAAATTTCTAAGGTCCTTTTAAATTCTATTTCCTAACTATAAAATGGCCATAACCATTGTTTTTTTAAGTGAATTGCTATGTTTTTTAATGTTTAATTTCCCACGATATATTTTTTTTACAAATGTTTTCCAATCAATTTTTTTCTATTTTGATGTACTATTTTAGTAGCAGTTTTTTCAAGAATAATTCAATGTTTTTTAAAGGTGTTTTTTACAACTTTTTTGCATACTTGTATTGTTTACAACTAATTTCTAAAAATATATATTATAATTTCATTACTTTTTTTATTAATTTACACTACTTTTTTCTAGTTTGATTTCTTTTGTATATATATATATATATATATATATATATATATATATATTTTAAATTGAAAGTTTTTTAAATATTTTAAAATACATTTCTAAACATTTTTTTCAAATAAAAACTATTGGTACATTTTTAATTATTGGAATTATGTTGGTCTCTTTTTTTTTTTTTTTTTAGTTCCACATACTTTTGCGATTTCCGTGAGACATGTTGGCCAGGCGCAACTTAATGGTCTTGTACTCTGATGACGTGATCGCAAAGAAAACGGGGTGCCAATTTTTTTTTTTTATGAATTCCTTCCTATATCGAATACTATTTCTGATTTCTCCAATAGGGTAGACATAGGGTAAACATATTAGCGGTGTACAATGTACCATAACATATTTCTTTTTATGCTTAACTCACTCAAATTGCTGTTCTACGACACAGTGGATCTGCCAACCAGCACTGTGGTGCCGCATTTGTACACGGCGAAACTTGCTCATTTCATTGGTCAGTTAGGGACCACACTTTATTGTGAGTGAAGCCCCACCCAGGAGATTTCATTTATATTAGAAGACTACAGCAGAAGAACATACATACTGGAAACTACTGCCTTTGGAGTTCTTCAATTATATTATTTGGTAATCTGATCCAATGGCTGCAACAACACAATATGCAGAGGGGAAAATCCTATTGTTTTGGAGGAAGATGAAAAGGTTGAAACACCAGTACCTAAAAAGCAGAGTGCTGTTTGGAGATCTTTTACTATCCCTTCAGCTGAAAAGAAAATGTGTGCAAATATAGTAAAGTGTACCACCATGTGCAGTAAAGAGCTTTCCCGTGGAACATCAAAGAAATTTAGTCATGGCACGTCTTCCATGTGGAAGCATTTGAAGACAATTTATGAGAAGTCATATCACTGAATGATGTGTGAAAAGGAAGCTACTACTTGTGGTTCCACTTCTACATCAACTGCCCATGGAGCTTCAACTTCAACTACAATCACAGTGCAAGCCGACTGTCCTAATTTGGGTCAAATGATCATCCACTGTGTGCCCTGTCATATGCCAATTGGTTTGAACGTCACGTACATTGCTGAATATTTACAGACAGTGAACTCTCAACCCTGTTAATTTTTTGGGGTGGAATTACATCATCCAGAAATTTGGGGTGTCAATTTTAAGATTGAAAATATGTTTGTTTTCATTCTAGTTCTTTTACAAGAGTTTTTTACCATGATCTTATCGGTACTTTAATTTTATAACTTTAAAAAATATAAAGAACACTATAATTTTTTAAGGGTTCTATTTAGAATCATATAGCATCCAAAAAGAGCTGTGCATTTATTCATTTCTTGTAAATATAGTGTATATGTGCACGTGAGTGTGCTACTCTATATATCAGTGTGTGTCAAGGTGTGTTAATGTATGTATCAGAGTGTGTCAAAGTGTCTCAGTGTGTGAGTGAGTGCATGAAAGCATCAATGTGTTCTTGGTTGTGTCAGTGTATTTATGAGTGAGTCTCACAGAGCCTCAGTGTGCGTAGGTGAGTGTGTGACTATCCCAGTGAATGCATGAGTGTGTCTATGAGTGTCTCAGTGTATGTATGAGTGATTCCTAGGGTGTCTAGGGGGGAACCATGTGAATTTGCTGGCAAATGGATTAGTCTGTCCATGGGCGTGTTAATTTATGTATGAGTGAGTCCCATAGTGTCTCAGTGTGTGTATGAGTGAGTGGGTGAATTTGTAAAAGTGTACATGAGTGTGTCAGTGCATGAATTAGTGAGTTGTAGAATGTGTCATGACTGAGTGAGTATGTCAGTTAATGGAGGAGTGTGTTCGTTGGTGTGTCAGTGTTTGTAATAGTTACAGCTAGGGTGTGTCAGAGTGTGACTGAATGAGTACGCTAATTAATACATCAGTGAGTTTATGTGTGTGTCACTGTAACTATCATTGACTTGTAGAGTGTGTCAGTGTGTGTATGACTGAGTGAGTGAGTATGTCCGTTAACGCATCAGTGTGTCCATGGGTGTGCCAATATATGTCTTAGGGAGTCCTAGGTAGTCTCAGGGTAAGTAGACCTAAGTGTGTGAGTGTGTCACTGAATGCATTAGTGAATTCATGGGTGTGTCAGTGCATGTATCAGTTTGTCCAAGGATGTGTGTAAATGTGCATGAGTGAGTGTGTGAGTATGTTAGTTAATGTATTAGTGTTTTCATGGGTGTGTTAGTGTATGCATTAGGGAGTCCTAGGTTGTCTCAGGGTGTGTAGAAGTAATTATGTGAGTGTGTTACTGAATGTATTAGTGAACCCATGAGTGTGTCAGTGAATGTATCAGTTAGCTCCACAGTGTCTCAGTGTGTATATGAGTGTGTCAGTGATTTTGGCAGTTAATAATAGGTAAGTCAAACAGGACTTTAGTGTGACACGTGAATCTCTACACATACATATTTGTTTCCGGGTTAATATCTCTAAAACTACAGATTGGATTTACACCAAATCACAAAAAGCATAATCTAAGGAACGAAATACAAATTTCTGTAGAATTTGGTGTAATTTCGTCCAGCAGTTCGGGCTGTAGTCGTGTTCAATACTCCTATGGGAATTAACATGGGGAAAGCTCATTATGGGACCCCCTTTTTCTCAGCCCCCGCTTGAGGTGCTACTCCAAAACTTTCCAGACAGAAGCTGAAGTGAGTATCCAATTTTTTGGTAAAATTTCGTGAAGATTTGCCAACTGGCGCCAAATATATAGGCAACTGAAAAACAGCTATTCAATAGAAATCAAGTCCTAACTATAACTACCTACTGTCGACAGCCAATAGTTTATATATATATATACATACATATATATATATATATATATATATATATATATATATATATATATATATATATATATATATATATATATATATATATATATATATATATATATTATCAATAGGTAGTTATAGCTAGGACCATATTTCCACAAAAAAACATTTATTGACCAATTTGCAACCACCAGTGGGATATATAACCTACTGGTGACTGCCATTAGGTAGTTACAGTTAGGACCATATTTCCATACGAAAAGCGTTTTTTGACTTGCCTATATCTTTGGCGCTGGTTGCCGTATCTTCACAATTTATTTTTTAAAGTGCACCATCATTATAGTTGTGTGACACAGCTTCAGCTGAGTCCCACAAAAAAGTTTAAAGAAGTAAGGGGGGAAGGGAGGGGAGATATACCCTGACCCCCTAGCCCTGGTCAAAAAGCCTTGTTTTAAGAATGTTTGCAAATTTGGTAAAACATTAACAAAGAAAAGGCAAGCGTAATCTCCCACCCTAGTTAATAATATAACCCCTGGGTTGGCCAGGTCCTGGGGCGTGCGCAGTTCCCCCCTCAAAAGGCTCTATTGAGCCCCTGGGACCACCACCTCCATGGGGTTTTATTAATGTAATGGAGTGGGGCAACGCAGAACCCCCCTCCACGAGCTTTAGGGAGCCCCATGGACAACCATCTCCTGAAGCCAATAATTTTAAAATGGAGGGTGGTCGTGTGGACCCCCCTCAAGGACTGTTTGAAGCTGTTTGAAGCTCCAGAGAGTACCACCTCCCAGGGCTGAAATACAATATATAAAGGGGGCCACATAGACTATCTCCTCACTGGGGCCTATGAAATTTATAAAAGAGGGAAGGGGGCCACGCAGCCACCCTCCTGGGCCATATACGGCCCGAGGATCACCACCTCCTGAGACTTGCCAGTGCAAAGTAAAGGAGGGGGTACCGCAGTACCCTCCTGCTGGAGCTAATTATGGCCCTGGAGATCGCCACCCCACAGGGCCGGCTCCCTATGTCCCAGGGATAAAGGTAGCTTACAATTTACAGCAACAATTGTCTATGTGGCTATTAGAGCCACTGAGGTTCGTTAAGGGAGTCATAAGCCTTGAAGAATGCCCCAGACCTGTTAGGCTAAAATTATTAGAAACATGCTGGCAGATAAGAGATGGTTCTGAGCCATTATCCTCTGTATACCCGCCTGTTTTTGTTTTTAGTTATACCTGGGGTCCTCAACAATAAGGGTGAAATACCAAGGAACCTGAGGTATTTTTTGTAGGTCAGGATCCTATCTTGTCCAGAAGTTTTTATCTAAGAACTTCCTCCTTTCTTTAAGTCTCTAAAGAGGTTGAGTCCACTCTGGTGGCACTGGCCTACCAGGGTGGGGAGAGTATGCCAATGATGAAGCATGACACTTATGTGTGTGAGATTTCCTCTTCCATAAAGGATGACTTTCCTTATAAGTGTGACAGAAGCCCTGTGATGTCCAAACGACAGATCTTTTATCTATCACTTTTCATTCCTTGTGCTGCTGTACTCAGTTTTGTATTTTCATTGATACTCCAGGAAGATGCACGGTGGTCTACCCCCTAACTCTCTGTTTATGTGCTAGAGGCAATGGGTAAGGGACCTTTGAATTCAGGTGTTTTGCAGCAGTTTCAAGATCTCTTTAGAGCTTACCAATGTTCAAATGGGTTTTATTTCTGAAATTCATCTCTAGTGCTGCTGGTTTTTACTCTTGAGAGTGTCACTCAAATGTCACACATTTGGTCATTGAATGTCACTCATAACTACATGGAAATCACAGAATGTCGCACATAATCAATCTTGAAACTTGGCAGTTACGCGGAGCTCAGAGTCTGGGAGTGCTGAGCAGGTGGTGCTGAGGATCTTTGAAAAGCACACAGCCACCTCTCGTAACAGCGGTGCCACCAGTTATGCAGCTGAGAGCCCCTCTCACCGGCATCTGTCTGTCGTGACTAAGACAGACGTCAGTGTCTCGTTGCTACAGCTGCTGAGTGTCCGCAGCTTGCTGAGCCAGTGAGTGTGTGACACAGTGACCAGTCCAGACTTTGGTACAGTTGGGTCCCACAGTGCCTTTCCTTTCTGGCACTTTGCAGCAGTTTTAAGATTATCTTAGAGTTCCTCATTGCTCAAATGGGTGTAATTTATGATATTTATATGTTTCCCTTGTCTTCGTTGCTTGATTTTGCTTGTGATAAATTGTCACTCATAGTTGTTGAATAGTACTCATTATTACACTGGAATTATGAAAATGGCACAGAGAAGTAATCTGAAACCTTTGCAGCTGTGTACATGCACACCTTGTGGTTCTTTAACAGCTATAGTGTAGAATATTCACAAGAGATTTACCCAACAAGGTAGCTCTTACTAATTAAACAAATTAAAGTACTCCAGTTCGGTAGACATTTTCTGAAAAACTGGGGACTCTTCTTGGGAAAAAAGATCTTTGCTTCTGTCCCTGGTGCTGATTTCACAGAAATTAAACCTCAACGGGCGCACTTACAAATATAAACATTGCAGGTGCCTCAGTTGAAGTTCCACTTCAGTACAGCACAAACGATCCTAACTTCTTGGGCTTGGCAAAGGCAAGGCAAGTGTGCTTCCTTTCGTATTCCATGTTGAAAAATTATATGAAACCCTTAATGGAGGTGAATTAATCGTTGATCTATTGGAGCACAATGCGATGTGTAGTGACTGTGATGAGTGGTTCCTTTCTTATTGTCTCCTGGTGAGAGAAGAGTCCATGGCTCTCCCTTTCAACTACCCTAAGTATGCAAATGCTCAAACTCCATAGCACCTCTCATATATCCACTCACATACCCACACAGGCACTCACACACTCACTCACACAGGCACTCACAGGCTCACACAGACGCATACAGACATTCACAGACCCACTCAGAGACACACATCCACTAACACAGATACTCACACACCCACTCACACACTCACTCACACACCCACTCACAGACCCACACATACACTCACACACCCACTAACTCAGGCACTCACAGGCACACCCAGCCACTCACACACCCACTATCAAATGTGACAGGTTACAATTAGGAATAAAAACAATTAAACATAGGAATTCACAAAAAAACCAAAGGTTACAGGGATGTTATAGTTTGACTCAGCTTTCACTTGTACAAAACCACTAAAATTCAGCAGTTAAAGTTACCTAAGCTAACTATGACTTACTACCCCGCAATCCACGGCTTATGACTGTAAATTACATAACAGATTAAATCATCACAGACCAACTCACACACCCACTCACACCCTCATACAGACTCTCATATGTCCACTCACACCCACACAACCACTCACATACCCATTCACCAGGTCACACACACACACTAGGCCTGGGTGGAGTTCATGGAGTTCTGCGTAGGACCAAAAAACTCCACTGTGCTACACGAGATTCCACAAGCAACCGAGTGCGTTAGGTCGCACCATTCATGCAGATTTTTTGCGCTGGGTATTTGTCCCACGCTGGAAAATCAGTGTGAATGGCACCATGCGCAGTGCAAAGGGGAGCTGCTTCTTTCTGTTGCTCAAGTAATGTTCTATTCGAGCTGCAGTTTCCTCAACATGAACGGGATGTTTCGTGTCACAAGTGGTAGCGTTCATCCACGTCCACCCGCATTGAGAAATCTCACCGGGAAGTGGTCTGGAGTAAAATTTTCCTTGCTCGCCAAATTAACGTTGTTGAACGAGGAAAATACTCTGCTCTGTGCACTACACGAAGCACAGAGTGGGAAAAACTCTGCAAACTCTGTGAGCGGAGCAGAATTTCACACCCAGCCCTAACACACACTCGCTTGCTGATACAGCCACTAACAAAACCAAATCATCCACCCATACTGCCACTCACACATCCACTCACCGACCCATACAGCCACTCACACACCCACTCCCTCACCCATACAGCCACTCACACTAGCATTCAGTCACCCATAGATCAATTACAAATATAAACATAGCAAGTGCCCCAATTGAAGCTCCACTTCAGTACAGCACAAACGATCCTAACTTTTTGGGCTTGGCAAAGGCAAAGCAAGTGTGTTTCCTTTCGTATTCCACATTGAAAAATTATATGAAACCCTTAATGGAGGTGAATTCATTGTTGATCTATTGGAGCACAACGCGATGTGTAGTGACTGTGATGAGTGGTTCCTTTCTTATTGTCTCCTAGTGAGAGAAGAGTCCATGGTTCTCCCTTTTAAATACCCTACGTATGCTAATGCTCAAAATCCATAGCACCTCTCATACATCCACTCACAGACACAGAGGCACTCACGCACCCACTCACACAGGCACTCACAGACCCACACAGACCTACTCACAGACACACACACTCACACAGATACTCACACACCCACTCCCACACTCACTCACAGACCCACACAGACACAAACACCCACTCACTCAGGCACTCACAGGCCCACACAGCCACTCACACACCCACTATCAAAGGTGACAGGTTACAGTTAGGAATAAAAAAAATAAAAAATAGGAATTCAAGGAAATAAACAAAGGTTACAGGGACGTTATAGTTTGGCTCAGATTTCACTTGTGCAAAACCACTGAAATTCAGCAGTTATAGTTACCTAAGCTAACTATAACTTACTACCCCGCAATCCACTGCTTATGACTGCAAATGACATCACTGATTACATCATTCACAGACCAACTCACACACCCACTCATACTCTCATACAAACTCTCATATGGCCATTCACACACCAACACAACCACTCACATACCCATTACCAAGTCACACACACTAGGCCTGGGTGGAGTTCATGGAGTTCTGTGTAGGACCAAAAAACTCCACTGTGCTACACAAGATTCCACAAGCGACGTAGTGCGTCAGGTCGCACCATTCATGCTTATTTTTTGCACTCGGTGTTTGTCCCACGCTAGACAATCAGTGTGAATGGCACCATGCACAGTGCAAGGGGGAGCTACTTCTTTCTGTTGCTCAAGTAGGTGTTCTATTCGAGAGTCACTTTCCTCAACATGAATGGAAGGTTTCTCGAAACGAGTGGTAGCGGCCATCCGCCACCACCCGCATTGAGTAATCTCACCGGAAGGTGGTCTGGAGTAAGATGTTCCTCGCTCTCCAACTTAACGTTGTCGAGCAAAGAAAAAACTCAGCTCCATGCGCTACAACAGGCACAGAGTGGGAAAAACTCTGCAAACTCTGTGAGCAAAGCGGAATTTCACACCTAGCCCTAACACACACATTCACTCGCTCATACAGCCATTAACAAAGCCAAATGACCCAGCAATACTGCCACTAAAACACCTACACACCTACAGCCACTCACACACCCACTCCCTCACCCATACAGCCACTCACACTAGCATTCACTCAACCATAGAGCCACTCACCGAGCCACTCACTCACTAATATAGCCTCCCACACAACCACCCTCTCACCCATACAGCTACTCTCACAACCACTCACTTACCCATACAGCTACTCACAAATCCATTCACTAATCCAGTTAACCACTTACATATCCAATTACAAATCCATACAAGCAGTTGCACACCCACTCACTCACCTATACAGCCAGTCACACAGGCAGGTACTGTGCAAAACAGCCACTAACTTATCCAACCAGCCACTCACACACCCACTCACACACCCACACAGACACTCACACACCCACTCACTCAGGCACTCACAGACCTACTCACAGACCCACACACCCACTCACTCAGGCACTCACAGGCCCACACAGCCACTCACACACCCACTATCAAATGTGACAGGTTATAATTAGGAATCAAAAAAAATTAACATAGGATTTCACTAAAAAAAACAAAGGCTACAGGGACGTTATACTTAGACTCGATTTTCGCACAATAATAGATTTGCCGCACTTGCCACACAATTCATCATCTGCTGCATTATCTGCAAATTTTAACAAAAAAACGAGTTTCTAGCTCAAAAAGTTCAAAAGTTACTAAAAAAGCAGTGGCACATGTTGCAGCACAGAGGAGGGCTTTTTGCAAAGGTTGACTGGTCACCGTTCTGTTGCCTATTGTTCTATTTGGGTGTTAAACTGTGACTAATAAGGTGCACCCAATGCCTAGACAGTGGTAACAAGTAAAAAAGTACAAAGTAATACTATAACAAAATGTGACACATTATGCCGCATTTAGCATTTCTTGCTGCATAAATTAATCAACCCTGCTGCATAATTTGACCCTCTCTCGCCGCATTATTGCAGTAGCCCTGCACATAACCCATGCTTTCTACACCTAAGGTAGTAGTGTCTGTGATAGCATTAATGATGCCTCCTATTCTTTTGAACAATTTTCTACTTGCGTTCAGGCATCTAATGCCATAATAATTTATAGGCAATATGTGCAATGATGTCATATGAGGTGTTATCAGTAATGTTATAAAATATGTCAAAGAACACATCATGAGTGATGTAATATGTGAAGTCATTAGTATTGCATGACGGGAAGAAAGTTATAGTTAGCTCTGCTAATTATAACTGGTGAATATTGGTGTGTTTTATTTCATTCAAAACATTAATGTTGTCACTGACTTATTCGCCTGACTATAATGTTACTCAAATCTTTGTTTTTTCAGTTATTTTCTTACTTTAAAAAAAAAACAAAAGCAGATCCTCTGATCACACCTAACATTACTTTATTTAAACTTTAAAATTTTTAGTAAATTTCAAGGTTTCTTTTAATGTACAGTAATATTTTATTATTTCTCACAGAGAAGGGGAGAGGGTCAATAGATCTCGTCTACCCCGAACCCCCTAATATAACATGATAACACCATGCTACCTACGAGCAGACTTTTGATTGGTTTCCCTGCCCACAATGATGCAGGCAGGAAAACAGATTCAAATATTTCTACCTACAACGAGGAGCATAAGTAGCTGCTCCCTGTAGGCAGGAACAATGTTGGCTCCGGCTGCATGCGGGAAACGAGCTGGGATCACAGGTCCCCGTGGCCCCCAATGAATGCATTGTGGGTACCCTGGGTGGGCACCATGGCACCTACCTTTAATAATGCAGGTGCCAGAAGGTGGGGTCACTGGGCTTGAAAAGGGTCAAAAGGGAGCTGTGCGATTCCTCTCCCCTTTATTTTAGGTAGTGTCCCTGGGAGATGGGGTCCCCAAGGCCTAACAAGGACCAGAGAGGGGGCAACATAACCCCCTCCCCTTAAATAAGGAACTATGGCCCCAGTGAATGGGGTACCCAGGGCTTAATAAGACTCAGGGTGAGAGCCACACAGCCCCATCCCCTTTAATTAAAAAAAGGCCTTGGGGGATTGGTGCCCAGGGTCTAACGAGACTCAGGAGCCTATAATGGTTTGGGGAGGGGGGCTCTGTGGCCCCTCTCCCCTTTAGTTAAAGAAAACAACCATGGAGGTGGGGCACCCAAGGCCTAACAAGGGTCAAGGAGGGGGGTCAGGCAGCCCCCATCTCATTTGATTAACAAAATCGGCCCTGGTGATGGGGTCCCCAGAGCGTAACAAGCCTCAGGGTGGGGGCCCTGCAGCCCCCCTCCCCTTTTATAAAAAAAGGACCTTGGGCTCCAGCGCCTGACGGGCTTAACGAGGCTCAGGGAGGTAGGACATTTGGCCCCATCCCCTTTAAAAACATAACTCTCTGTGGGGGGTATGCCGCAGGGCCTGGCCACAGTCCAGCTGAATGGCCAACCCCTGGCCTCACACCGCCAATGCTGTGTGCAGCAGCATGTTGGCTTAACATATGGTAATAAAATATTACTGGGTAGAAAAAGAGAAGAAACAGGGTGATAGGCATGCAGTGGCCAAAGTTGTGTTTTTGAAAACTGCCCTCACTCACACACAAATGTGTGTGGTGTGACTTGCTTCATCATCGGGTCTGCTTACAAAACACCCTAGCCTAGCCACACACAGGATGGAGCATAGGGTGGGGAAAGACAAACAACATAAAAGTGAAAAGCAGTAGTGTCAGGGTGTGTGATACTCGGTGACTGGGTACAGTGATAGAAAAGGTGCAGCAAAGAAAGTGCTTAAAACTGGCTCATGGGTGCCCTATCAGAACCCTTTATTCACGGGTCCCAAAGCCAGAATTAAAATGGTGAAGGATGGGTGTGTTATAGAGAATATCAGGTTCCCAAAAACACCCCTCCTTAAACTGCCAGTGTCAACATGTTTCAACCGCCTTACTGTGCCCCCAAAAGAAGGTCACGTCAGTCTTCCTCAGGACTTCTACCAGTCCTAGTCAGGTTCCCCACCTTACCTTACTCTGGTCAATTGATGGGGTTTAAGGACCTAAAAAGATCCAAAACGTGTCGAGGTAATCCCCACCAACACAGGATACAAATATGAGTTTATCAAATTGGTGAACCCGAAATGGCGGCGGGCAGGAAGAACACCTAAGAACACAACTGTTCCAAAGGGAGTTCGCATAAGTTGTGCCTGCTTCCTTTCCGCCACGTAGTGCCAACTACTACAACTTGTGCCACTGCATGCCTATCACTATATTTTAGTTTCTTCTCTTCTCTCTACCCCTCTTGGTGTTATCATGTTATATTAGGGGGATCGGGGTAGATGAGATCTATTGACCCTCTCCCCTTCTCTGTGAGAAATAATAAAATATTACTGTACATTAAAAGAAACCTTTAAATTTACTGAAAATTTTAAAGGTTAAATAAAGTAATGTTAGGTGTGATCAGAGGATCTGCTTTTGTTTTGTTTTTTAAACTGAGAAAATAACTGAAAAAACAAAGATTTGAATAACATTATAGTTAGGCGAATAAGTCAGGGACAACATTAATGTTTTGAATTAAACAAAACACACCGATATTCACCAGTTATAATTAGCAGAGCTAACTATAACTTCCTTCCCGCCATGCAATACTAATGACTTCACATATTACATCACTCATGATATGTTCTTTGACATATTTTATAACATTACTGATAACACATCATATGACATCATTGCACATATTGCTCTATAAATTATTATGGCATTAGATGCCTGAACGCAAGTAGAAAATTGCTCAAAAGAATAGGAGGCATCATTAATGCTATCACAGACACTACTACCTTAGGTGTAGAAAGAATGGGTTATGTGCAGGGCTACCGCAAAAATGCGGCGAGAGAGGGTCAAATTATTATTTGGTGTTCAATCTTTATACAACTGTTCAGAGAAAGCCAAGTTCTAAAAAATACTTAACGTCTGTTCCAAAATGAATGCCCTACTACACACAGCTTTTATCTCTATTAAACCCCTCACAGTCACAGAACCTACATTGAGAAAT
The DNA here is from genome assembly GCF_964263255.1 of Lissotriton vulgaris. Classification (NCBI taxonomy): domain Eukaryota; kingdom Metazoa; phylum Chordata; class Amphibia; order Caudata; family Salamandridae; genus Lissotriton; species Lissotriton vulgaris. Next base: position 175,181,699 of record NC_141700.1, on the reverse strand, counting down.
TAAGTTGATATGAGTAAAAAATGTGTACTGTAAGCTGTGTTTACTAAATAGAAAGAGTTAACTCTGTAGCACACTGTATGCAGATGGTCAAACTCTCATGAGAAATACACCACAGGGTATGTATTAAAAAGTACCTACCAACAACAGGGTACACTCTAAGCAACAAGTCTGAAAAAAGCCACGATTTGCTTACAATAATCAAGGTCTGAAGGTGCTACAGATTATACTTTCTGCACCGTCTTACTGTAGTGAAAGCTTTACAAATAGTCCATCTTCTGAAGCAAAAGAAGCACATGCACATAGGCTAGTACCTAGAACCCAAAGTCTTCTAAGTTGTGTAGAAAATGTCATGCTAACACAATCCTGTCAAATAACTCAAGGCTGCTCACAATGCATAGTATATTTTATGTAGAACCTTTACCCTGTTGGAAACATTTTCGCCAGAACAAAAAAACCTGTGCAGACTATAAGGGACACAAGTCGTCAACTGCCATCTGCACACAGTACCACTCTTCAATACACAGATTAATAACGTGTTCATTACCTCTACACACCTATGAGGACATAGCAGCAAGTGTGTTTTGGAAAAAAGTACACCTAGTAGCAGGACACAGAAGGTACAGAATTTAGTAGAGCAGTAATAGGGAAGCTACCCACCACTATGTAAACCATAAAACAAATTAGCACACTCAGTGGATGATATAATCAGTGACGTCATGAATGATGTAATTTGAGATGTCATCAGTGATGTCATTGAACATGTCATGAGTGATGTAATATGTGAAGCCATAAGCAGTGAATTGTGGGGGCCCAAGTTATAGTTAGCTCTCCTAACTATAACTACCGAATTTATGTGCTTTTTTTAGTTCAAAACGTTAATGCTGTCATATATATATATAGCTATAAATGTATATAAAACAGCAAAATCATGCAGTGACAAACTTACAAAAGCATATGAAAAGGGTTAACCCAACACCATCACCTTAGAAATCCTCTACTCTCCGAAATGCTCACAGCACACTTATGGGTTCCTCTCTCACCCCAATTCTCTCCTATGACACTCCTTCTATCATGAATATTATTCTGTCACATGACACAGGCTTCACCAATATCACCATCTTTTCTTGCCTACACTACTCTTTCCATAAAACACTCTTCCCCTCCATTCGCCAAAACTACACTCCTGTCCATTACCTCCCTTCTTGTGTTCAACTGTTCACTTTTTTCAGCAGCACCAAAGAGGGGATTTAGACGGTAATGTGTACAATTCAAATACCTCAAATGCAAGGCAAGACTGGTCATACCAGGCATCAGGTATTTCCCTGGAAGGGTGGGAAGCTGGTGTTGTTACTGGGGGACTGCTTTTGTTACTGGGGATGGGTGACTTTGCAGCAGTGCTGTAGTGTTGGTCCCCAGAAGCAAAATCAGCAGACCAGCATAGTCCACACAGCGCATACTTTTGTTTCCAGCCTCCCTGTGTTTTTAAATATGGTATAGTTATAAAAGCTCCTGCTGCAAAGTTCTGTGTATAAATTGAGTACTTTTAAGGCAATAATAAAAATCTCAAGGTATCTCTTGTGATTAATCTTCCTGCTGGAGTGAGCTGATGAGCTGATGTTTCGTCAATTCAGCAGTTTTGACTCACCTAAAGTAGCACAGATGGTTAATATGCCTGCTGCAAAGAATGTGAACCACCAGATCACACAAGTGTATCTTATGTGCATAGCTCTGTGGGTAACTACTTTTGTCACAGATATCCTTTTGTTACTGTGTAGTTCATAACTAACAATAGTAAATTAGCACAGCAAACTGTCAATAGTCAAACCGCATGCTAAAGGTTAGAAAGTTATGTTTTTTTCAGTCTTTCATTTTCCTAATATTGCTTAAAGGGGTTTGTTCGAGTAGAAATAAATATGTATTAGTAAATGTAACCCTAACCACTGTGTTACATGTTGAATCCTGTTGTTTGTGCTACTCCAGCACAAGTACTCTTAAAAAATGCCTAGACCTCGTAGTGCCCTTTGTCTTATGTAACAATTCCTATACACTGACTTACACATATATTATTCATTGTCTCTATGTGAGTTTGATGTCAAGTACTCCAACACCATAATCTGGTATGAGAGGCACTATTAAAAACATGTGCTATAGGGGCTATGTAGAGATAAGGGGCACTGTTGCAAGGTGATAGTGAGGGGTCCATTAAAAGGCCCCAATAATAATTGCTGTATCCTGGTGCACTATACGGTCATCCTTACCATGCTTTAAAAGCTATTAAAATCAACAATATAATTAAAATGTGTTGTAGGAAGCACTATTTTTGCCATTTCCCCCAAATTTCTTGGAGGGAGAACACCCCCAAATCGTTCTTGTAGTGGTTGAGCTCGCTCACTGTGCTCACTCGTGATGCAACGTACGGGGGCTCGTCTGACAAAATGTGCCAGGGCTGCTTTGGGTTCCCATTCTGTCCTGCTCACATGACAAACACAGCTTCTCCCCAAATTACCACTGCACTAAAAAAAGCCCCTACTCCCTGAAATCCAACCCTCGCCCATGACATTTAACTACCCTGGATACACAGTTATGCTGAAACTCTTTTGCTCTTCCAAGTAACCCACTCCTCCCCAATACACCTTTGCTCTCTCTCTCTCTCTCTCTCTCTCTCTCACACACCTGTCCAATCTGGGATCCCTTGCCCCCTTTCAAAATAGCCCTGCCCTCCTATCACTAAGCTCCTCTCTCACCCCTTTCACACTCCTCTTCTACCCACCGCACCTGCCTCCTGAGTTGTATCCAGTCATGTACCAGCACCCTACTTGCTGATGGTGATGGCGAAAGTTGTTGTGTGTGCCTGGTGTGATTTTACAGCCTGACTGACGCGGGAAATAACACTCTACACAGAGCGGAATTCCCCTCGAATTGCCAGGTGTGAATATCGATAAGATGTGCTTGATCAGGTTATTCCCTTTATTATAAGGATGAGAGACATCCTCTGCCCTTCGTTGAAGGCTGAGAGGCAGTGATCATTTGCCTTCTATTTAACCTCTACAGACAGCTTGGTTCCTGTCACTTTAAAGCTCGGATGCCGCTTTTCTAGTTACCTTTAAGGCCTCTTTCAAATCAAACGATCGGGGTTTTTTATGTTGCACTCAATTTACGTTGCTGTCATTTATGGTAGCGTTAGCATAATTTCCCGTTTCGTGAAAGATCAGCAATCGCATTTCTTATTTAAAGTTCTGAAATACTCTTTTCTGTAACTTTTAGGATGCGGCGCACTTTTGCCTTCTGTTTTACGCCCCGACGCGGACAGCCCCCACCGCCTCTATTTAAGGCCCGGAGACCTGCGGGCCTCCATTATTTACAGCTCAGAAGCGGTCTTGCCCTGTCGCTTTAACGGCCCCAGACCGTCATTTCCACTTGTTTCCACGGCTCGGCGAGTCATTTCCCAGTCCCCGTAAAGCCCTGGGGTGCGCTTCCCAGGGATGTTGTACTGCTCCGGGACAAGCTTTCTCCTGTCCCCACGCGGCGGCGGGACATACCTCCTAGGGCTCCGGGGGCGCCCGCGCGCGCCCCCACAAGCGCTCCCCGCGCGGCCAAAGTGCGCGCGGAGAGCAGGAAGCGGCGCCCGCGAGGACGGTGCTCAATGAATAATGAAGCGTGTCCCTGCGATTGACTTGAACGTTTCCTCGACGCCTCTGAGGGGAACTCAAGCACCCGCTCCCCCCCTCCCGCCTTCCACCGCACCCTGATAATCCACCGGGCACCCGGAAGCCTGCACCCCTTCAGAGAGAGCCCTTTCTGAGGAAAGCCCCGGCCCCGCTCACTGCGCGAGCCCAGGATGGAGCGACAGCCCTTCCATTGTCATCCCGGCATAATTCATGGCAGCTCCGGAGGTCTCGCGGCAGCGAGCTTTGATGAGCCGAGCCCGACACATTAAGAACCTGCTCAGATCGTCCATTTTTTTTTCTCTTCGAGGGCAGACCCTCTCCTCCAGCAGCGCGAGCCTGACCTTGAGCCGCCCAGAGCGCACTTGTTATCCGCCCTCCCGGCTCCCAAATCAGCGGCACCCGGCCCCGGGCGGCGCTCCGTGCCTCCGGCTCGGCTTCCCGGACTCCCTTCCGGCACCCCCCAGCCCACACCCAGCGCCGCGTCCGCCCGGAGAGGGTCCTTACCTGCTCCCGAAACTCTTCCAAGTCTTCTTTCTTGGGGGAAAGTCTCCCGAGTCCCGGTGGACAGGCAGCACCCCGAGCCTCGCCAGCCCCCGCGCCGGCGTTTAGCACAAGTAATCAGCAATAAAATGACGCTCATCTGCACTGTAACCTTGTGGCGTATTTAATGTAAATAAGCCAGTTATGTTGCCAATCGCAGGCACACAAACACATAAAAGGTCCTCGGCTCTGCTTCCTCCACCCGCTCAACGCTGTATTTACAGACACACAAGGCATCGGATAATGTTAAAACAATGCCACTGCCAAATGATTATGAAAATATGATTTTAATTAATCACGTAGTAGGCAAGGAAATTAGCATACGGTAATTAAACTTAGAGAGAAAGGGAGAGAGAGAGGCAACGTCATCGAGTTGCTCTGCCTTAAAGGTTGGGGGTAAACACACTCGAATTTGGGGTGGTGGGGGCGGTGGAGCGGGACACGAGCGCCCGAGAAATAACTTTTCATACGTCGGGGGAGCAACTTTAAAAAGATTTATGCCCCGAAGTTGGGCCCTTCGGAAACAATATACATCGATGCTTAACGTGACTGGTTAATTACGGTTTTTTTTTACGGAAAAATGCAATTATAAATTACGAGTCCCATAGTTGACAAAAGGAAAGTGCATGAATGGATTCTTTGTTTGGGGGATTATATAATGTCCGGAGTCCAATTATGGGGTGAAAGGATTTTAGTAATAAAGAGAAAATGTATCAAAACACACAAACGAGCGGCGTCTTTAAAAGAAAATGCTGGCATGTGACATTGGGAGCATGTTGGTCACAGAGAAAAAAAGCACAAAAAAAAGGAAGAGAAGCCGTGTGATACGCATGATTAGGAAGCGATGGAGACTGATTATTCAGAATGCCCAAGCCGCAGGGACACTTAGAGCATTGATTCAGGTAAGAGGCGAGTGAAGTGAACTCCCCCAGGACGTGTGGGGCCACATTTCCAAGTCAGTTTACTCCAACAATGCTGTGAAAAAACACGAGTTCCGCCTGCCACAGAAGAAATTAGAATGAAGAGCGAGGAAAGAACAAAACGGAGGTGTGCTCCTCTCTGCCCATCAGTTAGCAACATTCTAGGGTAACTATTGACCTACTGACGTGAGATCAGTCTACCACACCTCCACGCCAAATTATTGTATTTGTGAGTTTGTTTTAATAATCTCTGGCCTGACTCTGCATGCATTTTTCCCTGAAATCATGCAAGTAGATTCTTATATGCTGAAAAAATAACTATAAACTTCTCACGATGTCCCTCCAAACCTAGTGTGTTCACGACCACAGAATGGGAAAGGAAGATTCTCACACGTAAGCAAAAAAAAAAAGTTTGGGGATTGGTCCCTGAATTCCCAGTTTGATGTGTATGAAATTCTCTTTGAACGCATTCCAAAAATCCATGCTGCCCCCTTCAACTGAAATTAGCATATCTGCGGCATTAATAATATCTCTATCTCTATGGGGAGAATGGCGGCAGCAGTGGGGGTGTTCGTCAATTATACGCTGAGGAACCGAGGCTGTCTCCCCTTCTTTTGAACTTGGTATTGTGAGGCGAGCGATTCTTTACAAGTGACAGCGCCGACAAAGAGGAGACGATGGGAAAGCAGGTCGAAAGGAAGTAGCCTTATGACTTTTCAAAAAGAGCACTTTCTGAGCAAAATAATGGAGGAGCGGGGCGCGTTTTTAACCCCAGTGAGACTGCGTGCAATGCACTGCAACTTGAGAACCCGAGTTGCTGTTTATGTACAAACACGTCCATTGTTCCCGCCCTTTTGCATAAAGTTCAGCCATAGCATATTTTCTATGCTTTAGATGTCATCATGGCTGAGAAAAAAACCTGTAACACAAAGCGGGCGCTGTGCATTACAAAGCGGCCAGACAATTCGCTTGCCTGTGAATTATTATCATGTAATATCATGTATCCGACGTGGAGAGAAAAAGACCGTGCACTTTATTGCATATCATGTTGCAGGAAAAGTTCAAAATGCTTTCACGCAATAGGTGACTGATTGTTGGTTTGTGCTATTCCGAGACTGCATTAGAAAGCACGTGGGAACGGAGATGAGAGCAACTTCCTTGCAAACTAGTGTAATATAATACATATGCAAATAGTCTGTGTGAAGTTAATACGTTTTCGAGACTGCCTGGTTGCATGGCTGTCTCTCTCATGTACCGTATGGCACGTGCCTTAAAGGAAGACGAACATATAACAGCTCTAACATCTTCTAGCACTGTGGAGTTTCAGGGGGACGGGGGGGGGAGAGAGTTCGGGAGTCTGGCACTACCGATAGCATCCTAAATCTACACATGGGATTCCTATAATTACGAATTAGACGTCACAGAATGGCAAATAACTGCAGATTTTGCACGTGCAGCGTTCTGCATGGATTTCCTAATTCGTTGAATTTAACACAGACGCTTAACTCCTGCTTTGAGCAGGTGGACCTGCTTCGAGTGGGGATATATGTTTGCAAGGCCTCATGTGTGAGGTGGGGGTAGTAAAGGAAGAAGTTAGGGTGGTGGGAGAAAGAGGAAGATGTCATTTGGTTGTGGGAGCATTAGATGGTCACCCGTGACCTGACTGAGGGTCAAAAGCAAAGAGAACAATTGATGGACGGAATGCTGAACAATGCAAACATTTACCCCTGACAGTGGGTCAGGCTGGGGGAAAGAGACCGGTTGATGCTCCAATGCTGACTTTAACAAAAGCAATTTTGCCAGCTGGAACATTCAGTCAGTAAAATTGGATCTGAAAAGTCTTGGTGCAGGACCACTTGCCAGCAAATAATTATGCAGAGCGGAATTATGCACTGGAATTCTATTCCACACCACTAGTAATCTGAGCCATAGTTTCATGATTCCTGATTGGTAGTTCCTGCATGGCAGGCTTGTTGCAGTCATCCCTATACTGTGTATGATTTCTATCGATTTCGTCAGCAGCACTGCATTTACTGCAAGTTATTTTCTTTGTGTTCAGAGCTGTGGCCAATGTGCGAACAGGGACTGCATGGTTCTCTTGGTCAATTTTGGGCTCTTTTAGAAAGTAGGGTGGTCAAAGGTTCTTAATCCGCGAAGGGTGAACAATATGAAAACTTCACATCACTAAGCCTGGCACTTCTCAAACGCGAACTGTCACCCAACGCCAAGTCTCTTTGATTCACCCTGGACACTGATCTTACACTCAAAGAACACATTGCCAAGAAAACAAAGATGGCCTCGTAGCAGTTCTCTCTACTAAAGAAAGTAAAACCATTCCAAGAAAGCTACTTCAGAACTAGCATTCAAACTGTCCTACTCGTGTATCAGTAGAGTGGCAACACCGTGGCCCAGGGTCTTCAGACTCCACACCGCCCCACCTCCCCTTAAAGACATCCTGCCTCACCAAGGCCCTGAACAGTTTCCCCCCTCCCTCCCTCAGCTCACCCCCTCCCTATCTGAACTCCATTGGCTGCCCTAGCCAGGCAGCACCATCTTCAAAACCAGCTGCATCTTCTACAAAGCGATCATGACTAACACCTCTACTTACTGAGCTGACAAGTACATCCTACCGGTGTACACCCGCAGTCATGGTACTATTAGACTGGAGATGAAGAAGTGTAAATGACTTAAAATACAAGGCAACAGCCCTTGTCAGTCTATGCACCTTGGTTAAGGAACCACATCCCCATAGCTATTAGAACTATCCCAACCCTCCTTCAATTTAGGAAAGAGTTGAAGTCACACCCTTGTAAAGAACATTACATCATGATGCAATAACCGTCTGCTTTCGCTCCTAGAATCTATCTATTCCTCCAATCACATGTTGACTGTATAATTGTCTTGGGTGCTGTACAGCTCGCTGCTGCTTTTCAACTAGGTTCATGCTTTAAAAATAAATAATGATGGATTTAACCTAGATCTATGACTGCTGGGGGTGTTGGTTTGATTTGTTTCACATTCCATCAATCATCTGTTCTTTTTGCATTTGTCGCCCTAAGTGGGAAGGGTATGCCCAGACGTGGGTCCAGTGCTCTCTACGCCACCAGATTCAAGATAGCCTGACTGAGGTGGGGGGATAACCCGAAACCAGACCCAGGATGCTTGTTTCTGGTCCAGGGAGGACCTGGCAGTTCAGGCTGGACCTACCCATGGGGGCTAGGGCCCAAACTGATTGGTATATGACAGGGTCTAAACTGAAATGGCTTGGAGAAAAAAAAAACAATGGATTTGACCCAGACCTGTGACTGGGGATGAATGTTTGAGTTCTTCAGCATTCTTTCAGAGAACTGGCGAAACGTTAACAATTGTACCTGCATCTTTTGGGGGCCGCTACCAGGCTCAAACTGCTGCCCTACTCTGCTGTCTCTGCTCTCCCTCCGCCGCCGCATTTTCCACATCTCCACTGCCGCCGCTGAGTGGGGGAGAGCGAGAGGCGCTGAAACTACAATACCCTGCAGCCCCTGCGACCGGAAGTCGCATACCGAGCTATCGCGCCAGGAGGCGCTTAAATTCTTGCACCATTCCCGGTGGAGCGGGGACTCTTTCAGAGAATTGGCGAAACGTTAACAATTGTACCTGCATCTTTTGGGGGCCCCTACCAGGCTCGAACTGCTGCCCTACGCTGCTGTCTCTGCTCTCCCTCTGCACTTTCCACATCTCCACTGCCGCCACTGAGTGGGGGAGAGCGAGAGGGGCTGAAACTACAATACCCTGCAGCCCCTGCGACCGGAAGTCGCATACCGGGCTATCGCGCCAGGAGGCGCTTAAATTCTTGCACCATTCCTCGCCTCGTGGGAGCAGGCGGGAGCGTCCCGGGAGAAGCCTGGGACAAGGGCGGGACCGTCTGTGGCCGTCCGGGGTCGGACGAGGCCGGGCCGGGCCAGCCCTCTTTCGTTTCTCCAGAACTATACTGGTACTCATACTGACTTAATATGCCCCATGGGCACCCACTTTTAATCTTTTAACTTTCTTTTTTACTACTGCTGTATTTAGCTTGTGGTCAAAGTTTGCTTCGATATCTATTTTGGTTTATTAATTAAGGCTCAGTCATTATCGTGCCAGCTATCATAGTGACTGTTTGTTTATCTTTTTATACTCTTTTTTTTTTGTATTGGTCATCACCACTGCCCTAACCAGTTTTTATCTCTATTGGTGCTTTGTAGGGCCCTTTCTCATCACTAATATTTGAGCATCATGGGTAAATCTAGTAAGGCCACCGCAGCACGACCAATGACCAGACAGTTAGCAACAGCTAACCAACCTATTCCAACGCTCACAGCAATCGATAAGATGCTTCAACAAACGATTGGAGTTGTTGCTACAGCTATTGAAAACACGGAGAGGCGACTCTCTCTTACCCCGGCGTTCGCCCCAACTCAGGCCTCAGGGGACACCTCAGAAGCCTTGATAAATCCCTCTGATTCTGCCTCATTCCTTATGTCTTTTGCTGATCTACCCTGTGCCCAACCCGCCCCTGAAGACCCCATCCCTTTAGTAGATGCACTGCCCCACATATCCCCAGGTGTGAAAAAGGCCCCCAAACCCCGAACCAGGCGAAGTTAGACGCATTCTGCATATAACTTGGGGAAAAAACCTACTCCAGCCAGTGTTGCTCCGCATGAGGAGTTCAGTTCTTCCGGACATCCACTGTGGGCAACACACTTGCTAACTGATCTCCAGGCTCACCTAGAACTGTGTATAGCTTCTCACTTTAAAACACTTTCTTCTAGGATAGATAGATTGGCTTCTTTTATCAATTATAAAAACACGGGGAGTGCCAAGGCATCCAATGCCCTAGGTAACCCTGACACAAGTGTAGGTCATGGCTCATGTTTGTCTACCACTACTTTAACTACCGCCATTGCATCGGCTATCCCACCCCAACCTTTGATCGCCACCCAGACAAAAAAATCCACCATACCAGTAGATACTTCTGTCAAGGCTAGGAGCACTATCACATTTTCTATTGCCCCGGGGAGGACAGATGCTAGTATGCAACCCTTGCCGACATCCACGTGCCTCCACACTCAGCAGGGCACCCTTATAATCCCCTTTTCGCCCCCGAAACTATAGACGCTAGCCATTGTTTGCAGCTCCCCCCGAGGCAGCACCGTACGTGGTGGTGCTGACAGGTGTACCACCATTGACCAGTGCACAGGGTGAATCCTATCCTGAGCTTAAGAACAAGGTAATTCATTGGCTATCTAGGCATCGCCCCTTTAAGGGACGTGCTCAGGGGGAGATTCTCTTTGCACGCAGAGTTAACTGGTTGGGGAAAAGACCAAAAGACATCGAGGGTGACTGTATTGTGGTGAATTTTAGAGAACCCTCTGCTGTTAGGTACCTCTTGGAGTTTAGTCGGCCAGGTCTCCCAGGTACCATTAATACCTACCACATGGGATACTTTTACGGCCAAAGTTTGGCCTCTGCAACTCTGTACCAACCTCCCCTGCCCCATAGCGACACCTTCCTTGAGTACAATATCCCAGTGGCAAACAGATTTAGGGTTCTGAGTTGTGTGGAATGACTACCTTTTGTTGCCCCCACAACGGACTCACCTACTGCTCTTTCTCCTATCCAGAGCATATCCATCAATGATGGGCAGGAGCTAGATATCCTGACAAGGTCAACACCTAGCCCCTCTGGCTCTGTCCCAGGACCATCGGTACATCCTCCCACTTTGATAGCGTCTTGGAATGTAGCCGGTTTGGGGCCTAAGCTTCAAAACCCTGAGTGGGGGGAGTTGGTGGACAATTACGATCTCTGTCTATTCCAGGAGACCTGCCTCCTATCTGCTCCAACTAGGGCGGGGTATGCATCTTACCACCAAGCAGCTATCCAGGGACCCAGGGGAAGACCCTCGGGTGGTTGTGTACTTGGGTGGCAGTCCATTTGGGGTGTGCAGTCAAGGTATTAGACACCATTTGTTTGGATATTTGTGCCTCTTATTGTCATTTGATGGTGGCATGGTATTGGCAGTGATCAATATCTATTTACGAACTACACCCCAACAAAAAGGTCTATCCATTCTTGAGGCATTGGAAGTTCTCTTATCTTCCTTCCCATCATCGTACAACACAATAATTGGGGCAGACTTAAACTGCGACTTTGAGCCGTTTCTGGGGATTCCCCATGTTACCTCGGACGAAGACAAGATTAATTTAATACCGGAGTGTTCTATGTATCCCGCTAAACTTCTCTCACCAATGTCACTTGCAATCAATAAGATGGTAGTGGCATTTTCCCTTATGGCCTGCAATGGCAGGCTCTCCCCAGATATACCTGGGTTGCGTACGTATAATAGAATAGGGAAGTCCACGACTATCGATTACATCCTGGTGAACTTAGAATTTTGGCCCCAACTTAAATCATTCACCGTTATCCCAAGAGTGGACAGTGACCACAATTTACTGTCTCTTGAATTAGTTAAACCTCTTGGGAAACCAACATCACAGGACGGCACCAGCACTCCCACTTATCGTAATCTTTTACTTACAGCAGGTGGTAGGCGGGTAAGATGGGATAGGGTGGCCCAGGATCCGGTATAGCTGGCCAACCTATGTAACCAGGTAGTAGGGGCCTTAATGAAGGTCAGCGACCTGAGGAATTGTAATCTTGAGCCCTCATACTTCATAGCCCTCCAGTCTATCCACAATTCTCTTTTTTATACACTGGCTGATCTTTTTTCAGTCACTGTACCTGGTAGGGGGCCCAGGCCAAGGTCTGAGCACTGGTTCAATAAAAGCTGCAGGGAGGCGAAATCATCCCTGTTAAAGGAGGTGAAATCGGGCTCTCAGCAGACAAATAGGAAAGCACGGCTGACCTACAAAACCTTGATCAATGAGGCAGATGGGAGCATCTGAAAGCAGCCCTTGAAACCCGGGACTTTAGGGCTTTTTGGAATTTGGTACGCGGAGGCCCAGCTACAGGGCTCCCCGCAATTACTCCTAACCTTAGTGAGGAGGTTTGGCTCGCCCACTTCAAGCCACTCTACTCCTTAGGGGGTGAGCCTTCCGTGGTTGATCCAAAAGAACTTGTAACCATTTACGATCAAGTGCCCCCGAAGGTCGACGACCTCAGCGCCCAACCTTTTACGTTGCTGGAAGTTAAAGCAGCCATTAGGAGTTTGATCCCGGGAAAGGCGCCAGGCCTTGACAAGATACCTGGTGATTTATTCAGGTCAGAGCCAAGGGTCTGGACGCCATATATATGCACCTTTTTCAATGCCATTATGCAGGGCTTGTCCATTCTATCGACTTGGCTGGGTGCCGAAATTATACCCATTTACAAAAAGGCTTCCCCTCTGGACCCGGCCAACTACCGCCCTATTAGCTTGATTGACGTCCTCCAGAAGCTCTTCGCCCGAGTCCTCCTTTCCAGATTGCAGTGTTGGATGGACGACCACCACATCCTAACCTCCCTGCAGGCAGGTTTTCGGGCGGGGGTCTCAACGATTGATCAGCTGTTCAGGCTCCAGCTGGTCTTCTGGAGGACTGTTACTATTGGGGAGGGCAGCCTGTTCCTGATTTTTGTGGACCTCCGGTCCGCGTTTGACCTGGTTCAGAGGGAAAAGTTATGGATTGTTCTTAAGGAGATGGGGGCCCCAGTTAATCTGTGTGACCTTTTTAAGCGCCTGCACCAGGGCACATACGCCAGGGTTAGGTACGGGAGGGGAGGTGAGCTGTCTACCCCGTTTTCTGTTGAAAGGGGTGTGAGGCAGGGGTGTGTTTTAGCCCCCACCCTATTTCCCCTCTTTATTATTGGTTTAATTGCTTTTTTGTTGGGTGCTAAAGGTCTCGACTCCCCGAGCCTAGCTGGTCAGAAAATACCGGCTCTGATGTTTGTCAACAATACCCTCCTACTGTCTAAATCAGTGGGGGGTATCCAGCGAACTTTAGATGCTTTTTCTGGGTTTTGCAAGTTGAGGAATTTAGAAATCAACCATATCAAAACCAAGTATATGGTTTTTAATATGAAATACCCTAATTGTCCCTTCCCTGCACCTGGGGGGGCAAGCCTCTGGGTCGGGTGTCTACCTTCGAGTATTTAGGGGTCACTATAAATGACAGAATGGACTGGGCCCCGCATATTACTAAAGCCAATCTGAAGCTCACACAATCCACGGGTGGCATCTTAAAAGTTTTTAATGAATCATCTCTTAAATTGGTGGGACCCTCTGTTGAAATTTATAAAGTCCAGGCAAGAGCCGGTACGCTATATGGTGCAGACATATGGGGGCATGTTAATGTTGCGCCCCTTATTCATACCGAGAACAGCTTTCTGAGGCGCCTTTTAAGACTCCCCCAGAGTACTCCCCTTATTCCACTTAGGCTAGATCTGAGGTTGGCCCCTTTACAGGACGTCGTTTCGAACCGTCTGCTGCTATATTGGAGACGTCTCTGGGCCACCCCGGAACTAGAGAGTTATAGGGAAGATTTACGGGACTTGTTGGATAGTAGGGGAGCGGAGAAAATTCCCTGGCTCAATTACGTTCGGAAGCTTTCTTGGGCCATAGGGAGGGGAGATCTTTGGTCCTCACCTGAGGAGTCCAGTGCCTTGCTTCCTAGGAAAAATCTGAATGCGGCACTGAGAGAGTACGGTTTATCCCTTTTAATATCCAACTCTTCCTCGGGTAGGTTAACCAAAACATTCCTATAAATCAAGGCCCATCCGAAATTTGAGAGCTGTCTGGACGACATAAAGCCTCCTTTAGCCAGGAAATTATATGTCCAGTTCAGGAATGGTTCACTTCCCCTACGGGACATAACAGACAAATGGCTAAAACCCGCGTCTCCAACGTCTGGCATCTGCCCGGGGTGTTCGGGAGGTAAGGAGACAGCCCAACACGTTTTACTCTTCTGCCCCTCGTACCATCGGCCGAGAGCCAGATGGATAGTAGTACTCTGTCGGTCTAGGGGAATCGGGGATTACAGGGAGGTGTTTAGAATCTTTAAGACCGACACTGAATTTCTGACTGTACTTGCTACATCCAAATTTCTTTTATCTATGTGGATCATAAGGTGTGCTATTTTAAAACAGGCATCCCCACCAACCCTGCCCTAATTGGGCTGGTCGAACGGTAACTCTGCAGACATGAGATGCTCAAATTTTTTCTACCTTCTAATTAAGATTTTAACCTGTATTTATTAAGCTGCTATTCCTTCTTATGTGTTTTTAATGTTAATCTGCTGATGAACATTTTCTGTTGTATGTATCTCGCCTTTTTATGGTTTTTAACCGAAATAAAAGCTCTTTGACTGACTTACTTCTTCAGCATTCCATCTATCATCTGTTCTTTTTGTGTTTGTCGTCCAAAGTAGGAAGGGTATGGCCAGAGGTCGGTCTGGTGCTCGCCACATCACCAAGTTCAAGGTAGCTTGGCTGATGAGGGATGATACCCCGCAACTGGTCCCAGGATGCTTGTTTCTGGTCCAGAAAGGACCTGGCATGGCAGTTCTGACTGAACTGTTCCCATTGGGAGCAGTGTCGAGACTGATTTTCATATGGCTGGGTCTAAACTGGAATGACGTCCCATGCAAAAAATTCTGAGTTAACCCAGATCTGTGACGGGGGTGAATGTTTGATGTGTTCAATATAATATCAATATTTGGGCAACCCATGTGGTCTTGGGTAACAGAAGTTATCAGGTAAAGATGTCTACAATGGATTTCACTTAAAGAGCAATTTCATTCTTTTTCACCACAACTGTTGGATACCCTCATCGTTAAATCAAAAATGAATTATCCTAAAAATACATTCAATAAAGTCAACAAGGAATACATCTCTGTTTGATTTGCTCAGCATTCCGTCCATCGCCTGTTCTTTTTGCTTTAAAAATAAATCAGGCATACATGAATGAAAACATGTATACATAAATAAAGTAGTTAGAAACTATCTGTGGTGAAGAAGGCAAGGCAGGTAATGGGCCATATGACTAGATGGGGGCTGTGGCTTGCTCAGGGTAAACGTGGCACTTTCGGAATATACTTACCGAAGTGAGACAGGGGCTGGATGATGGAGATTTGAGGCTATTGTTAAAGATTGAGAAATAATGGGCTTGCTAGACAAATAAGGGGTTTTAAGTGGGACAGGAGACATTGGCATTTGCAAACTAATAATTGTGAACTCAGTGTTGAGTGTAGAAACATGATTAGGCCTGGAGTACATACTGACCTGTGTTTATCTTGTAGCAGGATGCAGATTTTCAGAGCACTATTAGACCTTCCTTGTAAACAGAGCATAAGAGAACTTGAAAATGGTGGGAACATACATTTATTTAAACTCCAGTCAAATATTAATTTGCTGAAGCTATTTAGGGCTATCGGATGACTCTGCACTTACCGTTGGTTAATATAACATATATAATAGATTAACAGATGTCAAAGTAATTCAAATCTGTTCTCTAATGGGGTCTAATCTAAGGTACACTTACAATTACAAATGAGTTCTATCATTGCACAGCATCAAGAAACACCCATATAAGTTTTCACACAAAATGATAGTGCACATGGCCGGACATATTCCTAAATCAACCTTTAAGATTATGGCTGTCAAATCATAATGTAGCCGGTTACAAGCACAGGCACACACTGATTTCTTAAATGTGGTAGATAAAACAAACCGAACTATGTAAATGTTTTACTTTGCTCTGGGAAGGACACTTGGTGTTTATATAATACAAGTGTCATTATAAGCATATAGTGTCATAGTTCATTGTACCTTGAATGGCAGTAATTGTTAGCCTGCAAAGGAATTAAATTGTACACAGCAATTCTTGAATTTTCGCTCTCCAAATGACTTCAAATTATATATGCATCCTCACATATAAGACAGGACCAATTTATCTGTGTTCTATTTTAGCTGTCAGAAATAACTTTTAAAGCTTTGATAAAAAGTTGGCAGGAAAAGACTACTTTCATAATTTAATGATAGGTGTGTATTGATAGGTACTCCAAAGCAGACTGGTAGAAGAACTTTATTGCATAATTCAACCAGACACAGCAGACACGGATGAGCAACAAGAGCCAGTTGCTGACTTCCCAAGGTCTCCAATGGAATGACAGCCACCGCATTCTATCTTAACACCTTAGCTGCTTTGGAACGTCCAGCTCCAGTGCTGAACGTTCCATTGCGCAGGTGCAGCTGGAACGTCCAACGGCCGACGGCAGCACTCCTGAGGTAGTTGTGCCGTCGGCCGCTGGTATAGGCGCAGCACTTAAGAGGCTAAGGTCACATACACCCACAATGGATAGTGTCCACCAAGGCTCAAGATACATGATGCAATAGCTTGCATCATAACAAGGAGCTCTGTATCAATGTATCTCACCATAAATTACCTAGACCAATGTTACAGTGAACCACTTCAGGGAATTGCATTCACCACACCAGAGGTTGAAAGTATCCCAACACCAAAGGCTTTACGATTACATTATCAGGATAAAAGCAGGCAGGTATTAAAATGGGATGAAGATCTTAACCTCACTGTGAAATCCCACTCAGTTTTGTGCTTAAAAGTGCCCTTTTAAAACAGCAGCATTTCACTCAGTAACTGCCAGTTCTAACAAGAGAGTTCTGCTGTTTATATCTTCGACCTGTTTTTATAATAAAGTACACAATGCTTCTTTTGTAAGCTGGAGTTCTAAGTTGGCCAAAAGTTCCTGTTGTGTACCTGAAACATTTTTGTATGACAGAGAGACAGCTTGACAAGAATGAAAGTATTCTCTTTCTTTCCATGCTTCCACTAATAATGCCTTTCATAGCATTTTTTGTATAGGCCCCAGAACCCCTAAATCATCGGATGGACTGCAAGCAACTTTGGCTCAACCCTGACACATATGAGGGATTCATTTTGGATGCTTGGATGCTGAGATTATTAACCATGAATCAGAGTTTCTTTCAGAACTCCAACTCTGACTCCCCTTTCTGCAATGTGCAGTATGGCTTTCTCAAAGTGACTTTTCCTGGGGCTGTCTTATTGTCTTCTGTCACCTTGAATGGTAATTATCATTTTTAAGAGATATCTAAACTTCACATTACCTAATTATATTATTTTTGGCTAATATTGACATATGCATAACTACTTTCTCATCATAAAATCTAACAGACTCTGATTGGTAGATATTATTATCTCAGGTTTTAAGCATGCAGGAGAGTCTGACAACGTTTATAACTGGAGTTTGCAAATAAACACAAAGAGATATTGAATTCTTATGATAATATCTGACTGTTTTGTTGCATATAGTTTCATGTACCCTTTTCAGGTTACCTGGGTTTGCTCTCTTGCCTCTCAGAATATTTTAATTCTGGATTCATAGGAACAGTTATATAAATTTAGTAAACAGGGGCCGAGTTGACCTTTTCTCCATTCCCTACGACTTTGAACAGTATTGTTCAGAACAAAGAAACCAGGGAATTTCGCATTCTCTGTTTCGAGTCTGTAGATTTTCATTTAATTGCATGCATGCTTTATAAATTTAAATTATGCAGCTAAATGTGTTCCATCAACAACAACATCCTGGAAAAAATCCAATTGCTATGAACAAATCAGACCTGTTTTGATAGATCAGTACAAATTGAGTCATGTGGTATTTTTACCAAATGGAACTTGACAAGGATGTTACATAGGGTTTTTGGGATGGAAATGTATGTATGAATGAGACTCCAACTAGTGTACTAGTAAAAACAAGTGCTGGCGTGCTGACGGAGTGAGTTGCCATAAAACGCTGTGTTTAATTGTTTCTGAAAAATGATTGTACATACACCATTTAAAAAAAATAAAATATAAATACATTTTGTAATTCTCAAATAATTTAAATAATTCCTGTGGAATGTGCAGTCTCTCTGAGTGCCCAAGTGTGGTGCTTGACTTACTGCAAGGCTGGACTGAAGTACATTTATGCCTGTTTTGAATCTTTAGGGGTTCAACAACGTTAGAAGTCTTGTTTATGGAAAAACACCAACGGTCTTACTCTTTTGTGGGTGTGCCTGTGTTAGCATGTTCCCCCAAACCTCTCCTTAACTTTGCCTGACCCCTCCAATTTAATAATAAGTATGCCCCATTTATATCCACTTCTCCTTGTCCATAATGCATTTACTACTGTAATGTATGCCTATGTGTGCTTAGATCTCCCCCCACCATGGTGGGGATCTATACAGAGAAAACAACAGAGAAGCAGAGGTTTCTGCCCAAATGTTTTGAAGTGTGTGAATAGTACTACTGGTAATTGACATACCTCAACATGCTACAATACAAACAAGAAACAACCTGCCTAGTCCAAATATGTGAAGTAAAACATCTCATCAAAAATTTTAAAGCACTGAGAAGACGCAATTGAGCTAAGTGATTAAACACAGACAAGAAACAAATCTTAAATACTTTTTTATACACAGAAATATAAACATCATTTTTATCCGAAATATTCAATATTTCTTATAGCATATTCGTATTAAACACAAGAATTAAATATATACAAGTTCCTTTCGGGTAGCAACACAACAATTACAATACTGATAACAATGTACATTCGCCCTGGAGAGATCCAAACTCAAGCCCCACAACAAGACATTCAAACTGTCAATCACACTGCATATATACAATTCAAATCATACATGTCAATTATCCATAGGCATACAGCAAAAACTCAGTAAAATCAGAAACATGTTACTTTTTTTGTATGAACAAGGACCAAAATCAAGATCCATTATCCTGTACACTAAATACACTTCTCAGGTACATATTACACAGATAACATGAATTCCGCATTGCATGATGGATCATGAGATTTCAAAACGATTATATAAATCAAATATTCTGGTCCTTATATTCCAATCCTAGGTAGGCGCTGACACTAGTTTCGGTTAGGACCCAGATTATTGGTTACACCTTCAGGGCGCAAGGTAGATTTAATATCAACTAAGAAGGGAGGTACGGAACTAAGCGAGTCCCAGGGCAAGGTCAGATGTGAAAAATTCTAAATATGACCACTTGTAACGCAGGGCAAAGCTCATGACCAAAAAGAATTTCTACAAAAGAAAGAAATCTCCTTCACAGAGTTCACTGTGCCTCAACAGATAGCGATAAAGTTCAGCACATAATTGGTCAAATATGGAGGGAGGGGAAATCCTCTTTTAACTGTGGATTGATTCTCGGACGCGACTATTCCAGTGGACTGCTATATCTGAGGCTACCAATTTTCGAATATTGCAGAGTGGTTTTGCCATCCTAATTTTCTGGTAAAAGGGGATTTCCCCTCTCTTCACGTTTGTTCAGTTATGTTCTGAACTTTATCTCTATCTGTTGAGGCACAGTGAACTCTGTGAAAGCGATGTCTTTCTTTTTTAGAAATTCTTTTTGGTCATGAGCTTTGGCCCGCGTTACATGTTGTGCTGGTACCCGAAAGGACATTGTATATATTTAATTATTGTGTTTACTCTGAATATGCAAATATTAAATATTTCTGTGTAAAAAAAAATATTTGAGATTTGTTTCTTGTCTGTATTGAATCACATGGCTCAATTGTGACTTCTTAGCACTTTAAAAAAATTATTGACAAAATATTTTGCTTTACGTAATTTGACTAGGCAGGTTGTTTCTTGTTTCAATTGTGTTATTTATACCCCTGCTTCCCTGTCTATGTATTGCTTTGTTCAGGGGCCCGCATTCTTTTGTAAGGTACTTCACAATGTTGTCTGTGAATAGGCCTCTTGAAGTGTAAGAAGCACTCGTCATTCTTCTTTCCCCACACAATCACCTGAGGTGAGAGAAGTGCCTTCTGGATCTTGCATATATTAATGGAACAGGCCAATTGTTGGAAATTACCATTTTCTGAGTGTTATACCCCAGATTTTTGCCTTGATTGTTTTTCCTGGCTGTAGACATCTGTGCACTTTACCCATACCTATCAGCGATAAAGTGCCTGTATTCTCCCTTTCAACATGATGACATTGAGATACCGCTGATAGGCATATGTGATTTATCTATGTCTCTAGTATATGGTACAAAAGTGTTCCCAGGGCCTGTAAGTTAAATATCACAAGTTGATTGCATCACCCAGTGGGCCATATATCACAGTGACAGGATAAACATGACTTCAGACTTGCCATTTGTAGCCTAGCTGTGCAGTTCAACCCCTTGACTGCTAAGCCTTTCCCCCCAGAATGTTAAGCTTCTTTTCGGCCATTCGGGGTAGTTCCCACTTATGCCTCCTTATCTTTTTTCCCACATAAGGTATCCATACCAAATTTACGTTCTTATTTTTCTCACATCTGGGGGATTTCAAAGGTACCCAGGGTTTGATGGTTACTTTGAAGAAGAATGAGAAAATAGACAAAATATAACAATTGTTTTTTGTTAGAAAAATATGAAAAAGTGCTCTGCAAAAAAGTGTCATTTTTCCTAAAAATGACAGCAATAAAAATATTGCTGTGCCAACGCCATCATTTTCCTGGCTTTCTGGAACATGCAGAGCTGAACCCCCCCAAATTTTTTTTACCATAGTTCGGCATTTTTCACATTTACATATTTTTGTACTTTCAGCCTACTTCCAGTTTGTGGTAAACCAGTGTGAAACCCGTGAGTGATCCAGAAAATTAAAAAAGTTCTGAAAAGTAGACAGCATTTTGAATTCAGAAAGGGGTCAATGTCAGTAGCTGTTGAGTTTGGGTCCTAGATCTTCCGGCAATTCGGGAAACCTATCAAACCTGTACATTTTTTTAAACTAGACCCCAGGGAAAATACGAAGAGTAAAAAATGGATATCAAGGACATATATGTATTTCTGAAATGCGTACAAGATATGGAGTTTAGGAGCAGTGGTTATTTGTACATTTCTGAATTATTTGTGGGTATCCATACTAGCATCTGAATCAGCGGGCATTTTCCCAAATGTCCTCTATCTAACACAATGGCTACATTTGGACGGCACAAATGCAGAGAAATACAATTGGTAATAACAAATGTTCTACTGTTCTGTATTTTCACATGTCACCCAAAAAAAATGGTACCTCATGCGTAGATAGGCCTAGTGCCTGTGACAGGAAAGGGCCCAAAACACAATATGGACACATCACATTGTGTTCACTGAAAACTGCCCCTTTTTTTCAAAGTGGGTAGCTGTGGATTTTTGGCCCTAGCTCAGCGGGCACATAGACAAATCTAGCAAACCTGTACGTTTAAAAAACTAAACACCTAGAGAAATCAAGGATGGAGTTACTTATGTGGCTCCCAACAGGTTTTCCTACCCAGAAGACCTTGCAAACTTCAAAGTTTGAATAAATCACACATGTTCCTCACATTGCTGTGAGGAAAACTTCTGGAATCTGTTGGGAGTGACAAAGTACCTGCCACCCAGCATTCTCCTACATCTCCTTATAAAAATTGAACTTTAGTTGTGTGGGTAGGGCTAGTACCCTTGACAGGAAAGGCACCCAAAACCCAACATGAACACAGTACGTTTTTCCACTAAAAACGGACCCTTTTTTTTTCATTGTGGCTAGCTATGGATTTTGGTCCCAAGCTGAGCCAACATCAAGGTACACCTAGCAAACCTGCGTATTTATGAAAACTAGATATCTAGGGGAATCCAGGGTGTGGTGACTTGCATGGCTCTTGTCAGGTTTTCTTACCCTAAATCCCTTGCAAACTCCAAACTTTGACTAACAAACAAACTTTCCTCACATTTCTGTGATGGCAAGTTCTGGAATCTGCAGGGAGCAACACATTTCTTACCACCTAGCATTTCCACAAGTCTCCAGATAAAAATGGTACCTCACTTGTGTGGGTAGGGCTAGTGCCCGTGACAGGAAAGGTCACAAACTGCAACATAGATATATCACATTTTTCCAATGAAACAGACTTTTTTTGCAATGTCAGTAGCTGTTGAGTTTGGGTCCTAGATCTTCTGGCAATTCGGGAAACCTATCAAACCTGTAAAAAAAATTAACTAGACTCCAGGGAAAACCCAAGGTGGGGTGACTAGTGTGGCTCTCACCAGAGTTTCTAGGAACCACTTGCAAACCTCAAACTTGACTAAAAACACATTTTCCTCACGTTTCTGTGATGGACAGTTTGAGAATCTGCAAAGAGCAATATATTTCCTACCACCCAACATTCTAACAAGTCATCCGATAAAAACAGTACAACACTTGTGTGGGCAGGCCCAGTGCCCGCAACTGGATAAGCTCAAAAATACAACACAAAGATATCAATATTTCCTGTGACAAAAAAGATTTAATTTTGCAATGGAGGTAGTTAAGTGTATTTGGCCGGAGATAAATGGTCACCAAGGGAAACCTACCAAACTTAGGCATTTCGGAAAACTAGACACACAGGGAATTCGAGGGTGTTGTGGTTGGTGTGGGTCCCCAATGTCCTGCAAATCTCAAACTTTGCTTAATATGCAAATGTTCCTTGTATTACTGTGAAATAAACTTCCAGAATCAGCAGGAATCCGCAAATTCCTGCCATCCAGCCTTCCCACACTTATCCCAATAGGAACTCTTCGCCCCTAGTGTTGCTGGGCCTAGTGCCCGCGACAGGAACAGATCAAACCAAGGTCAATGAGTGTCCCTTTGCGAGGACTCCCACTGACCTTAATTTGATCTGTTCCTGTCACATGGCACTAGACCCAGCCACACAAGTTGGGCAACATTTGTATTAGGTTAAGTGGGGGAATGCTGGGTGGTAGGAGGTTTGTGAATTCCTTCTGGTTCTGGAAAAATACATCGATGCAAGGAAAAAGTTTGATTATGGACAGAGTGTGAGGTTTGCAGGGCATTAAGGGTAAGAAACCTTTGTGGGATCCATGCGAGGCACACCACCCTGTACTACCTGGGTGTCTAGTTTTCAGAAATGCCTGGGTTTGGTGGGTTTTCCTGGCCAAGCTCAGGACCAGAAAATACAGCTACCCCATTTGTTGACGTTGCAACTTTGTGCCTTGGACCCTACCCTTTTGTGGGCACTAGGCCCACCCATACTGGCGAGGTACTATTTTCAATAGGGAGACATGTGGGTCAGGAAATTTGCTGCTCCCCGCAGTTCTTGTCCTTTGAGTCACAGAAATATGAAGAAAAGATGCGTTTTTCGCCTTTGTTTGAGGAAATATATCTGGGGTTGGTAGACTTTTCCTAGAGACAATATATACGCTGACAAAGAAAGACAGAAAAGACAAATATTACTGCACAATCATCTACTACTCACGTATACACACACACACACATACTGACTGGATTTCGCACAAGGGTGAGTGAAAAGTTAAAAGTGTAAATTTTAGTAACAAAAGAGTTTATGAAAATGAAAACATAGAAATCAATGGACATAAGATAAGTTTCATTTTCAAATACTGAACCAGTGACTCAAGGCTCATGAGCCTCATGCCTTTAAAGTCATGACAATGCACCAACCGCTTTATAGGCAATTCACACACCTTGCATGCGTCTCACACCCACAAAACCATTCATATTCCCACAGCACTGCCAGCAATCACACTGCCTGGCAGCTGGCAGAGTGTGTGGACTGGTGTTTGGATAGTGGTGTGTGTATGTTTAGTGACCAGCCGCAAGTTACTACACTTACTATACACACACACACCACCAGCGAAAGGTCAGTTCACACACACCATCAGCTAGAGGCCAGCCACACACTACCAGCCACACACACCACCAGCGATATCCCAGCTCAGACACAGCAATCACTCAGCCTGGAAACTGGGAGAATGTTTGAATTGGTGTTTCAGTGGCAGGTTACATGTGTAGGGACTTACTGCTAGTCACTAAACACACACTGTCAGCCAAACACCCATACACACTCACCACCAACCAGATGCTAGCCACACACAGCGGCAGCCAAATGCCACTCAGAGATCACCATGAAGCTCCACACCACTTTCATTTCTAAAACACTCCCACAATGAACAGGTTACACTGACAAAGCACAGACAGAAAAAAAAAATCCAACTAAAATCCGCCCATTTCTTTCAAATAGAAAGAAACAACCTATTGGTTGAACGTGAAATACCAACTATGACTGCATATACAACAGGTGTAACTAAGCACAACAAACTACTGTGGATCAGGTATCTAAACAGAAAATGTATTCCAATACAGACCACAGTTAGTTCCCTTTAACTTCCATAGTTGCTCCTAGTACTTGGGTTGTATATGATAAAACATATGAGCATACATAGGCCAGGATTAAAAGGACCTTTTGGGACAATATACACAACTCTCATTTTTTACTCCTCTTCGGACACAGACGCTACATCTCCGACAAGGAAAGTCTTTTTTGGGTTTTGGAGGAATGTATTCAGGAAAGTGGTGATCTTTCAATGTAGCTACATCCTCTACTACTCTGACTCTGGGAACACTTGCCTGCTCGACTGCAACAATGCTGTCTATTACAGACTGCTGAAACTGTCTAAAACTCGTCTTGGGTTCTGGAGAACAATCTTTGAAAACAACATATGCATTGAAGAATGGCAAATAAAACAAATGAACAACCAAATTCTTGCACAAGATATATGACTTGGAGCAGCATTATAATGCTCCAACCTTTGATCTACTCTATCTACACCTCCCATGTGGAGTGGAAATACATGAGGGGATACAGGAATCATATGTACCTGCTAATATACTTAATTCTTTTTTTTATACCTGCTAATATGCTTATAAAAACTCCACAAAGAATCTTTGAGATACTCATCCTTTCACTTTGCCACTGGGGTTCATCCAACAATGTGAAACCTTGAAATTCGAACCCCAACACCTGTACCAGCAGTTCATGAATTCCAAGAACATTTGGCTCGTACTCATAAAACGTCTCAAGCAAACTTAACACAAGCTAAAAGTAGATATGAACAATAACGGGACAAGCATCGATGTCCAGGGGAGCACTTACAAATTGGGGCCTTTGTTTGAAGGGTTGGAATAAATTCCAACCAAAGTTTGTGTGTACATTTTCCATCATGAAAATCATAAACCTAGTAGCTGTCAAGTTGAAACTCCCAACCACCTTACCTGCACATCCAGTATTTCATGTAACCTCAGTAAAACCAGACAATTACAACACTTGTTACATTAACCCACCTCCTCCAATCCAAGTAGGAGATCACCCGGAATATGAGGTAACACTATCCTGGTTTCATAGAGGATCAAGGGATGCCTTTATTACTTGGTTGACTGGATAGGATATGGACTGAAAAATAGATCATAGGAACTGGTAGACCATGTGCTTTCTTGATGAATAGTGGTCAGCATGCGGATATCTCTACTGTCGGAAAATGTAAAAGCAAGAAAAATTCACTACCAGAATCTTCAACATGATCCCCTGCCTCAGATGCAGTCAGTCTCAGAGTAATGTTCAGAGGCAGATTCAAAAAGCAAACAAACAAACTGCTGTGCAGTTTGCCTACAAGCAGCCACAATGCCTACTGATAAAGCCCAACCACAAAACAACAAAGAACACTCTGTAAATAAATTTGAACACAACAAACTGTGACTGTATCATGCAGTAAATATAACTTTTGACACATAATGACATAATGATCCAAACCACACATTCAACGTTATACACCAAAAAATACCTCTCTCTTGCCACAAACAGCTAGACTGAGGATCAACTGCACCTACAACAATATCAAACTAGAAAGTAAAAACAAAAGAAAATTAAACACAAAACAACACAATACACATCTTACACAAATTCAAACTGAATTCCACACACAATAAAACAAGAGTTAAATATGCTGAAGTTATCACAACAGTTAAAAAACACATTCATGCATGCCAATGATACACATTTGAAGTATACAGTACTTTTCTTACCAAATGCATGCAGCCACACAAACTGCATAACTACCAATGCCAAAACTGCAAGTAGAAGTCACCACAGGAAATCATAAGCTTTGAACTACAATAAAAAGAAGACGTAAAACATATAGGGGCTTATTTTGATGTTGGTCAGAATTCCTTCTGCACAACACGACTCGGTCCTGGGACCGACCAACACCCGGTTGTCAGTCCCGACCGACTCATTTCAATGTGACGGAACACAGTTCGGTGGCATGCTCCCTTTCCTCAATCGGAGCTCATGTTATGGCCGTAAACCAGCCGCAACAGAAGCTCTCTCTGAGGAAAGGGAGGTGCAGTTCATCACTGCACCCGTGGCAGGCACCACAAGGTTCCTGCCACAAGGTGCAGGGATCAACAAGGAGGCACCATAGGTATCCTCTCAACCTCCAAATGGAGGTAGTGCGCCAAAGGGGGCCATGCTGGGGGCCCCCAAACACACCTTACAACATGGTTTCCATGTCGAAGAGGCCGGCCTAAAAACTATGTCGGAAACCATACATTGTAATCTCAAGAGCAGAAAGGCCCACCCTTGAGATTACTAGCTGGCTTCTGACTGGCCGACAGGCTCTCTGAGCCCATTGGAAGCCAGCCAGAATGACCGGCCAGCTTACATTCTGATCGCCTCTATCATAATGAGGTGGTCGAAACCAAGCGACCCATTACTGAGAGGCCCTAAAGGCTCCGACCACAGGTTGGAACCTTTACGAGCCACATCGTAATCCGCCCCATAGTTTACAAATGCAAATTTTGACAAGAAATAAAATGTAACATTATAAAACCCAATAAAGTCTGCCCGAGGGGCACATCACTGTCACAACTGTACAATCTGCCCCCTGGGGAGACAAAAAAAGGCAAAGAAATTGGTTCTCCAGAGGGGAGTGACCCTGACTCCATTCACCAGCCAAATGCAATCCAGACACCAGTTTACACACACCACCAGCCAAGCGCTAGCTAAACAGCCAGATGCATGTCAGTCCACACATACCACCAGCCAAACTCAACTTCACCACATAAAAACATGTTCTCTGGTGTATTGTGGTTGTCTGTAATTCCCGTCAGGGGATAGGCCTAAAAAAATCTGATTTGCTGCCACATGGGAACTGAAAATAAATGACATTTGTGGGGAATACTGGGAAGTGCCCCTTACTGTAGGGTGCGCTTCCCTAAAATCTATTGATAAAAATTCCCTGGTGTCTAGTGGTTTTTAGCTCCACTTGGGACAGATTGACCTGATACATGGCTGACTTGCTTCGGTAGAGGGACACGGTCAAAAGATGTCCAATATTTTTAGGAAGCAAGTCATAAAAAGAATTTTTTATTTCCCTGGTGTCTAGTGTTTTTCCACTCCCCCCTTCCCCGGACAGATCAGCCTAAAAACAACCAATCTACGTCCGTTAGATGCAGGAACAAAGGAAAATTGTGCTCTTCAAGGAAAGTGATCCTTGCCCAAGTGGTCGCTCCACATAAATAAACAAGTCCTTGGTGTCTAGTGGATTTCCACACCCTGGGGGGCAGATCGGCCTAAAAAATGGCTAATCTGCCTCCCTCCAGGGGAGGGCGCAGAAAATGGCCAAAAGATGGTCTTTTTTCAAAAAGGCAGCAACCCTTGCCCAACGGGTGCTTCCACCACTAAAAAACATACTATCCTGGTGCCTATGTCGCGGTTGCCGATCCTGGGGGCTGTTACAGACTACAAACATGGTTGCCGCACAGGGGCATGAGCAGCGGCCGACCAGACAGGCCAACGCGCAGCCACCTCCGAGGAGTGATGCTTTGCGTTCTAGCTGCGGGAGAGTGCAACTTACCTTCCAGTTCTTCGTAGCTCTTCCGGGGCATCGGGTTTCCTCATCGCATCCTGCTTAGTACCAGTGTTATTCTTCTACCTAGACCTCCAACTCCTCTCCTCAGTGTTCATGTTCCGCGTTCCTCCTCTGTTAGTGGACTCCGTTTTCCTGGACGACTTGGTGCCTACAAAATAATAGAAGACAAGAAAGCCTGCATTTCTGTATTAACGGTAACAGCACTTTGCGCTGACATTCATTTTCATATTATGTGCTCCTACGTATACTTATCTGATCCAGTGTTCCTGATGCTGTGGTCATCCACTCTTTCTGTCTGGGCGGCTACCTATTACAAAGCAGAAAAAGGGACATTAGTTACTTACACCTGAAGTTAAGGTGACACCCTTCAGTTTGACCATTAGAAAACATTTTATTTTGGACTTACATTGCTCATACAGAAGATTCGTGGCAAGGTGGGCTCAATAGAATAAGTATTTCTACTGTTTCATTCCATGTATATTAGTCTCCCTCTTACTAAGTAGTTTACATTGTTTTTCCCCTAGATCCAGACATAGGCCTAGCAATCTCAGTCATTTGCATGATTTAGAAGAAGGAAAGTCTAAGGTATGAGATAGCCCTTTAAGAAAGAAATAGGAATAGAAGGGGTACCTTTCTACATACTTATCAGTTCTCTGTTCTTCTCTCTGTCTACAGCTTTTAAGCCCTTTCGCTGCCTAGTTTTGTTGCAGCCTGGGCTCGACGTAGGACCCTTATCTGTCCTTGCTTTGTTTCCCTTCTTCTCCGGGCTACCATTGTCACTTTGACCTTTGGTGCAATAGGTGATTTAGGGAAGTTGTGGATCTTTCTTCATGTCCATGACGTTCCTGCGGAAACATAGATGAGACTTGACACCTAGTGGTGCATTCTTGCTGCGTGATCATGGTCCCACCTGTGATCCCGGATGTATGACGTTAGAACGCATACATTGACAACGCGTACCTTTACAACGCGTTCGTAACAACAAAAGTTGTTACCACGCATTGCGTTGGGGGGCGCAAAATTGATTATTTTAATTTACTATTCCAACACCAGTCCCCGTGGATAGTAGGGAATGTGTTGGGATAGTAAATTAAATCATTTACTATCCTTGAGCGCCCCCCAGTGCAATGCGTGGTAACAACTTTCGTTGTTACGCCCGCGTTGTAAAGGTATTCCGTGGTAATGCTTGCGTTCTAAACGCTGCATACCGTGATCCCGCAGCATGAATGCACTTTAGAGAGATACAGGGGGAAAGGAAAAACGTTCCTTTCTTCTGGTGTCTCTTCTGCTTCCTAATCCCCCCCAGGTGAGAGGACTTACCTGAATGCACTTCTTTCCCAACTCACTGGAAGTTTATGGCTTCCGGCGTGTCCCCGGCACCTGTTGATGATGTTGGCGCACAGTGCATGTTCAAACATTATTAGAACACTGGAGGAGGGGTGGGTGGTAGCAGCGGAAATGTTCCACTGCCATCCCTGATGAGATTTTGTGGTGGGGGCCCACGGGGGATCAACAGTGCCTCCCCAGCAGGTGGGTGCTAGGATGTGCTGAACACGTCCTCAGTACCTGAGCACCAGTGCTCAGGACGTGTCCAGCACATCCTTAGCACCCAAGAGGGTAACCTTTTCCTTGTTGAATGCCTTTGGAGGCCCCTTTGCCATCTGACTGCTTAATAGCCCTATTGATTGATTGTGAACATTGGTCCCACAGCAGGACAAAGAGTAGGGTATGTGGAGGTCTTTCTGTCCTCTAGCAGCATAGCCATCTGGTCTGTGCCCAGGAACATAATCAAATTCAAAGAGTCCTACCCTGTCACAGGTAAATGTTATCTGACACCTGGACAGGACCCTTCTTTGTTAGTCAAGAAGGCACCAATCCCAGTAGGAGAGGAGCGGACCATAGAGGAGAGGTTGTTTATTTCCCAGACCATACCTCTGGGGTGGGCACACAGGCTCTGCAAATGTGCAGAAGGGGATTATCATCTGAATTTAGGCAGAAAGGGGGATGTGGGATTGTTTGCAGTAGGACCCACAGAAAGTGCTGCGAAAGTTGGTAGGGTAACCCGGGGGAACTTTATCACATGAGTTGGGGAGAAGTCTAGCATTACCTCCACCCACAGGCTGGTGCCAGGTATAAATGTGATGCACACAGTGCCCTCCTGAGAGCATCCTCTAGGCTTGTGGTGGAAAAGAAGAGGCCTGAATCTGCTGTATGTGACCTAAGAAGAGCCTAGAAGACTGGACCTGCTTTCTCTCTTGTTCCAGGACAAAAAAGTAGACTCCAAGGGGCATAAGCCGATCTCCTGTTCAAGCTACAGGGACACAACAAACTACAAGAGGCCTTTCTTTCAACATCTCAGCTGATCAGCTCCAACTAGACCTGTAATGGACCCAGCTGCTGGCCTCTGCTGCAGTGAGTCTTGACCCCCAAATGCTTTCCACAAGGTCCTGGACACCTGGCTGGTGTCAAAGTCTACCCTACCTAACATATCCTGAAACCTGGGACTTAGAAATGTTTTGGCTTCAAAGACCTCCGAAGTACTGGGGCCATCCTGCCAAGCTTATGCAACAAAGGTACATTGAAGCTGAGCCAAAGATTCAGGTTGATTCTGCTTTTAGCTTTTCCACAGCAGCAAATCCAATTCAGTGGGACTACACAGAGAAGGTATCCCGCCTTGCGGATCTTTCTTCGGCTACAATCTTCAGTCTTGCCCTGCTGAAAGAATCCGAGCTCCAACAAAAGTGACTGAGGTTTCAATGTAATATTTAGCGGATAGATCTATGTGCCTCCATCAAAATGATGGAGGCACCTGTCAAACGTATCTTCCTTTTATTTTCAACAATAAAATCCCAAAGCTGGATTTTATTTTTGAAAAAATTAGCCCCATTAAGGAGGGCATTAGGCATTTTCGACTGCACTTTACCACTAGGGGGTTCCCTGTAGTGACAGGCTGTGAAAACGATGGCTTATGTCCGGCCATCTAAATTAGGTGGGATTACATAGAGGTCAGACATGGAGTAGACACTGCCATTTTTACATCTAATTTTCGCCCACATTTAAATTCGGTGGGCAGACCATACTCCTAGCAGTAAGGATAACCTGCCACAATGGAGCCCTTGTAAATATTCACTGGGCCAAGGCACTGTGTTGAACCTGGTTTTGGCATCTGACCTCTGATCCATCGCAGTCATCCTTAACTTGTACCTAAGTACAGGTCAAGTGCAACCAGATTCACTGTAGACAGCCACTGGGGCGTTGAGGTGTGCCTGGCCCTTCCTGGATGACTCAGTGGTGAACCGAATGGGATTTGGCTGCATTTAAGGTAATGGGAGGAGTTTTCCTGTCACCTGAATGGGGCCTGCCCCTCTTGCACAATGCTGTCTCCACCCCCTGTGGTCATAATGCATCAGTGAAGACAGAACTAGTTTGGACTGAGCTCAGACACCTTGCACAAAGACAAAATGGGGTATAAGTTGTATACCTTAAACCCTAGGACTTTAGATCACTTCTGGAATCAAGAGAAACCTTTGTCAAGGAGAAGAGCTGAAGAGCGGTGAGGAGGAGTACTGCCCCTTTGCTGTGTGCTGTGTAGGGTTAGTACCCAGTTGCAGTTTCTGCCTAAGAAAGGACAAAGACTGGAACTTTGATGTGAACCTGCTTGAAGAAGAATCTCCAAGGAACTGTGTGTGCTGGCCTCCTGTTCTAAAGTCTCAGGGACACACAGACGTCACCCCAGCTCCCCTTAACTCTGCTGCTGAGAGTTCTGACCTGTCTGGATGTGCCTCTTCCAGTTCTGGGCCTCTGAAGGGTTGCTCCCGCTGTTGGGGGCTGGAAGAAACCTGAAGAACCTAAGCAATCGATACATCACCCTCCTGCAACTGGTTTCCAAAAGCAGCACCGCTGTGGGAGAAGAATCTCAACGCATCACTGTACCGCTGCAGAGATGATGCAGCGCCTGTCGTGGCTTCAAGAACCAACAAATCGTGGGATCACAGCTGAAAAAAATTATGCAGCACCACTTGCCACCTCTGCATCAATCTCCAGCGCATCCCGGATTTCCACGCATCGCACCTGTGCAGCAAGTTTTCCCGATACATTACCCACAGACGAGAACTGTCTTGGAGTGGACGCATCACTTCCCCCTACTGTATGGATTTGACGCATCACTTCTACTGCATGCAGCAAACATTTTGCATCTTCTCTCTAAGGACTCAGGCTGAAACTGACGCATCTCTTTGTTTCTCGACGCTTCCCATCTCTGCGTCTGTTTGGAATTGTGAATTCTGACACATCTATGGGTACCTTGTGTAGAATCACGCATCAATAGCATTTTATGGACCCAGTTTCTTAAAACCTTTGAAAAGTCATATTCTTATTACATGCATGTTGGATTTTTGTTGTTTGGGTCTTGTTGAGTTTGGATGAAGATTCTTTATTTTTTTAAACTGGTGTGGTGCCCATTTGGGGTGTCATCACTGTATTACTGTGTGTTTTGGTTCAAATACTTTACACATTACCTTTGGGATAAGTCTCTCTGCCCGTGACAAGCTACCCAGAGGGTGAGCAGAGGTTATCTACAGTGTGACCCTGATACCCTGACTAGAAGCAAGGGTCCTTATTTGGACACAGGTACCTACCTCTGCAAACTAGAGACCCCCCATTTCTAACACGCTGACATTACAGATTCCCACTGGAAGCATAGGAGACAGCAGGTTAGTTATTTCCCTGCCATCTGGTGGGGTTTTGTGGGGCCAAAATGTCTTCCCAGGTCTCAGGGAGGCATTGCTGGTAGGAGAGACTCCCCCCTTCAACTATGCCTTCCTGAAATGGTTTAGTGGCTGTGGATCACGGTTGCACCGCATCCCACAGACAGGAAACCCACTAGCCCATCAGTGACCTCTGTCTGTGGGGTAAGCCCTTGTGGTGAATGGGCAAACCCCCACCCTCCATGGGGAGCCCATATTTATTTTTTAAAACATGCTTTTTCCAGAAGTTGAAAAAAATGCAATAAAGAAAACAAAACTGTGAAATTTTCAGGGAGTCAACCCTCCTGGCACAGGGGTCGACCTCCTGTTGGCCAAATTTGTTTTGGGGGAAATGTGTGTTTTCCCTGGGGGGGCCCATCACAGCCCCCAGGGGAAACCACACATTCCCCTACCCCCAAAAAATTGTTGGATAGTGGGGTATGCCGCAGCACATTAATCAACCTCCTTTAGTAAAATGTTACATGTTTTTTTTAATTCTATTTATTTAACATAGCTCCTAGTACCAAGTCACAGTAATCAATGAGCAATAAACAGATTAGAAGATAACATCGTGGTGATCGGCAAAAATAGCACAGCAGTGCACAAATGGAATGAACAGTTGCATGGTTACTCCTCAAACCCACCTCCCTCATCTCTGTACTTTCGCCATTGCCCGCAAATCTTTTTCCATTTCTTCGTACATCCCCTACTCTTATATATGGTTTCCTCGGCTCGCTGGCACCAGTCTAGGTCCCTCCTCCACTGTTCCCATGACGGGGGCATCTGTGAGCCCCACCCTCTGGTGATGTTTCTTTTTGCTATCCCCACCGCTAGTGCCAACCAGAGTTCTGTGTGTCTTGACCAATCTGTGTCTCCCTTAATCATCAATAACAACCACCTCGGCTCCAGTGGAACAGATTCGCCCACAACCACCGACATTGTGTCTGGCACTTTGGTCCAAAAAGGAACTATAGTGGGGCACTCCCATAATATGGGATAGAAGGTGCCTTCCCCCTGACAACCCCTCACGCAAAGGGCCAATGGACTCCTGCCCCATTTGTATAGGTGTGTGCAAGGGTAGTATATGCGGTGGAGTATTTTCAATTGGACCAATCTGAACCTAGGATGGATTGCTATCTCACTCAGGCTCTGTATGGCGTCTTGCCAATCGTCGTCTTCAATGGTACCTATGTCACGAGTCCATGTCTCTCTGAGTTTCACCAGTGAGTCAGGCATATTGTTTATGAGTTTCTGGTAGATGGTGGTCATGGGCTTCTCTAGTATGGGATCTAACAATAGCCTATCCTCCGGGGGGAATACTCTGGAATAGAAGAGTCTTTACCTGAGTGGAAACAAATGGCGTGTGTAAGGCGTAGGTAGTGGTAGTGTTGTGAATCGTGGAGGTTGTATTCCTTCTTGAGTTAGGCAAAGAAGCGGGGTGGAGAACCCTTCCAAACGTCATCCAAATAGCCTATCCCAATCATATCCACCCCCAAAGCCAGTCAGTCATGAAACCTCTTGCTGTTGATCTCCAAGCCAAAGGGGGGCTCTGCCAGTCAATCTGACCGTCCACCAAAGGAACCTGTTTGACTCCCTCCAGCACTGGACCACCACCCTAGTGTGCGCGGGCCACTCTTTCCCAACTCTCCGAGCATAGAGAAAATGCTCACAGTTTCTTTTGGTATTGCCAATCTGTCCACTGTGTAGGCCAGTTCAGAGCTATCCTTATACACCCAGTCATTGACCTCCACATTGATGAGCGAGATGGGACAGTACGAGGAGCATTGATCCTGTGGTTTTCCGGCTTTGTGAATAATCACTATTGTAGCTTCCCGTTGATCGGGTGGGAGCATACACATCTCTCGAGATTCCGAGAACATCTGAATAAGGAGTTTGATGATGACATTTGCCTGCCTCTTATAGATTTCTATCGGGAGCCCATTGGGCCCAGATTATTTCCCGGACTGGAGTGAATGAAGGGCCTTACTAATTTCCTCTCCCGTGAGGTCCAGTCACTCTGCTCTTGGGACAGATGTTGCAACCGAAAATCCTGCAGGAATTCAGCACAGTCGCTCTCAGTTCTAGCGCACACTGGTGAATAAACCCTTTCAAAATGAGACACGAACGCCTCCGCTATGGCCATATTGTTGGATACTGGGGACCCTGACCCGTCAATCACCTCCGCCACACATGAGCACTCCCTATCTCACCGCTCTAGCCAGGCCAGCAACTTGAGGGATTTATCTCCCACATCGTACAGCCAACTTTGTGTGGCCAGCGCATAAGCCCTTGCATCCTTTTCTGCTAGTGAACGAAGCTCCCGTTGTTTGAGTTTCAGTCTGTGACGGAGATCAACGGGAGATGCTGTACCG
The DNA here is from genome assembly GCF_964263255.1 of Lissotriton vulgaris. Taxonomy (NCBI): domain Eukaryota; kingdom Metazoa; phylum Chordata; class Amphibia; order Caudata; family Salamandridae; genus Lissotriton; species Lissotriton vulgaris. The sequence continues at coordinate 175,146,731 of NC_141700.1, read as the reverse complement.
GCTTCCCGTTCCAGTTGCTCAATGTCTTTTTCAATTTGGCTGATCCGCAAGTGCTCCTTCTTCTTTTGGGTGCCAATCAATGCCTGTGCCTGACCTCTCAACACCGTTTTGTAGGCTTCCAACAGCGTTACATGGGAGGCTTCTGAGCCCCAATTTTCCTCAAAGTAAAGCCGCAAGCCCTCTCAGAGTTTGTCTCCAATAGGCAGATCACGAAGGCACCACAGGTTAATCCTCGGGAAGGAGGCCTTGTTGATGAACGGGCCCTAAAGTGTAACCCCAACCGGCGCGTGGTCTGAGATCCCACGGCCAAGATGCGGGGGTCAGTAAAGGCTCCCATCTGGTTGTAGCAAGCAAAAAAATAGTCAAGTCTGGAAGATGTCGGGTGTCGGCTGAGTAAAAAGTGTATTGCCTACTAGATGGATGGTGTGTGCGCCACAGGCCGCTGAGGCCCATCGCTGTGACAAAGCCCTATAGACCCCGTTCCCCCCTGTAACCAAACCCATCCCCTGACCTGTCTATAACAGCTTTCATTACCGCATTCGTGTCACCCGCCAACAGGAGGAGCCCTGGGGAAGATCTGCCAGGAATGAGCCCAGCAGTGGAAGCATAGATGAGTGTAGGCCCGGCGGGATAAAACAGGAGGAGAAGACTACTGTGCAGCCCTCCCACTTCACTGCAGCCACGACAAGGCAGCCCGCATCATCAGACCACGTGCCCAGCAGGACTGCTGGTAGGGCGTTGCAGAACAGGATGCCCACCCCCCTGGAGCCTGACGTGAACCCTGAGTGGGCAACACATTTATAGCCAAAGTGATCAAGGGCCTTACATCTGTTTCCACACAGTTGCATCTCTTGGATGACAACCACATCTGGGGAATGTCATTTAAGGTATTGTAACATTAGAGTCCTCTTGATTTTGTTACCCAGCCCGTTCACGTTCCACGTCCATATAGTACAGTTAGTTTGGTCACCCATTACAGTCAAAGAGGGTTAAAAGCATCGGATAGGTAATTGGACCCTTTGTGTCATCAAGCAGAATACCACATGTCAAAGGACTGTTTTGGACTCGAGCATAACGTTCAAACGCCCCCTTGGCAACGCCCCCCACCCTGCCTCCCTGCTAGATGGGTCCCCAACCTCCCACCTTGTGAAATGCAGAGTGCCTGTCACCCCATTGTATCCCCACACAACATGTAAGAGGAAACATGAACTTGCAGTCAGCCAGAAGAATTATACAAAACTAGCGAATGTCCCACCCCCATGAAAAACTTTTTTAGGGCAATCCAGTGGAACGTTACGATGGCCAGCCCCCAGCTGGTGCCGCCCCCTGTTAAAGTCGTGCACCTCCGATGGCCTCCATCCCCTGAAGCAGCAACAGAGGAGTCCAGTAGTTCTCACCTTAAGAGGCTCTGTATGATTCCACCATCCCTCTCCCAACCATACCTCCATGTTCTTTAGGATACCAGGACAGGGGAAAGGAAATACCCAGTGGCTTCACAACACCAAATCACTTCATGACTCTATTTTCTGGGTCCTGACTGCCAGCTAGGGGTCTCTCAGCGTTGTCAGTGTCCTGCTCGTTGGGTCGCAGGTGATTCAAAGAAATAGGCATTAGGCCCATCCATGATTTTGAGACGAGCAGGGAAGAGCATCATGTATTTCACCCCTTGTTCCCTGAGGGCTCTCTTCATCACCTCGAAGGATAGATGTTGGCGCTGGACGGACAAGGGGAAGTCTGGGTAGAACCAGATCGTGGCATTCTCAAGGCGAAGGTCTCCTGTCGACTACGCCACCTGCAGGATGGCATCTTTGTCACGAAAATTTAGAATGCGGGCGATGATGGTGCGTGTGGGGGCCCCTAGCTAAGGCTTACCTCCCAGCGCCCGATGAGCGCATTCAACTGAGAAGAAGTTGGATAGGCATTTGGGTTTTAGATGGTTTAATATCAGATCTTTAATGAACCAGTCCACAGCCGGCCCTTCCAGACCTCCCAGATCCCCCACCAGGCAAATGTTGCTGCGCCTGGTCCGCCCTTCCTGATCCTCGAGTTTGGCGAAGATGTCAGCTTGATTTGTGGTGAAGGCTGCCACTTTTTCTTCAAGTTTTGGGTTTTTCGACTTTAGGCCCCCGATGCCCGATTCTGCTGCTGCCACTTTTGTCTGATATTTTCCTGAAGTCCGCCCGTAGAAGGTTGACCGCCTCTGTCACAGAGTCTAGTTTGGGCTCTAATGTTCCTCTGAGGTCGCGAATCGCTGCCATTATGTCCCTCAGGGATGGGTTGGGGCCAGTGGCTCCCACCTGGAGCCCCGTTGTCCTTGCCCATGGCCAACGTGTATCTGTCAATCTGGTTGGTCTGTCCCTGGCCCTGTGGTCTGTTGTGGCCCATGTCCCAGGGTATAGCACCCCCTGGCAAGACCTGGGCAAGATGCGAAGGTGGGAGAGACCCTTCAGGTGAGCAGATGCAGCTTAGCAATGAGGAGAGACACCAGTTCCCCAACCACACCTCCGGCCCGGTTGCAGCCCCAGACAGCGTATGTGCAGCAGGCAGTCCCCTCAGGGCTCATGCCCGTCACTCCAAATGCCTCCTCCAGTGACTTACAATGCTGCCCACTGCTTACAAAACAGGGAGCACCAGGCCCTTCCTCCTCGGATCACAGCCTGCTGTCCCAGGTAATTCCAGGTCTCCTCATATACTCAGGCCCGCGCTGGTTCTCACTTCGGGGGGAAGGGCAATGCCACGATCGGCTGGATCAATTCCCGCTCTCTTGGGACGGGCTTGACTCACCCCCACTGATCAGTATTGTCAATTGGGCTGCTGCCTCCTCCGCAACCGGCCCCGCCGACTCAGGCCGCCCACTGCCATCTGTTCTCTCTCACGGCCTCGCCATGCCAAGCCTGCACTCACCGGATACCCTGTTGGGGGTCGCCTCCCACAGCGTATTTGCTGCCGCTTGTCTGGGATCCGTGGTGTGATATGCAAGCGAGCCCCAAGGCCAATGTCGACGGCCTCAATTCCGGCTGTTACGGCATCAGGGCGCCATTTTGTCGGTACGGGGAGAGCCTTGCCACTCGCGATTCTCCGGCGTGGGCGGTTAATGCCGGCCACTCCAAGCGTCCTCGGCCGGCCCCATTTTCAGTGCAGCAGAGCTCCGATTTTCATCCCGAATTGCCCTAGGATAATGACGGATGTTGGGTCTATGTGCCGACCGCTAGTGGAGCTCTAGTAACTAGTGGCCATCTTCCGCGGCTGCAAGCCACGCCCCCAAAATGTTACATGTTCAAGATACATTGTTTAGTATAGAAATCTGCAGAAAATGCAGGGTTAATAGGTTATGTGGCATTTTCTTTTAATATACATGTGTCCCATGGGAGGGCCATAGTGCCCCACTGGGGAAAACATACATTCATACATATTATGCCACATAATCTATCATCTCTGCATAATCTGCAGATTTATATACAAACATATATTTGTAGCTCAAACAGAACAAAAGTTACAAAAAATGTGGCGATGTGTTCGCACGCAGCTGAAGACCCTGTAAAAAGGTTGACAGGTCATCTTTCAGTTGCTTATTTCTGTATTTGGTTGCTATACTGGTGCTAATGAGGTGAAATCTTTGTCCAGGCACCCTTAGCATCTTTTCAAATCACAAAATAATGAAGCAATACTGTCAAATAATTGTGCTGCATGATTTGCCTTTTCTTGCTGCATAATTTAATAAACTCTGTCACATAATTTTGTGCTCTCCTGCCGCATAATTGCCACCCTGTTCAACATCTACATGACTCCCCTCACAGACGTAGTCAGATCCCACAAACTCAAAATAATCTCCTATGCATTCAAATGATCCTCTCGCTCACCAAGGACCCCTCCAACACCAAAACCAACTTCTGTAAACCATGACCAAAGTAAATAAATGGATGAGAGACAACTGCCTCCAACTCAACTTCAACGTAACTGAAGGACTGATCTTCTGGAAGAACACCTCCACATGGGACCACAGCTGGTGGCCTGCAGAACACGAACCTACACCCACACCAATTGACCATGCAAACAACTTTGACATCATCCTCGACAGCCGACTGACCATGAAATGACAAGTCAAATAAGTCCCCTCCTCCTGCTTCTTCACACTTTGCATGCTCCACAGAATCTGTAGATGGATCTCAACCAACACCAGAAAACTTGTCACTCAGGCCCTCATCAACATCTGCCTCGACTAAGGCAACACCCTCTACACCGGCATTTCCACCCAACTGCTCAGACGACTCCAGACCATACAGAACCCCACAGCCAGTCTCATCCTAGACCTCCCCAAATGAAACCACATTACCCCACACCTTATAGACCTCCACTGGCTCCACATCCAGAAGGGATGCCAGTTCAAGATCGTCACACACACCTACAAAGCCCTTCACGGCCTTGGACCTGCCTACATCAATCATCAACAAAGCACCCAGATACCCCTAGGGGTGACAGTTTTGTGCTCTACAAATTCTGATTGATTTATTGCGGGCAATAGAGCTTGCATGAAATTGTACATGCTGTGTGTGGCCACTGCTGGTTATGTATGCAGCTTGATAGATTATATAGGGAAGGACTCTGCTCTAAACTCTCTAGGTTGCCCTCCCATGCTAGGAGTCAAGGGGAAGATTATATAGCAGCTTGTCCAGTCACTCGTTCACAAACCTTAGAACCTTTATGTGGACAACTTCTATACTGGAGTAGAGCTGTTCAGTGGCCTGTATGAAGCTGGCACTGTGGCATGTGGTACAGTTTGTTATTGCAGCAAACGATTCCTACTTGTTTGTAAGAATCTCTAAAAGTCCCAAAGTACTGCATTGTGTTCTAATGAACTGCTCTCAGTCAAGTTTTTTGATAGGCGAGATGTGTACCTGCTCAGTAGAACTCATGCTGAGAGCACTCTCCCAGTCACGGTTTGGGGTCAGATGGCCAAAGTTGACAACCCCACCCATAACCTTGATTACATTAAGTACATGAGCGAAGTGGATAAGAATGACCATTTTCTTCAGCCATATAATGCAAGTCATAAAACCTGCACTTTGTATAGTAAGCTGTTTACCCACCCAATCCAGATAGCAATATACAATGCGTATGTTGTTTATCATCAGACGTCCACGGGAAGTCCCATGTCTTTTCTTGACATTCAGTTGACCATCACTGAAAGTCCTTACTGCTAAAGTAGCACCAGCCTCCACTTCATATGCTGTGTTGTATGTGGCAAGAATACAGGATCGACAGCTTGCCAATCGCATTCCTGCAACAGCCAAAAAGACTCAAACTTGTCGTTGTTGCAGAGTCTGCTCTAAGCAAGGAAAGAGGCCGTCATTGTTACTGTCCCCAGTGCCCATCTCAGCCACCCCTGTGTTTTCCTATTCTCTTTATGTTATACCATACAAAGGTGAAGTATTGGGAAATTTACTTAGGAGGACCTGCCCTAACATAAACCTTTCAGTGGTTGTGCATAGATTCATACCTTACATAGACCACCATTTCCCTAGGCAAGCAGCCATAGCATTTGTTTTCCTCTACATGTCTATGGCCGGCTCATCACCTTTATCTGCCATTAGAATGTGGCAGGTGTTCTGTTCCCCATATGACAAGTGCATTTAGGTCACCATCCTGCACATAATGGTGGACAGAACATAAGCCATGTTGTCACCGAGAACCTGTGTGGCAAAAAAGTAAAGTATTTAGTAGATTTTAAAGTGCTCTTTAGCTAATGTAGGCAACCTTCCCCAGCATGTTTGCCTTTAGTTCCAAGGTTAGATATAATCACTTAGTTCGAGGGCTGTGGGCCTTGCAAGGGGTCTAGGACACCCCCAATTTGCATCCACAAACTGGAAGGAGTTGGATTTAGCACAGTGTGTGTGTTGAAGGCACAAGAAAGACACATTTTCTTGAGCTTCAGGTAGCTAGCAATGGAATGCATAAGCACAGATTGACTTGGCAAGTATACATGATAAGTCAGGACTTTGAAGGGGACAGAGACATGAACAGGTAAGAAAAGCTTAAGCTAGGTGTGCTTTGACGGGGATATCATGTAGGTAGAAGGCAGATTGTCATGGCAGAACAGATACACATGCCATCACCACCAGCTGATCCGCGCCGCCAAGAAAACAGCATTCAAGGACCGGTTGGACAACAACGCACACAACTGCAAGGAACTCTTCAACATCGTCAAAGAGCTTTCCAACCCCAGCGCAGGAAACAACAACATCACCCCATCGCAAGACCTCTGCAACTCCCTGGCTTCATACTTCCACAACAAGATCGCGGACATACACAACAGCTTCAACAACCAACCAACGCACACCATGACCGAACAACCACCCCCCACCACCACCCTCCACGCCTGGACCCCGATCAGCACCGAAGACACCATCCGCACGATGAACTCCATCCACTCCGGATCACCGACCGACCCCTGCCCTCACCACGTCTTCAACAAGGCCGACGCTGTCATCGCACCCCAGCTGAGAGACATCATCAACACATCCTTCGACACCACCATCTTCCCCGAGAGCTGGAAACACGCCGAACTCAGCGCTCTACTCAAGAAACCAACAGCGGACCCCACCGACCTCAAGAATTACCGCCCCATCTCGCTCCTCCCGTTTCCAGCCAAAGTCATCGAGAAGACCGTCAACAAGCAGATGGCCGCCTTCCTCGAGACGAACGGATCCCTCGACCCCTCACAGTCCGGCTTCCGAGCCAACCACAGCACCGAGACCGCCCTCATCGCCGCCACCGATGACATCCGAGCCCTGATGGACAACGGAGAAACAGCGGCCCTCATCCTCCTAGACCTCTCCACGGCATTCGACACGGTCTGCCACCGCACCCTAGTACGGCGCCTCAGCAACGTCGGAATCCAGGACAAGGCGCTGGAATGGATCATCTCCTTCCTCGACGGGAGAACACAGAGAGTCCGCCTACCACCGTACAAGTCAGAGGCCACCGAAGTCATCTGCGGCGTCCCCCAAGGATCATCTCTGAGCCCCACCCTCTTCAACGTCTACATGAGCCCCCTCGCGGCCATCGTACGCAAACACAACCTCAGCATTATCTCCTACGCCGACGACACCCAGCTGATCCTCTCCCTGACCAACGACCCCGCCGCCGCCAGAGCCAACCTGCACGAAGGGATGAAAGAGGTAGCCGAGTGGATGACGACCAGCCGCCTGAAACTGAACTCGGACAAGACGGAGGTCCTCATCCTGGGCTCCTCTCCCTCCGCCTGGGACGACTCCTGGTGGCCTCCCGCCCTGGGCACCGCACCCAAACCGACAGACCATGCACGCAACCTGGGCTTCATCCTGGACTCCTCCCTCTCCATGACCAGGCAAGTCAACAACGTCTCCTCGGCATGCTTCAACATCCTACGCATGCTACGGAAGATCTTCTGGTGGATCCCCACCGAGACCAGGAAGACCGTCACCCAGGCCCTCGTCACCAGCCGACTGGACTACGGCAACGCCCTCTACGCCGGTACCACCGCCAAGCTCCAGAAGAGACTCCAGCGGATCCAGAATGCCTCAGCCAGACTCATCCTCGACATCCCACGAACCAGCCACATCTCCGGACATCTGAGAGACCTTCACTGGCTCCCCGTCAACAAAAGAATCACCTTCCGCCTCCTCACCCACGCACACAAAGCCCTACACGACCAAGGCCCGAGCTACCTCAACAGCCGAGTCAACTTCTACGCTCCCAAACGCCACCTCCGATCAGCCAACCACGCCCTCGCCGCCGTCCCCCGCATCCGAAGAGCGACTACAGGAGGAAGGTCCTTCTCCTACCTGGCCGCCAAGACCTGGAACTCCCTCCCGACCGACCTGCGCCTGACCCAAGACCACCTCTCCTTCAGGAAGAAGCTGAAGACCTGGCTGTTCGAGCAGTAGCGGCTCCCCCCCCCCAGCGCCTTGAGACCCTACGGGTATGTAGCGCGCTTTATAAGTGTCACTGATTGATTGATTGATTGATTGATCGCTTCATCTTCACTAAAGGACTCAACACAATCGGCACCGCACTCACCCTGATCTGAATTGCTCCCTCAATCAACTAAGCAGATGACTCCAAACCATATAGACCACAGCAGCCAGCCTCCTCCTCAACTTTCCACCACGCACCCAAATAGCTTCACCGGCTCCCCATCCACAACTCTTTACAGACTCCTGACACGCCCAAAAAAGTCTTACACACCACTTGCAAAACATACCTCAAAACCCCTCAGATTTCATAAACCTTCCAGAAACCTTTGTTCAGGTGGACTCACACTCGCACACATTCCATGCATAAGGAGCACCAGAACAGGCAGTAGTGACTTATCCTACCCTGTTCTAGAAAGCAGGAGTGATCCCCCCTTACGGGGAACAGCCATTACAACCCAGATTTTACCACGTGTTGCTTTCACATCACATGCGTTACAACGCATCTCAAATGACATCACTGACATCCCTGATGACATCATCCTTGTGATAGTATGGCAGGCCTCCTCTCACCTTAATATAACCTTTGATACACACATTCAAAAATAGATACTAACATTTTTAAAAAACTGGAGATACCAATACCAGTTACAACAACCTATTCAGTAATTCCAACATCTACATACACATCCAATCATTCACCAACAGTTCTATATAGTCACTCATTGTACTCACTCATCATATGTACTCATATACCTATACATCCTGTTACACACCGATACTCATCCATAGAGTTACTCACACACATACTCACACATGCAAATGAACATCCGTTTACTTGCATATACAGCTATACACACACCACTACACTTACTTCTACAGAAACGTACATATACTTACTCTCTTAAACAATCACTTACAGAAACACATACTTATTTATACAGTAACTCTTCCAATCTCTCACTCTCACATATACTCATTTATGTACATCAATACTCACATATACTAGCTTTAAACATATGTAGTTATTCATAAAGATACTATTGAGACAGTCATTCACTCACTAACACACCCATACACACACTCATCCACCCATACAGTCCTGCACACATGCTGTCATCAAAACACATACAAACAGTGAGTCACTCATTCATGCATATGTGCTCTAAGTAATACCCCCACCAAACCATACAGACACTCATTCTGATACTCAAAAACCCAACTAATAACCCATATAGACACTCATGTAGCTTCTCACCAACACATGCAGCCACTTATACACAAAGTGAGACACTGATATAGATATTAATATATTTAAACATTACTCGCTAATACATGTATTCGCTAAGATACACTTAATAAGTCAGTTATACAATCAATTTTACAAAAAAAACATTAAATTTAGACACTTATTTACCCATTTATTCTTCCATCGACCTTTAGATATATATATATATATATGTATATATATATATATATAAAACTATTTATTTTTCAGAAAGACTCACATTCACTGGATGATGTCATCAGTGACGTCATCAGTGATGTTATTTGAGATGTCATCAGTGATGTCATGAGTGATGTCACTGACCATGTCATGAGTGATGTAATATGTGACGTCATCACCAAAGCATTGCGGGCGCACGAGTTGTAGTTAGCTGAACTAACTATAACGGGGGAATTTCAATGGTTTTGTATGAGTGACTATAACATGTGTGAAACCTATGTTTTTTTCAGTGAATTTCTAAGGTTTTTTAAATGCTAATTACTAACTATAACGTGGCTGAAACCTATGGTTTTTTCAGTGATATATATATATATATATATATATATATATATATATATGTATATATATATATATCCAACCAAACACTCTTCTCCAGTCAGGAAAAAGAAATCCGGGCCACTTGAAAGTGCAGAAGCGTATTTATTCAAGGCTTTCTCGACGCGTTTCGCAGTAGATCTGCTTTTTCACGAGACCGAAACCAACCAGGAAGTGCAAGTTATATACAATCACATGGTACAGTCACATGGTGTTCAAATTATATACATGGAAGACAGACTACCTGTAAATACACGGGCTGTGTCCAATGTAAACAAAAACTCGTTGTGCAATGCAACAGACATTATAACCAAAAATTACGGTGCAAAGGATAAGAGTTACAAAAGTTCTCATAAACCCCCAATGACCTTCTATATTGCCAAGGTTCTGGGTACCATGTTGGCAAAAGGATTAATGGCATAAGGAATGCAATGATTGCGCCCGAGTGGGCGTAAATGCTTCATTTGCAACGTAGTCCCGTGGTGTATACCTTATGCATTCAGGTGTAGCCCCAGTGGGCACAGTGGTCACAATTAAAAAGTGAGAGGGTTTTTAAAGGAAACCTTAGCACCTGAACAGCCGGGAATTAATTCATTCATTCGTACTGTCCATCTCAATAATTGCGCCCAAGTGGGCGAAGCCAGTTCATTCTGAAGTTCACAGTGAAGTCCATTCATACAGTGCACGTTATCCAAGGTTTGTGATTTGTGGACAGATTCCCAGGCAATTCTGTGAACCAAAGAGAGACATTTAGTGAGTGACTGTACTGTGGGTGATGAATGATAAACAATAGTTAAAAAACGGCAGACATATATACAGACAAGTTAAGCATATTAACCCAAATGCACACTCAATTCCTCATGTAAATTGTGGCCATTAGGTTGGGTTGTCCTGTACTTGATGATCAGTCTAGATTCTAGCCTTCTCATCTCTTTTATACGGTCTCCCCCCCGTTCTCTTGAGGGGACTGCTTCCAGGTAGGCATGAGCGAATTTTGCGGATCTCGCGTTCGCGAATTTTGCGGATTTGCGGATTCGCAATCCGCAAAATCCGCGAATTCCCGCGAATTTGCGGATTTTTTTTTTTTTGTGTTCGCCCGTGTTTCTGCCAGTTCGCGAGGGTTTTGTACACTTTCGCAAATTGCGAACTTACCTGTCGGGTCGCAAGTTTCGCGAACTTGTTGTTTCTACGTGTCCAGCCTGTTTGGGACACTCTTCTTCATCACTGCCACTCTCTGTCACCACTGCCACTCTCTGACTACTCATGCCACCCTCTGGCCCACCCATGCCACCCTCTGTTTCATCACCACACCCTCTGGTTGTCCAGTGTACATTATTTTCGGCAAAGCAAAGCACACCTTCCCTGCCTCAAGTGACCTGAATTAATTTGGGGCTGATTCATGTGTCACAGAATATTTTTTTAGCTGGCACCTGCTTCCTTAGTGCGCCCTGATTAGTGATCTTTTGCACTTGCTAAGTGCTTTCATTGTTGCAAAATTAGTTACAACACCTGCCCTGCCCCAACTGACAATAATGAATTAGGGGCTGATTAATGGATTTTAACTTCCAGCCTGGCTCCTGCTTGTCTCCCTTAGCTGTAATTCAGGACCTTTGTGGCATATGTGTAACTATTCTGAGGTTCAGAGCAGGGTCACATAATAGTTTCAACTGGCAACTGAACTCTGGAGGGGCCCCTCAGGAAGCACTCCAGGAAATGGCTACTAATGATGAGCCTGAACTTTTGAACCTGGTAAGTAGTTACTTTCAGTTTTGCTAAGATCGTATTTCTGCAATTTTGCACTTATTCGCGGGGCGCGAACTCACGCGAACAGTGCGAGCAGTGCGAGCAAAATCCGCTGCTCGCGGATTTGCGGATTTTGCGGGAAATTCGCAAATCTCGCGGATTGCGGATTTCCCGAAAATCCGCAAAATCCGCGAGCGGAACGGATTTTCCGCCCACGCCTACTTCCAGGACACAAAATGATAACAAATTGGCATTGCTTTTGTGGTGCGTGGCGAAATGCCTCGCAATGGGGTACTGTTTGTCTCCATTTGTTATAGCTCGCATGTGTTCTAACACTCTTTTCTTGGCCTGGTGTTTTGAGCTGCCAATGTAATGCAGCTGGCAGGGGCATTTTAAAGCATAAATCACATGGTCTGTGAGACATGTCACATGCTTGGTGATTTTGAACTTGTTGGTATCTTTGGACAGTTGTATTTCCTTTATGTTTTTACTGTTGCGACAGGCTTTACACCTGCCGCAAACGTAAAAACCCTGTACTGGGTTTCTCTGTTTGATCGTCTTGGGTAAGAGAGTCGAACAGAGAAGGTCTTTCAGGGATTTCGGTCTTCTAAATGTAAGTTGGGGGTGTTCAGAAATATCTGGAGCCAGGTCTTTGTCAAGTTTCAAAATGCTCCAGTATTTATTAAGGGCTTTCCTTACCCCCTTGGAGTCACAGTTGTAATCGGTAATAAATCTACTGATCACACCTTTGTTGGACTGGCTCTCTGGGGTGTTGGGGTTAAGGAGGCTTGTCCTATCTTTCTCTTTCGCCTTAACCAGGGCCCTGGCTATGCATTTGCGACCATATCCTCGCTCTTTGAACCTTTCGCTCATCAAGGTAACCTCCTTGTTGTAGTCTAATTGGTCAGAGCAATTTCTTTTAGCTCTGAGGAATTCTCCCACTGGGATGGAGTTGATGAGATTGGTCGGGTGACAACTTGAGGCGTGCCGTAAGCTGTTCCCGGCCGTACTTTTGCGGAACAAGGTTGTGGTAAGAGTGTTCATCTTATTTTCAACCCTGACGTCCAGGAATTCTATGGCTGTCTGATCTGTGTTACAGGTAAAGCTAAGGTTGAAATCGTTGGAGTTCAACTCATTAACGAAATCCATCGCCTCTTGCTGGCTACCCTTCCATATGACGAAGATATCGTCTATGTAGCGTAGCCAGCAAACAACCTTAGTGAGGAACGCCGGGGACTGATAGACCACCTTCTCCTCCCAAAGTCCTAGGTACAGACAGGCAAAGCTCGGCGCAAAACAAGTCCCCATCGCTGTGCCAAGCAGCTGATGGTAGACTGTTTCATTAAATAAGAAGAAGTTCTTGGTTAGGCAAGTGAGTGCCATTTCAAGAATCATCTCTGTGTGGAGAAGATAGGATATAGACCGAGTTTTTAGGAAGTGTTTACAAGCGTCAATCCCTTGCTGATGGGGGATACAGGTGTAAAGGCTGTTTACATCGAGTGTCATAAACAGCCAATCAGGATTCCAAGGCATGTTATTGATTTTTTGCAGGAAGTGGCCAGAGTCTCTAAGATATGAGGGTAATTTCAGCACCAGAGGTTGGAAGAAAAAATCCACATATCTTCAGGTGTTCTCCCAACAGCTGCCCCTGGATGACACTATAGGTCTTCCGGGGGGATTGGTACTATTTTTATGAACTTTGGGAAGCAGGTACAGGGTAGGCAGTTTGGGGTATTTATTAAGGATGAAGTTAAATTCCTCTTTGCTGATTAACTTTCTTTCCCTCCATTTGTTGAGCTGTTCAGTGTATTCTGAAACACAGGTCAGGTAAACTGCCTTATTACTTTTTTCATACTTGGCACAATCACTTAACTGAGATAAACCCTCTTTGATGTACATATCCTGGGGTAACACTACCATGTTGCCCCCTTTGTCGGATTTCTTGATGACAATAGATTTGTCATCACTCAACGTTTTAATGGCCTCAGATTGCATTTTAGTTAGGTTGTATCTTACCTGGGTCCTGGGCCTAGACAATTTGTCAAATTCTTTTACCATAGCTTTTTCAAAGATATCTATTGATTCATTAACGATTTGCGGTAAGAACACAGATTTGGGTCTAAAACCGCTCTTAACATGCAAACCAATGTCAACATCATCAGGTATCACATTAGACAACGAGTTATCGAGCGTGTCCAAGTTTCCCTCCAGTTCATGGAGTAGATGTAGCGTGTCCACATCTTCACCTGTGATACTGGTGGGTACTTGTGCAGTCTCGTGGGCCTCAGAGGAAAGTTTCGTAGCATGCCACTTTTAAGGCGCAGCTTACGAGTAAAGTAGAAAAGGTCAATACGGCTTTGGGTATAGTCAAAGGAAGATGTGGGACAGAAAGATAATCCCAAGGAAAGTACCTCTTTCTCAGCTTGTTCAGCTCCCGAGTGGACAGGTTGATGATTGTGTTGGACTCCATTATTTTCCTTTTCTCTGTCCCCTTGTCCTGGATCCCACTGGACTCGATATGTTGCTGGTGTTCATATTTGCGGTGGTTCTTCCGGCGCCTCTCCCGCCTTGACCTCGTCCTTTTCCTCCTCCGGATGGCTTGTTCTGACCCGTTAGTCTGCCTTGGGCCACCATGTTGAACTCCATTAAAATTTTCTCTTTTGGGCTCATGAGCTCCGGATTTCGTGCTGGTGCAATGCTCGGCCCAGCTGAGGCAATGGTTGCATCCTTAGGTTCAACACTTTCCTTGTTATTCGTTGCATTTGTTCCATTGAGAGCAGGAGAAGATGTAGCCTCCTGTGTGGTTTTGGATCGCAAATGATCGTATCTTTTGGCAAATGTCCATACTTGGCCGAGCTCATAATCATTATGGTCACGTATGAATTTACTCTCTTTTTTGTCACGAATTTCCTTCTCCAGCTTTTCAAGCTTGGTTTCGAACTTTGCCATTTCGCCGTCAAAGTCCTTCTCATTTTCATACAAGCCTTTTAGCTGGTTAGTGATGGCCTCTATTTCTGAAGCCAATTTCTCACAGTGTTTGTTTGCGTACTTCACTAGGATCTTAAGCATTCTTATGGAACATTCGTGACTGTTCCCCGCCCATTCTTCCACCATATCCGGATCTGGGTCTGCAAGGGTAGGCGTGGTGTAGATTCTCAGCCCCCTTGGTACTCTATCCACTTCGATATATTTTTGCAATGTGGTGGCTTCCCACCATTTGCTTTGTTCTGTCACCAATAGCTTCCACAAGGCATTCCATAGGTTCTGTTTGTTTGGGCCAGTGCTTCTCTGATTAGCAGTCTCAGAGGTGTTGCTCGAGGTGGGTGAGTCTACATTGGTAAACATGCGGCTTGCTGCTTCGTTCCGCCGCTGGTTCCTATTAGAAGCCATTGTGAGTATAGTTAGTTAAAGTGTATGCGGAATGTGTGAACTTCCGCCCGCTTTGCATTCGTGACACACTCACACACCGGTCTGCGCGATGTGTGTCAAGCCTTTAGCCCCTTGGAACAGCGCTGCAGTGACGTGGCTCGTGATTGACGATGTTGATGCAAACCAGAGTCCGTAACGGAGTGTAATAGGACACACAAGAGCTCCTCACTGTCACTGGTGGATACTGGGAGGGCGTCACTGTAGTAGACCTCCGCTACTGTTTGGAAAAGTGATTTCCACAGCGATTGTCCGTTATTTGTTTGCAGGCAGCGTTGACACAATGTTGCCGTGTCCAAGTTCAACAAGAGGGCGGGCGCGGTTCTTTTTCAAACAATTCCAGCCAAACAGATCGCTGTAGAACCTTACCACTTGACAAAGGCGGGCCTCGGATGGGATAGCGAATCCCAATATCATCCAACCAAACACTCTTCTCCAGTCAGGAAAAAGAAATCCGGGCCACTTGAAAGTGCAAAAGGGTATTTATTCAAGGCTTTCTCGACGCGTTTCGCAGTAGATCTGCTTTTTCACGAGACCGAAACCAACCAGGAAGTGCAAGTTATATACAATCACATGGTACAGTCACATTTGTTTACATTGGACACAGCCCATGTATTTACAGGTAGTCTGTCTTCCATGTATATAATTTGAACACCATGTGACTGTACCATGTGATTGTATATAACTTGCACTTCCTGGTTGGTTTTGGTCTCGTGAAAAAGCAGATCTACTGCGAAACGCGTCGAGAAAGCCTTGAATAAATACGCTTTTGCACTTTCAAGTGGCCCGGATTTCTTTTTCCTGACTGGAAAGAGTGTTTGGTTGGATGATATTGGGATTCGCTATCCCATCCGAGGCCCGCCTTTGTCAAGTGGTAAGGTTCTACAGCGATCTGTTTGGCTGGAATATATATATATATATATATATATATATATATATATATATATATATATATATATATATATATATATATATATATATATATATAAAAATTGGATGCCTCTTCTGGGAACCCCGCCCATGGACCGGTGGTGCGATAATCGCCGGCGGTGCATATACCGGCATACAATCCAAGATAATGCTCCAATAACACTCGCTCTCAGAAGTCTTTGCAAAAAAGAAATTTAATCCAGGTAACGCGTTTCGGAAGCGAACTTCCTTGTTCACACGAGGAACCTAAGCTTAGTTCCGGTTTACATAGTAACATTACTAGCAATAGAAAGCAGACTACTGGGTATGTAGTCAGCGGCCATCTTGGACTGTGTTTTTCCATATGTAGTTGCAACAATACAAGTATGAATATACATATTTACAAAACTATATAACTTTACATGACTAAAATAAAATGTCAAAGTCAATGTCACCATTACATAAGTACATAAGTATGACATTCTTAAAGCGGCGATATGACGTGTGTTGCTGTATAGTACTGGTTACCAGTACTATACAGACTCTACTCATACTCCTTATATAAATTGAGTCCTGTGCATGTTACTTGGGGTCACTTTTTTAGCCACTAGAGCTGACATATGCACCTTACTTTATTGAAGCTTCCCCGCAACCAGGAGAGTCAGTGCACTTTTTAGAGACAATAGGAGGTCTCCGTCTGCCCCCTAATAATATTCAACGGCCAGCATTATATTGCTTTGATTGATTCACTTGCACTGTAAATAGGCATTTAATCACTTTTTTGACATACAGCAACACACGTCATATCGCCACTTTAAGAATGTCATACTTATGTACTTATGTAATGAATGGTGACTTTAACTTTGACTTTATATTTTAGTCATGTAAAGTTATACAGTTTTGTAAATATGTACCCAGTAGTCTGTTTTCTATTGCTAGTAATGTTACTATGTAAACCGGAACGAAGCTTAGGTTCCTCGTGTGAACAAGGAAGTTCGCTTCCGAAATGTGTTACCTGGAATACATTTCTTTTTGGCAAAGACTTCTGAGAGCGCGTGTTATTGGAACATTATCTTGGATATATAAATATATATATATTCACTGAAAAAAACGAAGGTTTTACACACGTTATAGTTAGGAAGTAGCTTTTAAAAACCGTTGAAATTCACTGAAAAACCGTAGGTTTGACACATGTTATAGTTAGCTGGACATTTCACTCATATAAAACCATTGAAATTCCCCCGTTATAGTTAGTTCAGCTAACTATAACTTGCCCGCCCGCAATGCACTGCTGATGACGTCACATATTACATCACTCATGACATGGTCAGTGGCATCCCTCATGACATCACTGATGACATCTCAATTCGGCTTGATCACATGATCACATGATATATATATATATCCGTTCACAGCGTTGCCTTTAAACCAAAACACTCCTTGGAAACAACCACCATGGACTCCAAATGCATTCGGCAGTGTTTTATTCAGAAAGCAAAACTCACTCGACGCATTTCGAGACCCTGTCTCTTGGTCACGAGTATGTATTCAAACGCCCAATGCCAACTGCTTACAAACATTGCCCGTGACCAAGTGCTCAGGCAGCACGAAACGCGTTGGGTGTTTGAATATGGAGGACTCTGGTTTGGCTTGCAGGCTGCTACTTTCATCCCGAATAAATGGCTGGAACTAATCTGTGGCTGGTAGCTTTATTCAAAAGGGCAAACTGTGTGTTGGAAATTAAAAGCGGCCAAGCCCGGTCGCGAACGAAGCCCCGCCGCGCAGCGGATCTTCGCTGGTGCTTAAACACGCTAGCATTTTGGAGAGCCACGGAAGCCGGGATGCTGGTGTTATTGTGCAACCTTTCAAGTCCAGGACATTTGTTCTCAACCCACTGGGGTTTTTATTTTGTTTTACAGTGCATCCCACGAGCCACTCACTAGAGCAAGAAGATCCTATACTACATGGACCAGCAGGCAGTGCCTGCTGCCACTCCCACTGAGGCGAATTTCACTTGAACACAAGTGGTAGAAATAGACTCTGGGACTGCTTACAAACATTGCCCGTGACCAAGTGCTCAGGCAGCACGAAACGCGTTGGGCGTTTGAATATGGAGGACTCTGGTTTGGATTGCAGGCTGCTACTTTCATCCCGAATAAATGGCTGGAATTAACCTGTGGCTGGTGGCTTTATTCAAAAGGGCAAACTGTGTGTTGGAAATTAAAGGTGGCCAAGCCCGGTCGCGAACGAAGCCACACCGTGCAGCGGATCTTCGCTGGTGCTTAAACACGTCAGCATTTTGGAGAGCCACGGGAGCCGGGATGCTGGTGTTATTGTGCAACCTTTCAAGTCCAGGACATTTGTTCTCAACCCACTGGGGTTTTTATTTTGTTTTACAGTGCATCCCACGAGCCACTTACTAGAGCAAGAAGATCCTAGCACTACAAGGACCAGCAGGCAGTGCCTGCTGCCACGCCCACTGAGGCGAGTTTCACTTGAACACAGGTGGTAGAAATAGACTCTGGGACTGCTTACAAACATTGCCCGTGACCAAGTGCTCAGGCAGTACGAAACGCGTTGGGCGTTTGAATATGGAGGACTCTGGTTTTGCTTGCAGGCTGCTACTTTCATCCCGAATAAATGGCTGGAATTAACCTGTGGCTGGTAGCTTTATTCAAAAGGGAAAACTGTGTGTTGGAAATATATATATATATATATATATATATAAATATATATATATATTACCTACTGGCGGTCGCCAGTAGGTAGTTATAGTTAGGATTTTTTTCAATGTTAAATCTCAAAATTCTATTTGGAATAACTTTGGCGCCGGTTGACGAATCTGACTGAAAATTTCCTCAAAATGGCCTTGCGGCGTTCCGGTCCTTACCTGAAAGTTTGGGGGGGATTCGTCAAGCGGGGGTCGAGATAAAAGGGGGGCCCCAAAACGCGTTTTCCCTATGTTAATTTCCATAGGGCGGTCGATTTCACTTTTAGCCCGAACGGCTGAATGGATTTCAACCAAATTTGGCAAAATTGTAGGGACTAGTAGCCCGATGTGCCTTTGCTATGTCTCAAGATATGTGCTCCAGTGGATTTTGAGTAATTTAGGTTCCAAAAAATATATATATCTGTAAGCGCGCCCCTGGACGCGCTCCGGGGAGCGCCCCGGGCGCGACACGCGAGGTGCGCACGGAAATCTGATTAGCTCTTGGGTGTCTGTAAACATTCGAAACAGTCCGGAGCGGCCGCCATCTTGTGTCTCGGTAGTATCGAGACACAAGAGGTGGCCAAAACAAAGGGGGAAATGACCATAAGGGGGCAGGGTAGATCCCCCCTGACCCCCTAGGTTTGATGTGGGGGCTTTTTTGTTTGGCGTGGGGGCATGCCCGGTACGCGCACCGGGGAGCGGACCGGGGAGCGTACCATGAGGAAAAATGAATGATAGAGTTTTAAAAAAATGTAGCCTTTTTTTAGAAATTGGAGGTAGTTCTAAAAAGAACTGTTTTTTTTTCTTCTTTTTGTTGTTTTATATTTTTTATATTGTTTTTTTGAACATTTTGTACTTTTTTGGATTTTCTGAACAGTTTTAGATTTTTTTTTATTTTTCATAGGGAAAAACGAAAAAACAGGGAATTGAAAATGGCTCAACTGGAGCAAAAAACTAAAAGAAAAGAAAAAATTAGGGTTGATTGGGGCATTTATGGTTGTCCCCAGCAAGGACGATGACCTTTACGCTCTGTTCTCCGTAGGAGATGGTCTTCCCACAATATTTACAGATAATTCTGAAATCTGCAAATCGGGGCTGAATGCACAGCATCGTCTCACTTTCCTCTGGTGTAGACGCAGTGGGTTGTTTCCTTTTTGAGCTGGTTCTTGTTGATCGGGGAGGGTTACTGGCCAGTTCCCTCATTTCTGCAGCAGAATAGTTTATAGGATGTTTGCGCTGCATGTGGCGTATCATTGTGTAGTTCCCAAATGAATATTTTTTATTTGGGGTTCCCCTGGAAAGTTCCATGCCACAAATTTTGCAACTGACCTTGGGTGCATTTACTTTTTTTTCCCCCTCTGGGAGAGTAAAAAACTCCCAAATAATGTGTGGTCTTGGCTGGTATGGGGTATTGTGTTCTTCCAGCCATCTTGAACTCCCCTCCTCTTCCTCTTCTTGAAGACCACCAATGATATCTTGAGGAGGTCCTTTTGGTGGTTGTGGTGGTGGTGGTGGTGCAGATGCACCCGCTGCTGCTACTACTGAAGCCATTATTTTGAGCAAAAAAGTAGAGAGAGCTACAAACAGGTCTTCCTAAGTCAAAGGACAAAGTCAGAATAAGGAAAAAAGGTGGGGTCTTTCATCCTTTTGAAAAAAAAAAATTATTGAACCAATGAAAAGTGTTATTTTCAGGTCACATGACCAGGGGCTTCATCATTATGAAACCAAAACTGTTATGAACCAATAAAAATTGTTATTTTCAGGTCACATGACCCGACGCGCTTACGCTACGCGACCCGGGGCGCGCCCCGGGTCGCGTCGCGTAACGCGTCAGATGTTTACGTTGCGCGTTCGTATTCGCTCGAGTGCTTCTGGGTGCGCTTACGCCGTGCGTATCACGCGGATGCGGCTACGCGATACGTCACGATCATGTTTTCGTTCGCGATATTGGCGCTTACGGGACGCTCCCCGGAGCGCGCCCCGGGGCGCTTTATAAAAGTACGCTTTTCGGGGCGCGCACCGGGGCGCGCACCGGGAGTGCTCCAAAGCAAAAAAAAAAAAAATTGGGAAAAATTGTAGGGACTGGTAGCCCTATTCTCAAGTGGTTTTTACGAAAATTAACTTTGAAAAAAATATATATTGTGCTACATTGGGCTATATATATGTTAGAGCCCAAATGTAGCCCAATGTAGCCCAATGTAGCCCAAAGATGGCCACCAGAGACAAAAAAAAAATGTAGCCCAAATATCAGCCAGATGTAGCCCAACTGTAGCCCAATGACAGAATGTACCAGAGTGTTCTAAACAACTAGAGCGCTAACAGACTTACTTATAAAGTGAGACTTATAGTTAGGAATTAGCATTAAAAAAAACTATGATATTCGCTGAAAAAACCATAGGTTTCACACCAGTTATAGTTAGGAATTAGCATTTAAAAAACCTATGAAATTCACTGAAAAAAACATAGGTTTCACACCAGTTATAGTTAAGAATTAGCATTTAAAAAACCTATTAAATTCACTGAAAAAACCATAGGTTTCACACCAGTTATAGTTAGCTGGAAATTTTACTGACATAAAACCATTGAAATTCCACGTTATAGTTAGTTGGACTCACTATAACTTGCGCGTGTAATGCACTGCTGATGACGTCACATATTACATCACTCATGACATGGTCAGTGACATCACTCACGACATCACTGATGACATCATCCTTGTGACTGAGTGACAGACCTCCTTTCACTGTAATGTAACCCATGAAACACATATTGAAAAATATAAATTAAAAAAGTTTAAAAAATGGAGATACCCATACCAGTTACAACAACCAATTCAATAATTCCACCATCTATATACACATTCACTCATTCACCAACAGTTCTATATAGTCACTCATACATATACTCACTCATCATATGTAGTGATACACCTATACATCCTGTTACACACCGACAGTCATCCAAAAGTTACTCACACACATACTCACACATGCAAATAAACTATTGAACATCCATTTATTTACATATACAGCTATACACACACTACCACCTTACTTCTAAGGAAACTTACACATACTTACTCTCTTAAACAATCACTTATAGAAACACATACTTATTTAATCAAGAACTCTTTCAATCTCTCACTCTCACATATACTCACTCATATACATCAATACTCACATATACTAGATTAAAACATATGTAGTTACTGATAAAGACACTAATGAGACAGTCATTCACTCACTAACACACGCATATACACACTCATCCACCCATACAGTCCTGCACATATGCCGTCTTCAAAACACATACAAACATTGAGTCAGTCATTGATGCATCTATGTGCTAAGTAACACTCCCACCAAACCATACAGACACTCATACTGATACTAAAAAAAAATCTAATAACCCATATACACACACATGTAGCTACTCACCAACCCATGCAGCCATTTATACACAAAGTGAAACACTGATACATATATTTAAATATTTAAACATTACTCGTTAATATATGTATTCACTAAGATACACTTAATAAGCCAGTTAACCAATCATTTTTTTAAAACATCCATTTAGACACTTATTTAAACATTTATTCTTCCATCAACTTTTACATATACATATATAAAACATATTCACTGGATGGTGTCATCAGTGATGTCATGAGTGATGTCACTGACCATGTCATGAGTGATGTAATATGTGACGTCATCAGCAGTGCATTACACGCGCAAGTTATAGTGAGTCCAACTAACTATAACGTGGAATTTCAGTGGTTTTATGTCAGTAAAATTTCCAGCTAACTATAACTGGTGTGAAACCTATGGTTTTTTCAGTGAATATATATATATATATATATTCAAAACACAAACTGAACAGTGGCAGATGGTTCGTGTTTGCACAGGGAAAGTAAAGCACAGAGACTAAGGAATTATTTCCAAACCCACTTGGAGTTTTCACTTTTTTTGAACTTTGTGCACTGTTGTGAAGCGGCTCACTGGAGTAATTTTATCAGGACTACGAGCACCAGCAGGCTCAGGGAGAGCCAACGCCCACTTGGCAGGTGTTCAGGTTTCAAAATCATGTGCTTCACGCAGTGTTTTTTCATAAGCCTCTGAGGAAATGCTCTCTGAGCATGAAATGCGTCAGGCTGTTATTTGAATTGGACTTTGTTTCTTTATCACTGCACTGCTAAACGGCAAAATAAAAACGAAGATTGCACCTACCTGCATGTGGGCTTTTCCAAATGAGGTAACTCTTGTATTTTGAATATATATATATATATATATATATATATATATATATATATATATATATATTACCTACTGGCGGTCGGTTATAGTTAGGACCTAGTTTCCATAGGAAATCCGCAACATTCTATTGTGAATAACTTTGGCGCCGGTTGATGAATCTCCGCGAATTTCTAAAAGAAGATGGCCCGCTCCGCTCCGTTTCTTCCCTGAAAGTCTTGGGAAGGTTCGTCAAGCAGGGGCCGAGAAAATAGGGGGGTCCCAAAACGTGTATTCCCCATGTTAATTTCCATAGGACCTTTACACACGGCTACAGCCCGAACCGCTGAACGGAATGACACCAAACTTGGCAAAATGGAAGAGTCTGGACGCAGATCACGTTTTTGGTTAAATAGTGTAAATCCCTCCAGTAGTTGCTGAGAAAATGAAAGTTGAAATTAATTATATATCTATAAGCAAGCACCGTGCGCGCACCTTGCCGTGCACGAGCTTCATGCTGATTGGATGCCACTGTCTGTCAACACTCCAAAACAGAAATTGATGGCAGCCATCTTGTGCCTCAGTAGACTGAGGCACAAGAAAACAGAACATAAAAAGTGTAGAACTCAAAAGGGGGCAGGGTAGAAGCACCCTGACCCCCTAGGCCTGCTCAGGGGGTCCAACAATGACCCCCAAGGCAAAAAAAAAAAAAAAGAAAATAGCGGGGTGTGTGCACGATGCGCGCACCCTGCAAATTTCCCCCCAATTTTTTTTTTTTTTTTTTTGCCTTGGGGGTCCTTGTGGGAACCCCTGAGCAGGACTAGGGGGTCAGGGTAGAAGCACCCTGACCCTTAGGCCTGCTCATGGGGTCCCACAAGAACCCCCAAGGCCAAAAATGTTTTTTTTTAAAAAACTGTATGTTTATTTAAAAATTAACCCCCAGGGGGACCAAATTGTGGGGGCATAGTGATAAAGAAGTGTGGGGGTTGCCCAATCCCCCCCCCCACACTGCCCCGGGGACCGCAGCCCTCCGGGGTAAAGCAACACAGCCCCTTGGCATATACTGGAGGCTCCTGGTGGGATACTTGCCTCCCAGGGACCCCCAGTATGCAAGGGGAATTAGTTCCCCCTCTGCAATCACGCCCGGGGGCTGCGTTGCAGAGAGGTGTAAAAAGGGGCATAGCCTCATTACACCTCTCTGCAATGGAGCCCCCTGGTGCATACTGGAGGTTCCAGGTGGGCTAGTTGGCCCCCAGGGACCCCCGGTATGCAAGGGGAATTAGTTCTCCCTCTGCAAACGCGACCGAGGGCTACGTTGCAGAGAGGTGTAAAAAAGGGTGTGGCCTCATTACACCTCTCTGCAATGCAGCTCCCTGGCGCATACTGGAGGTTCCAGGTGGGCTACTTGCCTCCCAGGGACCCCCAGTATGCAAGGGGAATTAGTTCTCCCTCTGCAAACGTGCCAGGGGGCTGCATTGCAGAGAGGTGTGAAAAGGGGGGTAGCCTCATAACACCTCTCTGCAATGCATCCCCCTGGTGCATACTGGAGGTAACAGGTGGGCTAGTTGGCCCCCAGGGACCCCAGTATGCAAGGGGAATTCGTTTCTCCTTTGAAAACACGCCCGTGGGCTCGCTGCAGAGAGGTGTAAAAAAGGGTGTGGCCTCATTTCACCTCTCTGCAATGCAGCCCCTTGGGGAATACTGGAGGTTCCTGGTGAGGTAATTGGCCCCAAGGGACCCCCAGTATGCAAGGGGAATTAGTTCCCCCTCTGCAAACGCGTCAGGGGGCTGCGTTGCAGAGAGGTGTACAAACATTTTTTATCAATTTATATTAAAAATATGTAATGTAATTTAAAAAATAATATATCTAAAAATAAAAAATGTATAATAATGTAGTAAATCAGTATAAAAAATATAACAATTATTACATTAAAAAAAATTCATTTAAAAAAGCATTGAAATTCACAGAAAAAACCATAGGTTTTAGCCACGTTATAGTAAGGAATTAGCATTTAAAAAACCTTTGAAATTCACTGAAAAAAACATAGGTTTAACACATGTTATAGTTAGGAATTAGCATTTAAAAAACCTTGCAAATTCACTGAAAAACCATAGGTTTTACACACGTTATAGTTAGGAAGTAGCATTAAAAAAACCTTTGAAATTCACTGAAAAAAACTAACTATATATCGCGCACCCGCAATCCACTGCTGATGATGTCACATATTACATCATTCATGACATGGTCAGTGACATCACTGATGACATCTCAAATGACATCACTGATGACATCACTGATGACATCTCATTTGACATTACTGATCACATCACTGATGATATCATTCATGTGATAATACGATGAACCTCTTCAGACTCTAATATAACCTTAGATACAATCAGTGTAAACAGACACTCACAGACTGTCACTCATCCATGGAGTTACTCACACACCTAGTCAGTCATGCAAAGAATCAATCACACCTCCATTTCCTCAACTATACAGTTATACAAACTTTACTTATTCAAACATATACTAACACATATTTACTCTCTTATACAATCCCTGATACAAGTTCACAATGATCCATACAGCCACTCACACATTCACTGGCTCTTATGCACAGTTATTTATATATGTCAACTCTCACATGTACTGTGTTTTACATATGTACTTACTTTGACATGTAGCACTGAGATATCCATTCACTCACCAATACACTCATGCACACAGTCAACCGCCCATACAGCTGTTTCCACATGCACTTTTGAAACCATACATCTAGTGAATCAACTGCTCACACATCTATGCACAGAGTCATACACCTCCCAGCACCCACACACACACTCAGTCTCCCATACAAATACTTGGGCAACCAATCAATAACCCATATAGTTACTCATATAGCTACTTATCAACACATGCAACAGTTTACAGAACAACAGACATAATGATGCACAAATCAAGACAGTTTAGTCACTAACCCATGCACTCAGTGAGACACATTTAATCACTCACTCATACAGTCAGTCATGCACCTACTAAATCCTTCATCCAGACACTTATACATCCACTCATTCTTCAATATGTAAGACATATTTTAACTTTACAGAAACATACAGTCACTGGATGTTGTCATCAGTGATGTCATTTGAGATGTCATCAGTGATGTCATCAGTGATGTCACTGACCATGTCATGAATGATGTAATATGTGACATCATCAGCAGTGGATTGCGGGTGCGCGATATATAGTTAGTGCAACTAACTATATATGGAATTTCAATGGTTTTGTTTGAGTAAAATAAGGTTTTGTAAATGCGAATTCCTAACTATATATGGTCTATAACCTATGGTTTTTTCAGTGAATATTCAAGGTTTTGTAAATGCTAATTCCTAACTATATATGGTCTATAACCTATGGTTTTTTCAGTGAATATTCAAGGTTTTGTAAATGCTAATTCCTAACTATATATGGTCTATAACCTATGGTTTTTTCAGTGAATTTTCAAGGTTTTGTAAATGCTAATTCCTAACTATATATGGTCTATAACCTATGGTTTTTTCAGTGAATTTT
The DNA here is from genome assembly GCF_964263255.1 of Lissotriton vulgaris. Classification (NCBI taxonomy): domain Eukaryota; kingdom Metazoa; phylum Chordata; class Amphibia; order Caudata; family Salamandridae; genus Lissotriton; species Lissotriton vulgaris. The sequence continues at coordinate 175,120,363 of NC_141700.1, read as the reverse complement.
CAAGGTTTTGTAAATGCTAATTCCTAACTATATATGGTCTATAGCCTATGGTTTTTTCAGTGAATATATATATATACATACATATATAAACATATATCATCTGTATATCTATATAAATACAAACATAAATGCATGCATACATATACTTATATGCATACAGATGCATGTTATTTACATGAAAGTTGAAAAAACACTAATAAAAGCAAAGCTAAAAAGCCACCTCATTACAAACAGAATGGCTTCAACTTAAACGAGGGCGAGATCTATTGCATTTTCAATGCTTGTTTACTTTGGTTCCATCAAGAAGGCATTCAGATGTGTCACACATTTGCCATAAATTTTGAATGTTAGCACTCTAGTTGCACATTAGATCACTGTAGTAAAGCTACTGCTCACCAGGGACGTCTGCTGCTGGTATTCAAAGTGCATGTTTCAGTCTGCATGTCAGAATTTTTTTAATGAAATAGAAGAGGATTTGAGAAGTCACTCAAAATGATCCCTAATTTTTCTTTCTGAAGCACTTATCATACTTTCTATGGCAAAATTAACCCCCTCATGTTGTTCCTTTTTAAATTGAGTGTTTTCAGACTTACCACTTCATTCCAATCAAGATGGCTTCTGGTGTGCCATACTTTTGTCATAAGTAAGACTGTTAGCGCTCTAGTTGTTCTTTAGAACACTCTGGGACATTCTGTCATTGGGCTATACTTGGGGTACATCTGGGTGATATTTGGGCTACATTTAGGCTCTTTTGTCTCTGGTGGCCATCTTGGGAGACTATATGTCAGAATTTTTTAATGAAATTGAAGAGGGTTTGAGAAGTCACTCAAAATGTGCCCTAATTTTTCTTTCTGCAGCACTAATCATAATTCATATGGCAAAATATACCCCCTCATTTTGTTCCTTTTTAAATTAAATGTTTTAAGAGTTACCACTTTATTCCAATCAAGATGGCTTCAGGTGTGCCATACCTTTGTAATAAGTAGGACTGTTAGCGCTCTAGTTGTTCTTTAGAACACTCTGGGACATTCTGTCATTGGGCTATACTTGGGCTACATCTGGGTGATATTTGGGCTACATTTGGGCTCTTTTGTCTCTGGTGGCCATTTTGGGAGACTGCATGTCAGAATTTTTTTAATGAAATAGAAGAGGATTTGAAAAGTCACTCAAAATGTGCCCTAATTTTTCTTTCTGCAGCACTAATAATACCTTCTATTGCATAATATACCCCCTCATTTTGTTCCTTTTTAAATTAAATGTTTTAAGAGTTACCACTTTATTCCCATCACGATGGCTCCAGGTGTGCTATACCTTTGTAATAAGTAGGACTGTTAGCACTCTAGTTGTTCTTTAGAACACTCTGGGACATTCTGTCATTGGGCTATACTTGGGCTACATCTGGGTGATATTTGGGCTACATTTGGGCTCTTTTGTCTCTGGTGGCCATTTTGGGAGACTGCATGTCAGAATGTTTTAATGAAATAGAAAAGGATTTGAGAAGTCACTCAAAATGTGCCCTAATTTTTCATTCTGCAGCACTAATCATACTTTCTATGGCAAAATATACCCCCTCATGTTGTTTCTTTTTAAATTAAATGTTTTAAGAGTTACCACTTTATTCCAATCAAGATGGCTTCAGGTGTGCCATACCTTTGTAATAAGTAGGACTGTTAGCGCTCTATACATGTTTTACTGAGAATGTCAGACTTCATTTTCACATGACTGAGAAAGATAATGTGAATTTACAGAAAATATGCTTTCAGTTTAGCTTATAGATCCCCTTCCAAACCACTGTGGGAAAATCGTGAGATATTAGTTTTCTTTCAAACAATATTCATGATATCACAGCAGAAGGTTTTTTCACATGGTAAAATCACCTTAGAACCCACCACAATTCCTAAAACGAGTATGGTACCATCAACAAATGATTTATAATGTAACTAAAGTCCTAAAACCCTCTATTAACTACAATGCTTTTTAATGAGGTGCTATCATGTATATTGGTCCCAAGATGGCTGCCAACACTTCTTGGATGAAGTGCTGACAGCCAATCAGATCAGATGTGTGGTTAGGCTCCGCCCAGATATATATCTTTTTTTGAACCTAAATTACTCAAAATCCACTGGAGCACATATATTGAGACCTAGCAAAGGCACATCGGGCTAACAGTCCCTACAATTTTGCCAACTTTCGTGCAAATCCATTCAGCCGTTCGAGCTAAAAGTGAGGCCAACCGCCCTATGGAAATTAACATGGGAAAAATGCGTTTTGGGACCCCCCTTTTTTCTCGGCCCCCCCTTGATGAAACCCCCCCAAATTGTCAGGGGCTGCTCAGAAACAAAATGTTCCATTTTCCTGAAAATTTCAGCCAATTCTGTCCACAAACGCCAAAGTTAGTAGACATAGAATTTTCAAAAATCCCATAGAGAAAAAATCCTAACTATATATACCTACTGGCGACCGCCAGTAGGTAATATATATATATATATATATATATATATATATATATATATATATATATATATATATATATATATATATATATATATATATATATATATATATATATATATATATTACCTACTGGCTATCGCCAGTAGGTATATATAGTTAGGATTTTTTCCCTATGGGATTTTTGAAAATTCTATGTCTAATAACTTTGGCGTTTGTGGACGGAATCGGCTGAAATTTTCAGGAAAATGGCACATTTTGTTTCTGAGCAGCCCCTGAAAATTTGGTGGGGTTTCGTCAAGGGGGGGCCGAGAAAAAAGGGGGGTCCCAAAACGCGTTTTTCCCATTCATTTTTCCATAGGGCGGTTGGACTCACTTTTAGCTCGAACGGCTGAATGGATTTGCACGAAACTTGGCAAAATTGTAGGGACTGTTAGCCCGATGTGCCTTTGCTAGGTCTCAATATATGTGCTCCAGTAGTTTTTGAGAAATTAACGTTCAAAACAAGATATATATCTGTAACAGCGCTCCGGGCAGCGATCCGGTCCGCTTACTTTTCGCGTAACGGAACTTTGCGCGCAGAAAGCTGATTGGCTCTCCGGTGTCTGTCAACATTCTAAACAGTCTGGAGCGGCCGCCATCTTATCTCTCGGTAGGATCGAGAGAGAAGAAGAGGTGAAAAACGAAGGGGGAATTCAATGAAAGGGGGCAAGGTATACCCCTCTTGACCCCCTAGGATTGTTGTTGGGGTTATTAAAGGGTCCCGTGGGGAAAATAAAAAAAAAATGATTTTTCACGGTAGAAGCGCTTCACGGGCCGCGAACTGGGCCGCAAACTGGTAGCGAAACGGGAATTCGCCATTTTGTGCTTCGTTTTAATTGTTTAGAGACAAAAATTATCGCCGCACATTGGCCACAATGCATGAATATCGCTGAAAAGTCAGCGATATTCATGCATTATCCAGCAAATGCTCTTATCCATGTTATCCACCTTCCATTGGATAACAGAAAGCTAATTGGCTCTCCGGTGTCTGTCAACATTCTAAACAGTCCGGAGCGGCTGCCATCTTATCTCTCGGTAGGATCGAGAGAGAAGAAGAGGTGAAAAACGAAGGGGGAATTTATTGAAAGGGGGCAAGGTATACCCCTCTTGACCCCCTAGGAATGTTGTTGGGGTTATTAAAGGGTCCCGTGGGGAAAATAAAAAAAAAAATGATTTTTCACGGTAGAAGCGCTTCACGGGCCGCGAACTGGGCCGCAAACTGGTAGCGAAACGGGAATTCGCCATTTTGTGCTTCGTTTTAATTGTTTAGAGACAAAAATTATCGCCGCACATCGGCCACAATGCATGAATATCGCTGAAAAGTCAGCGATATTCATGCATTATCCAGCAAATGCTCTTAGCCATGTTATCCACCTTCCATTGGATAACATGGCTAAAAACTGCTCTGTGCATGAGCTTTTTTTTTTTTTTTTGCTGCGTGACGTTTGTTAACGTTCGATTCGATGGAAATCAGGAAGTGTTGACCACCATTTTGTCACTGCGAGTAAATATTTTGTTATAAATGAATCCTTATTGATAAACATTGTCTGCGCCATCTTGCGTTTTTGTCCAATGCCACAATTTTGTCGTGCACGGCAGCCATTTTAGATGCCTTGACCAGGGCCACTCTCTGCACGCCGCCGATCCTCAGCATGGCTCCCCACCCTCGCAAGCATCTCCCCCACGCACTGGTCACCCCCGCTGTTTCTCTCATGCATGGGCCTTATACTTCCCCCCATCTGCGCTGCTCTTCTCTGAGAATCACACCCTGTGCCCGCCCGACACCTCCCTTTCACCCTATTCACTACCGCACCCTCTGACACTCCTCTTCCTCTGTGTCCGATTGTCTAGGCCGGACCTAGGCTATCACCTAGCCCTGCGGATGTAGTTTATGGCCCCAGCTGTAGAGTATCCAGACATGCCAACCCTCCCGATTCAGGCGTGAGACTACTGATTTCAGTGCTAGTCTCCCGCCTCCCGATTCCTGCAAGCCAAAACCCGGGGGCATATTACCAACAACTAGCGATAATTTTTGTCTCTAACTTGTTTAGAGACAAAAATTATCGCCGCACATCGGCGAATTTTATCGCACATAAACCTCGCTATTAGCAAGGTTTATCGCAAATGCGATAAAAAACGGCCGCAATGCATGAATATCGTTGAAAAGTCAGCGATATTCATGCATTATCCAGCAAATGCTCTTAGCCATGTTATCCACTTCCCATTGGATAACATGGCTAAAACTGCTCAGGGCAGGTGTTAGGTTTTGGAGATATTCGCGCTTAGCGCGAATATCTCCAAAAGTTGGTAATAGGAGATAGCGATGGTTAGGGACTGTTTCCAGTCGCTAAAATCTTGGCACGCCCACTTTGCATGTCATTAGTGATAAATATCACTGATATGCAAAGCGGGGCCCAAGATGGTCGCTATCTCCTTTTAGCTGTCACTAACTGGTGTTAGCGACAGCTTGGTAATAGGGAGATAATTTTATCTCTTTTTTTTTTGGCTTTTAAAGCCAAAAAAGCGGAAATAACCCCCCTTGATAATATGCCCCATGATTTCTCGGGGGTTTCAGCTGACAGGGCTTGGTATTGTGTTACGTGCTAATTCTTCCAGGAAACGTCAGAGGGTCGATGCAGGGGTTCTAGAAGGGGTGATAAACTATTTAAGCCTCATGAACAAGCGCATGGTCTTTTAAAGATTTGTGAAGTACTCGGGGCGGCGGTGTGTGTGTGCCCTCTTTCAGGAGCGGGCGGGGGGGGCACTGCCACCAACTTGCCAGGCCAGGCAGTGTTCAACACGTGCATCACCCTTTCTCTGCCTGCTATTGCGCTCCATGCTTCGGAAAGGTAAGAAAAAGAACGTGCATTTGAGTTTGAAATGTCCGATCTTGTAGCAGTACACTTGCAAAGCCCACACATGACAATAACCCGATTCAAGGCCCCATTCACTCGATTTTTTAAAGATATATAGCACTCCAACAAAGTTAGATTTTAAAACTTTATTAACATTTAACTATAATGAACGGAACAAAAACTGTAAAAACATTTAAACATTTTTCACCCAAAAAAGCAACAATGGTCAGAAGCTGTCTTTTGTGCGAATAGTCCCAAGGCAGCACAACGTGCAGAGTTCTGGACGGCACCCAGGTGATGTCGCCTGGGTGCCGCACTGGTTTTGGGATCCTACAATGCTGCTCCGAAAATTGGCGTGGGGCGTCCCGGGTGGGGCGGGGGGAGGCCTCGTCAGTAGCGGTCTGTTGTGCGAATAGTCCCAAGGCAGCAGAACGCGCTGAGATGTTGATGGCACCCAGGTGATGTCCAGTAAACTGCCGCACTGGTTTTGGTATCCTACAATGCTGCACCGAAAATTTGCGTGCGGCGGCCCGGGGGGGCGGGGGGGCGTGGGGGCGTGGGGGAGGCGGCGTGAACAGGCCTCCCCAGGTGGCGGCCATCCAGCTGAGTTGCGCCTGCTCTTGCGGCTACAGCGTCTCGCTCACCATGTTGTTGAGTTGCTCCCACTCTTGCAGTGCAGCGATAGGCGCCTGCCACATGACTCTTAAAATGGCGGACGGCTCTTCGGTTTTGGGCCTGGTCCACTGAAATGGCCCTGGGACACCTTGGAACTCGGACGCTTGCCTGCTAGGGCTTGGGCTCCATTCTCGAAAAGCGTCCCCTCAGCCGTGAAGATTCTACAAAAGTCTTGGGGGCCCCCGACTCCCGCAGGCTTCCGGTGGGGAGCGGCTGCCATGATTGCTCGCGGAATGACCACGACGGAGCCACGAGATGGTGGTGCTCTCATGCTGACGCCAGCTTCAGTCTGAATGATCCAGAAACAAGGTGGGGCTTTCATCGTTTGGGAAAAAAAAATGTTCTAAACCAATGAAAAGTGTTATTTTTAGGTCATATGACCAAGCCTTCCATCTTTAGGAAACCAAAAGTAAAATGATCCAATGAAAAGTTTTATAAACAAGTCACATGACCTGTTATGCGGCATAGGGCTACAAAAAGCGTAGAAAATCCGTTGGCACGTGAGGCGGCGTCAGTAGCGGACCGATGTGCGAATTGGCCGAAGGCAGCACAACGCGCCGAGATCCGGATGGCACCGAGTTAGTGTCCAGCAAGTTGCTGCACTGGTGTGGATATCCTACAATGCTGCGCCGAAAGACGGCGTGTCCAGCTGAGTTGCGGTCACTCTTGCGGTACAGTGACTCGAACGCGCCGAGATCCGGATGGCACCGAGGTGGTGTCCAGCAAATTGCCGCACTGGTGTGGCCATCCTACAATGCTGCGCCGAAAGACGGCGTGTCCAGCTGAGTTGCGGTCACTCCTGCGGTACAGTGACTCGAACGCGCCGAGATCCGGATGGCACCGAGGTGGTGTCCAGCAAATTGCCGCACTGGTGTGGCCATCCTACAATGCTGCGCCGAAAGACGGCGTGTTCAGCTGAGTTCCGGTCACTCTTCCGGCACAGTGACTCGAACGCGCCGAGATCCGGATGGCACCGAGGTGGTGTCCAGCAAGTTGCCGCACTGGTGTGGCCATCCTACAATGCTGCGCCGAAAGTTGGCGTGGGGTGCCCCGTTGGCTTATGAGGTGATGTCAGTAGTGGACCGATGTGTGAATAGGTCGGAACCAGCACAAGGCGCCAAGATCCGAATGGCAAGTCCTGGATGTTGAGTGCCTCAGTTGAGATTTCTGAGCAGTGCTTGTAAGACTGTCTGAAGCTTATGTGCACCTGCTGCAGCTTCACTATTGCCCTGGTGTGGCCAAAGGTCGCACATGACATAGGCGGCCGGCTCCCGAGGTCCGGCGGAACTTTTTTCCTTTTCCTACAATCCGTTTCATCTGAAGACACGACCAGGTCCCTGAATGTGTGCAGGGGGACGCTATTGATTGAATGAAAATGGCGGCTTGACACAAAGCTGACTCAAGCGTTGCTGTTACGCTATACAGACAAAAATTGGTTTTCAGTTTGTACATTCTTCAGGATTTTTTTTTCTATCCAAGTCTGATTGAGAGTTTGTAGACAAATGGCTTCAGATTTTCCACATACTACTCTTCAACATTCTTCCTAAATGTAACAATGTGAAACTCACTAGGAGAACGGCTGTTTCTGTTTCCTTTCAAAATGCTGCCAACAATATTTTCTGAATGGAAGACACCATCTTGTAGCATAAAGGGCCGAAAGGGGTTCTGGTCTGGCCGATGGTTGGTGGAGACATTTTGACTATATCTTGGACCTGCCCGGCCTCGCACAAAATGGCGCCGGTATAAATGGGACTCGTAACTCCTTGCCCGCAAATGTATATCTAGAAAATGTTATTGTAAGTGGCCCTGTCGTATTTTAATTACAAAATGTACGTCCACCGATTCCGCAACTGTTAGACACCTTTGTTCTTGCAACCTAATGGCCCGCTCGTTACGTTCCTCTACAGTGTAAATGTCTCCTCATCATATACGATTTCAGTTTGCTCAGTGGCCGGCCCACGTGGTTATAGGCCCGTATTTGTATACTGACATTTTCACAATAAAGGTTTTTAAAACAAAACACGGTAGTAGTATTTACATTGGTAAAGTTTTTACTTTTAGTCACTGTTTTCGAATCAGTAAAAGGCAAGTGAAATAAAGCAGTCCAATTACATGACGGATAAAAGGTATAATATGTAGGAACGCAGTAAAGATAAATGGTCAAGGGCAGTTGTGTTTTTCATTTCTGCAACATAAAGTGATCGATAAGAATCTGATAATCAGGCGTATCGGCGACTAAAACAGCAGGCCGAGTCTCCTTTACTCAACGGCTCCGTCATGGAACGAAGAAACGCCCTTTTTCTCGAAAAAGGAATATATTTTACTTGCAGGACAGTTGTAAATTTTCCGGGAAAGTACATTAGCCTGGAATATTATAACATATATGTTTTAAAAAAAAATAATGTTCGAAAACAATAAAAAGCGTAATTTTTAAGTCATATGACCAAGCTTTTCATCATTAAAATAACAAAAGCAAAATGAACCAATGAAAAGTTTTATTAACAAGTCACATGACCTGTTATGCTTACGGTACGCGCTGCGCGCCGCGCCTCGGATCACTTCCGGGTGCGCTAACGCGGCGTGTCATATAACGCATTACGCGACAACGTAGGTCAAGAATATAGTCAAAATGTCTCCACCAACCAGCGTTCGGAACACAACCCCTTTCAGCAGTCCAAAAAGTTCTGTTAAATGACAACAGAGGGGACAGGCAAGAAGAACCATCAGTCAAAGAGGGGAGGGCAAGTTCTTCTCTTCCGGGTCATGTTGGGGCGCTACCGGAACTGATCGAATTGGTAGTCTAAAGTGTTTCTGGATGTTTCAGACTAAAGCTGGCGTCAGCATGAGAGCACTACCATCTCGTAGCTCCGTCGTGGCCATTCCACGAGCAATCATGGCAGCCGCTCCCCACCAGAAGCCTGCTGGAGTCGGAGGCCCCCAAGACTTTTGTAGAATCTTCACGGCTGAGGGGACGCTTTCGAGAATGGGACCCAAGCCCTATCAGGGAAGCGTCCGAGTTCAAAGGTGTCCCAGGGCCATTTTAGTGGACCAGGCCCAAAACCGAAGAGCCGGCCGCCATTTTGAGAGTCCTGTGGCAGCCGCCTATCGCTGCACCGCAAGAGCGGGAGCAACTCAACTACATGATGAGCGAGACGCTGTAGTCGCAAGAGCGGGCGGTAAACAGCAGAATGGCGGAAGAGGCACAGTGTAGCAAAAGCGGGCGGAATGGCAACTGAAACGGTAAAGGGGCGCCCCACTACAGCGTGTCTTCAGGTCAAACGGATTGTGGGACAAGGTCCAGAATTGAAGAGTCATCAAAAGGCAAAAAGTTCCGCCGGACCCCGGGAGCCGGCCGCTTATGTCGGGGGCGATCTCAGTCTACACCAGTGCTATAAGACTTGGGGAGGGTGTCGGAGCCAAGCGTCTTCTCCGAGTCCATGGCCATCACGCCGCCCCTCAGGGGCCTCCGTCAAGCTGTTTAGGAAGGTAACATATCACATTGTTTTGTAATGCAGTCAGGTCCACAAACGACACTCACTTACTTTGAGAATAGTGAAGCTGCAGTAGGTGGAAATAAGCTTCATACAGTGTTACAAGCACTGCTCAGAACTCTTAACTATGGCACCTAACATCCAGAACTTATGCCATTTGAGAATGGCAGTGACATTGAAGCAACTCAGGGACCAAAACCATTAACGTACTTTCACGTATGAAAAACTTACTTGGGGAGGGGGCAGGAGCGAAGCGCCCCCTCCCAGTCCGCGCCACCACACCGTATGTTGAAAATCTGAAGCCATCGTTCTACAAAGTCAACCAACCTTGGATTGAAAAATCTAGAAAAATGTACAAACTGAAAACCAGTTTTGGTCTGCATAGCATCAGTAGCAACGCTTGCTATCAGAGTGCATGAGTTTCATGCTCGATCGATTGAGCTAGCCGGATCGGGCAATAAAAAGTATAAAATAGTTATGTAAATAGTTATTTAATAAAATGTTTTACCCTGTTTCTTTGCTGGTGTGTTGTCTATATTTTTAATATTTGCATAGGGTTTGTCGTTATTTTGGGCGGGGTGGGTGACGGAGTCGAGCTGTCTTGCAGCCCTCATGGTGTGGAGCTCAGTTCATCTCACTATTTTCGTATTTCTCATGAAGGGTTGTTCCTAATATTTCTATTTTAGCGAGGTCAAAAAGAGATCCAATTAGTGGCCTACTGATTTTGCTCGATTACTTTTATTTTTTTACACGATTTTTCACTATCTGCAAAGACTAAACAGAGTATTGCGACTTTGTGCTTGTTTGTAAATAGAGAATGATCCAAAGAGAACCAATTCTAAAACAGTAAATGCTTGGATAACAATCAATCAAATGGAGAGACAAGCAGGCACGATGGATTACAACGGGGGCAAAGGCCTGCGTTAACTACCGTTCACTATCTGCAAAGAGAGAGTACTACTAAGAGAAAAGAGGGGAGGGGGGGCAGCGTTCAAAGCACATCAGCGTGCATAAATACGAAAATGTTTTTATCTATCACGTACTTGACATTTTAAAGCTTTTCATATTTGCTATTAAAAAACCAATGAAATTCACAGAAAAAACCATAGGTTATAGTGGATATATAGTTAGGAATTTGCATTTACAATCCTTGAAAATTCAATGAAAAAAACATTGGTTTTAGGCCATATATAGTTAGGGATTTGCATTTACAAAACCTTATTTTACTCGCATAAAACCATTGAAATTCCATATATAGTTATAAGCGCTAACTATATATCGCGCACCCGCAATCCACTGCTGATGATGTCACATATTACATCATTCATGACATGGTTAGTGACATCACTGATGACATCACTGATGACATCTCAAATGACATCACTGATGACATCACTGAAAACATCTCATTTGACATGACTGATAACATCACTGATGATATCATTCATGTGATAATACCATGAACCTCTTCAGACTCTAATATAACCTTAGATACAATCAGTGTAAACAGACAGTCACAGACTGCCACTCATCCATGGAGTTACTCACACACCTAGTCAGTTATGCCAAAAATCAATCACACCTCCATTTTCTCAACTATACAGTTATACACACCTTACTTATTCAAACATATACTAACACATATTTACTTTACTCTCTTATACAATCCCTGATACAAGTTCACAATGATCCATACAGCCACTCACACATTCACTGGCTCTTATGCACAGTTATTTATATATGTCAACTCTCACATGTACTGTGTTTTACATATGTACTTACTTTGACATGTAGCACTGAGATATCCATTCACTCACCAATACACTCATGCACACAGTCAACCGCCCATACAGCTGTTTCCACATGCCCTTTTGAACCCATACATCTAGTGAATCAACTGCTCACACATCTATGCACAGAGTCATACACCTCCCAGCCACCCACACACACACTCAGTCTCCCATACAAATACTTGGGCAACCAATCAATAACCCATATAGTTACTCATATAGCTACTGATCAACACATGCAGCAGTTTACAGAACAACAGACATAATGATGCACAAATTAAGACAGTTTAGTCACTAACCCATGAACTCAGTGAGACACATTTAATCACTCACTCATACAGTCAGTCATGCACCTACTAAATCCTTCATCCAGACACTTATACATCCACTCATTCTTCAATATGTAAGACATATTTTTACTTTACAGAAACATACAGTCACTGGATGTTGTCATCAGTGATGTCATCAGTGATGTCATTTGAGATGTCATCAGTGATGTCATCAGTGATGTCACTAACCATGTCATGAATGATGTAATATGTGACATCATCAGCAGTGGAGTGCGGGTGCGCGATATATAGTTAGCGCTTATAACTATATATGGAATTTCAATGGTTTTATGCGAGTAAAATTAGGTTTTGTAAATGCAAATCCCTAACTATATATGGCCTAAAACCAATGGTTTTTTCATTGAATATATATATATATATATATATATATATATATATATATATATATATATATATATATATATATATATATATATATATATATATATATATATATATATATATATATATATATATATATATATATATATATATATATATATATATATATATCCAAACAAAGTTGTTCCACAACTCACGAAGCCACAGCTCGGCGTGGTAGTCCATACAACCAGGTAAGTAGCAGCCCAGCAATGTGCACACTTTCTGCCATACGCGTTTCGAGCTTGTAGCAGCTCTTGATCACTGGCGGCAAGGAGACAGGATACGGAAGTTAAGAACATGTGGTTTATTTAATAAAGAGTCCCGCCTCAGTGGGCGCAGTGGCATGCTGGTATTGGTAGTCTTAATCACGCCACCCCTACTCAATGTTCATTCACCAAGTGGCTCCGTACCTGGCTCCTAGGAAATTAAATCCCGGTTGGGCATGCGCTCACTGTCAGGCTAGCCTCAGTTCACCTTGCCTGTGTTGGCCACGCCGTACCTCCAAGCCTCTTAGTATTCCACACAGAGGTCCCGCACAGGTCGCGGTGGGGCTTCGTAGCGGCTGGAACTGCCGCTAAACATCCAAACAAAGTTGTTCCACAACTCACGAAGCCACAGCTCGGCGTGGTAGTCCATACAACCAGGTAAGTAGCAGCCCAGCAATGTGCACACTTTCTGCCATACGCGTTTCGAGCTTGTAGCAGCTCTTGATCACTGGCGGCAAGGAGACAGGATACGGAAGTTAAGAACATGTGGTTTATTTAATAAAGAGTCCCGCCTCAGTGGGCGCAGTGGCATGCTGGTATTGGTAGTCTTAATCACGCCACCCCTACTCAATGTTCATTCACCAAGTGGCTCCGTACCTGGCTCCTAGGAAATTAAATCCCGGTTGGGCATGCGCTCACTGTCAGGCTAGCCTCAGTTCACCTTGCCTGTGTTGGCCACGCCGTACCTCCAAGCCTCTTAGTATTCCACACAGAGGTCCCGCACAGGTCGCGGTGGGGCTTCGTAGCGGCTGGAACTGCCGCTAAACTTCCAAACAAAGTTGTTCCACAACTCACGAAGCCACAGCTCGGCGTGGTAGTCCATACAACCAGGTAAGTAGCAGCCCAGCAATGTGCACACTTTCTGCCATACGCGTTTCGAGCTTGTAGCAGCTCTTGATCACTGGCGGCAAGGAGACAGGATACGGAAGTTAAGAACATGTGGTTTATTTAATAAAGAGTCCCGCCTCAGTGGGCGCAGTGGCATGCTGGTATTGGTAGTCTTAATCACGCCACCCCTACTCAATGTTCATTCACCAAGTGGCTCCGTACCTGGCTCCTAGGAAATTAAATCCCGGTTGGGCATGCGCTCACTGTCAGGCTAGCCTCAGTTCACCTTGCCTGTGTTGGCCACGCCGTACCTCCAAGCCTCTTAGTATTCCACACAGAGGTCCCGCACAGGTCGCGGTGGGGCTTCGTAGCGGCTGGAACTGCCGCTAAACATCCAAACAAAGTTGTTCCACAACTCACGAAGCCACAGCTCGGCGTGGTAGTCCATACAACCAGGTAAGTAGCAGCCCAGCAATGTGCACACTTTCTGCCATACGCGTTTCGAGCTTGTAGCAGCTCTTGATCACTGGCGGCAAGGAGACAGGATACGGAAGTTAAGAACATGTGGTTTATTTAATAATGAGTCCCGCCTCAGTGGGCGCAGTGGCATGCTGGTATTGGTAGTCTTAATCACGCCACCCCTACTCAATGTTCATTCACCAAGTGGCTCCGTACCTGGCTCCTAGGAAATTAAATCCCGGTTGGGCATGCGCTCACTGTCAGGCTAGCCTCAGTTCACCTTGCCTGTGTTGGCCACGCCGTACCTCCAAGCCTCTTAGTATTCCACACAGAGGTCCCGCACAGGTCGCGGTGGGGCTTCGTAGCGGCTGGAACTGCCGCTAAACATCCAAACAAAGTTGTTCCACAACTCACGAAGCCACAGCTCGGCGTGGTAGTCCATACAACCAGGTAAGTAGCAGCCCAGCAATGTGCACACTTTCTGCCATACGCGTTTCGAGCTTGTAGCAGCTCTTGATCACTGGCGGCAAGGAGACAGGATACGGAAGTTAAGAACATGTGGTTTATTTAATAAAGAGTCCCGCCTCAGTGGGCGCAGTGGCATGCTGGTATTGGTAGTCTTAATCACGCCACCCCTACTCAATGTTCATTCACCAAGTGGCTCCGTACCTGGCTCCTAGGAAATTAAATCCCGGTTGGGCATGCGCTCACTGTCAGGCTAGCCTCAGTTCACCTTGCCTGTGTTGGCCACGCCGTACCTCCAAGCCTCTTAGTATTCCACACAGAGGTCCCGCACAGGTCGCGGTGGGGCTTCGTAGCGGCTGGAACTGCCGCTAAACATCCAAACAAAGTTGTTCCACAACTCACGAAGCCACAGCTCGGCGTGGTAGTCCATACAACCAGGTAAGTAGCAGCCCAGCAATGTGCACACTTTCTGCCATACGCGTTTCGAGCTTGTAGCAGCTCTTGATCACTGGCGGCAAGGAGACAGGATACGGAAGTTAAGAACATGTGGTTTATTTAATAAAGAGTCCCGCCTCAGTGGGCGCAGTGGCATGCTGGTATTGGTAGTCTTAATCACGCCACCCCTACTCAATGTTCATTCACCAAGTGGCTCCGTACCTGGCTCCTAGGAAATTAAATCCCGGTTGGGCATGCGCTCACTGTCAGGCTAGCCTCAGTTCACCTTGCCTGTGTTGGCCACGCCGTACCTCCAAGCCTCTTAGTATTCCACACAGAGGTCCCGCACAGGTCGCGGTGGGGCTTCGTAGCGGCTGGAACTGCCGCTAAACTTCCAAACAAAGTTGTTCCACAACTCACGAAGCCACAGCTCGGCGTGGTAGTCCATACAACCAGGTAAGTAGCAGCCCAGCAATGTGCACACTTTCTGCCATACGCATTTCGAGCTTGTAGCAGCTCTTGATCACTGGCGGCAAGGAGACAGGATACGGAAGTTAAGAACATGTGGTTTATTTAATAAAGAGTCCCGCCTCAGTGGGCGCAGTGGCATGCTGGTATTGGTAGTCTTAATCACGCCACCCCTACTCAATGTTCATTCACCAAGTGGCTCCGTACCTGGCTCCTAGGAAATTAAATCCCGGTTGGGCATGCGCTCACTGTCAGGCTAGCCTCAGTTCACCTTGCCTGTGTTGGCCACGCCGTACCTCCAAGCCTCTTAGTATTCCACACAGAGGTCCCGCACAGGTCGCGGTGGGGCTTCGTAGCGGCTGGAACTGCCGCTAAACATCCAAACAAAGTTGTTCCACAACTCACGAAGCCACAGCTCGGCGTGGTAGTCCATACAACCAGGTAAGTAGCAGCCCAGCAATGTGCACACTTTCTGCCATACGCGTTTCGAGCTTGTAGCAGCTCTTGATCACTGGCGGCAAGGAGACAGGATACGGAAGTTAAGAACATGTGGTTTATTTAATAATGAGTCCCGCCTCAGTGGGCGCAGTGGCATGCTGGTATTGGTAGTCTTAATCACGCCACCCCTACTCAATGTTCATTCACCAAGTGGCTCCGTACCTGGCTCCTAGGAAATTAAATCCCGGTTGGGCATGCGCTCACTGTCAGGCTAGCCTCAGTTCACCTTGCCTGTGTTGGCCACGCCGTACCTCCAAGCCTCTTAGTATTCCACACAGAGGTCCCGCACAGGTCGCGGTGGGGCTTCGTAGCGGCTGGAACTGCCGCTAAACATCCAAACAAAGTTGTTCCACAACTCACGAAGCCACAGCTCGGCGTGGTAGTCCATACAACCAGGTAAGTAGCAGCCCAGCAATGTGCACACTTTCTGCCATACGCGTTTCGAGCTTGTAGCAGCTCTTGATCACTGGCGGCAAGGAGACAGGATACGGAAGTTAAGAACATGTGGTTTATTTAATAAAGAGTCCCGCCTCAGTGGGCGCAGTGGCATGCTGGTATTGGTAGTCTTAATCACGCCACCCCTACTCAATGTTCATTCACCAAGTGGCTCCGTACCTGGCTCCTAGGAAATTAAATCCCGGTTGGGCATGCGCTCACTGTCAGGCTAGCCTCAGTTCACCTTGCCTGTGTTGGCCACGCCGTACCTCCAAGCCTCTTAGTATTCCACACAGAGGTCCCGCACAGGTCGCGGTGGGGCTTCGTAGCGGCTGGAACTGCCGCTAAACATCCAAACAAAGTTGTTCCACAACTCACGAAGCCACAGCTCGGCGTGGTAGTCCATACAACCAGGTAAGTAGCAGCCCAGCAATGTGCACACTTTCTGCCATACGCGTTTCGAGCTTGTAGCAGCTCTTGATCACTGGCGGCAAGGAGACAGGATACGGAAGTTAAGAACATGTGGTTTATTTAATAAAGAGTCCCGCCTCAGTGGGCGCAGTGGCATGCTGGTATTGGTAGTCTTAATCACGCCACCCCTACTCAATGTTCATTCACCAAGTGGCTCCGTACCTGGCTCCTAGGAAATTAAATCCCGGTTGGGCATGCGCTCACTGTCAGGCTAGCCTCAGTTCACCTTGCCTGTGTTGGCCACGCCGTACCTCCAAGCCTCTTAGTATTCCACACAGAGGTCCCGCACAGGTCGCGGTGGGGCTTCGTAGCGGCTGGAACTGCCGCTAAACATCCAAACAAAGTTGTTCCACAACTCACGAAGCCACAGCTCGGCGTGGTAGTCCATACAACCAGGTAAGTAGCAGCCCAGCAATGTGCACACTTTCTGCCATACGCGTTTCGAGCTTGTAGCAGCTCTTGATCACTGGCGGCAAGGAGACAGGATACGGAAGTTAAGAACATGTGGTTTATTTAATAAAGAGTCCCGCCTCAGTGGGCGCAGTGGCATGCTGGTATTGGTAGTCTTAATCACGCCACCCCTACTCAATGTTCATTCACCAAGTGGCTCCGTACCTGGCTCCTAGGAAATTAAATCCCGGTTGGGCATGCGCTCACTGTCAGGCTAGCCTCAGTTCACCTTGCCTGTGTTGGCCACGCCGTACCTCCAAGCCTCTTAGTATTCCACACAGAGGTCCCGCACAGGTCGCGGTGGGGCTTCGTAGCGGCTGGAACTGCCGCTAAACATCCAAACAAAGTTGTTCCACAACTCACGAAGCCACAGCTCGGCGTGGTAGTCCATACAACCAGGTAAGTAGCAGCCCAGCAATGTGCACACTTTCTGCCATACGCGTTTCGAGCTTGTAGCAGCTCTTGATCACTGGCGGCAAGGAGACAGGATACGGAAGTTAAGAACATGTGGTTTATTTAATAATGAGTCCCGCCTCAGTGGGCGCAGTGGCATGCTGGTATTGGTAGTCTTAATCACGCCACCCCTACTCAATGTTCATTCACCAAGTGGCTCCGTACCTGGCTCCTAGGAAATTAAATCCCGGTTGGGCATGCGCTCACTGTCAGGCTAGCCTCAGTTCACCTTGCCTGTGTTGGCCACGCCGTACCTCCAAGCCTCTTAGTATTCCACACAGAGGTCCCGCACAGGTCGCGGTGGGGCTTCGTAGCGGCTGGAACTGCCGCTAAACATCCAAACAAAGTTGTTCCACAACTCACGAAGCCACAGCTCGGCGTGGTAGTCCATACAACCAGGTAAGTAGCAGCCCAGCAATGTGCACACTTTCTGCCATACGCGTTTCGAGCTTGTAGTAGCTCTTGATCACTGGCGGCAAGGAGACAGGATACGGAAGTTAAGAACATGTGGTTTATTTAATAAAGAGTCCCGCCTCAGTGGGCGCAGTGGCATGCTGGTATTGGTAGTCTTAATCACGCCACCCCTACTCAATGTTCATTCACCAAGTGGCTCCGTACCTGGCTCCTAGGAAATTAAATCCCGGTTGGGCATGCGCTCACTGTCAGGCTAGCCTCAGTTCACCTTGCCTGTGTTGGCCACGCCGTACCTCCAAGCCTCTTAGTATTCCACACAGAGGTCCCGCACAGGTCGCGGTGGGGCTTCGTAGCGGCTGGAACTGCCGCTAAACATCCAAACAAAGTTGTTCCACAACTCACGAAGCCACAGCTCGGCGTGGTAGTCCATACAACCAGGTAAGTAGCAGCCCAGCAATGTGCACACTTTCTGCCATACGCGTTTCGAGCTTGTAGCAGCTCTTGATCACTGGCGGCAAGGAGACAGGATACGGAAGTTAAGAACATGTGGTTTATTTAATAAAGAGTCCCGCCTCAGTGGGCGCAGTGGCATGCTGGTATTGGTAGTCTTAATCACGCCACCCCTACTCAATGTTCATTCACCAAGTGGCTCCGTACCTGGCTCCTAGGAAATTAAATCCCGGTTGGGCATGCGCTCACTGTCAGGCTAGCCTCAGTTCACCTTGCCTGTGTTGGCCACGCCGTACCTCCAAGCCTCTTAGTATTCCACACAGAGGTCCCGCACAGGTCGCGGTGGGGCTTCGTAGCGGCTGGAACTGCCGCTAAACATCCAAACAAAGTTGTTCCACAACTCACGAAGCCACAGCTCGGCGTGGTAGTCCATACAACCAGGTAAGTAGCAGCCCAGCAATGTGCACACTTTCTGCCATACGCGTTTCGAGCTTGTAGCAGCTCTTGATCACTGGCGGCAAGGAGACAGGATACGGAAGTTAAGAACATGTGGTTCGGAGCCACTTGGTGAATGAACATTGAGTAGGGGTGGCGTGATTAAGACTACCAATACCAGCATGCCACTGCGCCCACTGAGGCGGGACTCTTTATTAAATAAACCACATGTTCTTAACTTCCGTATCCTGTCTCCTTGCCGCCAGTGATCAAGAGCTGCTACAAGCTCGAAACGCGTATGGCAGAAAGTGTGCACATTGCTGGGCTGCTACTTACCTGGTTGTATGGACTACCACGCCGAGCTGTGGCTTCGTGAGTTGTGGAACAACTTTGTTTGGATGTTTAGTGGCAGTTCCAGCCGCTACGAAGCCCCACCGCGACCTGTGCGGGACCTCTGTGTGGAATACTAAGAGGCTTGGAGGTACGGCGTGGCCAACACAGGCAAGGTGAACTGAGGCTAGCCTGACAGTGAGCGCATGCCCAACCGGGATTTAATTTCCTAGGAGCCAGGTACGGAGCCACTTGGTGAATGAACATTGAGTAGGGGTGGCGTGATTAAGACTACCAATACCAGCATGCCACTGCGCCCACTGAGGCGGGACTCTTTATTAAATAAACCACATGTTCTTAACTTCCGTATCCTGTCTCCTTGCCGCCAGTGATCAAGAGCTGCTACAAGCTCGAAACGCGTATGGCAGAAAGTGTGCACATTGCTGGGCTGCTACTTACCTGGTTGTATGGACTACCACGCCGAGCTGTGGCTTCGTGAGTTGTGGAACAACTTTGTTTGGATATATATATATATATATATATATATATATATATATTTGCACCCTGATTTGCTGATATTTTATTATGATGATGAATTCTGAATTATGCATTTTGTATTCCCTAAAGTTGTTTATTCATATTATATGCTGCTATTTCCATTTCAAGCTGCTGAATTAAGCTCTAAGCACTCTCATCGGTTTTAATGAAAGTGTTTTATGATCTGCCTTTGGATGATGGAATAAAAATAAAAGAAAGAAAGAACCCATTAGCCATATCTGTGTCACATGGTAAATATCTGGTTCATTCCCGAACCATATTTTCCACAGGTATGTTCCACTAACCATTTTTCAAGTGTTGGGAACTTGTCTTTGAAATGACTACAACCACCACGATGCCCTGTTTCTGTTTCTCAAATGCATATTGCTATGTCATGATGCGTATTCTCCCTTTCTAATAGATTTCAACATATGGAAAAGTGTTATGTACTGCTCAATCCCTATTCAATGCTATCTTCTGAAAATGGTTTGTGATGTTTTCTGAATGTTGCCTTGTTCTTCTCAACCAAGTATACTGATGTCATGAGTTTCACAAATCAAACTGTGATTACACAAAAATTGTCAAGTGTACTATAGTTATGCAAATTACAATGTTGCATGTATAACAGGACATACAACATTTTACACTGCACTGTTCACATCATGACTAATGCCAAACATCCATCCAAGTAGTGAAAATGTCTGTTTTGCAGTCAGCTAGGCCTTGAAATTGTCAATTGCACATTTCACCTCTACACTGTGTTGGCCTGAAGGTTTGGGAGCTGGTAATCACTTCATGGACATTTCAAGACATCTTATTACCTACTGATTTGATGTTGCACTGTTTGAAAAAAATAAAAGTAAGGATAATATGTCTAATACCACTGGAAACTATTATCACAGTAATCTCTACCTATTTTGTCTTCTAGTTATCAACATGGATTGTCTTTAAAGATTTAAATGTACAATACAAACTTGTGTTCTTCATTTCTTAATAGGTCAACCTGCCAGACCATGGAAGCATGTTACTGCCACCGAAGACATCTCCACTCCAGCCCAGGATCAGGCGTCAAGCGTCAGTGAGGACAGCACTCCTGGTGATATGGAGGTGCTTGAGGAGCCTGGCACATCTGGTCAGTCTGGGCATACGGCTCCAGTGGCACTCCCTGTGCTCACACGACACCTCCTACCTCAGCTGTAACACCTCAGCAACCCAGGGATTCCACTTCCTGTGTTCCTTCCACTGTGACACCGATTGTGTGCCCCCCAATCCTGGGTGATATGGAAATCACGCCACTACTTTCAACTCACCCAAGAACCAGTCAGATGGGGCACACTGGGCCAAAGGCACAAGGTAGTGGGGATAGGGGTCGTGGGAGGGTATTTGTGTGCCAGCCTACTGAGCCCACTGTGGTCACTGACACCCTGAACACCATCGCACAAGTCATAGGACCCTACAATCACCTCCAAGACATGATGGTCCAGATACTCACCGAGCTCCATGAGATGAAGCAGCTGCAGAGGGAGCACAACCACCAGATGGAGGACCATAACTCTAATATGGGCTCCCTTATTGGGGTGCTGCAGGACATTTACAGCCACATGTGCAGGGATTTTCCAGTACCATCTATACCTTCCTGTCGTAATTTGACGGTGATCGGGTTAGCGTTAAGCTTTGCTACACGTATTTTCCTCTTATCTTGACTATAGTTGTCGGACACCATTTTGTATGTATCAGCGGCCATTTTAGAGAATGCGTTGCCTCGTGGTCAGCATGCCCTTTTGTCCTTCCTCTGTACCACTGACCACTTGAGTTTGCCCAGCAACAGGCTATTTTTAGTAATGGTCAAGCTCACACATGGGCAGTTTAGACTGACCAGTCATCACCTAGGAATGTTCCGCCAAACTGACCAGTGATGTTATAGCTCCTCCCACGACTTGGCTGTGTTCCAAAAATGACCATATATGTACCTAAAACTCTGTAACTGTGTACCACCTACTTTTTTATTACTGTAAAACTGTATAAAAGAAGGATTTGCACCGATGTTCGGTGTGATACTTCTTGCATTACCGAAGGGTGCTGTAGGAATGTACCACCACCCCATGGGGTCTTAATAAACTTGTCTTTTGCATTTTCTAGTTTCCGTGCCAACAGTTCTTATGGTGTAGAGGGTATTTTGCGGAGTATGTAGGCCTGGAGAACCCAATACTACAAATTGGCGACCACGAAGGGACTCATCGGCGACTCGGATGCCCGAAGGAGAGGTCGTGACGAAGGATTGGAAACTCGCCATGGACGCGTACGCTGCCTCTGAGTGACCGAGTCTTGGCACCCACGGTGTTTTCTTCCTTTCCTTCTGATCTGACCTTCCAGGTGGCGCCGGTCCCCAACTGAGATCCTGCTCATTCGAGTTGTCGTACAGTGCCGATTTGGCTGATTTGATTACAGACCTTGGCAGTTGGAACCTGGATATCTGAGATTGTGGTAAGCTTGTGATTGGTAAGGTAGTCTGCGGACGCTTACTGTGGTTCTATGAATATGTTTTGAGTTAGCTAACATTTGATCCTATGATTTGAACTATATGTGCAGTGCACTTCACATAGGCAGGCATGTAGAGATATTTCTCTAACTTTGTTTGTGTTTGAACGGCACATTTGTGTGAAGTATAGTAAGTGCCATTTTTGGGGTATCACGTTTCCGTGATACTTTTTGAACATGCCTGTTTTAAGCACACTTCGAGGAATGTGCTGTCTTGGAAATGGTACCACTTATCGATTAAATGAATCCCAGCCGGCTCCCCCAGAGGGGACTCCCAATCGGGAGATGTACATAAAATTTGGCCTTCCCCCTATATTGTACAGTAAATTATGGAATAAATACACCAAATCTGATCCCGAGTTGCAATGGCCACTACATGGGTCGTTTGATTTACGAAAGGTTCAGTTTGTGGAACAATGTTTGTTTCATCGCAGGTCTAGACAAGATATGTTTGATTGTGTACGAATGTGGGAGAAAGCAGTGCGCGAACGAATGAAGCGTGAAATACGCCTTGGTGGAAAAAGAGCAGCGCAAGGCTGCTCGAGATAAGGCTTTACAGCTGGAGGAGAAGGAGTTGCAGGAAAAGAAAGAGAGGGAGGCAAGGGAACGTAATTTGCAAATGAGCGGTCAATTTCCTATCTGGCGTCCGCTTTATCCTGTCCTTGCTAATGAAGTTGATGATTTTTCATTACTAGATCGGTGCCCGCCTCCGTACGTTTCGCCTACGGCCCCGGATGAGGACTCGGACAATGAGGAGTACGGGAATAAGAGTATGAGGTTAACTGCTGGTGAAGCTGCGGAGTTGCGCAGTTTTGCCCGTAAACTTAATTTGAATAAAATAACTATGTCAGAGATTAAAACTGAAATGAATAAGTGGTCAGAGTGAGAACAGCTGTATTTTTTAAGTGCTCTCGGAGATGAAGTTGTAGACCGAGTTAGTAAAAATTCAACTGATTTAGAGCCTAAGGATATATCAGTTCATCGTGAGAATATGAGTAAGGCTTATTTGTTATTGCAGATGCGGATGAATTTTTCCAACGGTTGGTCCACCTACGGGATGAGGCGTCCAGATTGCGTGAAGTACGAAAAGCAGCAGGCGTGCCTGCGCCGGGGTCGAAGGAACAATTCAAACAGTGTTCTATGTTTGGAACAGATGAGCGTTCTACAGTTCATGTTATGCCTATACGTGAAGCTGCGCCTTTGTATGTTCCCCCCAAAGGGCAAGGTACCAGTGATGATAAATTGTCCGGGGATGCAAAAGGGTATTTCATATATAATTGGGTGTATACGCCTTGGAATAGGGCAGATGTTATGGCATTGAAAAATGCTTTACCCGATCCCCGTAAAAATCCGGCAGCTTTCTATGAAGGAGTGGAGGGGGCTATTTCTTCATGTGTTATGACATTAGTTGATATTGATCTTTTCTTTGGGTTAATATTGCCCCCTGATTTGTGGAGAGCAATTCGTAAGTTTGATGACCAAACGATTTTAGGAGCGGATTGGAAAGCTATAGCTCAAGCTGATTTAGACAGGGAGCCTGCATGTAAGCCTTGTCAGAGAATTCTAGATCTCCCAACAGCTATTTTGAATAAATTAAAAACGCTTGTTCCCCCTAAAAAGATTGATTGGACTATGTTAGCCTCCTGCAAACAGAAACAGGACGAGTCGGTATCTGACTTCTTTTCACGTTTCGAAGAAGCGTTTCATGATTACAGTGGGCAATTATTAACAGATGATACGGGTAGGCATTTGTTTGTATGTATGTGGCTAATCTCCTGCCGGAGATTGCAAGCGATTGAAAACTAGTGAAAGTTCCTGGACCACGGCGACCCCTGCGTCCTTGTTAACGATGGCTCAGTATTATGAGCGACAGGAATTAGAAGCTAAAGAAAGTACTGATAAGAAAGCGAAGGAGTTAAAGACGAAGGTGATGTTGGCTCAGGTTCGTGCTACGCAGCCAAGAGGGAATGATAGAGGCAGGCGAGGAGGGTATGGTACGTCTTATGGTCGTACCGACATTGCTGAGGACCAATGTGCATACTGTAAAGAGTTTGGGCATTGGGCTGAAGATTGTCCGGTGCTTCGTGAGCAACGTAGTCAGCGTGGTCGAGGAGGTGCTGGACACGGAATAGTTATTCGGGGGCGAGAGGTGGAGCAAGTGATCATGGTAGGTTTGAGACGAGAGGTCGTGGTCAGGATGATCGTAATACTTTTGATCGACGGAATCAGTACCAGATATCGGAGGGTGAGAATGTGGAGTCTCAGGATTATGTGCACGCATAGGAGTGCTTAGGATGGGCTGTGGAATCGGTTGAAGTGCCAGTAGATCAAAGAGGTCCGTATGTATCAGCGGGCGTTTTGGGTTCTACTGATCAGTTTTTGGTTGACACAGGAGCTACTCATAGTGCTCTGTCTAAAAATTTGGTTCCAAGGGCTCCCCTGTCTGGCGAAATGATTACATGCATAGGGTTCGATGGCACACCCTCTCCAAGCCCACTGTCACAACCTCTTACCTTTTGTATTGACAGATTCTTTGGTCTGTGCCCATTCTTATTGTCACCACATACCCCAGACAATATTATGGGCATAGATTTGCTTAAATATTTTCGGGCAACAATACGCTGCGCTCCTGAAGGAGTGCGGGTTATTTTGAATGACAATTATCCGGATGTAGGAAGACTATGTACTATGCAAGAAATTGAAGCATTAGCCTCTCTCCCACACACGTTATGGGCTACATCAGACACGGATGTGGGACAGATGCTCATTCCGCCCATTCGAATAACTGTTAAGGAGGGAGTGTCTTTGCCGCGTGTACCACAATACAAAATATCTAGGGAAGGTGAAATTGCCCTGACGCACATTTTTCAGGATTTGATTATTGCAGGAGTTGTGGAGGAAGTTCCCTACAATGTTTGTAACATTCCGATTCTTCCGATTCTAAAGAAAGACACTGATGACAAAGTCTATCGATTTATTATTGATTTGAGGGAGATCAACAAAATTGTAGTGCCCCAGTATCCGGTGGTGTCTGATATCACCACCTTACTTACTTTGGTCCCCCCCACTGCCACCACATTTTCTGTAATTGACCTTAAAAACGCCTTCTTTTCCATCCTCATCTATCCCGATAGCAGATATCTATTTGACTTCACGTTAAATAATAAATCGTATAGATTTTGTCGAGTTCCTCAAGGCTATACAGAAAGTCCTAGCATATATAGCCAGGCTTTAAAAAGACAGCTTGATTCCTTTGATTTGCAGTCTGGAGTAGCTCTCATCCAGTATGTTGACGATATTTTACTAGCTGCAGACACATATGCACAGTGTGAGAAGAGTACTCTTGCTTTGCTCTCTTTCCTTGCTCAGAATAATCACAAAGTGTCTAGGAAAAAGTTACAATATTGTAGACCAAAGATGACCTACCTCGGTCATCTTTTGTCTAAGGAGGGACGTGCATTAACATCTGATCGAATTCAAGCAATTTTAGATACACCAGTCCCCCGCACTCAGAGAGATGTGCGTGCCTTTATAGGTTTAACGTCCTTTTGTAGACAGTGGATAATGGGGTTTTCACACATTACAAAACCCTTGTTAGCATTATTGTCCAAAACTACACCAATGCCTCTTGAATGGACAGATGAATGTCAGACTGCTTTTGAACAATTGAGACAAGCCCTTTGTTCTGCACCAGTGTTAGGTACACCAGATTACACGAAGATTTTCACGTTGTACGTACATGAGAAAGATGGGTGCGCATTGTCAGAGTTAGTGAAGACACACAGGGATAAGCAGAGGCCCTGCGCATACTTTTTGGCAATACTTGACCCTGTAGCACGAGGATTACCTGGGTGTTTTCGAGCAGTTGCAGCAACAGCAGTGGCTATACGGCAGAGTGAGGGAATAGTTTTGTCACACAAATTGTTGGTGTTAGTTCCCCATGCGGTAGATGCTTTGTTAAATCAAACAAAGACCCAGTATCTCACGAGTGCACGTTTAACAGGATATGAGCTCACACTGTTGGCACCACATATCACACTAAAGAGATGTGCTACCCTGAACACTGCCACTTTATTGCCGCATCCGGTTGCTGAGGGCCAAGAGGAAGAACACCATGATTGTGTTTTCCTGACCGAAGATCAAACAAAGGGTCGTGTCGACTTACAGGATACGCCACTTCCAGATGTGGATGGGGAACTGCGGGTTGATGGATCGTGTTTAAGGCTGCCAGATGGCACAACTTCTGCAGCATATGCGATCACGACACTTAAGACAGTGGTAGAAACAGCACGAATACCACAGAAATCGGCCCAAGCAGCGGAGCTAATAGCTTTGACAAGAGCCTGCAAATTGAGTGCTGGCTTATGTGTGAACATCTACACAGACAGCCGGTACGCCTTCGGAGTAGCGCATGACTTTGGCCTACTCTGGAGAGAGAGTGGGTTTTTGACTTCGCATGGAGTACATATCATGCACGGAGAACTAGTGCGTGATCTCTTGAATGCGTTACTTTGTCCAAAGAAAGTGGCGATAATCAAATGCAGTGCACATAAAAAGGTCACTGACAAAGTGGGACAAGGAAACGCTTTTGCAGACAGTATAGCAAGGCAAACGGCTATGTTACGAAATGACTCACCAATGTATGTGGTGAAATCACAGGCTGAACGGTGGCATGATGCTAGAGAGGAGATACTAGACATTCAGAAATCAGCGTCTGAAGCAGAACTTGCAACCTGGGCAGTTGAGGGCGTGCTGGATGATGAGAGTTGTTGGCGAAGTAAAGATATGGAAAGATGGAAATTGCCTGCAGCTTACTTGCAAGCGATGGTCCAAATGACACATGGATTGGCACATGTTGGAGCTCTTGCGAATACTCGATTGCTAACGCGAGTTTGGGAGCATCCTGAGATTGCCAATACAGCCAAGAGAGTAGTGCAGACCTGTCTGATATGTTTACAGCACAATCCTGCAAAAGGGACGCACACTCCGAAAGGAGGGTTTGTTCCACCTACTGCACCGTTTGAAGTACTGCAAATGGATTACATCCAGCTTGAGCGTTGTAATAACCTTAAGTATGTCTTAGTGGTGGTGTGTGCTTTCAGTAAATGGATTGAGGCCTTCCCCACGAAGAATAATACTGCGTTGACAACAGGTAAGGTTTTGCTCAAAGAGTACTTCCCTCGATACGGCGTTTGTAAATTTTTGTGGAGCGATAATGGTCCTCATTTTGTTGGGAGAGTTGTGGAATATGTGATGAAGGGATTGGGAATTCAGCAGAAATTTCATGCTGTGTTCCATCCTCAGTCAGCAGGTCTCGTTGAACGGTATAATGCTACTCTGAAATTGAAGCTAGCAAAGATCGTGGCATCCACGTCTTTGAAATGGCCGGATGCTCTGCCTCTGGCGTTGCTATCTATCAGATCAGTGCCCCATTCCCGAACTGGCCTCACACCTTATGAAGTGGTGTTTGGAAGGCCTATGAACATATGGGGAGTTCCTAAGCCTCGATTGTTACATGATGTGCCTTATATAATGATGAACGATTATTTGGCACGATTAACAAATGATTTACTTTCCATTCATCAACAGGTTCGAGAAGCGCTCCCCGACAATTCTATTGGAGAGGCCCATAATCTTCGTCCTGGGGATCATGTCATGATCCGTTCTTTCGAGAGAACAAGCAGCTTGGAACCGAGGTGGCGTGGCATCGAGACATCTTGGACGAGGAGAAGAGCCAAGCTGTAGTGTCTGCCGAATCGGAGGGAGCCTTCCCGGACCACACTGTTTCTGGAAAAGAGAGATATAACTTACAACCACGATAAGAAGTTTTTTTTTATGCGAGACTGTTTGAGTTCCACTCTGGGGTTTGTGAAACGGAAGCCGGGAATATCAAGGGGGAGGGATCTGTTCTGCCAAGTGTAGCGACACCCATCTTGAATCTCGGAGAAGAAACCAACGGCTACCTCGGAGCTCAGCACTCACATTTTTATTTTTTTAGTTGTGTTTTTGAGACATTTTGAACTTTGAACAATGGCATCTTCTGCAGTACGAGACAAGAGAATTCTTGGCGCAGTACTATTTGTTCTGACAATTGTTGTGATAGCTGTGATAGCTTGGGTAGTAGAACTTGTGGTGCCGGTACGAGAACATTTGTTGCCAACTACCCCGATGCTATCTGAACATTTCCATTTTACTCTGCCTTATCATGAAGAGCGACACCGACAAACTTATTTGAACAATAGTTTTATTCAGATTCTGCATCACACCCATAATATGACAAACACTTCTAACTGTTGGGTATGTGGGATGTTGCCTGGACATCAAAAGAAAGGAGGCACACCGCTTATTCCACTCCCGTTTTCCCATAATGGCTCTTGCAATGCTTGGTACACACTTTTATTCACTTTACGATGGCCAACGAAAGGGGGGCTGCTCTTTCGACTCAACAAGATATGCTACAATGATCGAGATGGCTATCCGCAAGCTGAAGGAACTAAGTTTGAATGGGAGGAGTATCGCCCCGACAACGTGTCAGCACCACAAGTTTATAATAACCAACGGAGTGTCAATATGTCTAGTTAACATGTGATTACTGTTATTGATACCAAAGCTGATCTCTGTGTTCGTAATAAAGGTACAATCCCAGTTGGCAGAAGTGAATGTAACACCACTCTTACCTTGGACACTCCAAATGGCATTTCGTTTGTGGCCTCCCGAAATACGTATTTTATATGTGGAAATAAAGGCTATCATCGTCTCCCTATAGGATGGTTAGGAACATGTTATATATCTTTTGTATTACCCCCTGTGTTTATTGCCCCACCTATGTATCATAACAATTACATCCTTTATCACAATTTCATTTTGAATAGGGTAAAGAGAGCATTAGTCCTTGAAGACATAGACCAAACCGATACTGCGTTGCAACAATATGTTGATTTTAATTTGGGTCTCTTTTCATTTGTTGGAGCTGCTTTGAATAGTCGAAAAATAAGACGGTTAACTCGTGTTGTAGAAGCGGTTGCTAATGATACCGCTTTTGCTCTAGGAAACTTAACTGAGGAGCTTCAGATAACTAGAATTGTAACGCTCCAAAACAGGATGGTATTAGATGTAGTATTAGCTGATCGTGGAGGAGCATGCCGCATTATCGGAAGTAGTTGTTGCGTATATGTACCCGATAACTCACCTTCTGTGTATGATGCCATATCCAAATTACATAAAATTGCTGCTGAGATACATCCTGATAATGGTACATGGACATTTTCGGGGTGGTTTTGGTCAATACAGCCTTGACACTGTGCCTCATGGAAACAGCCCAGCCCGAACTGCCAAGCCATGTCTTCCCTGGACCAGAAACAAGCATCCTGGGACCGGTTTCGGACTAACAGCCCTCATCAGCCAGGCTAGCTTGAATCCAGTGGCAAAGTGAGCAAGGGACCCACGCCTGGAACATAACACAGATCCCCAAAAAATACATTACCTGTCACACAGAAATTGATGGATACATCACAAAGGCAACTTGTGGAGGACACAGTTTCACAAAAGTCAGAGGAAAATAATGTAATTGAAGACAGTAGTCAATGTGTCCACACTTTGATCAACAAGCACCTTTGTGCAGTTTTTCCCTGACCTTGTCCTTCCCAACAAAGTATCACCACATACTTCTCTCATCAGCACATCAATAGTTGGTGAAACGGTGAAAGATATAACATGTAAAGGTAGACATACACTCATGAGAAGAAGTTGTCAATGACATCTCAACATAAGTCTACTCCTTCCTCTTTACCACTATCATCTTCATTTGGCAAATCAGGATCCTCAAGCAGAGCCTCTTTATGATCCCCATCCTCTGCAATATAAGGGATGCTCCATTGCAGGGTGATGTTGTGTAGCATGCAGCAGGCCACGGGGATTCAGCACACCTTAGCGGGTGAGTAGATCAGGGCTTCACCAGTTTTGTGTAGACAACAAAATGTGGCCTATCGCAGCCCAAAAGTCCACTCCACTAGCCACCATGTTCTTCTATGAGCCTCATTGAAGCACTTCCCCTCGCATTGTTGGATTCTTCAGCGGTGCCAACAACAATGTTAAGTTGGGATAAGCTGAGTCAACTAGATGGAATACAAAGAACAGAGCAAAAATATGTAACAATTTCTGATTATTGCTCGAGAAATGTGACATTTGCAGGGGTATGGGGATGTTCAGTAGTACAGTGGAGAAGTGTGGGTCAATGGTTAGAGCGACAGGCC
This sequence comes from Lissotriton vulgaris, assembly GCF_964263255.1. Lineage (NCBI taxonomy): Eukaryota > Metazoa > Chordata > Amphibia > Caudata > Salamandridae > Lissotriton > Lissotriton vulgaris. Next base: position 175,090,162 of record NC_141700.1, on the reverse strand, counting down.
CTGATGCAGAGGTCTAGCCCGGGACCAGGGTTCAATTCCCTGCCTCGGCGGGTCTTGGGCTAAAAAATTCCACGGACCTGATAATTCTCGCATCGGTGCCTATTCCAATCATGGAGTCCCGCTCTGCAACACTGGGCAATAGCTTGCTTAATCTCCACAATGGCCCCCACAATGCTAAGGATGCCTGGCCTCCACCTTGGGGGTGCCCAGTAGTGGACGCCTCACAGGAAAAGCCAGGATTGGTTCCACAGCGGTATTCGTACAAGCGCCTTGAGACCCTTGCGGGTGAGTAGTGCGCTATACAAGTATCAATTTACATTTTTTTTTACATTTTACAGATGAATCATGGGCCGAGCTGGGGAACCAGGCACAGATGCTTGTGATGTTCACATCAGGTAAGCAGACAAATTGCACGTTGATTGAATGTAAGTGTTCTGATAGACCTGTTCTCTGGCGTGTGGTGGCACTAAGGCAATATGTGTGCCATCAATAGCTCCAACCACATGTGGTAGGTTGAATAGGTTTAATCCAGACAAACTACACACATGTCTTAAATGTAGATCCCCACAATCTGACTTTACACACATGGTCTGGAACTGTGTCAAAATTGAGTCCAATTGGCTTGCGATCTGTGGGAAAATTGGGAAGATGACTGGCTTAGATGTAGTGCCTTCTCCGGAGGTTGCATTGTTGGGGTATGCAGCTGGATTCCCTAAGGGCATGTGTCGGTTCATGGCAATAGCATTACTGTTTGCGAAAAGAGGGATCGCCCTGGTTTGGGGGCGTAGGTTTTCTCCCACGGTCAAATCATGGTTGCACAGTCTAACATACTGTAACACGAACAGCGAGATATTCGCTAGCATCAGCCTCCAACCTCCGGGCAAAAGATATATGGGGTCCTCCCAAAAGCTACCTTCTAGAATCTAATGCTGCACCAGCCATGCAACAGCCTGATGGAGCCCTTCTGTTTTGAGCAAAAAAAGCTAAATTGGATAGTACCCAATTTGGGCCTGTAGTACATTTTACTGTATTTTCACATTTATTTTGGGGGGGGGGGGAATTTCTAAAAACCTTTATTGACATTGTGCAGTACATCAATGCATTAAAGACCACAGTTCAAGCGCCACAGTATTTGACACATGTATTGCATTTTCCCACACCAATATGTACACAAAATGAACTTTCCCCCAACCACCCTTTTTACACAGTTCAAGAGATAATACAAAGCTGTCCAGTCCATGACAATACAGTCCAACAGCATATGTAGACAAGCAGCAGCACAGTTCGACACACATGAGGTATGAACGATATTTTCTACCAGGACAGGACATCATGAGCTTTAAATCAATAATCTCTTTTTTTTTGTCCTCATAACCACCATGTAGACAAAGTACCAAAAGGAATTTACAGAGAGCAGCTGTCTCAGTTTATCTGAAAAACTGGAAGGGACAAAAATCTAGTGGTGGCCATCTATCCCTCAGCTGTCAACTGTATTCCAAGAAGGCACAGAGTCCATGATTTACCAATCTGCGGCAAACCTTGGGGTAGTTTGGCAGCCAGTTGGGGCCGGGCATGAACCGGATAACGGCTGTTCCACTGGTGCAAGCTTTAGAGGCATCATAGGAGATCAATCATTGGACCCGGGGAGAAAAAAAAAAACCCAGATAAATCAATGAAGCCAAGATAATAAATACCAGAACGCCCTTTTACTCTGGTTACCAGATCTAGCCAGATCGGTACATGAGGTCTGCAGGACTGAAGTTTGCCAATCTCTAAAGGTAGGAGGTGAAGAGTCTTTCCATTTCCTGCAGATCTCCCTTCTTGCAAGCAGGATTGCATAAAATACTAGGCACCTAGCTGGACTTTGTACACCTTCTAGAACACCAAATACCACCAGGGGCAGATCTATAGTGACAAGTCTTCCCAATGACCCTGTGAGGGAATTGCTGATCTCCTCCCAAAATGTGGCTAACTGAGGGCATTCAAAAAACATATGTGTATCTGATGCAGCAATCAACCCGCATTTAGCACAAGACACTGACTCTCCTCCTGAAAATTTAGACAACCTGAGAGGGGAGTAGTATGCCCATTTCAGAGTAAAAATATGATTCCTGCGTAACCAGGAAGGCTTGACAATGTTCCACAGGAGATCAAAAGAGGTCATCCAAAGATCTTGTAGATTCTGGTCCATCAAGACTGAACCCCATAACGACTCCGGCAGAACAAAGTCTCCATCCGACTCCTCCAGAATGAGATTATACCACTTGGACACTTCTTTTTTAACTGGACCCAAGTTTACTAAATCAGACAACAATGGGCTGTGCCCTCCAAGTTTGAACTTATTCCTGTTAGCAGGAGAGGTTTTATAGGCTAAAGTCCAGCTAAGAATCTGTAAGTATTTAAATCATGAAAGATTGTGGCCAACCTTAACTTGCAGATGTTCCCAGGAGAGTAAATCCCCCTCATAGAAGAGGTCTCCCCAAACTTCCGGGCCTGCCCCTCTCAAAGGGATAGCTAAACTGTCTTCAAGCCAAGCAGGATTTTCAGGCAACCCCCACAGAGGTGTTTTTTCACAGAAGTAATTTTGTTTTATAGATTTCATAACTTCAGTCCAAATTTGAGCAAGACCTTGTAGAGTCTTCAGTTTAATTTTTTTTTTAAACGTAGGATTGCCAAATTTAAAAAGAAAACCCGAACGATTAATTCCTTCCCCATCCAACATAGCTGCAAACATAGGACCAACCGCAGAAGCTGAGGGTCCTTTCAACAGCATTCGAGAGTGGGATAATTGAAAGGCAGAGGCATAGATCTTTAGGTCTGGAGACGCCAGGCCACCTTTATCCCGCCGCCGTCTTAGTTTTTTCCAGGCGATTTGTGGAAGATGGTTATTCCAGATAAAGGATGAGATGTTGGATTGGAACTTGGCTAAAACAGTTTGATCAAAGTATAAAGGAATGGTATTAAATAGAAAAGACATTTTAGGCAGGATCGACATTTTAATGAGGTCGGCTCTACCTAGTAATGAAAGGGGCAGATGCGACCATGATTGAAGAAGATTACGGCAATCTTTGACGACGGATGATAAGTTGACTTGGACAAGTTTATTAATGTAATTCACTATCGTCAAGCCTAGGTATCGCATTGAAATGCCTGCTTGAAGTTCTGTTACAGACTCCTCATCCTGCCATACCAGCATTTCGGTCTTGGCTGCATTGATCTCCTATCCCGACACTTGTCTGAAGGCATGAGCCAATTTCAAGATAGCCGGGAGTGCAGTGGTGACTTCTGATGTTAAAATAAGCACGTCATCAGCATATAATGCTACCTTCCTCATCCAACCTTGATAGGAGAAAGGTTTGATGGTCACTTCCTCCCTTAGATGTTGCGCGAAGGGCTCAATGTAAAAATCAAAAAGCAAGGGAGAAAGCTTGCATCCCTGCCGGGTTCCCCTAGAGATGGAAAAAGGGTTCAAAAGGTCACCATTAACAAGGAGGCACGCAGATGGATTATTGTACAACAGGCCTATCACCCTACGGAACCTCTCCCCCACACCAAACTTGGCCAAGGCCTCCGACAGGTACACCCAGTTGACCCTGTCGAAATCCTTGGTTGCATCCAGCGAGAGGGCGGCCAATGGGAGATTGTTGGTTATTGCCATATCAATGGCGCCAATTAAATCATAAGTGAGTTCATGAAGTTGTCTCCCTTTCAGGAATCCCTTCTGATCCGAATGAAGAACAAAGGGAGCAATAGAGGCCATTCTAGTAGATAGAACTGTGGTGAAGATTTTATAATCCACATTCAAAATTCAGATCGGCCTATACGATCCACAGGCCTCCATAGGTTTACTTGGTTTTAAAATAAGGGTGATAGAGGCATTATCCCATGATACCAGAGGAGGCATTCCTTCTAAAAGAATCTGATTGAATAGAATAGTGAGGAAGGGAACGATTTCTGACTCCAGGAGTTTATATAGCTCGGCTGGGAACCCATCAGGTCCGGACGCCTTCCCCCTCTTACCCTTCCTAATGGCTGATCTCACCTCATCCTCTGTAATGGGACTGTCCAAATATTGCGACTGTTCAAAAGAAAAAGAGGGCAAAGTGATATTACTCAACCAGCTCTTGATAGCCTCAGATGTAACTACCTTATCTTCTTGATATATATCTTGGAAGAATTCCCTAAAAACCCTCCTAATTTCCTCGTCCGAAGTAAAGTTGTTATTTCCTACTTTTATAGATGCTATAATATTATGGACCTGATCTACTTTGGTCTTCCAAGCTAGTAATTTACCAGCGCCCTCACTATATTCGAAATGTGCCAATTTACTGGCTTCCCATCTTTGTTGGACCCTCAGATTTAGGATCGAAGCCAGGCTTCCTTTAAGAATCAACAGTTGATTCTGAAGAGAATCTAAAATAGACCCTGAAGCTGTACAATTAATATCAATGTCGTGTTGGATACGAGCCATATCTGCTTCAATGGAGGAAATCTTTTCCTTATATTGCTTCCTGCGATAGGCAATTTTACCTGTAATAAGCCCTCTCAAGGTAGCCTTGAAAGAGTCCCAGATAATTCTATTTAAGGTGGAGCCGTTGTTTGATAGAAAGAAATTCTGAGTCTCTGACTTTAGGTATAAGATATCCTCATCTTTAGAAAGGAGAGAGCGATCAAAGGACCACGTACTCGGGGTTTCTTAATACAGAGACCTAATTCCAATTCAATCGCAGAATGGTCTGAAAGGTGAGATGGGAGATAGTCTATGGTTTTAACAGAATCAACCAGTCTTTGACTTATTAAAATAAAGTCGATCCTTGGCTTGTGATGGTATTTGAGGTTCCGAAAAGAAACCCCTTGTTGTTGTCCCGACCTTTGTCGCCAAACATCGACAAACCCATACTGCCTCATAGCGTCCAATAGGAAGGATCTAGTCTTGGACAAAACCAAAGATCGACTATTAGGAGATCTGTCCAAGACAGGATCCAACACAATGTTAAAATCGCCGGCTAGTTTTATGGGACCTGAAACGGAAAGTAACTGCGAGAAAACGGATTCCAAACAAGAAGGGTCATCCTGGTTCGGGCCATAATAGCTAACCCTGGGCGTAGTTCGCGGAGCCGCACTCCACGGAGCTACGCGAAGACGCACTTGCACTCCGCGACCTACGCGTAGCTCCGCAGACATGCGTAGTTGCTTGCTAGACCCGTTCGCGCGCCGTTTTTCGTCTTCGGGAGCGCGGTGTGCGTGTTCGGGGCGCTGCCTGCATGCTCGGGATGTCTAGCGCGCTAGTTACCCAAGAGGTTTGTCCCGCCCGCTTGTGTTCCCTTATTTCCTGTTCAGGGTCACAAGTAACGTGTTCGGGTTATGCAAGACATGTTCGGGAACTCGATCTTAACAACAAGCATCCTCGCACGTCCTTATGACGCTATCGCGCATCCAAATGACGTTATCGCGTTCGCACTGTCGCACAGGATTGTGCGGGAGGGTTTACAAACATGGTGGCACACGCGACCGGGAAAAAGCGAATGCAGAACCAAGGTAAGCCATTGCCGCGCCCGCGATAATGTTATTCAGCGCGTGAGAACTACGCTACGCACCGGATCGCGGAGTAATCGACAGCTACGCGTTCTCCGCGAAACGCGGAGTTGCCGAAACTCCGCAAACTCCGCGAACGGAGCGTAGTTCTTCGCCCAGGGTTAATAATAGCCCACAACTGTAACTAGAAACCCAACCATGAGGACTGACGCCATGGCCCATTTACCAGAAGAATCTACAGCTTGTGAAACCAACTTAGCTTTAGCTCCTTTTTTAAAAATAATCGCCACCCCCCTGGTATGATATGTTTGAGTGGTAGAGACCGCAAAGTCAATCCATCTATTCTTCTTGGTAAGTGCAATCATTTCACTATGAGTTAAATGGGTCTCCTGCAACACCACAACCTGCACATCCAAGTCCTTCAGGTATTGTAAAATTCTGTTGGCTCGGGGCTTGGTGCGAAGGCCGTTGACGTTCCAGGAGATAAACCTAACACTACTCATCTCTCATCCGATAAGCCAAGAAGACTAAAAATACTGTACCAAAAAAAAAGTGCTGTTTTATGTTACGATTCATAACGTCCTTACAAAAATTGTGAGTATTACCATTCCTTAAACTACTATTCAGGTTACTGAGGACTTTTTTATATTTTTGCCACCCCTCTGCACCCACCCGCCCAAAGTGTGAACCCCTCCCCACATGAAAAACCCTTGCAATATCTAACCGGAACAATCTCCAGTAGATAGTGCCCCGCTGATTGACTCCCGGCAAGAAAGATCACCCGCCTTCTTTTCAAATGACATATGAAGAGCAAGAAAATTCAAGGGAAATAAGAGAGTAACTGACACTGTGATCATATTAAGCAATATACTTAAGTGAAAAACCTACGTCAAAATTAGAAAATAGAGAAGTAAATGGGAAGTCTCCTTAAGTAAATAAGGTGGATTATAGGTGCATGAAGTTATACCTTACGGGCCCCCTTGCCCAACTCCATTAGTAGCTCATCGGCTGCTTGTACAGACCTGATGTTAAACATCTTATTGTTATGCATTACTTTAAGGGCTGCCGGAAACATGAGCTGAGCTGTTGCACCTAATTTCCTAAAGGCATCCAGGCACCTCCCAAATTCCCATTGTTTTTCAATTGTAACTCTGGAAAGGTCTGATCTTATCAAAAAGGTAAATCCTTTCCCAGCCAAAGACTTCTGTTTCAGAGCCATATTTAGGATGCGCTCCTTTAAAAGGTAAGTATGAAAATTAACTAAGATCTTACGAGGTTTGGACCTCTGGGGGTTCAATTTAAAGGGATCCCTATGAATTCTTTGAATGTCAGCCGACAATTCTTCGAGAGTATGCTCTAAGCACAGGGATTCCTTAAGTAGAGTAACAATGTATTGTTTAATGTCTGACCCTTCTGATCCTTCAGGAACATTAAGGATACGAATGTTCCCCCGTCTTGCATTGTTTTCAAGAGTTTCCATCCTCTCGCTAAGAGCCAAATCTTCCCTTGTAAGTTTTTGAATGTCAACTTTCACCTGGTCCAAATAAATTGAGTGCAATCCCACCGTCTCCTCTAGCACTCCGGTTCTTATAGTGAGCCCTTCAATTTTATTATCAAGCGTTTCACAGTAATTTCTAAACTCTATTTGATTAGCAGATGATTCAGCAAATCCCTTTCTTATCTCCAGGGTAAGGGCTGAAAACATCCCCAAAAAGGAGGCAGCCGTCATCGGAGAAGAAGAAGAAGAAACCAGTAATGAGTTGGGATCATGTAGAGCAGAAGCAGAAGAAGTTTCTATATCTGCGCCCTCAGATGCCCCTCCTAGTTCAAGAAAATGTATCTCTTCAGCCTCCTCGGCCAGCTCTGTAGTTGGGACTAGGGGTAAACTCTGCGCTATCACAGATGAAAATTGTGGCGGAGATTGCTCGGGCTGCATGGGCTGTGGTTCTCTCCCCATGTCGTGTACACCCTGAGAGTCCCCTGCGGAGCCAGTAGATACTACATTTTCAATAATTTGACTAGAACTCTTCTCAGCTGCATCTCTCACCTCCAGCGACGGTGTAGCTACTGGCACCAAAGGTTGGGTAGGAGAAGAGGAATGGGCCTCTGAGACCGAAGCCATATCAGTATCGTCAATCTCTTCAGAAAGATGTAAAATCTGAGGAACGACCTTGAAATAGGAGCGAAGTGAAGGAGTAATCCTCGACCCTATGGGGAGCACTGTTTTAGGATCTTTAGCCTTGACCTAATATTTACCCTTCACATTAGTGTGTTTAGACTTAAGTTCTGTGTTCAAAAAGGATGAAGATTTTGTCTTAGCTGGTGTGTTGACCCCTTTTCTGACCTCTGCACCCCCCTCCGGGACCCCCGCCTTGTTTACTCCAGTTTCCTTTTTTCGTCCTCGACCTCGTTTAAGCCCCCCTCTAGGTGTATTAGGTGATGTATTAGAGGTCTTTGCAGTATTAGGAGTATTTATAGCATTTATGGTAGGAGGAGTCTGTATTATAGCCTTGGCAGAGGGGGTGCAATATAGGGGAGTAGGATTAGTTACTGTTTGGTACACACCCGTAAGATTCCCATCACCAGCTTCATGTACCAAGGACCCCTCCACCGCAGCAAATAAACCGGGACGCTGTCGCTGATGTTGCTGATCTTGTAATCCTTCCTTGCAGCAGGGAGCTACGATTATGTGCGGGACATTCACCGCATTTGCTAACCCCCGAAGGGAAACCAAGCTTCTCAACTTCCTGCCTCTCCTTAGCTCCAGCGCGGCTGAGCAGACTGGGTTCCGGGGTGACCCGAGACTCCTGGGAGAGGAAGGGGTCAAGTTACAACTCTCTGTGCGAGTCGGCAAAACTTTTTAATGGCCCGAATTTCCACACCCCTGAAAGTGCCTTGAAGTTCCCAATCGCCGGAGAACCACTTGCCGGAGCCGCAAAGCACCACCCGGGACCCCCCGCTACACCCGCTACCTTCAAGCTCTGGTCGGCGTCCTCTGTTTCCTTCTTCGTCCCTGTCTCTGTCGACACCCCGGCCCAATATCCATGGACAAAGAGAGAGGACTCCGCAAAAACGCCCGTTGCACAGAGAGGTATACCGCATCCCGCGCGGAGAAAACAGCTCGGTAAAGAACAAGGTTTCAGGCAAGTTTTCACTTTACTCCGACGGTCTACCGGAGGCTATTGTATTTTAGGCGGCTGAATCCATGCTTAGATACTCTTGCTATGTGGCGGGAGACGATCCTACCGGGAGTTCATTCCGGAGCGCCATGTTTTTCCGAGGCAGCCCGCAAGCTTTAAATCTATAATCTAATTTTCAACTATGTTGAGTAAAGCAGGAAAAACCTTGTCATATTCAGTCCCGAGCCAGAGCAACACAGCAGCCCCGCTCCACCTCCTCACACCCCATGTGATTCCTCCTGTGAGGTTTGGGGATGGGTCGCAGGCCCAATTGCACTTTCCTCCTCCACTCGATCTGCCTCCAGTGCAAGAAGATATGTGGTGAGCGGGCCCCAGATGTCTTTCGGGCGCGACTTTGTGGGCAACATTTCAGCATAGTTGTGCATATGGTCTTGCCATGTAGACATAGTGTGGATCCAGTTTTTGAACTTGGGAGCACAGCCTCTCTCCCATCTACATGCCACCGGCCTTTTCGCTAATAGTAACCCCATTGATAGGAACTTTTTGTGTACTGTCTTGATCCCTTGAGTCAAGCCCAGAAGTGCAACAAGCGGGCATTGTGCTACCTGAGTACATATCATGGTCGATAGCCCTTGGAACGTCTGTGTCCAGTAGGTTACCTCGGGGGGCGATCCAGCGCCAGGTGTAAAAAATCTGCACCCTCCCGGCCACATCTCATACATTTATCACTGTCCCTGAGCCAAAATCTGTAAAGTTTAGCCGGACTGTGTTATAATCGGTGCAGAAATTTGAAATGAATGAGACGCAGCCTGCTGTTGCCAATCACAGCCTCTGTCTGCACACAGCTAAGCTCCCATTGGTCATCCGTTAATGTAACATTCAGATCTTTATCCCATTCCTGCCTGGCACTAAAGGGACATGAGTATGGTGAGTTCTGTGTATGTTGAGAAAGGAGGGATATGATGTGTCGATGGGTGTCTGCTAGGAGCAAGGCATGCAAAGGGGCAAGCGTATCTGGTTCTTCCGGAGAGGCAGGGGTAGCAGCCTTCACACTTTGCCGGAGGCGGGTATACATAAATGTGTCCATTGTCCTCGGCTCAAAGGTCTAAAAAAATTGTTCCTTGGAGTGGAATTGTCCTCCTATATAGAGATTCCCCCAGGTACAGTACTTGAGCCTCTGTAGCATCTTACGACATATCCCTTCAAAGGTGACTTGCAGTAAGTGGTTTCGTAAGAGGGGCATCTTAGGGGAGTACAGCATGGGGGTTTCTAGCTGCGAGCTATCCGTTGCCATGCCAATATAGTACAATCTAAAGTGGACGGGTCTCATTCATGCTTCTTTACTGCCGTGAAGAGATAGCACATTGTGGGTGTCGGGGCCATGTAGCCATCCTCCACCGCCAGATGAGGCATAAAAGGTGGCAGGTGAAACCAATACTCAGCGAAATGGGCCTGTGCACAGTAAAAATAAAACTCAAAATTAGAGACTTCATACCCTCCCTGGTGGTATGGCACCATCAAAGTGTTCAGGTTAATTCGCGCGTGTTTCCCGCCCCATATGAGCCTCGTAAATTGAGATTTGAGGTTACTAAAAAGAAGTTCTCATGGTAGTAGGCTATATTAATGAATAGGTACAAAAGTTTTGGCAATAAAACCATCTTAATTTAGAAGATTCTCCCTGCCATGGAGAGTGGAAGTCGTAGCCACTTGGGGATGGTGTCGGTAATCTTGTCTATGGCTGTACCATAATTTAATCTCATGAGAGCGTCCCTGTCTCTAGTCACTCGTATACCAAGGTATTTTATCTAATCCATTTCCCAAACCAGGGGGTAGTCCAATTGGTGTGGTGGGGTATTATCTGTAAGGGGGAAGACCGCAGACTTAGACCAATTTATTTGTACCCCAGAGATGGCTCCAAATTTAGTTATCTCTAACCCTGGGCGGGCAGCTACGCTCCGTGCACGGAGTGCGCGTAGTGCTGGTTCCTACGCATTTTGCGTAGCATGCGTATCTGCCAGCACTACGCACGCTCCGCAGATGGTGCGTAGCTGGCCGCCACCCGCCTCCCTCCCGCCCTCTCTAAATCCACCTCTTAACCCTTTCGATGCTGATGACGAGCTCAGCTCGTCATCACCCTCGGGTGGGGTGTGCTGATGACGAGCTGAGCTCGTCATGTAGCGCGGCAATTTGTAAATTGCCGCACAGCGCAAAAATCGCCGCAGCAGCGATGCGGTTAAAGTGTAAAATGGCATAAAAGTAAGTTTAAATCACTTACCTGGTCCGCGGCGCGTCCCGGGGCTCCCTCTTCTGTTTTGCTGCACGTCGTCAATCCCAATGCGCATGCGCGGCTGCCCGCGCATGCGCATTTCTCGTGACAAATGCGCATGCGCGGGCTGCCGCGCATGCGCATTGGGATCGACGACGTGCAGCAAAATAGAAGAGGGAGTCCCGGGACGCGCTGCGGAACCAGTTAAGTGATTTAAACTTACTTTTATGCCATTTTACACTTTATGGGGGGGATTTAGAGAGGGTGGGAGGGAGGCGGGTGGCGCGTAGTGGGGCTACGCGGAGTGTGCGGGTGGGCGTAGCTTTGTGCCCACTTTGCGTAGCTCCGCGTAGCCCCACTACGCGACCTACGCCCAGGCTTAGTTATCTCCCGTAATATTGGATTAAGGTTATCTTGGGGCTTCTTAACATAAAGCGTCATATCATCTGCGTGTAGGGAGATGAGCAGGTGCCTAGCTGGGTAAATCAGTGCTTTATTGTTATGGTGCTGTCGGAGTTTGGCGGCTAAGGGCTCAATGGCCAAGGCACATAAGATAGGAGATAATGGGCAGCCTTGCCGTGAGCCTCTGGATATGGCGAAGGGGGAGGATTTGGCTCCATTCAGGAGTACAGAGGCCACCGGGTGGCTGTATAACAGTTGAACCCAGTGGAGGAAGGTAGGGGGTATCCCCCTATATCCCAGCGTGCCTATGTTTCGTCGCATGCGGCACAGTCTGCCTAAGACTCCTCAGGGCTGTACAAGATAGAATTGAAGTTGAAAGGTCGCTCTGTTGGTGATAATTCCAACCCGACAGGGCTCTGGACCGGATAAAATCATCTGCTCGAAAGGAGTGTTTTCGCACGAATTGTCCTTATTAAGTAAATGGTTAAACTGTGATGGCGGTATACTTCTGGTCTCCTGGTCAACTAGTGTTCAAAACGCATATGGTGTGTTCTTGCTCAGGGAATTCCCGTAGGTGTAACGGGAATGGAATGAATTTCAAGGCAAGGGTGCGTGTTCTTAGACGGGTGCGTCAGCGAAGAACATCCTCTTGTGTGTGAACTGCGTAAGGGTAACCTTACGCCCAGCAGGTAATCCCATTCTAGGGAATCAAACGCTTTGGTAGCGTCAAGGAATACAGCAGCCGCCGAGCACTTAGGGTCAATGTCCTGTAGTACAGCGGCCAAGGTTCTGAGATTGTGCGACGTGGCCTGGTTTGGAATGAATCCAGCCTGGTCAGGTAACACCAGGCGCTGCATCAACAGATTAAGTTGGTCGCCCGAACTTTAGCTAATATTTTAGTATTGCAATTTTAAAGAGAAAGGGGTCTATACGAGTCACAGTAAAGTGGGGACTTCCCTGGTTTCAATCATGAGGTTATAATCGTCCTGGGCAGGCATCCCTCCTCCAGTGCTACATAATATACCTCTTTCAGGATTGGGGCCAGTATTGAGACATAGGTTTCATAAAACTCTATTGGTAGCCCATCGGACCCAGGGGCCCGTCCATACTTTATCCGCATGATAGCTTCTGTGATTTCATCTAATTTTAAATCTAGGTTTAGGAATTTCCACTGAGTATCCCCCTACCAGGCAAGGGCGGTATCTTCAAAATATTCAGGCAAGACAAGAGGGGTGCCCCTTTGGGAGGAGTATAGGTTACTATAGTAGTCTCTAAACATGTGTAGCTGATCAGGAAGTTTCCTATGCGTGTTACCCTGTGTATCCTGTAGCTCTGTTACATAAGTGGAAAACCTAGGTGGTCTGGTCGCAGCAGTCAGAGCTTTCCCTGGATGTTCTCACTCTCCATAAACTCGTGTCATATGAGGTTTCCCCCGAAATTTACACTCCCTGTCAGCAAGAACTTCATATTCGGTAAGCTTACGAGCGGATGGTGGCTCTGATGGCATTCTCATCGGGACTGGAACCGAGATCGCCCTCCAATTCTTGAGTTCCCTTTCCAATTTGGATAAGTCAGTTTACAGCGTTTTGAGGAAGCCCCCGCCCTTGGATATGCACCAGCCTCTGGCTGTGACTTTGAAAGCCTCCCATACAGTTGTGATACTGAGAACAGAGTCCAGATTGCGCTAGGAAAAATCTTGAATGTCTTGCTCCAGTTCAGCTTTGAATGCCGTGTCCTGGTGATGTAACGAGTTAAGGTGACAGCTATTGTATGGGGAGTGGTTGAGGGGCGCATGCAGTTCAGCAACAACCGGGGAGTGGTCAGAGTGTGTGCGGGCTACTTGGGTTACCTATCTCAGCCAATGCGCTATCCCCAAGGATACAAGCAAGTAGTTCAATCTGGCCCAATAGGAGTGGATCACTGAAAAATGTGTACCCTCTGTAGCGTAGGAGTCAAGCAGGTAATTCTCATCAATAATGTCTCGTAGTGTCGTATAGTGTGTAGGGGAAGCTCGGGACCTGTCCATGTGGGGCTGTATTACTGTATTTAAGTCCCCGCCCCAAATGATATAAGTAGTGCCTATCTCCTGAATTTTGCCCCATAACTGGAGGAGGGCATGGGAGTCGTCAGTTTTCAGGCCATAATAGTTGGCAAATGTTACATTGTAAGAATGAAATCTACCCCAGACTTGGCAAAACCTACCATTTGCATCAATCTCCAACCCGCTGGGCACAAACGCCACCCCTCTCTTAATCAAGATAGCTACTCCCCGGGAGTAAGTAGAGTAATATGCAAAGAAACAATGCAAGGCCCATCTCGAGGCGAACTGAGGAGTAGCGTCGGGGCTCAAGAGTGTTTCCTGCAACATAGCTACTGTGATGTGATGTCTATCTAGATAACCTAGTATCTGTCGCTTTTTCATAGGGTTATTCAAACCTCGTATGTTCCACGACGCTACTTTGAAACTATTAATATTCAGTGTACTGTCTACCATTGCGTTGTGTGTGGTATCCAGTATTGTGGACTGGACAAGCTGCAAACCTGCTATAGTAGAAAATCCGCCCACCGGGATCGCCAACTTGCCGGGTACATGACCCCCCCAGAAAAAACATCATTAATTAAATACTTTCTCCCCTCCTTAACTCACAGGGAACAAACTAGGGGCACACGACCCGCCCACTTCTCTCCATACTCACACCCGCCCACTACACTGCCGTGAAGGTGGGCAGCTATGGTGGGACGGAGGTAAGTAGCCGAGCAAGACATTTTACCAAACAGTAAGTATGTGTATACATCACCAGCGTAGAACAGTCCTTCATGCACAGAGTGTCAATGAGAGTTCCAGAAAATACCAATGTGACTGGTACATTCCAGCTTGGGTTCGATTGGGGCGACTGAGATCTGGAGCGTTCCCGAGTGCCGCCGGAGGTAGTCTTTAGCTTGCTGCAGGTTCAGAAAATAGTGTTGCGACCCATGATTGGTTATCTTCAATTTTACCAGGTGCAACATGGCATAGGAGATTTGCTGCGATTTAAGTTTTTTCTTAATAGTAGCGAATTTCCGCCTGGCGTCCTGCACTGATTGCGTAAAGTCCATAAAAAAGGCCAGCGTCATGTTCTCATAAAGCACCTGCTTCTTTTCTCGGGCTAGGCGCAGGATTGTGTCCCTGTCCCGGTAGTTTAAAAAACAAGCTATCACGGGCCGCAGCGGTGCCCCCGGAGGTGGGCGAGCCACCAGAGACCTATGCGATCTCTCCACCATGAGGTGCGCCGAGAAGGATTCTCTGCCAAACAGCTCCACAATCAATTTCTCGATGAAGTCTTCCATACGGCCCGGGTTGGTGGATTCCAGTAGGCCAAGTATACGAACATTATTTCTCCATGAGCGGGCCTCCAAATCTCTGTTTTTATCGGCGATTACTTTGAGTAATTTTTCCATCTGTGACATCTGGCTTCTGCTCGGGGTAGCGCCATCCTCCAGATCCGACACCCTGGTCTCAGCTTCCTTTAAGTGTTGTTCATGCTGATCCAGCTTAGTAGCCAAAGAGTCCTTCCTCATGTTCATTGTATCTATTTTAGCATATAAGGACGTAAGACTCTGTTTCATGCCAAGCAGGATCGCCTTCCAGTCCTCCTCTGGCGTGTCCACGGCATCGTACTCAAAGTCATCCTCAGAGTGCGATCTTGGGGTCTTGCGTGCCTCAAACGGGATTTTGGATTGTTTAGTATCGTTGGGCCTCCATGGCGCAGGCAGGCGAGAAAAGTAGTAGACTATGAACAGATCTCCGATAGTACACATCGCCCGCAGGCGTGTAGAGGTAAACCAGTGCAGCAGTGATATGGGGCAGTCTGAAAAGTTGGCACCCACTCAAAGGCTAATGTATCGGTTGGCAGCAGTACTGTTACAGCAAGTTTTGATCCATGCAGCCCCTGGCAGACCTCTACCTAGGCCTCCAGAGAATATATGCCCCCAGATTCCTTGCAGTGTTCAGACAGTGCCAAATATCCGGGCCAGCGTCACCACAGCAAAAGTGCCAGGCACCAAAGGCAACACAGGAAGTGTCAAAATGCAGTCAAATAAGCAGCACAACACTTAACTGAGCATTACAAGGGCCTACCTCTACGAAATAATGAGCGCAACTCCCATTTCCAGCAATAGAAGAGCATCTTCCAGTCCATCTAAGATGGCCGTCCACAGCAGCGTCCGCGAGGCATCAAGGGCAGGGTGTAAGCAATACATCAACCACTGTGTACAGAATTTTATGTGTAGATATTTGGCTGGACTGTTCCCATGAGGCACAGGGTCAAACTGATTTGCATATAGCCATGTCTGAACTGGGGTGATAGAGTGGGCTAAAGAACGGTGATGGATTAAATCCAGATCTTTTGACTGGGTGTGAGTGTTTGATTGATTCAGATGCTCCGTCCCGCACCACCCCCTTTTGTACCGCTTTTGGCCGCCATAAGTGTGGCAGGGTATGCTCAGACGTGAGTCCCTTGCTCACTTTGCCACTAGATTCAAGCAAGCCGGGCTGACGACGGCTGGAATGCCAGAAACCAGTCCTCGGAAGCTTGTTTCCGGTCCAGGGAAGACATGGCTTGGCAGTTCGGGCTGGACTGTTCCCATGAGGCACAGGGTTAGACTGATTTGCATATAGCCATGTCTGAACTGGGGTGGCAGAGTGGGCTAAAGAACGGTGATGGATTAAATCCAGATCTTTTGACTGGGTGTGAGTGTTTGATTGATTCAGATGCTCCGTCCCGCACCACCCCCTTTTGTACCGCTTTTGGCCGCCATAAGTGTGGCAGGGTATGCTCAGACGTGAGTCCCTTGCTCACTTTGCCACTAGATTCAAGCAAGCCGGGCTGACGACGGCTGGAATGCCAGAAACCAGTCCTCGGAAGCTTGTTTCCGGTCCAGGGAAGACATGGCTTGGCAGTTCGGGCTGGACTGTTCCCATGAGGCACAGGGTTAGACTGATTTGCATATAGCCATGTCTGAACTGGGGTGGCAGAGTGGGCTAAAGAACGGTGATGGATTAAACCCAGATCTTTTGACTGGGTGTGAGTGTTTGATTGATTCAGATGCTCCGTCCATCACCACCCCCTTTTGTACCGCCTTTGTCCGCCATAAGTGTGGCAGGTTATGCTCAGACGTGAGTCCCTTGCCCACTTTGCCACTGGATTCAAGCAAGCCGGGCTGAAGACGGCTGGAATGCCAGAAACCGGTCTTCGGAAGCTTGTTTCCGGTCCAGGGAAGACATGGCTTGGCAGTTCGGGCTGGACTGTTCCCATGAGGCACAGGGTCAGACTGATTTGCATATAGCCATGTCTGAACTGGGGTGGCAGAGTGGGCTAAAGAACGGTGATGGATTAAACCCAGATCTTTTGACTGGGTATGAGTGCTTGATTGATTCAGATGGTCCGTCCATCACCACCCCCTTTTGTACCGATATTTGCCAAGCGCCAGGCCTTTCAGGTAGCATATGGGTGCAGCTAGCGGTGTTGCGCAGCTCCGCCGACCGCACATGGCAATACCGCGATGGGCCAAAATGTCGGCAGCATCGCATGGCGGTTCAAGGTGGGTGAATGTTGCGGCACTCAGTTCCAGTTAGCTGTGCGCTTATAATGGGTGGTGGGCTGGGGAGCACCTCAAGGCACAAGGGATATAAGTTTGGCTTATTTGTAGCCCCCAGCCATCACACGCAGTCAGGCGGTCACGCAGGTTGCGTCCACCGGGGCGCGATGTACTCCCGCGCCGCAGCATCTTCAACTATGCAGTTTAACGGGGCGCAGGGCAGGTTACCGCAGCACCAGCATACTCACGATTACGGACGTTGGCGCCCACCGCACGCAGCCAGTGTTCGCTAAGGGCGGCGGGCCTCGGCCGGCAGCCCTCCGCACCTCCGGTCTGTAGGCTCACACAGCCTCAGTGTCTCCCAGCTTAGTTGCCCGCCGCGTAGCACCAGGCTGAGCTCGTCTCAGTCCGCCCACAGCTTTAGCGGTCTCCGCCTCCGCCACACTCCGGGCTATACATATAAAAGTGGTATCTCCGGCATCAGCTAGGTAGTGGGTTTCTCGCAGTGAGGTTCAAATTCTATAAAGTTGAATCAGGATGGGCTGGATGTATGTTTTCCTGCTGGGCAGGGCTGGAGCCTCACAGGCATGCGGCCATCTTGGTCATGCACCACCTAGCGCCCCGCTACTGTATTTTCAAATTTGACATCTGAAACTCACGAGTATGAATCATAAGTGGGAGAAGCCCCTCATGTCATTCAAACGTGCCAGGAGTCTCAAAGATGCCTTGGTGCATACACACCCCAGACAACATGAACAGACCAACGCTGAAGGCGTTTTGAGTGCTTGGGGTTTACCCCCGGTAACTGGTCACTACCCATGTGGAGGTTGCGCTGTGTGCCCCCTGACTAGTGCCTCGAAATTCCTGAATTTGGAAGAAGGAAAGGTGTGGCAACAAAGAAACCACACAAATTGTAACTCATGCTACATCATCTACCTAATCATCTGCCCTTGTAGGCTAAA
Source organism: Lissotriton vulgaris (assembly GCF_964263255.1). Lineage (NCBI taxonomy): Eukaryota > Metazoa > Chordata > Amphibia > Caudata > Salamandridae > Lissotriton > Lissotriton vulgaris. The sequence continues at coordinate 175,072,280 of NC_141700.1, read as the reverse complement.
ATACATCGGTATGACGACGAGGAGAGTGAAACTGAGAATTGGTGAACACCGGAGCAATATCCGTTGCCACAAGACCAACACCAAGTTAACATCTCACTTTTTCCAGCTGAAACACACGCCAGATGAGTTGAATTGGACAGTGATTGAACAACTGGCCCAGGGCTCTGAGGTCAGTTTGTGCGAAAAAGAACAAAGATGGATATATCGTCTGTTCAGCCACATATCTGGTCTTAATGATGATATTCCTTGGGGAACAGTGATGAGTAGATAACCTCTCTCTATAGATTGCACTTAACTGATTTGCTGTAATATATGATTCCATACTAGAAAGGACAAAGCAAAATGCGTTACTTGTGACCTGACCCCAGATTAGGATTACTTCCATATACACTTGTAATTGCAGCATTTTCCCTTTCTTTTTCTTTTCCTAACCTAAGTGGTTGTCAATTGACAACTTGCTTCCTTTTCCCAAGCTATTTTGTTGTCATGTGCCTAAAACTCGCGCTATTTTTTCACCCCTCTGAGTTCTATTCTTGGCATGCTATGTCGGCACTTAATCATGATCTACAAAGTTTGAGCTCGTAAAAGAAAATATAAAACGAGGAGAACAAGACATTGCTTGGTTGGATAGGCTACGTGGCAATGTTTTGACTTAGGGATGTGCCGTCCGAGCCTTGTACTGTTTGCGAGAGTAAATGACTTTTTTGTGTTTTATTTCAAAATTCCTTCGCATGTTAGTATAATAACATTACGTTATCTAAACACACAGAGCAGCTACAGAGTGTATCTCTTTAAGACGTAGCGCATGCCTACCACGTGACCAACCCCTGACCTCGCTCTTAATACGGAAGCCACGATAGTGTAGCTTCGTTTTCCGGGCGGCGGCAGTGGACCCGATAGGTGTATGGAGGCGAGCCGCTACGAGCGAAGTAAGTGAGGGCGAGTGTGCTAGCTTGCGTGTTATCGGCAGGGACGCCAATCCAATGCCGAGATATTTAACAAAACTTTCACCCTCTACTTCTTTCACGCAGTTGCAGTAGCGTGAAGATAGCCTCCCCCGTCTAAGCCCATAGATGACAGCACTATAGATCTGTGCTGTAAGTATGACGAACCGTTTTTTCTCCATGTGTTTGCGTTTGTGGGTCAATGACCCCCAGGTTCATGGCCTGAAGGGTTTATACTCGCTTCCAAACTTATTTAAAATCGGGTCTTTTTAATAATGCACCTTTTTCTTTATGATAAGAGACTTTGAAATATGCAATACAGTCAGTTTAAAGTGAATTAAGTTTTAAACCTGACTAAACAAGATTGATGAGATAACTTACTCACCTGGAAGGCTTATTCTTTTACACAAGCTTCCGTGCACTACTTATAAATATGGAGTAGTCACCGTTACAGATTGCTATTTTCATTATTTGAAATGTATTTGGGTATTTAAAGGGTATGTCACTAAATAGTGACTTATTGTGCTGCAACTATAAGGACTGCAAATGGAAAATGTATGCCTAACATACAAATGTTTTTATAAAATATGCATTAATGTTGTGCTTTATATTACAGTTTTTTGCGCACCTGGAAATACTAGGTTGCAGCAACCGTACTTTACGGTAATTCTCTTTTTCAGGCCTATTTTTCACATATATCCACTGGTTGGACGTGCCTTAGCGAGCACGGACCACCAGGGATTTTTTACGTCACTGGTCCTGAAGAAAGCTGCAAGAATATAAAGAGACAGCTGAAACATGTCGACCTACTATTGAAGGGATAAAAGTGGTCAATAATATTACCACCCTTAATATCCCACACAGTGTTTTTAACAATATTGGTTGACAGCTGAATAAAATAGATTTTGGGTACAACTAATATTTTTTAATTCACCTTTACTTGCACTAATTCACATACACCAAGTCCAATTCACAACAACCCGCTCCGCTGCAAATCAGGCGTCGAAGCACACTGGAGGGACATTCGGTTCCTCCAGTGGGAACCCCGTGATGAAGCATGTCACCACTAGGGTGAGTGAGGGTTCTTCTTAACAATTCAATTTGTTTGTTTCTGGTGTATGTGTTTTCACATTTTTCTTTTTGTCTGGTTCCAATATTGGTTTATCACTAGGAGGTGGAAGAATGTCTTGTCCTCAGGGTTGCCTGACTCTATTTATATGTCCAAGGCTCCAATAAGTCACTCCTTAGTTGTTTTTTGTATTTATGATCGGGGATATAGGAGTGTTCCTCTTACAAATCCTCCCTCTCTTGTTGTTAATTAATAATCTGAAATGTATTGCCTGACACAATGTTATTGCCAAGGTGTATGTGGTGGGCTAACCGGTTGTGTGATCCGTGCTATAGGCAGGTCGTAATGTTTCAATTTATGCAAAATCATGTCATTTGTATGGTCATAATTGTTTTTTTCTCTTATTTATGCCTTTTATGTATGAACAAAAAGTGAGTATACATACACTGGCTGGGTTATTCCAAAATGTTAAATGAAGTAAAAATCAAACAAACAAAAAAACACATGTGGTAGGCGACAAAAACTGTAAAAGTCACCCTTCACATTGGCTAAATCCTCCTGCCATGGAAACTGGATGAAGCTGTTGATGTGTCTCATTATTGAAAAACATAAATATTTTGGAGCACACCACAGAAAGCTGGTCGTGACATGACAAGAGACACTGCCATAGTGTATTGGAAAGAACCTGTGGCCACAAAATGAAGTATTGCTATTTGGTGTCGTATTATTTATTTATTATTTATTTATTTATTATAGTATGGTTTGCCTATTCAATCTGAACTTCTTGATTATATTATATCCCTTTCTTCTATGGTGGCCAGGTCCAGATATGAGCGGTACATCAGAGGCTGTCATATCCTCACTCTCCCAGGGTTCATATGTCTGCATTGGAAAAACATGTGAACATTTATTACAACATCCGCAGCAACATATTTGATGAGTAATGTCATTTGTCAATATGTATATGGTTTGATACATAATTTGAGCCAGCATTTGCTACTTGTCCCTTATCCATCACAAATTACATTTGTGTCTTTGGTATAAATCTTTACAATAAATGTGTAATTAATAGATTTCAAATGTATTATCTACATATTTTTTTCCCACCAAAGATACCATCAACTGAGGTGTACACAAAACCGTGCTAATGTCATGTTTCAGCATAGTAACACACTACACATAAATGTTTATTTTTAAAAATATAAGTGTTCAATGAAGTGTGATTATATGAACACACTAGAACCTATTTGGAGTGATGGTGACACAGTTAACAGTCATTAACACACTAGTTTGAACTCCTTAAATGGAGAGTGCCTTTCCTCGCCGCTAGGACATATGGAATTGGATACCGCGGCAGAAATAGACCGTACAGTGGACGGTAACCTCCATAATGGACACAGCCATTGACTAGCATTGGTGAACATAACAGTAAAAGGCCAATGGCTATGTCCATCTCAGCTGATGATCACGTCCTCACTTGCTTCCTAACACTGGTGTTTCAAGACCTCCTTCACTATTACTGCTTGTTGTCACCTCTGGGAACATCCATGCCAGGTCAAGCAGGTAAGAGGGCCCCTGCCTTCTCCGCAGATGAGCTGGACCTGTTGGCAACTGAGATCCTTTCCCTGTATGGCAAGCTCTATGGAACACATACATGTCTGAAATAAAAATGTGAATCTGTCTCACTGGCTCATTTCCATTTACACAGGCAAGAATTTGCCTTTGAGCTTCGAAGTGAAGTGAAGTCATTGGTGTTAAGTGTCACATATTGTGGTCCTTACATTGGAAACTCATGTCAGGGATTGGTAAGTACTGTACAATGTATAATAAACTTCACTATTAAAATATGTAGTGTGTTTAAAGCCCTAGATAATATTTGGTGTGTAGGTAGAGATCAATGCATTTATATATTTGTTGTTCTTGAATTAATTTGGCAACTCACATTATGTTAAATGGAAAATAATATTTATACTCTTTACAACTGGAGATTTGTATGTACTTTGTAATAAGCAATTGCAGATAATGTTAGCTATGTGTATAGTCCCACAATTCCCTGAGTCTAGATCAGGGCTCTTCAAACGTTTGTTTGGGAGCTCCCAGTAGCTGACAGTGAGCAGTGCCCAGTCAGAATCATGGAAAAACAATAGTTGATGGACAGAATGCAGAATAATGTCATACATTCACCCCAGTGCAGAGATCTGGGCCTAACCCCATTGTTTTTTTGCACTCCACACCACCCCAGTTCAGACATGGCCATATGCAAATCAGCCTTGACCCTGTGCCTCATGGGAACAGTCCAGCCCCAACTGCCAAGCCATGTCTTCCCTGGATCAGAATCAAGCATCCTAGGACCAGTTTCTGGCTATCAGCTGTCATCAGCCAGGATAGCTTTACTCCAATGGCATGGAGAGCACGGGACTCACGTTTGAGCAAACCCGTCCTACTCGGGGTGACAAATGCAAAAACAACAGTTGATGGACAGAATGCAGAACAATGTCATACATTCACCCCAGTACAGAGATCTGGGCCTAAATCTATCGTTTTTTTGCACTCCACACGACCCCAGTTCAGACATGAACATATGCAAATCAGCCATGACCCTGTGCCTCATGGGAACAGTCCAGCCCCAACTGCCAAGCCATGTCTTCCCTGGACCGGAATCAAGCATCCTAGAACCGGTTTCTGGCTAACAGCCGTCATCAGCCAGGATAGCTTGACTCCAGTGGTGTGGAGAGCACGGGACTCAAGTCTGAGCATACCCGTCCCACTCGGGGTGACAAATGCAAAAACAACAGTTGATGGACAGAATGCAGAACAATGTCATACATTCACCCCAGTACAGAGATCTGCGCCTAAATCCATAGTTTCTTTGCACTCCACACCACCCCTGTTCAGACATGGCCATATGCAAATCAGCCTTGACCCTGTGCCTCATGGGAACAGTCCAGCCTGAACTGCCAAGCCATGTCTTCCCTGGACCGGAATCAAGCAGGCTAGGACCGGTGTCTGGCTATCAGCCGTCTTCAGCCAGGATAGCTTGACTCCAGTGATGTGGAGAGCACAGGACTCACGTCTGAGCATACCCGTCCCACTCGGGGTGACAAATGCAAAAACAACAGTTGATGAACAGAATGCAGAACAAAGTCATACATTCACCCCAGTACAGAGATCTGCGCCTAAATCCATCGTTTCTTTGCACTCCACACCACCACAGTTCAGACATGGCCATATGCAAATCAGCCTTGACCCTGTGCCTCATGGGAACAGTCCAGCCCGAACTGCCAAGCCATGTCTTCCCTGGACCGGAATCAAGCAGGCTAGGACCGGTGTCTGGCTATCAGCCGTCTTCAGCCAGGATAGCTTGACTCCAGTGATGTGGAGAGCACAGGACTCACGTCTGAGCATACCCGTCCCACTCGGGGTGACAAATGCAAAAACAACAGTTGATGAACAGAATGCAGAACAAAGTCATACATTCACCCCAGTACAGAGATCTGCGCCTAAATCCATCGTTTCTTTGCACTCCACACCACCACAGTTCAGACATGGCCATATGCAAATCAGCCTTGACCCTGTGCCTCATGGGAACAGTCCAGCCCGAACTGCCAAGCCATGTCTTCCCTGGACGGGAATCAAGCATCCTAGGACCAGTTTTTGGCTATCAGCCGTCATCAGCCAGAATCATGGGCCATGTTGGGTCTGAGTCACAGGGTGAAACAACTGAAGCACTGAGATACAGCTGTGAAGAACATTTATCCTTTTCAACTCAAATTGTTTGGTGTGCTTTAGATATGCCCCTGAATGCTTTTAAATGGGCAGCAGTTGACAGGGAGAAAAAATCAGTTTTTTTTGCGCTAACACTTCTTTTCCAAAGGCTTGGAGTTCTGGACTTTTTGGTTCCGTCCAGAGGTGTCAGGGAACAACACCCAAAGACCCCGGAGTTCCACCTGCCTTGGTGCACAAATGAACAGAAACACGGGCTTCTCGATGGTGGCGTCAAAGACCAAAGGTTTATTACTGCAGGGACACAGAAGTCACAGATACTACACACGGGCAGTAACCAGGAGCCTGTTCAATTTGTACAAAGCTGGTTGCTCCTTATATACTAAATTTTAAGCTGGGGGCGAATTCTTTACATGTAATACATTCCCAAAACCTTTGTGTCTAAAACAATAAATATTTGGTGTTACACAGGAACCGTCGATAATATCTGAGGCCAAACATTGCGAAGAGAGGGGTTCCCACTAGTTTGTCACAATTCCCTGTCAATATTGCATTCAGGACCCGGACCGCCTCATCGTAAAGTTTGTTACCTCCCCCTAATAAAGATTCAGAAAGAAAGAAACAGAGCCAGGTGTGGAAGATAGAAAAGTGGGATAAGGGATGTTTGTGGGTTGTAAATGGGCAAGGCTACCGGCTTCGGCCGCCTAATCATGATCAGGACAATGGACACGAAGACCAGTTTGGCAGGACTGGCCTCGGGCAGAGGAGGTAGCCTTTGTCGAGTCATGCAGCTACAGCGTGATCTGGTTTAAGGTGCACGTGTTCAAGAAAGAGGTGAATCTCCGGCTAAGGTTACGTGTCCTTAATCGAAATAAAGTGATCAGAGGCTATTGCATATGTGAGGGCAAGAAACACAAAATGGCGGCCATGATCTAAGATGGATGCCGTGGGTAGATCAGAAATGTGTTTATAAAAGGAGTGCTCTTGCTCGTAGCGTAGCGAAAACACCAGGATATACTAAATGGATCATTTGCGGTTCGCTGATACCAATATTATGTATTTCCGACAAACTTGAAAACACGGGTTCAAATCGTTACGGAACCTCAGACCCTCCTTTTGCCCTTACATAGGCAATTACTCAGTCTATGTCAGAATCTAGTTCTATGCTCATCAGGTCAGTGACATGCTGTTGTATCATCATCCTTTCTCGTGTCTTTTCTCCAAACGCAGGTGGCTTTCTGAGATAAGTTGCAGCACAAAGACTACACAGAGCAGGACCACACTGGATAATCAGACAACATGAGAATAGGAATACTAAGATGACACCAATGACCATCAGAACCTTCCATCCCCACGCTGATATCAGAGTCCAAAACCACTCCATGAAGGACCAGTTTCCCTTGTCTACATGTATGGAGTCTGAAATCTTGTGCAACTTAGAGATCGCCTCATAGACTGTTGGAGCATTATTAGGAATAAAGACGCAGCAGCTCGATTGGATCATTCTACATACCCCACCTCGATCTGCAAGTATAATGTCTAGAACCATACGGTTCTGCAACGTCATGAGCCTATCCGCCTGAAGCTCAGCTGTCAGATTGCTAAGGGCACCAGCAGTTTCGGTGATAGTAGATTCAACTACCCGTGTTAGCTGACGTATGTTTCTACTATTGGCCATAGGTCCCCAGAACGGAAGGAAGCCTTTGAAGAAGTCTCCAGCTTCCTGACCAGCGGTATCTTCCTTGCTGAAGACACCTCTCGCTATTCTGGTTCTGTGGTAATCAGATGAAGCAGTGTATGTCGGAGGCAACAATCGAGCAATGTAACATGATCCTGAAAAGTCGGCAGGCAACCATGTATAAGCTCTGTCTCGACAAATGAAGTAGGTACCCCTAGCAGTAAGAAAGGCAGGGGAAGAGTTAGCTGGAAACACATAAGTCTCTACGCACTCACTCCTCCCTAGCTGAGCTCTCGGATTTCTCCCGTTACCTTGCAAACAGACCTGACCTCGGTGAGGTACGACCCAGATTGGAGTTGAGCTTTTACACTTGCTTTCTCCTAAACTAAGGCGATACTCTGAAGTATTCCAACTTAAATATACTCGCAATTCGTCTCTAGGGTAAGATGGAGTATTATTGATGTCCTTGACCATGTCAATAATTCCCTGGACTAAGGCTTTGTTGGCAGAGTTATATTTAGTGGAACGCGGTGGACGTGGAGGATAGGTTTCAAGGGCATAAGCAAAGATGGTTTGGAAGGCCTGAAATGATCCATTATAGCTGTAAGGCAAAACCAGATAGGGAATACCTTTATCCATAGTGTGGGGTATCAAACCACACACCCAGCAGTCTGTAGTGTTAACTACCAGTTGGTGTTGGTGTAAGAGCTGTACAAATGTGTTGTTGGTGAACTCTGAGCGTCTGGCTTGCTCATGTTCCGGAAATGAGTGAAAAGAGTGTATAGAAGAAACAGTAGAAATAGCAGGATCAAGGGGAGGTACTGCAGTAACTGGCACAAAAATCAAATTTACACTAAAGACGATTCCACCCACCAATGTTGCTAAAACAATCAAAAATGTAATGGCACATTGCATCAAAAAGCATTTGCTATGAAGAATTCTATTAAGTCTGTTTCTGCGAACATAAATCACATTTTCTCGTTGCAGCGCAGGAAGCTCCATCTTCTACAATCCGCTCGCGACCACTGATGATGTGTACGTAGATGAAAATGCCTCTATCAGCCCTGGGAGTTCCCAGAACCAACAGAAAGATCGACCTTGTGTCAGACCCCTGCAAATTCAAACCAGGCACACAGCCACGACCCTACGGCTACCCAGACGGCAAGGCAATTTTAAAAACAATAAACAATAGCAAACTTCCTGGCTGAAGGCAAAAGTTCAATATATCAAAATCACAATATGCAGTTGCCTGCTTTATTTGTCCATTTTACGGCTTCTTAGGTTGTATCTCTGTTTCGCTGGTACTGTCTGATCGGAAAATAGTGTATCACTAGCAGCTGTTGCAGAGTTTAAGTTCGCAGATAGCAAAGTTTCTTCCGATGCTGGAGACAAATGTTCAATGTTCAAAGGAGTCTTTTCAGGAGGAGAGTCAGGTTTTGAAGTGTCAGTAATCAATTCGGCATCGCTGAAAGAGATGAACTTCGGTGTGATTTCAGATTCGGAGGCACCAATTCCCTTCTTCACCCAGTCGTCGTAAGGGAGCGGCAAAGGAACACGCTTAACATGGGAGGCGTGTATCCAGTGCTTACGGCCAGCTACACGAACTGCTGTCCTCGTTGTCAGTAAGATCTGAAAAGGCCCCACAAATCTCGGCTGAAGGTTCTTCGTCCTCGCGAAGTTCTTGATGACAACCAGATCTCCTGGTTTCAGCTGATGCCCTGGACTCTCCGGAGGTTTTGGCAAAGCATCGAAAACCTGTTGATGAATAAGACTCAATTTAGCAGTCAAGTCGTAAAGGTAGTCTATCAACATAGGATATTCTATGGAGCAAAATTCTTTAGGCCTTGGTACACCCCAGATATTTGCCGGGCGACCAAAGACTATCTCGTAAGGACTAAGCCCTATTCTAGAATGTACTGTTGCTCTCGTTGATAACAAGGCCAAGGGAAGTGCGTCTGGCCAGGCTAAACCTGTGGATGCTTGTATTTTGGCTATTTTCAGCTTGAGGGTGCCATTGTAACCCTCCACTAAACCAGCAGACTAGGGATGGTTTGCACTGTGAAATTTCTGTTTCAATCCTAGGCCGGCACACACACTCTGCATAACTTTCCCTATAAACTCACTTCCGTTATCTGACCATACAATCCGTGGCATTCCATATCTAGGGAAAAATTCTTTGAGAAGAATTTTGGCAGTAGATAGGGCAGTGTTGTCCTTTAGTGGGTATGCTTCTATCCACCTGGAAAAAGCACAAACTACCACCAGGACATACTTCAAATTATTGCAGCGCTCCATGTGAATGAAATCTAACTGAATCACTTCAAAGGGGCAGGAAGGAGGAGCGAAATGACCAGCTGGAGTTGGAGTTCCCTTGCCAGGATTATGCATCAAGCACACCATACAATTTTTCACCACTCTCTCTGCACACTTACTGATTCCCTCATTCTTCCAGACCGGAGCTAACATCTTACATATCCCTTTAGAACTTATATGCGCTACTCCATGTGCCATCGTCACTACTGCAAGCACATACGCATCGGGTAACATCCAACGCTGCTGTTCTGTCAAATCAATCCAACATCCATTCGAGTCCAACTTGCCCGTACTTTCTCTCCATACACGTTTCTCTTCCTCAGTTGCTTCTTTCTGAATCTCTTTCACACTTTCTATAGTATCCTCACACATTCCAGACTCAGCAATCCATCTTGCAGACGTAGCAACATACATTCTGCTCATCGTGTCTCTAGCTGTCTGTTTAGCAATTTCGTCAGCAAAAGCATTCCCACGACCAACATCATCCGTGATTGCTTTATGAGCACTGCACTTCACAATTGCAACTTAGAGCTATTAATTCTGAAGCTTGGGCAGAATTCTGACTCACTCTTGCAGTCTCCACAATCGTCTTCAAAGTCGTTACTGCGTAGGCAGCAGTCACATCACCATTCTCCAATTTAAAACATGACCCGTCCACATACAGCGTACCATCCGGGTCTGATAGCGGAGTATCTTTTAAATCAATGCGTCCTTTTGTCTCTTCCTCCGTTTTGAAATAGCAATCATGTGGCTCGGAATCACTCGACTCTTGATCAGTCAGCAACAATGTTGCTGGATTCAATACATTGCATCTTTTGATCTGAATATGACTCGCTAGTAATGTCAGCTCATAGCCTGATAATCTAGCACTGGTAAGGTGTTGTGTCTTGGTTCGGTTCATGAGTGTATCCACCGCATGAGGAACCATGACCACTAGCATATTATTCATCACCAAACCAGCAGATTGTCGAATGGAAGCTGCAGCTGCCGCTGTAGCTCTCAAACAACTAGGCAACGCTCTGGCTACCGGATCTAATGTTGATGAAAAATACGCACAAGGGCGTTGTTTATCACCAAACTTCTGTGTCAGAACACTCAACGCGCAACCTTCTCTTTCGTGAACGTAGAGCGTGAATGGTTTACTGTAATCAGGTGTACCCAATACAGGAGCTGAACACAATGCTTTTCGTAATTCAGTAAAACTCTCTTGACATTCATCAGACCATGGCACCGGACTCGGAACATTTTTCCCAGTCAAAGCTACCAATGGTTTCGCTAAAAGAGAAAAATTTGGAATCCACTGCCTACAGTAAGAGGTAATACCTAGGAAGGCACGTACTTCTCTCTGTGTGCGTGGAACACTCATCTGTGTAATTGCTTTTATCCTCTCTGGGGTCAACTTCCTTCCCTCCTTTGACAAGAGATGACCTAGGTAGGTCACTTCTTGGCAGCAGTATTGCATTTTGGAAGGAGACACTTTGTGATTCAAATTAGACAAATGACGTAATAGGGAATTTGTAGCTGCTTTGCAAGTTTCCTTGTCATCGTCAGCCACTAGAAGATCATCTACGTACTGTACTAGGGCAGAACCTGGAGGAAGGACAAAAGAATCTAACTGGCTTTTTAATGCTTGACTGTAAATGGATGGACTTTCACAATAGCCTTGTGGTGCGCGTTTAAATCTGAAACTGCGACCTCCTAAACAGAAGCCGAAACATTTCCTCTAGTTTCTTCAACCACACCTTTCTTAATCAAATCTTGCACAATCAATAAAAGTGCACGCTCACCTTCACTCGATATTTTATATTGGGGAATTCTTGGAAATTTCACATTCGCTTTCAAAGTTACCACATACGGTGGAATTTCTAGGAGACCTACATCATTAGGACCAGTCGCCCAAAGAGAATCAGGGAGTGAATGTAGCTCCGGCGGGAGTGCATCCATTGACAAGTACATCGGAGAGGTGATATTTTTACCCAATGTAAGCTGTACTCCTTCCGGAGAACAGTACAATGTCGCATATAGTCGTTTTAACAAATCTAAACCAAGCAGATTTTCATTACAACCTGTCGTCAAAATCAGGGGTGCTTTCAATTGGCACGGTCCAACAGAAATAGACAAAGGACCAGATATCGGGTTGTAAACAGGGGCGCCTGAAAAACCTACGGAAACATTTGTTGAGCCGGACAAAGGTGCGCCAGGGAGTTTCGCATGAATGATAGAACTTTTTGCGGCACCAGTATCCAACAGAAACGGTTCGACTACACCTGATGTTGCTACTGCGACATAAGGCCCACTCTGATCCACTGGAACTGATACTACTCCCTCTCTCTGTCCATGGCTGTCCTAGTACCCATTTTGCTGAAAACCCTCATCTGCTTCATTATAGTCCTCAACAAGATACTGTTGAGATCTATTTTGCTGAGCAGATTGTCCATTTCGTTGATCAAAGTGATTGGAGGGACGATCATTCGTTTGTGGAGGCATAGCACCTCGTCCTCGTCCTCTAGAATTCTGCACAAAACCACCACGACCTCTCTGAGCTGCTGCTGCATTATTTTGCGCTAAGATCGGACATTCATTTTTATAGTGACCCTCTTTCTTACAGTACGCACACTGATTCCACTGGTATTGAGGTCTTGATGAACCATAATCTATCCTTTGGTACGAACCTTGCTGCGTATTAGTCTGATTCGTGCGAGGCGGATACGCCTGCTGCAAAAGAACTTTAGTTTTTAAATCTTTCGTTTTCTTCTCTGATTTTTCCTTTTCCTCTTTATCCCTATTTTCGTAGTACTGTGCAGTCGCAAGTATTTGCGCTGTCGTAGATACAGCCCACGCACTTTCTGAATCCTTTAATTTATTGCATAATTCAGGTAACAAATTATGCACAAATTTATCTACAAACAGTCTTTGCCCTCCTTCTGTACTCATGTCCTGACCACTATGATCTACAAAAGTCTCTTCAAACCTCGTGAAGAAGTCGGAGACACTTTCGTCTTTCTTCTGCCTGCATGCTGACAGCTTGTCCCAATTTACACGCAATGCTGGCATCAGAGTCTTCATTAAATCAATTATTCTACCTGGAAGATTAGCAATTAGAGGTTCGGGTTTTGCACCACCTATTTGCTGACCATCTGCTGCAGTGATAGCTGCCCAATCACCACCTAAGGCAGCTTGATGATCCTCTCTACGAATTTTAGCCCACACTGGTTGCGGAACTACGTTACCAAACAACATATCGATGTCGGCTAGGTTCATTATACAAGCCTCAACTGTCTGTGTTAATTCCTTGTAATATCCAGCTGGATTCTTACGTGGATCTGGCAAGGCCTGTTTCACCGCTAACACTTCAGCTCGCTTCCATGGAATGTGTATCCACACTCGTTGAAACTGTGCTGGAGCTGCTGCAATTCCTGCATTATCATCACGTTGTATTGCTTCGCGCCAGATTGGAGGAACCTCCCTCATAGGATATTGGCGACTTGGCTTCATTTTACCTTTTTCTAAATCTCTCGGCGAACGAAGAGATGGATCATTCCTAAAACTTAAAATAAGTTCCATCGCTTCCTTTATATTCTCACCCACTATCATTCCAGCAGCGAACTCTTTCTGAACTCTAATTAAATCTTCCAAATCTGATTCGACATCATCTTCTTCTATTTCTTCACGTAACAACGAGCACATCTTATCAAAGACGTACCGTTGCGTTGGTTCCCCCCACTGCATAAATGTGTCTAGCACATCTCTCGTACTATATCTTCTACTCTTCGAAATCCATCTGAGAGCCGTGGAATCTAAAATTCCTCGTTCCTCAGTACTTGGAAGCTGACTACGTCTCTGAACAGAGTCAGGAGTAGGAGTCTTAATTAGAGTTTTATATAAAGGAGACAGCATATTAGTAACAGAATCAGTGATTCTTCGACGAACAGAAAGCGGAGTTAGCACACTCGCAGACGTAGAGAACGCAGTAGAGGTAGGAATAGATAACGGAACAGTAGGAGTATCGAGGAAAATAGTTTCTGGAGCAGTAGGTACAGAGGTAGGTATGGAAGCTGGCAGTGCAGGAAGAGGAGGAGCTGTAGGAACATTCACATTCATCACAGGAGGTACGGGAACTTGATTCTGGGGGACAGGAGCAGGAACACCAGGTTGTCCAGCAACCGGCAATTGAACATTCGGGACAAGCGGAGCCGTAGCACCTTGTGCATACGGTGGAGGTGACCTTAACAGATAAGATAGCAGAGGATCGTTTTCAGAATCCTCCAGTATCTTAGCCATTTTCGATGGCAAGGCAGGATAGCACTTGTCAATCGCTAGATTATGCTCTCTAATGGCTACATCTATGGCCTTCTCACACTCGTTAGCCTGCAACTGTTTAGCCGCTTGCTCTAGAGTTAACTCTTCTTGTTCTTTCTTCAACCTTTTCATTTCTCTCTGTTTGGATTCTTTTCGCCAGTGACGGAAAGAATCAAACATTGCCGGCCGGGCTTTCTTCTTGAACAATTTCGCTTCTAAGTTGTCGAGAATCTCTGGTTCAAAACTACCATGCAGTGGCCAACTAAGGACACCATCCTTCTTACAATAACGGACCCATACCTCATTATAAGATATAGGACCCACACCATGCTTACAATATAAATCATATAGGTGAGTCCCAATCGGAGGAACCAGACAAGAGTCTTCCAATCGTGAGTCACGGTTGCAACCAAAACAAGACAACATTTTCCGACTTACCATTTTCAGTCCGGAACACAAAACAAACGAAACACGAAACAAATATGTGCACTCGAACCAAGAACTTAGGCCTACCAAAACGAACTGATGTATCGATACCCAAACTAAACCAAATAGATTATCGTAACTAGAACAACCAGCGATAATCTGACAAAACCAAACCAAACCAAGAACCGATCAAGGATTTTAACAATCCTCACAAAGTAACCAGCTAGCTATCACTAAATACTTAACTGAGTCACTGAAGACGCCACCAAGGAGAAACCCGTCACGTTTCGCCGTACTAAGGACTGCACCTCGGGTCCAAGACAGGGCGACGGTCAAGGCAACGGCCCACTACAGCCGTCCTGAACGGGAAACCCTCGTGGAAGAGAACTTCGGGCCACTTTTGCGATATGCCGGGATCGATGAAGTGGGGCGCCTCCCTCAGGAATCTTCACACGAAGCTTCTTGAACTCTTCAGGCTTTTGGACCGGTACCGAATGACGTCGCCCCACGTTGGGCGCCAATTGGAGTTCTGGACTTTTTGGTTCCGTCCAGAGGTGTCAGGGAACAACACCCAAAGACCCCGGAGTTCCACCTGCCTTGGTGCACAAATGAACAGAAACACGGGCTTCTCGATGGTGGCGTCAAAGACCAAAGGTTTATTACTGCAGGGACACAGAAGTCACAGATACTACACACGGGCAGTAACCAGGAGCCTGTTCAATTTGTACAAAGCTGGTTGCTCCTTATATACTAAATTTTAAGCTGGGGGCGAATTCTTTACATGTAATACATTCCCAAAACCTTTGTGTCTAAAACAATAAATATTTGGTGTTACACAGGAACCGTCGATAATATCTGAGGCCAAACATTGCGAAGAGAGGGGTTCCCACTAGTTTGTCACAATTCCCTGTCAATATTGCATTCAGGACCCGGACCGCCTCATCGTAAAGTTTGTTACCTCCCCCTAATAAAGATTCAGAAAGAAAGAAACAGAGCCAGGTGTGGAAGATAGAAAAGTGGGATAAGGGATGTTTGTGGGTTGTAAATGGGCAAGGCTACCGGCTTCGGCCGCCTAATCATGATCAGGACAATGGACACGAAGACCAGTTTGGCAGGACTGGCCTCGGGCAGAGGAGGTAGCCTTTGTCGAGTCATGCAGCTACAGCGTGATCTGGTTTAAGGTGCACGTGTTCAAGAAAGAGGTGAATCTCCGGCTAAGGTTACGTGTCCTTAATCGAAATAAAGTGATCAGAGGCTATTGCATATGTGAGGGCAAGAAACACAAAATGGCGGCCATGATCTAAGATGGATGCCGTGGGTAGATCAGAAATGTGTTTATAAAAGGAGTGCTCTTGCTCGTAGCGTAGCGAAAACACCAGGATATACTAAATGGATCATTTGCGGTTCGCTGATACCAATATTATGTATTTCCGACAAACTTGAAAACACGGGTTCAAATCGTTACGGAACCTCAGGCTCACATGTCAAAATATGTCATGTCAGAATTGCAGGTCCCTTGTTCATAGTGACCACTATTTACTATTGCCATAAATGTTATTGTTTAGCCTTCAGTAGTTCACAATCCCTTGGACTGATCAGTAGTGGGTCACTTCACAGATTATGCAGGGACACCTGCGTTAGATGATGTTACAGACCTGGTTTAGTGTGTTTAGACCATGTCATGGGTTGAGGATGGCCAACGGGTCACCACCAAATTGTGTATGAGTCTATAGGTGTAGGTGAGAGTGTGACAATACACATGTTGTATGGCAACTGATAATTTATGCTACTGATAGTTGTAGACATATTTAGTGACAACAATAAAGACAAACTAAAATTGACAACCCCATTGACTTTTCTTACCCTTCTTGTATCCATACAGGTCAACACTCATCAGAAGTGGATGTATATATATATATATAGAAGGCCATCACCAGGAAGGGGCTGACCCTGGGGGTCTACAGGCAGCACAGCGTCCATTGTTGCAAGAGGTGGCAGCACCTAAGATGCTGAACTCAGAAGATCACAGAAGTTTAGCTGGAGAAGTCATCCTAATGTGTGAGGGACACGCACTGCACTCTGCCCCCCCCCCAATGGCCCACATTGTTGCTGTGGCCTATCCAGAGCTTGATGGGCAGCTGAGGGCCCTACATCAGCTACAAGGGGGTAAGTCCTAAACTGAGTTTCACATGATACATGACCCAATTTCTGTTACAGGCTGAAATTTTCCCTCCAACATTAAGGGGGACTCATGTCCAACACAGAAGAATAGTTTTTGAAGGTGTAAGTCTTGAACAAGGTTATATGATGATGTGTTGTGTCTGTTGACCTGATTCCTGTCCACAACCAATGTACTGTCCTGAGCAGACACATGGTTGCGTAAACTCCACTTATACATCATGTAGTTTGATGTAATGGAGGACAGTTGTTCCAAATAGGCCACTACTCTTTAATGTGTCAGGTGTGATGCTCCTTAAGTAATGTGGATTATGTATGGTAGCTCTATTACATGTGACATGTAACTTTGAACTTCTGATGCATCGGCTGTATCAAACATCACATTGGTAAGTCGGGATTCTACAAAAACATGAGTGAGCATGTGAGCCAAAATCACTGTTGACAGCAGTTTTAGTGCCCACAGTTTGGATTCCAAACATATCCTAAATGGTGTTTTGCATCAAAAATACTGTTTCATTCCTGTTTAAAGTGTCATGCTAGCATGATGCCTCTCTCCTTCACAAATATGTGTGCGCAAACCAGTCTGTATGTTTACAAATAATTTTGATAAATATACAGTTATTGGGAATACCTACAGGAATGTGTACACATTGGTGAGAGAGAAACACATGCCCTAAAGCATTACTCAATGTTCTTTGTCACGTCCAGATGATGATGCAAGGAGGGAGATAAATGGCATACCTACAGGGATTTATCAAAATTGAAAGTTCCATGACATATGTGTAGGCATATTTAATCAGGTAACCTCAACATCAGGCCAAGTTCATAACTCATTACCCAACTGTTGACATGCATCAAGGTGTAATATGCTGCCTAATCTGAGTTTCATGTAAGTGTCTGAAGTACTTGTTATATGGAAATTAGTGTATGACAAAAATTTACTGTGATGCTCTAAAACATTTTGAATTACAGTGAAAGCTCACATATTTAGTGGAACGATTTCAATGAGACACTAAAAACCTCAACTGACTATAGGCATTTAGGATGGAAATGTGAGAATATTTTTGCTTAGTGCTGATGTGTATTAGGAATGTTTTGAGGGCCATGTTTTTACGTATGCTGTTAAAGTTATTTGTCATTCCCCCCGAAACATTTTTAGATTGTCTTCTACAGGCTAGGTATCTATTTAATATGTGATACATTGCAAAAACTACTTCAGTAGAGCTTTCATTAATTAATGTTAGAGGAGAGGAGTTGGCCTAACGGCTAGGGCGCTCGACCTCGGACCTGGGGTACTGGGTTCGAGTCTCGGTAATGTCGCTAAAACCTCCTTTGATTCTGGGCAAATCACTTAATCTCCCCGTGCCTAACAAAATGAATGTGTGTCCTCATGTAACGACTGGTGCTATGTAAAGCGCTCTGATGTCCGGTTTGGGTCAAGTTCGTGCTATATAAAACTCTTCAAAAAAACAAACAAAAAAAAATGTTGACAGTTGAAATTTATTTTAGTGTTTTGCAGTAACTGCTACTATTGTGAAATGCCCATGCGGGAGGGGGGGGGCATGGTTTCCGTTTATGCTAATATTGGTATAACAGTGTAGTATTTACGGACTCTCATTTATTAATATGACCTTGGTAAAATACTGTAAAAGGAATTTTTTTAAACTACAAAGGCCAAAGATATAGAGGTGTGAAAAAGTTCCAGGAGATCGATAATGATGGTTTTGAGACAAGAACATGTACATGATATAGGAGCTATCAGGGGGAATGACATAACTGTGACCACATATTTTTCTGAGTATGTTGTATATATGCCTGAGCTCATGCTAACTGTGAAGTAAATGTTGAGAGCCTTGAAGCAGGTGAAAACTGTAAACTTTGGAAATGTTTTTTGATCAAAGATCATGATCAGTTTTGTTTACACCGATTGGTTTAACCTATTGTATACGTCATTTCAGCATCATCCAGGGCAAGCAAATGAAAAAGGGCCCACTTCCTCATGGAAGCGGCTGGCCTCAGTAGTTCCAATGCTGAGACCACCAACATTGAGGGAGCCAGTGGCCAGAAGGTATGGGGAGTGAAACAGAGGATGGCAGCTTGTCAACCTCTTCTTCTAAGGCATCCTCCAGCAAACACTCCCTACTGGTGGCGGACCGAAAAAAAATTCTGACAACTTCATCCTTGTCTCCCACCCCCAGGAACATCTCCTTCGTCCCTTTTGCTCCCCACCCAGTTGGCCATACACCCACCCCAAAGAGCGGTGGCATCTCCATCGCTGCAGGCACCTCCCCACTTCCCCTGTACCACTGGATGTGCTGAATGAGGGGCTATTGCCCTCCTCAGGATCATCTCTGTAGGTCAGACTGCATTACTGAATGCCATCCAGGGGCTTGGCAGTCATATGCAAGAAATGGTCGCCTATCTGGAAGGTATTCACAGTGCAATGTCTGGCCTACAGAGGTCTTTTCAGAGTCTGGTCTCCTCATTCCCCGCAGCCTCCCATGCATCCCAACCTTGTGGCCCAACTCCCATCCCTCCCCCATACCAATTGCCGATTCCCAGCCCTATTCCAAGCACACACACACATTTACACTCACCCGCTCATACAGACACAAGCAGAACACCCACCCAGATAAATAAACATCACAAGAAACGTTTGCATATATACAAACATAAAGACACCACAGTCACCACCACACCCACAGTTACCACCCACCACCATCATCACATCCACACACACCTCAGACACCACCACTACCACATGCACCACCCCTACCACCATCACATCCACACACACCACAGACACCACCACATCCACTGTTACTACCCCACCATCATCACATCCACACACACCACAGACGCCACCACCACCACATGCACCACCCCTACCACCATCGCATCCACACACACCACCACATCCACAGTTACTACCCCCACCACCATCACATCCACACACACCACAAACTCGACCACACCCACATGCACCAGCCCCACCACCATCACAACCTCATACCAGACACCACCCCACTCACGTACACCATCGCCAACACCATCACATCCACACACACCACAGACACCACCACGCCCACATGCACCACTGCATCAACATGCAAAACACCCACAAACAGCACAGCCACAGCACACCCATCCACAGACACACATATCTTACAATACACACCCAAAAACATAGACACACACAATCAAGTACACAACAGACACATATGACACAAGGCACACCCATACTTGCAAAACATACACCAGATCCACAGGCAACTGTACCCTCAACAGACACAGGCACATCACACACTGGCACTCCCTCTACCTCCCAAACTTTACTCCCACCCAAACAACCTACCAAGTTCTCTATACAGGATTCCAGTTTTCCCTTGCCCTAACCTCTCCCAAACCTCCAGCCACTGCTACCAAACAGCATTCTGCCGCTCCCACACCACAACCCACTCTTTCAAAATCCACTCCTACAAACATCCCATCTACCCGTTCTGCATCCGAACACACTCCTTCCAAACAGAAAAGCACCCCTTCCACCTCCCAACCCACACCACTCCATCCAAAAAGAAATCCACTCCTTCCAAATGTAAGTACAGTCTCTCAAACCCACCCCATGTGATGTGACTTGCATAACTTCTTTAACATCGGACTTAATTATGTGTGTGGGTAATGGAGTTTATGGATGTGATATTTACCTAGCATTCTGTGTTTGCCCTCTAAAATGCGAATGACATCTAGAAATTGCGTATTTCTGCCAAATTCTGCATGTCTCAGAATTCAACAGACTTGTTCCCTTAGTAAAGTTCACCACGTTTGTCCAGCAGAAATTTACCTGGGGAAAAGGTGGGTGGTGCAGAAATTGTTGCAAAACCTGTAATTCTGATCCCTGGGCAAACACGTATCAACACCAATCAAGTCTCTTGCAATGAAGGCCTATATGTTTCCAATCAAGATTTCCTAGACTCCACCAGTGCTTTCACACCAACTTTTAAATGTTCCCGTTCTTCTACAGAACCCCTGAGAGGCATCACACTTCCTCAGGGTTTCCTTTCTTCATTTTCCAGATAATGCTGTACTACCAATTGTTATGATATTATCGATTACTTCCTTATCACATGTTATCACTATCACGAGTTTCCTCAATGCTTGAGTGACAGCACCAGAAATTAACACAAAAGAGGGGGAAGGTGCCCCACAAACTTCACTATGGGTGGATAAGAAAAGGGATTCAGTCTCCACCTGATGGCTTTGAATAATAAGGAAAGAGAGAATCCCTTCTGAAGTATCGTCTTTCCCTTCGGCCCATTCTTTTAGCCCATTGATAAGGATGCTATGACCCAGAATATTATATCCTGCTGAAGGAACAATTTATTTTAAGGACGTTTACTTGTCTTCATTAAAAGTGGTGAAAAGCTCCTCTCTGATGTCTGTTTATTTTCCTCTCCTCATTCTAACACCTGATGATTGATCATTAGGAAAACATTTTAATCCTGATGTTCTTGCCATTTCCTTTTCACTGTTCTTTCCAAAGGTTTTGCTGGTATTTGATAGGTTTGAAACTGGCCTATAGGATATTAGTATATGTGGGACTGCCGTTTGTTAAGTGTGGCCCCGTGTGATTTGTGCATTGATTTGTACCAGAAATGAGTGAAGACATGAGTTGAATTTGTATAAAGAAAAGGGTCACTAGTTTTAAATCTAGCAATTTGTTTTGCCCTTTAGTCATTTTACACGAACACAAAATGAGATGCTTATTTTACTCAGGTTATTTGGACTTCTAAATCTCCATTTACTTAATAAAGCAGTAGAAAGTGCCATTCGCCTGGTTCATTAGAGGTCCCAGTTTTTGCAGATAAAGGGACTGAGGCATAATACGATGAACAGTTTTCCACGTGGGAAGAGAATTTCAATAAGAATGTAAACATCTTGATAAAGGTAACCTTGTTCTAAAGTTCATAACATACCTTAACGAAGTTGTTGAAAAGATAAAACTCTGAGACAGGAGAAGGTAAGAACTGTCTTTATTCCGCCATCCAACTCTCCAGACTGCCTGGAGTATCTCAACATTCTAAGGTGGACTCCAGTGGAACATACCAATAGGTAGGAGTCCAGGGGGGGGGCGAATGTTCCATTATTAATTTCACAACAGATAAGCAGATTGCAACAGAAGTATTATGCATTGATGTACTATATATCTATAAGAAGGATTTATAAAAATCAAACAATTGTTAGTTTTGGGTGACCTAAGGTTTTGAGGGAGGTTTCTCATTATCAAATACATTGTTTCCTTTGATGTTTTTATTTTGGATTGAAACTTTATGGCCTCCTTAATATTTGGATTAGCCCAACGAATGTCGATAAATGCAGGTAAACCTCTCTGGATCAGTCGTGCATAGGTCTAAATGCAAGAAAAGTAACAACCATTCCTGTTGTAAAAGTCTAGCGTTTAAAATGACTTCACACTTTGTACAGAGAATAAGACTAATGTTCAAATGGCAGACTCTGAAGATAAAGAAACCAGATTTTCAATGTGTTAAAAAGAAAACAGAGTGAGTTTCCCAAGTTCCTGCTGTTTCGGCAGAAAAAGGCAATCACCAGTCTTGTCTTGTGCATAACAGCTTTTAGCGATATGAACGTAACAAATGTACCATTTCCAGTTCCCAAATTATATCCAGTCCATCAGCATCCCATGTCAGAGAGTACTCCAAGCCACAAGAAGCGGCTAAAAGCTGTTGTGCACACTGATGGAGATTGCAGTACAGGACTGGTGGCTGTATTTACGATTGGCATTACTGGCCTCTCTTGAATTTACTCTGCGCAGTATTTTGCAGCCCTGAGGAAGTCTAAGGCATATACGCTGTGGGACGAAACATGTGTTGGATGTTTTGTTCTTGAATGCTTATTCTAGAGCCCCACTAGATTAAACGAGTAGCACATTGCCAGTCCCTGATATTCGTTGTGCGTCCTTCATAGCCTGGCTACCTCCTCTCTTGTTTTATAGTGAACATTGCCTGACAGAGGTACCACAATAAAACCACAAAGATCATTGTATTGCTTAGTGTTTGTAATGTGAAAGCAAATGCCAGAGATCTAGCTTCTAGGTGATATTACCTACTTGAGGACCAAAACCTACTTGAAATGTTTTTTGGGGGGTTGGCTGTAGCCGGGCGGCATAGGGGGCACAGAGTCATTACTTGCATCCATCTTGGATTTCTTGCATTGACAGCTGGATGGGGGAGATATTAGTGCTGCAAGAATGTTAGACCTGTCAGCTAGGTTCAACACTATCAACGTTCCCTCCCCTTGGAATTCGTTCAGCAGCGTAGGAGTAGATGGGAGGCCCTATCTTGGCTAAATTCATTTTAGACTGATCTCACAAAAGCATCTAAGCTCCCACATATGACCTCATCTGCCATCTCATTTGTACATGGGACTCTCTCGCAATATACTGTATTGCCGAAGGTTTTTAAACTGTAGTTTTAATTACTGACAGCCAATCTCGCCATATTGATCCGCATTGATTATTTGATCAGCGAGCAGACCAGCAAGCATAAATTTGAAGCTACATGCTGCCCATATTAAGGTAATGGTGGTGGGATGGGCACCTGAAATCCAAACATAAATTTTGCCCAGCAGGCAGATGTATCTTCCCTAAACAATAACAGCAGGATAAGAGGTAGGATTTGCTCAAAGTCCCTGCAAAAGCCTGTTACGTTTGGGTTGCCAAGACCTTTTAATTCTACGAAAATCATGTGTATAATATGCTTACTGATAAGATCTTTAAGTAAGCCCAGTTCATCGATGGTGTGCTGTTGTCATTCATATTTTATTTTCCACCTAATACAGCATACAGCATCCAGCATGGCGCACTGGGTTAGCCCACTTCAGCCATTGGCCAACTTCACTGTGAGTGACAGCATTCTGCCTTTTAACAAAGAGCACTTCCATAATCAAGTGGTTCCCTTCAACACCAAGGACTATTAAGGCAAAGTGAGATTTTCACTTTTTTTTTTTAGATTGACGTGGGATCAGCAGCTGCCTCAGCAACAAGATTTTATAAAAAAAACACTATGATACAAAATAAGCATTGGCAAAGCAAGAAAGCTGGCAGCCAATGTGAGGCCTAATAAAATTCCAGTGCTTGTTTTTAACTGAAATTTGGTTGAAATGTTTGACCTTTTCTCCCTCGGAGAAAGTTGCCATCATCCTGACTGTTTGGAGGCTTAAAGACTAACCCTTGACAATCGTTTGTTCACTGGGTAATCAAAGCATTTCATCAGCTGACTGTAAATTAGGAATGAATACAATAGCACTCAATTTGCACATGTTGAATTCCCTCGGCTGATCGACTGCTTAGAGGAGACTCTATTCAGGCCATCAGCACCATGCATGAGTAGATGCAGGGTGTTGAACCCTCCTCCCCTTTTTCACATTTGAGGGCTACTTTCTTATACCAAACGTCAGACAACTAACACCCTAGTGATCTAGAGATATGGAAAATCTTGAAGAAGACATGCTTTTTCTGTGGCATCGTCAACTCAGAGAAACTCCCCCTCTAGATATATCAAGGTTACTAATTTGTTTCTATAATTCCTTGTCTCGCAATTCTTGAGCTACACAGCTCACAGCGCCAAGATCCCTATCAAGTTTCAAGTTTATTTTTATTTATGTTATGGATCTCCGAAGAGGTCCACATGAAGTCTTAAAATAGATGTATACACTAAGATACAGATAGAAGAGATATACCAAAAATGCAACTTTAACTTCAAAAAGTAAATAAAAGGTACCCTAACAATGGGCGTAGCAAACACGTATGATGTCCAATATTTAAAATTGCATGTTAAATCATTTCCCAGTATACTACTAAATATTGCACTTAGTGGTATTGCAATTAATGGCCACTCGTGCAAAATTCGCAATCATTATCAAATAAATACATTATATATAAAAACACAATGGCAACAGCAGAACTAGGAATATGGATGAATAAGAACAGAATATTGCCCTTAAAGGTTTGTGTTGCAGGTGCAAAATATGCAAACATTGTGTAGTGAATACATTATTTGAAATACATTAATAGTAGCAACAGCAAGATATAGGTGACTAAGAGAGGCAGGAATCCAACTTAAAAATTGTTTATAGCCACAATCTCATTCAGAATAAAACATCATTAACACAGCTTTAAAAAGCACTTCAAAAAGTTAAAAATTCTATAACAAAACATTTCATTCGGAGGAACATAAAGTGACTGTAAGACTGTTGGTGCTGAGAGGATGGACAGCTGCAAACATATGGGCCTCAGCCAATTCCGCCTGTGTAATAAAAGAACAGGGCAGACAAATAAAACATGATTATGATCATGAGGGCCATTTTGGCGCAAGAAACAAACCACGGAGGAACCATACAGTTTAGCAAAAAACAGATCTTACTGTAGCAGATCGTGCCTCAAGAAAATCCAAATCCCATCTCAAACCATGTGACAAATTCCCAAAAATGTAAGGCTGTGCTTTATTTATCAGGCAAGTGTCTATAACAGGATGGAACCCCCTTTTTTTGATTCAGGCCTCCCTGTCCAGGGGAAAACCCAGTGACCAACGGCCACATGCATCATTGTTGCCGTTTGCGATTCCTAAATTGCGAAAATGAAGGAATCGCAATTTAGAAATCGCAAACGGCAATGCATGAAAAATTTGCATTTATTTTTGCGATTCAGTATTTTTCCTTAATTGCGATTCACAATTTGCAAATCGCAATTAAGGAAAACCCTTCCCATTGATTCCTATGGGCCAAAAGGCCCATAGGAATGAATGGGAAGGCGTTCACATTTTGCGAATTTCATTTTGCGAACCGCAAAATGTGAATGCAATTTCAAGGGTGCTGGGGGGGGTCCAAAGAACCTCTCCCTGCACCCCTGAATTACACACACACATGAACCCAGGACATGTGTGTGTGTAAATTAAAACTTTCCAATATGCAACTAGCGCATGTTTGAAAGTTTTCGGTAAATTAGCATGAAGTTAAACTTCATGCTAATTTACCCCTTCCAAAGTGCAAATTCACAATTTAAAAATAATCATGCATTGCATTTAAGAAATCTGAAATTGCGATTTCTTAAATGCAATCGCAATTTTAGAAATCGCAACATGGTTGCGATTCCTAAAATTGCGAAATGCATGATGCATTCCAAATTAGTCAATTGCATTCGCAAACGGCTGAAAATTGCGATTCGCACCGTTTGCGAATGCAATTGACTTTGATGCATGTGGGCACAAGTGGCTTGTTTTAAGACAGCTTTTAGTTGTGGTGTTCTCAAAGTGGAAATCACAGGTGGGTCTAACTCTAAATTAGTGACTTGGCTTTTAGGCCAGCCAAAATGTATTTCCTACTATAGGATCTTAATGAGTCTTGATCACTCTTCACACGGCACACAGCGCAGCATACCACCCCTGCAAGACCCTGAACTAAGGCACTTCTCACCCCAAATTCCCAACCTTAGAGCAGCCACAGAAAACTTTGAATTAATTGAAGCAATGTGTCTAAGAACTCTCCCTTCTGTCACATTTAAAAACCCCATTTAGAAACATCAATCTATTCTGTTCCATACAACAGAGAGCCTGGCTGTAAAGCATCAAGGTGACTAAACCTGCATCACTTTGTCCACAAACCCACACACATCGCTGGACATATCCTAGATGACATTTCTGCTAATACTGAACTATTTACCTTTCAAACTATAACTCCAGTCACATGGTCAGACCACCACTTGCTTGCTTTCCAACATAAAACAACACTAAACGACTCACCTAAAACTACCTCACATCCATCCACCTATCGACCTTGGAACAAACTCAATTTGGAACACTTAGAAACACAACTAACATCCATTACAAATCTGCAAACAATACATTCTGTTCATAAACTATATGAGTGGCTACAGGAAGTTTTTGACATCCTGATACCACTCCTAACCACACAACAGAACAAAAGAAAAAAAGCACCTTGGAAAAACATGAGATAAAAGACATTAAAAAACAAATTAGAAAGCTGCAACGTACCTGGCTCAAAACAAACACCAAACAAGACAAACTTCAACTACAGAAAATTAACAGATTATACAAGTCAGCTATCAAAAAAGCTAAAAAAATGTATTATTCAGACCGAATTCAAAATGCTAAATGTGAAAATAAAGAATTCTATAAAATACTCAATGAATTTCGCAAACCAAATTGCCTAGAAGGAACTCATCCTGTTACTCAGGATTTCACAGACAAACTGGCAAATCATTCCACTGACAAAGCAGACACGTTGGACTCATACTTAAAACAGAGACAAAGAACCAGCACTAACGCTTTGACAAAACAACAATCCAAGAATACTCTAACTCAGCCTCTCTGTTCCTTCTAACACATCTCACAGAATGAATTTATGGACCTGGTCAAAGCAAGCAGGCCTGCCGGCAGCCCTTCTGGCCAGTGTCCACCACAAACTTTCAAGACAATTCTTTTAACAACCTCTGCTGCCACGCCAGTAAGAAGAATCATCAGAGATTCTTTAACTACCAAAATATTTCCAGAAGAACTCAAAAAGTCATACATACGACCTTTACTGAAGAAAACAAACTTGGACCCGCTGAAACCTGACAACTACAGACCCATTACAAATGGACCTTTCCTGGGCAAATTGATAGAAAGAGCAGCGGTCACCCAGATATCACAATTCATTGAAGAGAATGACAGGTTTATGTCCGGGAAGAGGCACAGAACCTGCCCTCCTTGCCGTATGGGATGACCTGATGAACACAGTAGACCGCAACGGGGTAGCTGCACTTATCCTCTTGGACCTCTCGGCTGCCTTTGACATGGTTGACCATGCCACTCTGAAACAAAGACTCTATGAAGCCGACATAGAGGGGACTACTCTAGACTGGATCGCGTCCTACCTTCGAAACAGAACTAATGTCATCCATACCCCACCTTTCTCTTCCAAACCATACTCCACAAAATCAGGGGTCCCTCAAGGCTCTATCATCTTGCCCAAGCTTTTCAACATCTACAAGAAGTCCTTACCGGTAATGATCAATCAATTTCACCTCACGTGCTATAACTATGCAGATGACA
This sequence comes from Lissotriton vulgaris, assembly GCF_964263255.1. Classification (NCBI taxonomy): domain Eukaryota; kingdom Metazoa; phylum Chordata; class Amphibia; order Caudata; family Salamandridae; genus Lissotriton; species Lissotriton vulgaris. Next base: position 175,044,524 of record NC_141700.1, on the reverse strand, counting down.
CACAAATACTCCTTCAACTGGAATGCCCAAAGACATTGGGAACTCTCCAATTTTCAGTTGTCTCAGACCCGTGGATCAGTGGATGACTTGGAACCACCTCAAATTGAATCCTTCCAAAACCGAAATACTCATGTGTGGTGATTGAAAACATTATGACCCACTTGCCGCCAGGCATGATGAACTGAGATCACCACCTAAAATATTGAAGGAAGTAGGAAACCTCAGAATTACCATGAACTCCAAGCTGTCGATGATTGCCCAAGTGGACAAACTAGCAAGATAAATCTTTGTAACTATAAAAACATGCAACACATTTTCCTTCATTTGGGAATTCCACACAAGGTCCAAGCTACCATCTTCCTTGTTCTGTCCAAACTCGATTACGCCAATAGCCTCTACCACTGATAACCTTTAACGACCATGAAAAGATTACAATGGATTTAGAACTCGGTTGCCAGACTACTCTTGCATATCAAACCGCGAGATCACATCTCACCTGCCTTGAAAGCCCTGCATTGGTTACCGGTTGCCAGAAGATCCACGTTCAAGCTGCTTTGTATTACCCACAAAGCAATACATCGAATAGGACCGCTCTTTATCAGGAATAAAATCACCAAACACATTCAACAAAGAAACTTCCGCTCTAAAATGGCCTCAAAATCCCAAGATACAAGAAAAAAAACATGGGTGGCACATCCTTCTCTGGTCAAGCAGCCAAACTATGGAACTCTTTACCCCCCAAGGACAGCCACCTTATCTTCAGAAGGCTGCTCAAGAACTGTCTCTTCCCGACATAAACACCATACAGAAACAGAAATTTACAGCATATCTCTCTATATATAATAATTTATTTTTACTATAGATATGTACCTATCTTTGTTTATTGCTTTGTATAAACATGCAGAAAAATTATGTATTTTTTTTTAAATTAAATTACAATAACACTTGAAAACTGGAGTTTATCTGGGGCATCTTTGGTCTACATGTACTTCTTCCATTGTGCATCTATGTACCTTCCATGTACTTGGATCTGTGTGTTTGTTACTTTCCTCCTGAAAAGCATATCCAATGCACTACCCTATTTTTAATCCTTTACCTCTATCAATATCTTGAATCTACATATACCTACCTCCTTTATGCATCTATATACTTTCAATGTACTTATGGATCTATATATTTAATCACTTTCTTTTAATTCAGCATATCCAATGCACTACCCTATTTCTCACCCTATACTTCTCTGAATATATCTTCTAACCCAACTTCTGAATCATCTCAAACTCCTTTCTACTACTCTTTCCAATGAATTACTCTATTTCTCACCCTATATATCTATCTATCAATATATCCTCTACACCAACTCTCTCATTTATCCCAAACCCCATACCACTACTATGAACCCCAAAATAACCCTTTCTAGACTCTCCCTCACTCTACCCCTCCTTGCATCATCTGACACCTCTTCTACTATACCGATCCCCAAAACAAACCTTCCTAAACTCTTCCCTTTGACTCTTCCTCTCCACAATCCATTTTTACTCATCCAAAAGCCTCCTCCTACTGCTATGACCTCCCCCCCAAAAAAATCAAAATCCTTCACTCCCCTATTCCTCCACTATCATTTTCAATCAAAATAACAGACTAACATGTTTACTTCTCAAATTTCATATTCAACTATACTAATTCACCACTAATCCTTTGTGGGTCCAAGAGTAGTGTGCTACTCGCCAAAAAAGCGCTTCAACACCTCATCAGAGTTAAGCAAGCATTATATAAATGCAACCCCCCCCTTTTATCCTTCCGCTACCTTTCTCTATTCAACTGCATAACACATCCACCACTCAAACTACTTTTATATTTCACTATACTCATTTTTAACACTAATCCTTTATGGGTTCCGGAGTAGCATGCTACTCGCCAATAAAGCGATTCAACACCCCATCAGGGTTACAAGCGCTATATAAATGCAAACCTTCTCCCTTTTCTACCCCTTCCCAACCCTTTTCAATCCAAATAACTGACTGACATATCCACCACTGAAATTACTTTCATATTTCACTATATTAATTCAACACTAATCCTTATGGGTTCCAGAGTAGCGTGATACTCACCAAAAAAAACGCTTCAAACCCCATCAGGGATAGCAAGCACTATATAAATACAAACCTCTTTCCCTCTTCTATCCTGCAGTGACCCTTCTCTATCCAAATAACTGAATAACATATCCACCACTCAAATTACTTCATATTTCACTATGCTCATTTTCAACATTAATCCTTTTATGGGTCCCGGAGTAGCGTGCTACGTGCCAGAAAAGCACTTCAACGCCCCTTCAGTGGCAACAAGCGCTATAGGAATGCAAACCTTTCTCCCACTTCTATCCCTCCGCTATCCTTCTCACTCCAAATAACTGACTAATATCCACCACTCATATTACTTTCATATTTCACCATATTAATTCACCACTAATCCTTTATGGGTTTCCGGAGAAGCATGCTACTGCCCAAAGAAAAACACAAAAAAAGGTGCTTCAACACCCCATCAGGGGTAACAATCGCCATATAATACAAACCTTTTTTCCTCTTCTATCCTTCCAATATCCTTCCGAATTCAAATAACTGACTAACCTATCCACCACTTTAATTACTTTCATATTTCACTATACTAATTCAACACTAAACCTTTATGGGTCCCGGTGTAGAGTGCTATTCGCTGAAAAAGTGCTTCAACGCTTCGTCAGGGGTAGTAAGTGTTATATAAATGCAACTACGATACACTACCCCAAACCTTCCCATAGGAATTAATAAAATAGCACTCAATTTCGCAGAGGCGGACCCCCGTAGGGGCTAGGGAGCCGGCGCCATAACATACGGCGAGCCCCCGTAGGAGCAACAAAAGGGGGAAGACGGCCCGGGGACGAAACAAAGTGCGGGAAAACGGGGTCTCCTGAGCAAGCAGGGGGACCCCGGAAGGTGCCGGACTCGCCCCCCCCCCCCTGTTCCTGGCTTCCGCCGCTGCGCACTGGCCAATGGGGGGGCAGGCGATATTCAAACTCCCCAATGGGGGGGTCCCCCAGGTGGAGGCATACCTGGTGGGGGGCATATAAGCGCGCTCCCCCCAGTGATACGCCTATGCACTGGAGCGGGGGGAGCAGCACAGCGCGAAGGAATCTTGTGGGGCACAGCACACGACGACGGACGACGGACGACGGGAGACCGTGCTGCCCCCCGGAGAAGTGACACCGGCATTGGGAGCAAAGAAGACCGCGACCGGAGCCCACCCGACGCGGTCTGCACCTGGAAGAAGACCGCGATCGGAGCCCACCCGACGCGGCCTGCTCGTGAAAGAAGACCGCGACCGGAGCCCAACCGGCGCGGCCGGCTCCTGAAAGAAGACCGCGACCGGAGCCCACCCGGCGCGGCCGGCTCCTGAAAGAAGACCGCAACCGGAGCCCACCCGACGCGGCCTGCAACCAGCCTAGGTCATCGGGCCAGGGGCGGACAGGAACACCGCCGGTCCCCGCCCGGCAAGACACAGCAAAAGACCGCGACCGGAGCCCACCCGGCGCGGCCTCGACCAAGAGCAGCCTCCAGGCCAGCGAGCACGACCGGAGCCACCCGGCGTGCCCCGGACCAAAGTGCAAACCAACGGTGCGCGCCGGAGCCCACCCGACGGCACCGGCAAACACAGCAACGCAGTGGTGAGCCTCCCCCCGCCCCCAGCTGCTGCCCCGGTCTTACCGGTCTGGGAGACTCCCGGAGCCCGCCCGGCTCATCCGAGAGCCAACTAAGAGTGTCCGCCCAGCAGCCGGGGAAGAGGCAAGGAAACCGGTGGGCGCCCTCTGGTGGCTGACGGGAGGAACGGCAGGCGACAAATAAGGCCCTACAAGCAGAGCCCAAATAACAGAGGCAGGGCAGCTCCGGCGAGGGCAGCGATCTTGGTGCATAACTTGCGGCGGCTGCACCCCGCCACGGAGAACCAAAAGACGGGGCTTTGGTGCACAACTTGCTAGGGGACAGGCGACTACAGGAAAAAGGGCAGCCCAAGCACTAAGGCATGGCCAAGAAAGGGGGCCCAAAGAAGGGCCAGGACGACCTGAACGACCTACTGCGGAAGATCCGCGCAGCATCAGAGGCGCACGGGGACGGATGGCTGCAGGAGCATCTCAACCGCGACCCAGACGAGGGAATGAGCAGGGGACGGGGCAATGCGACCACACCCCCTGCGGCTAAGAGAAGCAGGAAAGCGCCAGCGAAGCTAGCGGATGCAGCACCGACCAAGAAAGCGCTAAAAAGAACCCAGCCAATTGCAGCCAGCACGGCAGTGGCGGGAGCGGACAAGGGGAACAGCGACACAGCAACCAATGGTGAGCATATTAGCGCGATCATACAGGAATGTTGCAAAGCAATGGCGCCACTGTTGTTGCAAGGGCTGGGGGTCCAGAACACGGGGGTACGAGGGCTCAGCCAAGTGAGGGACAAGGGGCAGGGCGACCGGAAGGAACCACGCAACCGCAAGGGGAAGGGGCCACAGGGGCTCCCTGGTACCTGCTCAACCCGGGCGCGGCGCGACAGCAACAGATAACAGAGCAGACACATACCACTACAGGGGGCGAGGGGGGATCACCCTTAGCAGCATGGGGCGAGGCCCAACGGGTGAGTGGGCCCTTGATGGCCACAACAATAGCGGGGCGTACGCCAGACCCTCCCCAGGCCCCGCACCCCTGACCACCAGAGCAACAGGATTAGCCAGCCTGATCCCCTTGGCGGTAAAGGAAAGAATATGGCGGAAAGAGTTCATAGACATCTTCTCCTTATTGGAAATACAGCTAGAAGGGCTAGACTTGACCACATGTGCCAAGAAGGAAGAAGACAGGAGGGAGAGGAGAAGGGAGCGGAAAGAGCGCTCTTTTGATAATTGGTTGGACGCATTCAGGATTATGGCGTGCATAATAGTTGAAAAGTTCCCACAATACGCAGCGGATCTATGGTTATACGAGGCAAACATACATAATGCGCAAAGGCAGTTCCCGGGGGAGGCGTGGCTGGAATACGATAAGGGTTTCAGGCTTAAAATGCAGACGCACCCCGAGATGGAGTGGAACGAGGAAGATGTGTCAGGTTTCATCCATAAGATGTTGGTAGCAAAGGAGGCCAGGTCCTGGGGGGGGAGGGCCGAGCACTCTTACCGGAGCTCCTTTCAAAGAGGGAAAGGAAGGCCGTTTCAGAAACATAAACACTTCAACACGGGAAAAGTATCTCACACAAGCGGACCACCAGCAATATGCTGGAAATTCGAGACCAATGAATGCACATTTGGGGCATCATGTAAATTCTCACACACATGTTCAGCATGCGGGGGAGGGCACCCGGCGGCAAACTGCAAGCGCAGAGAGAGCCATAAGCACGACAAGAAAGAGGGTAAGAAGCAATGAAGCGCGCAGGGCGGACCACGAGGGTGAAGCGCGACAAGGTACCCCCTCCCTAGCCTGGTCCCCCATCAACACACAACGGCTACGCGCGCTAGCCAACAGATACCATAACAAGTCAGACGCAAAGATTTTGGTCCAGGGATTTGAGGAGGGTTTTACCATCCCTTTCAAGGGCCCCCTCCCCCCCAGCTGCGGCCGGAACTTGGCATCGGCAATGCAGCACCCAGGGGTCGTGGCGAAAAAGATAGAGAAGGAAAGGCGGCTGGGCAGGATTGAGGGCCCCCTCCCGGCATCGGCGAGGGAAAGACTGGTCACCTCCCCATTGGGGGTGGTCCCCAAAAAAGAAGCAGGGCAGTTTAGATTGATCCACCACCTGTTGTTCCCAGACGGGCAGTCAGTAAATGACGGGATCGAGTCAGAGGTGTGCTCTGTGAGCTACTCCACGATAGACAACGCAATAGACCTGATAAGGGCCTCAGGGAGCGGCACACTCATGGCTAAGGCAGACATAGAATCGGCGTTTCGCCTCCTCCCAGTCCACCCCGACAGCTTTCACCTTTTAGGCTTCCAGTGGGAGGGACAGTACTACCACGACAAGGCAATGCCAATGGGCTGCTCAGTGTCATGTGCCTACTTCAAGCTGTTCAGCACATTCGTCGAATGGGCGTTACACGACCGCCACCCAGCGGGCGGTAAGCTGCACTACTTAGATGATTTCCTATTTACCGGCCCGCAGACTCCCCAGTGTGCAGGGACACGTTGGGTGCATTCACCAAACTTGCTGGGGAGCTAGGGATCCCTTTGTCCAAAGAAAAAACAGAAGGGCCCACGACAAGGATCACGTTCTTAGGGATAGAACTAGACTCAGTAGCAGGAACGTCAAGGCTCCCACTATTTGTACATGTGGAATTCCCTCGGCTGATCTGCCACTTGGAGGAAAGCCTTCTTAGACCATCAGTACCATGCACGAGTAGATGCAGGGTGCTGAACCCTCCTTCCCTTTTCTACATTTGAGGACTAGTTTCTAATGCCAAACATAAGCTGTCAGAAAACGAACACCCTAGTGATCCAGAGATATGGAAAATCTTGAAAAAGACGTTGTGCATTTTCTTTGGCTTTGTCCACTCAGAGATACTTCCCTTCTACATATATCAAGGTTACTAATTAGTTTCTATAATTCCTTGTCTCACAACTCTTGAGCTACACAGCTCACAGCGCCAAGATGCCTATTTGTGGTACCTTAGTGCTGTGCACACCAGCAAAAGTAGCATAGCATTTCACAATAGTGTATTTATAAGTTAGTAAATGTTCATCTGTAGGATAATTGAGTCTGTACAGTTGTTCATACTAATGTATAGCTTCCCCTCTAGTATCATGCAGAGAAAACCATTTTCTTGAAAATGAGTCAAATACGTGAAGATTGATTTCCGATTTGGACCTGAATACCTTTTACAAACAGTAGGGAGGACTCACATACTGCGGTGTTTTAAGGCATGGGCAAATTGGCCTCTGGTCCATGGCCCCACCTTTCAGGGCGGGGCCCCTGAAATAGCCAGCTCCATTCTAGAGATTCTTACCCTGATGACCTTGAATACTTCTTAAACAGATTGTTTAAAATTCCATTTTCCTTTAGTTTGTTTTTAATGTGGGTGATGTCTGAGAGTCTATTACACACAGTTTGCAGAGAAATGTTGTGTTTATGTTTCATGCAACATCAATAAAAACGTTTCTTTTAGATCAAAACAGGACCTCACCTATGAGAATTGGGAGGGTGGGACACAGATTATTTGCAGTTATATTAGTGAGCTGCAGCTGTGTTACAGTATTGAAAACACCTCACGATCCCTGAATATTAGTTGTGAATACATTTATAATTTGGCTGGGGTGCCAAGCTGTGCACTGTCAGTGACCTGGCCAAAAATGGTATGAAAAAGCTGAAATTGGTTAATAAATTCAGAGGTTTTTCGAACAGAGGCCCCCAAAATCAGCGTGGCCCAGTGCCCCCACAATCCTTAAAATGTCCCTGCTCGCTTAATCGAAGCAATTGTTCTGAGTCGCTACACAACGAGTCCGTTGTGTTAACAATACTCACTTCTAGTTAACATGGCAGAGCTGAGAGCATTCGCTAGTTGTGTAATAAATAATAAAAGCGAACGCTACGAATCCAGCCACTTGTGTGTGTGGCAGAGCCCGAGACGCACGCGCAGAATGGCCCCAGCACCTTCCCTCCGTTTCCTCATTTTCTTCCTGGTAATATTAACTCCATGGATGCCAGCGCCCTCGGAAGCTGTAGGGGTGCCAGCGGCCCCTGCGCCCACATGGGCCTCACCCTTCACTGAACTAGCTGCAAAGCACAGGGAACGGCTTTCCCCATTGTTCAGAAAATCAGCAAGCAAGTGGTGTTTAGTCCCAACCAGTGATTCTCCTCCCCAGAGACTTTAGATGCCATCTGTGAGGAAAATCCCATCCCCACCAGCTCTAAGCGCGAGCGTGCCAAGAGCAGGCCTAACACGGGCATCTGCGCCATATGTCTGCTCCTTTCTCCTTTTGCCCCAAAGACATCACTGATGAAAAAAAAGATGAAATCTATTCTCCTTTTGAACGAAAGTAAAAAATAAATACCATTTGAGAATAATGTGTTAATGTTCAGTACCAAACAACATCCTTACCAAATGTACCATTTAAGAAGAGTCTTTTAATTTTCTCATAAGGCAAATACAATTTGCGCAGACCACCTTAAGAGGCGGATGTGGGTACCGGCTGGCAGGCTGAATTTTAATAGCAAGATTGAGAAAAATTGGCTCGGACATTTTTTAATTAGGAGTGTGCAAAAAAGAATGTATTTTTTACAAGTCAGCAGGCTAAATTTGGATTTTTTGGTATTCAGAAGCCAACTAAAGGCTTAACTAGTCAACGGCCATTCTAGCAAGGCCTCGTCACATACGACGATGCTGAGAAATTGTCAAAAATGTGAAATTATCGGATAAGACAGCGATCAAATCTAGCAGCACTAACATTTTCTTCACTCCAAATTATGCAAAAAAAAAATAGCAAATACGGTTTAAGGCTTGGTGTGACCCATTAGGCTTTCCGTAGCGGAACTGCTTCTTTTCTAATGAATAAGATGACCCATCCTGCCCCATGCAAACTTTTGAGATATACAACGCCTACTTCCCGGAAGTCTATCTTTTTCTACCCTAGCTCCAAACATTTGGAAAGCATGTACCTTACAATCAGTCTTTCAACCACATTATTTAATGCACTGTATAAGTTTCTGCTCTTTTCCGAGTAAGCCATTGCATTTGATACCATATATTACACTTGAGAGGAACACCAAGAGGCCGGATGTTGGAGGTTATAGTTATGTTCACTGTTAGAAATTGTGTCGCCTGTTGGCAGGGGTTTGCACTCCGTCCTAGTGGGGACCACAACCCTAGACAGGGTAAGTCAGATACACAACATAAATTAACTTGTGCTCACCCTCTGGTAGCTTGGCACAGAGCAGGCAGGTTTAAATTAAGAGGCAATGTGTAAAGTATTTGTGTAACACTTAAAATACAGTAACATAGTAAAAACACCACAAAAAGGCTCCACACTAGTTTAGAAAAATAGAGGATACATATATGAGTAAAACAAGACCAAAACGTCAAAGATCCAATAAATAGAAGTCAGAATATTAATTTTTAAAGATGAATCTGCAATATAGTGCTGGAAATTTAGTAGGGCTTAGGGCTTACTTGAGGTCACGCTAGACAAGGGTAAATACAAAGTTCAGGCCAACCGCGATGAAAAGCAGGCCGGCTACAGGACCCATGCAGGCCCTGCTGAAAAAGAACCTTGGATGGAGCAAGCATCCGCATCCAAGACTTTGTGCGTCGGTTCCATTTCGAGCAGTTGGGACGATGCATCGAATTCGAGCCTTGCAGTTGCCCCCCCATCGTCATCGAACCTCTTATGATGTAGGCGTTGCTTCATTGATAAGCCTTACAATCGGGACCTCAGATCAGCACTGCATCATCGTCGAACCTTGCAGTTGGGTCCTGTGTCATCATCGATCTGCACAGTGATGTCTTCGGATTAGCACTGAGTCAGCGTTGAAGTGCACTTCATTGGTTCCAATCGGCACAGAGGTGACAATACGTTAATTTTGGCACAAAACAGCTGCAGAACCCACTTTTGAGGCCTAGAATTAGCTGGAGGGGCACCTGGGGCAAGGGAGGACTCACAGATGGCTGAGTCTTGCAGTTGAAGCGCTGTTTAAGGATGTCTTTGATGGCCCTGAGACTCCAAGAACAGGGTGAAAGCCAGCAAGCTCTTGGAGAAACTTGATATCAAGGATGTAGACAGCAGGTCCAGTCCTTCTCACTCCCAGGCAAGAAACAGCAGTCAATAGGCCAACACAGCAAAGCAACTGGCAACGTGGTGGTCACTCCTTCAGCACATAAACTCTTCTTACAGGCAAAATGTCCTTAGTCCCAGCAACATTCTCAATTGGTGCTCTCAGGGGTCCAGTACCTATACTCCGTTGAGAAATGGGGGAGATTTTAAAGAGGTCTTTGAAGATCAAAAGGTCCCTGCCTTTCCTGTCTTGGCTCCATACTCACTGTAGGGGGAATGCAGCTCTTTGTGTAGGGACATGCAAAGACTTATTCAGGTCCCAATCTACATCAGGAAGACCCAGCAACCAGGTGATGGCCATCATAATGCAAAGGTCACACACTCAGCTCCCTTTATGCAACTGTCTAAAGGGAGTGCACAAAGCCCAGCTGTCACCCACCACTGATATGTACTCAGGGACAGACAGAGGCACAGGATGGTTTGAGTAAGAAAATTACACCTTTTTAAAAGTGGCATTTCCAGATTTACAATTTAAAATCTGACTTCTCCATAAGTTGTGATTTTTTTACATTTTGAGTCCAGAGACACACAAATCCAATTCTCTATCTTTTCTCAATTGGAAGTACACTTAAAATATGCTGTAAGGCAATCCCAAATAAGGCCTTGCAGTAGTAAAAAACAAATGTAACAGTTTTTTACTACCAGGACATGTAAAACTCAAACGTACATGTCCTACAGTTTAAATACACTGCACCCTTCCCCTAGGGTTGCCTAGGGCCTACCTAGGGTTGGCTTATATGTAATAAAAGGGAAGGTTTGGGCCTGGCAAGAAGGTTAACTTGCCAGGTCGTAATGGCAGTGTGCATTGCACCCACAGCCTCTCCAGTAGGAGGCCTGAGCCATGTTTAAAGGACTACTGAAGTTGGGGGCACAATCAGTGCTGCAAGCCCAATAGTAGCATTTAATTTACAGGCCCTGGTCAAATATAGTGCACTTCACTAGGGAAATAAAAGTTTTTTTAAATATGCCAATTTTGGACAGGCCAATGTTACCATGTTTTGAGTGCAGAGCATATGCACTTTAGCATGCACTGGTTAGCAGTGGTAAAGTGCCCAGAATCCTAAAGCCATGAAAAATGAAGTCAGCAAAACAGGAGATCAGAAGGCAAAAAGTCTTGGGAAACCACATCAAGGAGGCCTGGTCTAACTATCACCAATAACTATTGCATTGCGCCTTGAAAGAACTGGTGAGTCATTATTTTACCATTGTAGTTGTGTGAAAGATTCTATAAAACCAGTATATAGGGATCATTAATGGATTCATGCAACATCCGCTGTACCACCATAACACAAACTTCATGGGTGCTATAAGGTGCACTGAAGTGTGCATGTTACCCTACTGGTGCCTTTTTAACAGTCTTATATTTTACAGTTTCCATCTGCAGGATCACAGAAATGCTGCGGAGAAAAAAAATAGGTTTGCATTGAACGATCCGGAGCAGTCACCAGGTCTATTTTCCTGTTGTCAGGGCACCCAACAGTCATCAAATCTACCTGCCCCAGTGTGGGAAGGACAGTTTCATCAGCTGTCATATCTCTATTTGATAAAATAACTGACCACGGGATTGATGCAGATGTCAATTTTAGTCCATGAGATTTTTTATTTTTCCATAGCAGTAAACACCTGATGATCTGATTAGGTCAGGGCCATTGATGGTTTATCCTTTTGATATAACCCAGGTGCGTTATGGCTAGCCTATGCACCTTATTATTTACATTTGTGGCAAGAGATCTGCGCAGGCTTCTTTATTTGTTAAAATAACAGAACTTGCCGACCTAGCACAGCCACGTTTTGCAAATTTACCAGGCTTCTCTCAGGCTTCCTTGATTTCACGTTAAGCACTGTGCAGAGCTGGAACCCTGGTAAAGATGCTCTTTGTTCGCTTGGTTCTGGATGCAATAAATGAGCATGCAACATGGTGAAAATGAAGAAGAAATGTCCACACATCCAGTAGTAAAATTTCCAGCAAGGTCAGCGGTCATGTGTTAAGTCTCTGATTCTACCGTATTCAATTTTTTAAAACATTTCAATGGGGAAGGTGAAAAGTCTACCAGACTTCTCAGATTTAAAAAAGGCAAGTGTTTTCCTGTGGACAAAGTAGTGCTGATTGTAGGTATTATTTTAAACTGACCACTTGCTTTGTCTTGAAGACTGATAAACGATTGAACCAAGAGAGGGTAGGCTTACCTCTTTCCAAATCAATCCTCTGGGTAATCTCTTTCCATTAGGCCTCAAAACTGGTCCAAAACAACAAACATGAAAACGGTACAATAACACAAGATGTGGCATATATCTCATTTATCTTTTTGTCCACTTTCAAGGGAAATGAGGTATAATGCTCTCAGTCCCAGACAATCTATGAAGAGATCTAATATTGACAATGTGAATATGGGCCTTTTTGTAATGATTGCCTTAATGCTGTCATACAAGGAAACACATATAAGGGGTTCAGTCTTCATTTACTTCCTTTTTTCCCTTTTTTTCTAGGTTATCTGCTATGCCCAATTTGTTACCTCAGTATTCGTAACACAAAAAAGGTCTTCAAAAAGGTTCAATGTGGTTTGGCACATGAATCCAACAAATCACACCACCACATACACCATTTAATACCAGTATACATCATTTCTTGACTCAGACATATGGCTCCTGTTAGATCTGGGGGTCTCTAGTTGGCAGAGGTAGGTACCAATGTACAAATAGGGACTTTGCTTCTATTCTTTGGATAACCCCTGCTCACCCCCTTGGTAGCTTGGCATGAGCAGACAGGCTTATCAAAAGTAAGGTGTAAAGTATTTTTACCAACACTCACAGTAACACAGTGAAAACACCACAAATAGACTCCACACCAGTTTAGGAAAATAAAGTATCTTTATCCAAACTACACATGACCAAAATGACAAAAATCCAATATACACAGTTCAAGAATATGATATTAAAAGGGTTCTAGGGAGTGTGTCAAAAAAATCTACAATTACGTCACTTTTAGCCCAAAGTACCTTGTAGATGCGACAAAAGTTCCAAGTGGAAGCTGCAGCGTTGGCAAACAAGCGATACGTCACTCCTGAGACCCTAGGGAGGCGATGCGACAACCCCGCTGAACACAGCGGGCGGGTTGCATCAAATCCGATCTGTATGGGGAGCAATGCGATAACTTGTATGGAATCCGGGTTGCAGGTTCGATAGGAATCGTCTCGCACAGGCACGATGCGACGATCTCCGGGATGGTGACGATCTTCGGTGCGGCGGTGATGCGCGGCGCAGCGTTGATCTTCTTCTGTTGCGGCCACTCGATGCGTTGACTCTGCGACGATGTTTGCAGCGACGGAATACGGTCCGCAAGCATGCGGTGCGACGGTTCTCACTGCGACGATACTCACAGCGACAGGAATCTTCCCAGACCGTGGCGATGCACTCCGCAAGCGAACAATTCGTTGGTTCTTGCAGCGGCAACAGGTGCTGCTTCGATCTTCGCGGTGATGGGAATTCCCTCGCATTGTCGTCAATGCGCTAGGCAAACGAGCAATGCGTGCAAAATTGTAGATCGTCTTTCCTTCTTCTTTTCCAGCTCCTCAAACAGCAGGAACCAACCTCCAGAATCCCCACAAATGGATCAAGTACTCTAGGCAGGTCAGAACTCACACAGCAGAGTTCAGGGGGGAAGCTGGTGGTGAAGTCCTTTTGTGCCTGGGACTTCTTAACAGGAGGCCAGCTCTTCTCAGGCCCTTGGAGATCTCTTCAAGCAAGGGGACACAGCAACAGCAAAGTCCTTTCCCTCTCTTTGGCAGAATAGCAATTGCAAGTCAGCCCACAGACACACATCAGGACAGTCCTTCCTCTTCAGTCTTCCAGCTTTTCTCCTTGGCAGAGGTTCCTTCTTGATTCCAGGATGATCTAAAGTTAGGGGGTCTGGGTATCCCTTTTTATGCCAATATTCTCTTTGTTCTCTGAAGGCTGAAAGACCTTTGCCTAGTCCAAATCAGTTCTGGTCAGTCCTGGAGCACTCTGTTTACATGACTCCTTATTTCCTTTGAAAGAGAGGGGCAGGGTCGTCAGCCGCCCAGCAGGAGGTGGAGCCAGCATTGTGGAAGGCAGGCACAGCCTTATTCAGGCCCAGGTGCTATCCCGTACCACCACTCAAGATGCAGATGAAGCTATTCAGCCTAGTGCTGACTCGCCCAGCCTCCAGGAGCCAACCCAGCCCCTGTCACTCACAAATCAGACAGTCAATTCACAAACAGACAAAGGCACACAGAAAGGTCAGACAAGAAAACAGCCACTTTCTAAAAGTGCTGTTTTCAAACACAGGATTTAAAAACCATCCTTCCTAAAAGATGGGTAATTAAATTCTGAGTTCAGGGATACCACCCTTCAGCTTTCTATCTTGCTACTATGGGAAAATATGCAGGTAAACATTATACCCAGCATTCCCCATTCTAGCCTATGGGCAAGATAGCCTTTCAATAGTGAAAAACGAAATTGGCAGTATTTCACTATCAGAGCATGTCAACTACAATTGTAAATGCTCTACCTTTCACATGGATGTACGTTGTTACAATGCATGCTTTTACCACGCATGCCTTTACAACGCAGGTTTTTCAACGCAAGTCGTTACAACGACTTGCGTTGGGGGGTGCTGGATAGTGAATAGTTTAATTTACTATTCCAACTCCAGTCCCCGTGGATAGTAGGGAATGTGTTGGATAGTAAATTAAACTATTACCTATCCTACAGCGCCCCCCAGCGCAATTCGTTGTAATGACTTGTGTTGAAAAACATGCGTTGTAAAGGCACTGCGTGGTAAAAGTTGCGTCGTAAAGGATGTTTCCCTTTCACATACACTGCACCCTGCCCAGGGAGTACCTCTGGCCTTCCATAGGGGTGTCCAATGTGAACAGAAAGGGAAGGGTTAGGCCTGGCCAATGGGGACATTGGTCAAGTCAGCATGGCAGTTAGCAACTGCACACAGGCACTGTGGTGGCAGGCCTGAGACACCATTTCAGAGCTAGTCGTGTGGGTGGCACAATCAGTGCTGCAGGCCCACTAGTAGCATTTGAATCACCAGCCCTGGAACACTCAGTGCACTTTACTAGGGACCTACTGATGAAACAAATCTGCCAATCATGGATAACCAATTATAATTACAATTTATACAGAGAGCATATGCACTTTATCACTGACAAGCAGTGGTAAAGTGCCCAGAGTCCTATTGCCAACAACCACAGGTCACGAAAAATAAAGGAGGAAGAAGCAAAAAGTTTGGGGATAACCCTGCAAAAAGGGCCATTTCCAACAGCTCCGCCATCACAAACACAGTATTGACATTGACACACATAAGATACAAAGCTATTGTCAATATTCTGTACGTGCTCAATGTGCAGTACTATTCAAACACATATATTGCAACGTAAGGCTTCCCCACTTCAACTTATATTACAGTTAGTAAATGCACAACGCTACTAACAAGCAGTGAAAAAATACAGGTACATCCAAAATATAGTCATCATAATGACGCTATTCACAGAATGTAAAAGCATCCTTCATGGCCATATCAGAAAGCAAGGATGAAGACACTGCTTTGAGCCTGGTATAAGTCAAGTGGAATTGAGCAATATTCCAAACCCATTCCTGCTAATCTTCTTTCAGAAAAGGAAAGAATGAGAGGAATCATGCAACGTAGGAACTGTCTGGAATCAAGCAGTGTGCACTGTTAGAAACAGGGGTCTCTAGTTGGCAGTGGTGTACACCCTGTCCAAGTAGGGACCCTTCCTTCTATTCTGGATAAGAGGATTACACAGCCAAGATAACCCCTGCTCACCCCCTGGGTAGCTTGGCACGAGCAGTCAGGCCTATCTCGGAGGCAATGTGTAAAGCATTTGTACATAACACATACAGTAACACAGTGAAAACACTACAAATGGACACCATAGTAATTTAGAATAATAAATAATCTTTATGTAAACCAAAACAAGACCAAAATAACAAAAATCTAACATACACAACTCAAAATATGTTTTTTTTAAAGGTCTTAGTTATTCTGTCCATAAAACTATAGATGCAGTGATTTTACAGAAAGCATCTTTAGATGTATCAAAATTTGCAAGTCTAAACAGCCGTAGAGGAGGGAAGCATTGGAAAACCCAGTGATGCATCGGTTTCTGAGTCCACAGGGAGGTGATGCGTCAGTTCTACTGCACGCGGGAGAAGTGTTGCATTGAATCTGGACTATACGGGGAAGTGATGCATTGAAATCCAAGACAGTTCTGGTCTGCAGGTGATACCGCTCAAAAACTTGGTGCACAGGTGCAATGAGTGGGTATCCAGACGCGCTAGAGGTCTATGTGGCAGAGGAAAACATGTGCTGTGTCAATTTCTTTAGCGATACCAAAGGGGATGATGGACGGAGTGTTTGAGCAAATCACAGTGAGTGCATTTCTATCGGCTGCACTGTGGTGATGCGTGGAAATTTCTCTTGCACGGTGGTGCTGCGTTGGAAACACAGGCGCTGGAAGGGTGATGCATCAATTTTGATGGTTTCAAGGAGCAGAACAATCTCCAATGGCCCATAACTGGAATTGGTACCACAAAGCAGGTCAGAAGTCCCAGCAGTGGAGGTCAGGGATGCTGCAGATGAAGTCTTTGTACCCCTGAGACTTCTTAACATGAGGCAAGCTCTGCTTCAATCTCTTGGAGAATAAAAGTCCAGTCCTTTCCAGTGCCCACAGACAGAAGCAGCAACTGCAGGCTAACCCAGCAAAGCAAACACAGCAAAGGTGCAGTGTTCCTCCTGACAGCTCTTCAGCTCTTCTACTTGGCAGGGTCCTCTTGATCCAGAAGTATTCTTCAAGTATGGGGTTTTAGGCCCAATACAAACCTTTTGGCCTTTGAAGTTTGTAGTTTACAAGTTCCTGCCTTGCTTGGGCTTGGCTCGAGACACACCTTAGGGGGTGGAAACAGCTTTGTGAGAGGACAGGTGCAGCTCTATTCAGGTGCTGGTGACAGCTTCTCCCACCACTCTAGCCCAGGAAGACCCATCAGCCTGGTGATGGGTCATCAGGATAAGCAGAACACACCTCAACTCCCTTTGTGCGACTGTCTAGAATGAATGCACAAACAGACCCCTGTCAGTCTAAACCAGACATTGATTCCACAGGCAGGCAGAGGCACAGGATGATTAAACAAGAAAATGTCCACTTTCTATAAGTGGCATTTCCATACACACAATTTGAAAAACACCTTTATTAAAATATGTGTTTTTAAATTCTGTGCTCCGAGAGCCCAAATCTCTAGCTGTTCCCAATTGAATGTTACACTTGTAAAATGTTCCAAGACAGCTCGAATACCAGCAGGAGATCTAGTCCTTGCAATAGCGAACAATGAATTTGACAGTAGTTCACTATCAGGACATGTAAAATACACCAGCACGTGTCCTACCTTTCACATGCACTGCACCCTGCCCAAGGGAGTATCTTGGGCCTACCCGAGAGGTGCCTAACATGTAATAACAGGAGAGGTTTGGGCCTGGCAAGTGCGTGCGTTTGCCAGGTCGACATGGCAGTTTAAAACTGCACTTACAGACAATGCAATAGTAGACCTGAGATAACTTTATAGGGATACTCTTGTGGATGGCACAACCAGTGCTGCAGGCCCACTAGTAGCATTTGATTTTGAGGCCCTGGGCACACCAAGTGCACTTTACTAGGGGACCTACCTGTAAATCAAATATGTCAATCATGGATAACCAATCAGAATTGCAATTTACACAGGGAGCACTTTCCCTTTAGCGCTGACCAGAGTATCTAAACCAGCAAAAACGTAGTGCAGCACACAGTCAGAAGTACAGGAGGTAGAGGCAAAGTCAGGGGAAACCATGCCAAGGATGCCAGGTCTAACTTGCACATATAGAATGTACTACACAAAAGTATTTCAACAATTAACTCCTATTCCTAGCAGGCCAAGAAGTCTTGCATATTCTCGTGAGATGGTGGCCATACTGGATATCTGGGTATAACTTCCCATGTATCCCACAGCATCTTTGTTATCAATTGAGATACAATGCTGCTATAGCCAGGACCTTGCTACATGGATCTCAGACATCTTTGCCAAGACGTATTTCTTCCCAGGGATTTGTATTGATAAACATCGGATATAAAGAGTACTCCGAATGTCATTTTGTTGTTAAAAACAAGCTGAGCTATTTCTTGAACATGTTGAATTCTTTTAAGAATACGGGTTGCTGCATTTTATTGAGTGTATCCTATAACAGAACAAGAGCGATTCTTAGATTTGACTAAGTTGCACAAGTATATATGAAAGTTGCACAGAAGTTTTTAGAGTTCAAGTATGCACACACAAATTGCCAAAACTAGGAAACAAAAGAATATTAATGTTGTTGGTTTCCTTGCATTTCTATAGGAGTCGAGTAGAAAAGTGCAAAAATGGTGAGTGAAGCTTGAGGTAGCTACTCATGCCTTAAGGAAAAATGCTAGTGTAGACATATATTTGAGAGACTCATTGTTTGTGTGTTTAGGAATTTTGAAGTTAGGAATTACAAATTCTGCTTCAAAATACAGGGAGGAGGTTAAGCAGAGATACTGTTAAGGTACATCCATTCACTACTACTCTTAAGCATAGAAACGTTTATTACAGGTTTCTTAAGCTGTCTCTTTGTCTTTTAGTTAGCCCCTACATCCTACATTCATACTTGGACAGCAGAAGCAAGGAACGAGAGTGGTGGTGTCCTGTAATTAATAAGCAACATCCCACGTGACCTAAATTGCTTTAGTGCTTACTAATATATGCATAGACTGGGAGCCATAGAGATCGCCAGTCTGCATGAGCACCGGTCCAATGCATCCAGTGAAAAGAATATATGCTGCAAGGGATTCTTGGGGTTGAGAATTCCTACCCAAATGATCGGCAACGCCACATATTCAAAAGTAGAGAAAAGGAAATAAAAATATAGAGGGAACGGCGCTAGCCCTTGTATTGGAAGGATCAGAGTTTACCCCATGTGCATATAATATTTGAGCACCTTAAAAAAGAAAAATGAGATGGATGCGATCAAAACCTCAAACTAGTTTTTGACAGCAGACACCTTGAATGACCTCTTAGGGCACAGGGGTGACTTTAACTCCAGCTGGAGTGTACTGACGTCACAGCTAGAAGTAACAGATTCCCCATGGTTTACCTCTAAAAGAAAAAAGAGAAAATAAAAGAACTGATAGGTCCTGATGAAGATGGAGATAATGTTTTAAATCCATTGAAAAGTAGGTCGACCTGAGAGTATGACGTCCAAGTCATCAGCATAGCATTTAAGGGTTATTGTTTTTACCCTAAACACAAATTTTGTTCAACTGTGCTTGCGATGCTGGTCTGGGAAGGATGAATGTGCGTAGTATGAGTCAGTGACACAAGTGTGGATTATGTGAAGGAGGTGAAAATGTGGGGTTAGTATTTTTTGGATAGTTAATATTGATATTTGTGTCTTAAGAGAAAATATCTAAAGAACATGTGTTTCAATCATGAGATTGAAATCATTGTATTCTTTTAAAAAATGTAGTATTGAAATTTGGTGATACATGGCCAAGAAACAACATTGTTGAAAGAAATGATGACAATGTGAATTAGAACTGTTACTTGACTGTCTTTTTATACAAGTGAATAATGAAATAAAAAACAAAAGTATATTTATAAAAATGAAATTCATGCGTGGAGAAATCATGAGTTAATGCCCTGCTTCTATGCTATATAGTAGCAAGCACTAAAGCAATTTAGGTCACGTGGGAGGTTGCTTATTAATGTTGGTTTATTTCCCCCCATACTCCCAGACCGTATGAGTTTAACTCTTTAGGGGGGCGCTTTTCTTAAATAGAGTGGTGGTGTCCTGTGCCTCTGGTTTCTTCCATATCCCAGTCCCCTGAACCCGTTTCTACCAATAGCCCTCATATCTCTGGGTATGTCATCACTTGTGGTGGTAGTAAGAATATGGAAAGGTGCATCACTCGAGTTGTATTCCAAGCATAAATGTGAGTGTATCTTCACAGGCCACACCACAATCTACCACAAACCACAAGCCACCAAAACTGTTCCATGCTCCATAGTCGAATAGCCACAAAGGATTTCCAAAACACACACACACACACTCACATATACGCATGTACCAACCTTACTTATTTAAACACAAATTCACATGGCACCAGCAACAATTACCTCCAACAGTCACATTATTTGTTATAGGATTATGATAACCCAGTCAACCCTATATGTACTGTGACGACCAGTCTCACGTGTAGAGAAACCTACATTGTTATAAGTGTAAACGTTCATTTGCACTATTTAGAACGTAGAAATTGGCATACAAACATATTCAGTTAGAGATACTAGTTTTTACATAAAAACAATAGGAATGTATTTCAGTTTTTAAGAGATAAGTAAGACTGTGCACTAAAAAGACATAAAGTTAATCATTTCAAGACGGCCTGGTGACTGGTGAGTGACAAAAAATACATTTTTGGTGCTTTCATTTCAACAGAAACTGTGCTTACTTGTATTTTTTATGTGTTGATCAACTGCTTTGAAATAAAAAGGTAAAGGAAAAGAAAGCATGGCCCTACCACAACAATTAAGCGAAGCTGGTGAGCCAGAACTCTCTTAGAAGTGTGCCCTGCGCATGCTAATGGAATTAGGAAGAATTCGTCTAATCAATAGAAAGTCATTAAAAATCAATCTGGTCCCAATGTATGTGTGTTTGCCTGCCCTGCATAACCCCTCCTCAGCTCTAATGCTCTGATAATTTTAAATTGATATGCACAGCATATACCAATTAAAATTTATTGGAGTACTTCAAAGTTTTAAGTGCTTGAATTCAGAAAAGATCAGCTTTGTGGGACGAGGGCAATGCAGAGTGGTTATGGATATTTAGAATGTTATACATTTTTAATAGTTTGGAAGAGGTTTCAGGTCTGGTATTGTTGGATTCATAGTAATTTATAGTAGAGGTAAATGTCTGCATATGAAATCACTATGATTGTGGGCTATAATAGCGAGGCTTGTAGAAACTATGCAAGCCATTGTATTTAACCTCGTAGCTCTCAAGGAATTTAACGGGTTAAAATATATACAAAAAAGAACAGAACGTTCCTTAAATGTGCTTTTCATTCGCTGCTCTAATCACTTGGTATCATTCCTATTTTGCTGTTTGTGCCGTTAAAGCACCATCTAAATACTTTTAATGAAAGACTGTGCATTTTATATGCTTTTTAATTGGCAAGTTATCAGGGTCTAACATATGCTGCGCACAGTACAAAGTAATCTAAAATACATGAAGAAATCCTAAAAATAAAGGCTGCCATCACCTGATTTCCTTCATCCTGTTGTAAAACCACACAAATAGCATAAAAAACTGCACTGCCGCAAAAAATGAAAAAATAGATAGCTCCGGAAGAATTAACAATTTAAACATATCACTTTTATAACTATTCTAATGCAATCTAAGAGGGAAGCTCATTATGATAAGTACAGCACAATAATTTGTTCATGTCGTAAAACCTGGAGGATGTTGCAGAGAGCACACAATAGATTATGTCTGTGAAAAACATTTTGAAATTCAGGCAGCTCTTTTGGAGAACACAGTTAGGTGGCCGGAAAGTCGCTTAGATTCGTCTTTTCTGCCCCATCTAATTTGATTGACAGGTTTTTTTGCTAGTCTTTATCTTCTTAGGTTGTTATGTTCCTTCATTAAATTTGATCTCTGCATTTGCTTAGTGGCACTTTGACCTGAATGTGTATTTTTTTTTTGTGTGTGTGTGTGAGCAGGTTGTTCAGTTCACACGTGAATATATTTCCTTTCAGATCGATTTTTCTATCACAACTCTACTAGTGGGCTTCTTGTTGCTTGTGTTTCATGCTAAAAACTCTCCACCTCACTATTGAAAGATGACCAATGTCCCATATGCGTAGCAATTGCATATAGTAGCAACACCTTTCCAAAATGGCCGCAAACATAAAACTCATGCTTCTAATCCTGTTCCTGAATTGTCACTCCCACCCTCACTGAATAATCAATCCACTGATTGCTTCGGGTGCTGCCCCCACTAGTATATATAGTAAAGTAGCAAATAGACTTATCCAGGCCTTTGAAGTAGTTTAGACTTTTGTGCGAGTCTTATAAGCACAGCTTAAGCGAGGAGGAGGCATGTACTTTGGTGAGACAGTGAACATTTGGCAACCATTTCTGTCTGTGCCTTTTCCTGTCTTCACCAAGGTCTTCCTTCCCTTTCCTGACTTCCGCTGCATCCCACCGCTTTCTCCTTCCTTCAGCCTGCCTGAGTGCTCGTGATGATGCATGCCCAGGGTTAGGGGGCAGAGAACTTGAGGTTGTGCTTTCTGTCTCCTCACCCTAGACGACCAATCACGGCTCCACCTGACATGGATCTGGGTACCCAGTGAGGCTGTCCTCCCCCTTCCTTTACTAGAGAACTGGAGGGCTGAATAAATGGTAGACTCTGGTGCAACCACTGTCTCCATTTTCCATTAAATATTGGGATGTGCGTGGGTATGTGTGTGTGTGTGTGTTTACTTTTCTGGGTGGGGACGTAGCATTACTGTAATTAATGTGGACACGTATTGCATAATGGCCGCTCGTGTAGACTAAATGGTATGGTGGCCCTAGGTTCCATAATTGCAGTCCTTCAATATTGTTGCTTCTTCCACCCTAGATGTGAGTGGCTGGCTCTTAAATTATTGTGGCCCTGGCAGGCTTATAGAGGACACACATGGCACAATTCTGGTCCTTTCAGATTGCTGCCACCTTCAACAACATGGCGGCCTCTGTGTATTCTGCTCCACCTGATGGTGGTTGCCCCTGGTGTAGTGGCTGCTCTGGCATTTAGACATTTCTAATATGATTGGTGAGGCTGTCTAATTAGGTAATTACCAAAAGCCTGCAAATACTTGCATTTTGGCTTACAAATTGCAATTGTGTTGGCACACCACGTTAATCTCTTTAATATTTTGTAATGACTTCAAATGACATACAGACCTTTGTTACGAAACACTTCAATACAGCACTAGTCAAGATGGGGTGCTAAAAACAGATCTATACAGTCAGTAAATCTAATTATAAGCTCAATGAAGGTGTACACTGTAAGCGTCTAAGCGCTCTCATGGGAAACGCTGGAAAGAACCATGTGAGGTGGTAAACCTACACTTGACGCCAATATAGTTTGATGCCACTGACAGTCACAGGGGAAGAGAGATGGGGAATGTTAGGAATTGATTGTGGGAGTAGGTGGACCAATAGCTGTACCTTTTTATAATTTGCTTGTTGATTTAAAAGAGTTGGTTGTACTATTTTCTGTATATGGGCAAATCAAAAATCAGACAAACAGAAAATGTGTGTCAATAAAATTCCAAATATGTTTCTGATTTCCAATGTTTATATATATCTATCTATACTACTATAATAAAGGAGAAACTTTCAGGCGGGTAAACTAAGGAACCACTGTGCCAATTTACACACCCTATACACCGTAGAAATCGTCAGGGTGTGTAGATGGTTATAGGCTATATAAAGTTTACAAATTAACCTTATTTGAAAAATGTATTTAAAAAAAAAAGTAGTCCCCCCAAAGTAGCGCCGGCCACGACGTGCGTGCTCACGTCGAGGAGCGGCGTCAGAGGAGCGGCGGACATGGCGCGGGGGAGGAGCTGTCACGTGAGGAGCAGCGGACAGGCCAGCGCCGGTGCGACCAGCGGAGAGGCGGACATGGCACGGGGGAGGAGCGGCGGCGGACATGCGGTGAGGAGCAGAGCGGCGAGGAAGTGTCAACTCAGGAGCGGCGGCTGAGGTAAGCAGGCGGGTGTCAGGCCAGGCGGGGGACGGGGAGTTACAAAAGGCAATGTTGGGGCAGTCGGGGGTCGGGGAAGGCGGGGTACGGGGACTAACACCTCCATTGACTCAGGCCAGGCGAAGGTTGGGCCAGGCGGCAGGCGGGGTACGGGGCGGGTTGGGGCACGGGCTGCTGGGCAATGTCGGGCCAGGCGGGGGTAGGGGGAAGCCTGTAAGCTCCCGGACAAGGTCGGGACGGGCTGCTAGTATATATATATATATATATATATATATCCAACACACACTTTACCCCACGGAGAGAGGCTACTACACGATAATAGTGCAAACATTATTTAATTGCAGCTTGCCATCAGGGATTTCAAACAGGCCCACAGCAAAAAGTTCTTTAAGCCAGACGCGTTTCAGAACCAAGGTGTCCTTTCTTCAGTGGCAAAAGAGAAACTGCAGTGGCGAAATCGGCATTTGAGCATTCACAGTCCTGCCTCAGTAGGCGTGGCCAAACACATGGCCTTCTGGATCTGGTAGTTAATAAAGTTATTCCTCAAGTGAGTCCGTTTCAATTTATTTCCCCATTGCACAAATCATATTCCAAGTGGTACTATGAGACAAAGTTCGAATCACCTGCATCTGCTTTGTAGCTGCAATTGCGTGCATCGCGCTAAAAAAACTCTGTGTATCCATTGAGCAAACACCCCTTGGTGCCTGCCAGGACCCGCTGGGGCGCGGTGAGCCTCTCTCAACAGCAGCTGGGCGTAGCTGCTAATTTGATCCAACACACACTTTACCCCACGGAGAGAGGCCACTACACGATAATAGTGCAAACATTATTTAATTGCAGCTTGCCATCAGGGATTTCAAACAGGCCCACAGCAAAAAGTTCTTTAAGCCAGACGCGTTTCAGAACCAAGGTGTCCTTTCTTCAGTGGCAAACAAGAAACTGCAGTGGCGAAATCGGCATTTGAGCATTCACAGTCCTGCCTCAGTAGGCGTGGCCAAACACATGGCCTTCTGGATCTGGTAGTTAATAAAGTTATTCCTCAAGTGAGTCCGTTTCAATTTATTTCCCCATTGCACAAATCATATTCCAAGTGGTACTATGAGACAAAGTTCGAATCACCTGCATCTGCTTTGTAGCTGCAATTGCGTGCATTGCGCTAAAAAAACGCTGTGTATCCATTGAGCAAACACCCCTTGGTGCCTGCCAGGACCCGCTGGGGCGCGGTGAGCCTCTCTTAACAGCAGCTGGGCGTAGCTGCTAATTTGATCCAACACACACTTTACCCCACGGAGAGAGGCCACTACACGATAATAGTGCAAACATTATTTAATTGCAGCTTGCCATCAGGGATTTCAAACAGGCCCACAGCAAAAAGTTATATATATATATATATATATTGCCCGAGACGTCTCCTCCAACAGAAAGAAACAGGCAGCACACGGGGCTTGTGGAACATCCGCCTTTTATTTTCTCATCAGACCATGGGCATGACGCGTTTCGGGGGTTTTTCCTTTTTCAAATGCCCCCCTGGTCGAGTTGTGTCTTTGCTTGCAGTTCCCAATTGTCAATTATTCATTGTCCATCCCACCTTATATATATATATATATATATATACACATAAAAAAAAATATATATATATATATAGATATAAATATATTTGCCCCATTTAGAATGAGACGAGCGATACTTCATTGAATGCATGTGAGCTTGCCCACACATGTATTTAGTGATATCTGTTTCTTGAGCATCTTTGGTGCTAGTTCCAGATGCTATGGTTGGATCAACTGGAATTTTATATTTTTCTGATTAAGGGCCTGATTTTACGTTTGGCAGATGGGTTACTCTGTCACAAGATGAGGGATATCCTGTCTGCCGTATTACAAGTGCCACAGTGTGACCAATATGCCAAACGCCTTTTAACAAATGCTCTAGATTAGAATGCACTTGCAATAAGAGGGATATTTTGACTGCTTATTTCAAGATATCTCAAGTTCAAGATATACCCCTGTGATATGGAAAAGAAAGAGAAAATTATCTTTAATTAACATTATTTAATTTCTCCTGACATTTCCAAATGTGTTTTACATAGCATACAGGGTGCTGGCATTGCTGGTCCTGAGGGCTCCTTTCTTTTGGTCATGGGTCGTTCCAAAGAAATTTGAAAGGTGTTGAGAAAAGTCATCACTTGTATATTTTATGTATGTATGTATGTGTGCATGTGGCTTTTCTTTTGCATCAAACCTGTGCAGGGTCAAAGACAAGCATAAAGTCGTAGAGTGAGAGGAGAGGTGGATGTATTGTTGCCTGTTTATGCATTGTGATGTACTGTTCTTTAAAGAGGTGTGTCTTCAACTCATTCCTAAACTGGGGCTGTGTTGGGGCAGTCCAAATGGTTATGGATATGTTGTACTGGATCCTAGGTGAACAGATCAAAATCCCCTGCTGCCTTGTCTTTTTTTTATGCTTCTTAGTCTGCAGTGTGATGGTGTCCTGGCTGCGGCTGTGAAAAGAATTACGGAGATGGTGAGCTTGTCTGTAAGGTAAGTGAGTGTGCTGGTGAGGGTGGCTTTGTAAATGATGCAGCTGGTATTGAAGATGGGTGCGGGCCAGCAAGGGGAGCCAATACATTTCCATCAAGATGTGGGTGATGTGACATATTTCTTTAGGTCTTGGATAAGACATGTTGTGGTGTGTAGGATATCATAAGGGGGCCAGTTTGGAGTCTGGGAGCCATGGAGCAGGGCATCAGCACAATCCATATGAAAGAGGACAAAGGCGTGAACAGCAGTTCTTACGTTGCATTCCAGAAACAATAGTTTCACTTTAGAAGCGCTAGTCCAGGGTTGTCTTTGTCTTTGCTTTGCTGATGTATTCCTTGAGGGTGCAGTTGGTGTAAGGGTGAATCCAGGCCTAGAGGATGTGTTGGCAGGGTGAGGCATTCAATGTCTGAAGAAAAGCAGACTTTCAACTAGGGTTGTGTATGTTTGGCATATTGGTGAATCTTGATGCTTTATCTGTGAGAAGACCACCAAACGGCTCCTTGTTGAGGTTGAACATGAAAGGGGACAGTATGGACTCTGAAGGACTCCACAGGTGACAGGGATGTTTTGGGACCTGAAGGTTTGTAAACAAACTTTTAATTTAAAGGTATTCAAAAGGATGTGCACAAAATAGCATCGCTTTCAGGAGAGAATACAATATTAAAAAAAATATATAAAACTTGTTTTTACACAGTGGCCGGCTGCCTCCAGGGTGGCGTGCTCTGCCTCTCGTCTTCCTAGGTCCCAGCAGCCCCTGGGACCCAGACTCCCATCCAATCGGTCTGAGCAGGCAGCTAAGACACCCTGCTCAGACCAGGGAGTCTGAGGGATTTCTCCAGCCCGGCTGCACAATGCAGCTGGGCTGGAGAAAACCTAAGGGCGCATGTGAGTTTTGGTCGGCCTGAGAAGCACTTAGGGAGTGAAGTGCACGTAGCACTCCTCCTCCCCCCTCCAATGCCTAAGCCCTGCCTGCCCCTCCCAACACCATTCGCAGAGCCAGCAAATGTATAATAAAACGAAGCAAGAGCATCGTTTTATTTTACATTAGCTGGCTCTCAGCCAGGCAGTGAGGCGACACTCCTACACCATAGCGGAGGAGCCGCCACTGATTTACCCCATGAAGGATACTCTCAACAGCAATCATGAAGAATGGATGGTCTGGAGCTTTAGCAACTGTCCTTATTTATCCACTGGTTGTTAAACCCTAGATTTTACATTTTGCCCCTCCTCACTTACTTGCTGTGTTGTGTACTAATATCACTTTTTTTAAACATTGCATTTCTTTCCTAATTTGTTGAATTAAATAATAATTTTCAGACTAAAGAAAAATATAACTGAATTTCCTAATTGCCTAGTCCCACATCCTCCTCTTCTTCCATATTGTCATTGTAGGAAGTCAATGGGCCATATGTATCAAGAAAGCGATTTGCGATTCTGAAATTGCGAATATTACCGAATCGCAAAATCAGAATCGCAAATCGGGATGTATCAACGCAATCGCAAATATTTAGCGATTCGCCCAAAATCGCTAAATATTTGCGCGATGGATAATAGCGATTCCTTAAACGTCAAAAATCGCGAAATTGTGAGTTCGCATCCAGAAAATCGCAATATAGCGAGATCGCTGCCAGAAAATCGCTAAATTGCGATGTTCCAACGCGAAAAAGCGCATTTTAGCGAATTTCTGGAAACATCCAATCGCAATCCTGATGCTTTATGATGACATCACCATCCAGGAAGTGAGTGATTTCCCATGGTGCTTCAGGATTGAAACAGAGAGTGTGAGAGTGTAGTATGGTACTCAGGAGCCATGGCAGAAGGTGGAAACCAGGATGTCCCAGCAAGCCAGCAGGAGCAGCAAGAAGGGGAAGCAGGCAGGAAGAGGAAGCTCAAGTTCTCTGAGGCTGAACTAGAGACCCTTATTACAGAAATGGTGCCACACCATGAGGCATTATTCGGGAGGAGTTCCCACAAGGTGCCAGAAGCCAGCAAGAGACGGATTTGGGAGGGCATCCAAGCCAAAGTGAATGCCCTAGGAATTACACACAGGACAGTAGAAGTGTTGGGGAAGCGCTGGTACGACCTGCGCCAGCGCTCCAAGGAGAAGTTGGCTGCCAGGCTGGAGCAGTCCCAGCTCACCGGTGGGGGAACCTCCAACGTCCCTGACTCTACACCACTGGAGGAGCTGGTAGAGGGCACACTGCCTCCTCAGAGTGTTGCGGGCGTGTCCGTGCTCGACAGCTCAGCACAACCAGCTGCAAGACCAGGTAAGAAGCCTGCCTCCCCACCCTAAACCACCCCAGCAACTCCCTGCAGCGACCTAGGGATTAGGAGAACCACATGTCAGCCTAGAGCAAGTACACAGGCAGTCACAGCAATGCATTATGGGAGATGTAGTCAAAATAGTCCTTGATGTTGGATGTAGCATCAAAATTTTTTAAATTACACATGTGCAGGTCAGGAAAGGTGAATGACACAAGTAAAGTCAGGGAACACTGTGAAAAAATTTATTTGAACATCACATCTAATGAAAAAATAAGTAATGTGTGCTGTTCTATCCACAGCACCTGCAAGTGGAAAGGCTACAGCCAGTGCAAGTGAGACAGGACCCCAAGCCTCAGGAGAAGCCAGCCATGGCCATGATACAGATGGGGGGACAGTCCTTTCATCCGACCACAGGGACACAGTAGGAGGAATGTGAGGCCATTCAGAATTATGGATGAAGAGGATGAGGACAATGAAAATGTGCAGTCTGATGCACCAGTACCCCAGCAGCAGGAGTCCAGACCACAGTCCAGAGGCAGGCGTCGACCCCGCACGGCCATCAGCTCCAGTGTGCACCAGGAAGAATCTGTTTTTGCAGGCCTAGAAATGCACATGCTTCAGGTACACCGCCTGCAAGCGAAACATATGAAGGCCATTCAGAGAGAGATCAGGGAAGGGAGCAGAGGAATACGCGAGGAAATCAGGGGGGCTGTGCAGGAGCTGACTGCAGAGTTGCGAGCTGAACGCGCAGCCAGGCGCAAAGAAACGGCCCGAATGGACCACTACACGCGCGCTATTAACCGGCTGGCCTCCTCCACCAATATGCTGGCAAGGCGTGCCATAGAGACCCAGCGTGAGTTCTCGCATGGAATCCAGGATATAGCCACTGTGGTAGTGCAGTCAACTGCCATCCTGGATGAACAGCGTGCGCTGCATACTGCTGGACCAGGGGTGCTTACCCCCAGTGAGGAGGACTCACAGTCGGTGCGGAGCTCCAACACAACACCACCCACTGTTGAAGGCGGCATAGTGGCCGGAGCACCAGGCCTGCCACACAACAATAGGGACTGCAGCAAAATGACTATTGCACACAGGGGAGAATTGGGGCCAGAAACAGTGTTGCACTTGCTGTACTAATGACTGAATTTGTTGCACTGTGATTGAAACATGTGCTTTGGTTTAGGAGAGTTCATCCATGTTTTTTTGGATGTGTGACATTGTTGCTATTGGGAATTAAACACGTTAGCAAAGGCAGAAGTTGTCATTGTATCATTTTAACTCACCTAGAAGTAGTTCTGCATGATCTCATCATGCCTCTGTCACCCAGCTGCAGCAGCAGCTACGCCAGCTTGTGTATGGGTCCAGGTCCCTCCACGTCAGAGGATTCTGAGTCACTTAACTCCATTGGTGTCCCTTTCCTTGTTGCAATGTTGTGCAGCATGGCACAAGCTACTACAATGTTGCAGCACGTCTCAGGGCTGTATTGGAGGGCTCCTCCACTTTTGTGAATGCATCTGAATCTGCTCTTCAAAATGCCAAATGTTCTCTCGATGGTGCCTCTTGTTGAAATGTGTGCCCGGTTGTAGCGCCGCTCCCCAGCAGTGGCAGGATTCAGGTAGGCACTGTCCCCTGTGGGTGGAAATGTGTAAAGGTCAGTCACTGTGCTGCACATGCTGGCCATGAGAAATGTGGGCTGTCATTGAGTGCTGTTACCTAGAAGGTATCCCTCTCCAAATTCCCCTCTTGAGAGTTTACGGTAAAGCCCACTGTGAAGGAATATGAAGGCATCACGTGTGCTTCCTGGGTACTTTGCCACTATGTCGGTGATTATGTTTTTGGCATCACACACCATCTGTATGTTCAGTGAGTGGTAGCATTTCCTGTTCCGGAATACATACTCTATGTTTGAGGGGGGTGAAATGGCAACATGTGTTCCATCTATACATCCTATGACGTGGGGGAATTGGGCTATGTTGTAAAATTCCTGCTTGGTCTGTGCTAGTTCCTGTGGGGTGCTGGGGAAGTGTATGTGGTGTTGCATCCTATGTGTCATGGCGTCGAGGAACGCATGGAAAAAGCGCGACAGGGCACTTTGTGACACCCCTCCTGCAGAGGCAATGACCCCCTGAAAACTACCTGAGACCAGCAGGTGTAGTGAATACAGGACCTGGATGTGGGTGGGTATGGCTTGTGTCCTGAGGGTGGGGTGTTCTAGGTAGGGCCTGAGTTCCTCAATCAAATCTAGTATGCTCAGTTCCTCCAGTCTGTAATGGGTGTAGATATCCTCCTCAGTGCGTTGGAAGATGGTGGTGCGCAACCGGAATATCCTCTCCTGCCGTCTCCTGCTCTGCGCCAGAGCTCTCACTCTTCGCCTCCTCACTATCATGTACAGCCCGGACATTGTGGTAGAGAGAGTGTTGCATTCTGGGATTCAATATATACTTTGCACCTGGTTACCACCTGCTCCCACTTGATGGTAATTGCGATTCCTTATTTAGCGATTTTGCTTAATTCGCTATTTGCGATTGGTTGATACATTCCATTGCGATTTCTAAATAGCGATTTCCAGATGTGCGATTTTCGCTAACAGGTTTCAGCGCAATTTTGGAAATCGCTATTGTAATCGCTATTTACCACTTTCGCAACGTTTGGGACTCGCTAATTAGCGATTCCTTATTTTGCATGCGTTTTTGGCTTCAAACATTGGGATTAGCGATTTTTTTGTCGCAAACGCTATTTTTAACGATTCGCAGCGTTTGCAACTGATTTTTGGCTTCATACATATGGCCCAATATTATTTATTATGTGGCAGAATTTATAGTAACATGTTTTAGAAGTTTTACATGGCCTACTTTGACAGCATAAGCCCAAACCCTAGCTGAGCACCATGCTTACAGGTTCAGCCTTGAAAAACTACAAAAGGTGACATTTTTCATAACAGATGTCTATGATTATAGTCTTTTACTTTCAATAGTAAGTGTCCACTGAGCCTGCTTCTGCTCTAAACAATATAGCAGAAGGGTAGAAGTCCTGAAACTCTAAGCTACACAGCAGAGCTGATATGATGACATCAAGAAGAATGGCTTGAACTTTGTTGGTAAAATGACATAATATTCAATATAGCAACTCCACTCTTCATAATAATTATATAAAGGGTTCTGTTGAGTTTGTTTGGGTGTTCTCCCGTCAATAGGTATCACAAATAGCCAAATCGAATTATCCCATTTACGAACTTAAAGACACAAGAGAAAACCCTCAATGTTCTTGTTTCTTGATATAGCGAGATGATATAGCTGATGTTAACGTATAAAAAGGTTTACTTAATATCCTGCCCATTATTCTCAAAATATATATCACTGAAGCATCAAATTATTTTATTTTAGGCCTTTCAGCACTGTGTAGTTGACAGATTGATCCTCCTTTTTATGATAATAATCCGATCTCCACTGAACACATGTTCTGAGGGTACACTTACATCAAGAGATAACCAATATATTTTTTCCAGTCTATTTAATGTAGTCACATTTAATAATGTCAGAATAACATTGACAATAAATTGACATTAGAATTTGTTGTCACCCATCACGGTTCTTCGGGTTAACGTAAGTTATTGAAGACACTGAATGCATGAAGAATTTTCAAATTGACTTAATTGATTTTTATATGTTGCAGAATGTGTAACTTGGACTACCAATATCTGAGTAAAGAAGGATCGCCTGTGCTAGTGTTGTTCTCACTCGAAAGAGTTGGACAGCCATTTTCTGTCACTACAACACTAGCAGTTTATTGGTGGAATATGAACAACTGTAATTACACGCAGAACATCAGCAGATGGTTCTTGCTGTATGCAAATGAACTTGTAACTTGACATTTGTGGTTGTTAACTCTCTTCAAAATCCAAAATATGTATTGCACAACATCATGCTCTGATTTAGATTTGGCGGTTGGGTTCCTCCATCACAACAGTGATGGATATCTCGTGCTCTGAAATATAAATCCCATAGGATATTATGGGCTTTATATTTCAGCGGACAGAATTCCATCACCTTTGTGACAGAGTAACCCATCCGCCATAATGTAATTCAGACCCTCAGTATTTATAATCATACCCATAAGTGTTTTTCTGTCTACCAGAGTGATGGGGCCTGATTTGTAAAAACATTTTTTTAAAAATTCGACATACACTGTAACCTTACACTTGCAGGCATATGCATCAACCATTTTTGGAGCGCAAACGGTGCGATTCGCAAAAATCTGCTGTTTACGCCCGCAAATAGAGCTTCTGCGATGCATCAACCTGTCAGCCTCTCGCAATTTAAGAAATCGCAAATTATTAAGATTTCTTAAATTGTGATTGCATTTAAGGAATTGCAAATTGCGATTCCTTAAATGCAATGCATGATGGCATCGCAAATTGCGATTTTGCTAATAGGGGGTGCCAATTACCATCAATTTGTACTTATTTATTTATTTCGTGTTTTATAGAGCGCCAACGTGACCCGTTAGGTGTCAGAGCGCTTTACAGAGTTAAGCGAGATGTTTACAAGATATTTCAAGAAATACAAAATCATGATAACGTTTTGCCAACAGAAGCAGGGTAATGCAATGAGAGGGAATAAGCAAAATGGGTACATTTTAACTGGGAAAACAAACATTAGCGGGAGCAGAGACAGATTGTACAGCACTAGACTCTGCCCCATAAAATGAACAGTGAGGTACAAATGAGGTAGAAGGAAATAGCAACAGCCATGGTACAAGATATTGCATAGGCTACGTCAAGGAAGTCCAGATTGGCATACAAATGTAGAGGTCAAGAAGAGATGCATGTCGCTAGGCAGCAAGCTGTATAAGAGAATGTTAAGGAAGGAATTTGCCCTTTAGAAAGGTCTTTGCTTCCTTTTTTAGGTTTTGCCTGGCGAAAGCTGCGCTCTGCGCAGCTTTTTCGCGCAGGCGAAAACCTGATGAGAACTGTAGTGTGGCTTTGGGTCGGCCCTCGTCATTCATTGGCTGGCTCCATAAATGGAGCCTAGCCATTGGACGAGGGGCCTGTCCGTCAATGCCGGACCAGACACGGGGGCGTTCCCGACATTCTTTGGCTTTTGCCGACGTCACGCGACGCCGGGAACGCCCCCGAATCTGTCCCGGCATTGAGCCGGCACCCTTTCCTGCTTGCGTGAGTGCTTTGCCGTCCGTGTCCCCTCCCGCCCCCCACCCCCCGTAGAGTCCGTAGCTCCCTGCTCCGGCAGGCTCCCTCTCGGCGCTTCTCCACTCACTCCCAGCTCTCCGCCCTCTCCCTCTCTCTGCCTTCCGTCTCCCCTCCCGTCCCCTGCAGTCTCCGTCGCCGGCCTCCTCTGCTCCGGCAGGCTCCCTCTCGGCGCTTCTCCACTCGCTCCCAGCTCTCCGCCCTCTCCCTCTCTCTGCCTTCCGTCTCCCCTCCCGTCCCCTGCAGTCTCCGTCGCCGGCCTCCAGTCTCCTCCTCCCCGCAGCGCCCCCGCGCTCCCGTCAGCCGGATGGTTGTCTCCGGGGCCGGCGGAGGCGGGCCCAGCATGTTCCAGGGATGATGCTGGGCTCCGGGCAGGCTCCGGACAGCAGCAGGTTCCCGCTGCATCACCTGGTCTGGAGGAACCGACCCCTGGAGCTGGAGAAGGAGCTCAGCGCGCGGCAGGTGGGTGAGCGCAAGGGGGGGGCGGGGCGCGGCCACAAGCCGCTCGACCTCCCGAGTATGCTACAGGACATATTACCTTGCCGCCCGTTCTTTTATTGTCCAAACGGACGCGAGTTTCGGGTCCTAAACAGGATTAGGCTGTTGGCTACGGGGTTAGAGGCTAGTACCCTCTCTGCGTAATCCCGCCCTTCCGCTCTTGCAAACGGATATAGTTATTAGTTATTCGTATGGTCACGTACTGGTCGAGTGGGATACGGTGAGGGCATGTTCTTGTGGGGGGTTTGCAGTTAAATGGGGCTTGTTTGTTTAAAACGGGGGTAAGGAATGGTGAAGGTTCCTGCATGGAAACCGACTGTGGGCATCATGGGATTTGTAGTCTGTCCTCAAGTACCTTGTTAAGACGCGGGCAGTTTGTAAAAAAAAAAAAACTGACCTTTTCTGCTCGCGTATTTACTAAGTCCACATTGGTTACTCAATACTTTCTAGATCTTTATATTCGTCGGAAAGTAAGGCAGGACGTTTCCTAATCAACGCAGATCCCATAACTTCCGCATCACACCGGTGCGAAGTGGAAACTGGATCACGTTTTGTCCACAGGATGTTTCATACCGGGGTGAATAAACGTATATTTTATACGAATGGCGAACCTCTAGTATTTATTTGTTCTTTAAACGGCACAAAAGCAACTCTACTTCCGGGTTGATTCTTAATATGCGTGTATACTTTACGTGGATTTTTCGTGTGGAAATGGACGGGTGTCACTGGGTGGGTACTTGGGCTCAACTGTGCAGATGCAGAGCGTAATATTTCAAATCGATCCAGTATCTTTGCATTTACATAATGTCTTTTCTAGGTATGGTGACTTGAAACTAAAATAAACGTGATCCGAATTAAGGGTCTGTATACATTTTGTGGCTCAAGATAATTGGGCTGTCAGCTTGTGGGTGTCTTTTGCACGTGTGTGCCCCTGTTGTCTGCTTGTGCCTCTGTGTGCCCCTGTTGTCTGCTTGTGCCTCTGTGTGCCCCTGTTGCCTGCTTGTGCCTCTGTGTGCCACTGTTGCCTGCTTGTGCCTCTGTGTGCCCCTGCTTGTGCCTCTGTGTGCCCCTGTTGTCTGCTTGTGCCTCTGTGTGCCCCTGTTGTCTGCTTGTGCCTCTGTGTGCCCCTGTTGCCTGCTTGTGCCTCTGTGTGCCCCTGTTGCCTACTTGTGCCTCTGTGTGCCCCTGCTTGTGCCTCTGTGTGCCCCTGTTGCCTGCTTGTGCCTCTGTGTGCCCCTGTTGCCTGCTTGTGCCTCTGTGTGCCCCTGTTGCCTGCTTGTGCCTCTGTGTGCCCCTGTTGCCTGCTTGTGCTCTGTGTGCCCCTGTTGCCTGCTTGTGCCTCCGTCTGCCCCTGTTGCCTGCTTGTGCCTCCGTCTGCCCCTGTTGCCTGCTTTTGCTGTGTTGGTGTGTGTGGAGGGCTCTGTGTGGCTGTGTGTGTAGGAAGCTTTGTGTGGCTGTGTGTGTGGAGGGCTCTGTGTGGCTGTGTGTGTGGGGGGCTCTGTGTGGCTGTGTGTGCGGGGCTCTGTGTGGGGGTGTGTGTGGGGCGGCTCTGTGTGTGAGAGAGAGAGATTTGTTTAAATACCAGGATAATTGCCGGCAGCAGCACCCTTGCCGTGTAATGCCTTGTACTACATCTGTGTTAGCAGTCGCCTCAGGCTGTTGTTTTTTTTTATGCAGGGGACGGGATTTGATCATGCCCATTACGCCGTATTGCTTTTCAAAGGCAACTGTTGCAGAGCCAAGTGGGCTGTTGAAAATTGTGTTTTCTCCACCTGCCCCGTTGCCTGCTTGTGCCTCCGTTTTCGTGCCCCTGTTGCCTGCTTGTGCCCCTGTTGCCCGCTTGTGCCTCCTTGTGCCCCTGTTGCCCGCTTGTGCCTCTGTGTGCCCCTGTTGTCTGCTTGTGCCTCTGTGTGCCCCTGTTGCCTGCTTGTGCCTCTGTGGGCCCCTGTTGCCTGCTTGTGCCTCTGTGGGCCCCTGTTGCCTGCTTGTGCCTCTGTGTGCCCCTGTTGCCTGCTTGTGCCTCCGTCTGCCCCTGTTGCCTGCTTGTGCCTCCGTCTGCCCCTGTTGCCTGCTTGTGCTGTGTTGGTGTGTGTGGAGGGCTCTGTGTGGCTGTGTGTGTAGGAAGCTTTGTGTGGCTGTGTGTGTGGAGGGCTCTGTGTGGCTGTGTGTGTGGGGGGCTCTGTGTGGCTGTGTGTGTGGGGGGCTGTGTGTGCGGGGCTCTGTGTGGGGGTGTGTGTGGGGCGGCTCTGTGTGTGTTTGTGTGTGTCATTTGCGATAGATAAAGCTAGTGGCATTGTAAATGACAATGCCATTTATTTATGTTAAAAAAACATAAATAAAAATAATGTCAAGAGCAATGCCAATAGCTCTAACTTCAACAAAGGCAAAACCATTGCATTGTAAATGCTTGTTAATCTAGCCAAGCATGCTATTCTTCTGATGTGGGTCGGCAGCGAGTTCGAGATTCTGGGTGCGGTTCAGGGGAAGGCTCTGTTGTATGTTTTCTTCTTCCAGAAGAGGGAAGGTTTCAGAACAAAAGCCCTGGTGGACTGTGAGTGCCTGTTTCCTCCGGAGACCATGATTTTCTAGGCGAGATATGCTGGAGAGTTAGAGTGTAGCGCTTTGTGTGTGACGCAGGCCAATTTGAGCTGTATTCTGGCTTCGTACGGGAGCCAGTTTATTGCTTTGAGGTGCGGAGAGATGTGGTAAATAATTTGCAAAAACTTTGAAAAATGCACTAAAGTGCATTTTTTAAAGTTGTAGGTTCCACACACACATGCCCTTGGGGCATGTGTGTGTGCAACATGCGTGCACAGATCAATTTCAGGGGCGCAACAGGGTGCCCTTTTGACACCATTACACCCTTGAAATGGCATGCGCAATTTGCGAGTACATATTAGTACTCGCAAATTGCGCATGCAACCTCCCATTCATTCCTATGGGCCTGTAGGCTCTACATTTCTAATAACTTTGGGACTGTTGCTTCACATTTTCTCCCTTGCTCAGACTGCAGCTGAAAACGTTTGTGAATACCTACAAACCTGTGAGTTTGTAGGTAATCACCAAAAGTCCTTGGCATTCCCACCATGGAATTCCTCGTCCACACCTATATGTGTAGTTTTACTACCATGTGAGCTTGCATCATGGTGGTGTAATATTACTTGTGAGAAAATCGATTTACAAGTATAAATTACATTAAAAGTGAATTTACAGTCCCATACCGTGATATCTGTGCACCTAAGTTGAACTTAGATGTGCAAATGGCTTTTGAAATTTGGCTAGAAACTCATTAGATAATTATTGTCACAAAATTATTTTATTATTGTCCGAATCTGAAAATGAATCACAAAAATAAGAGAGATAACCTGCTTACTGTAGTGGCTTCACCTTTGACTAGCTCTGTGTTTAACTGGTATCAGAACATGAGGGAACTGTTTAACTAGAAACCCATGCCAAGATGAGAAAAACATGGAGAATCTTCCTTACCTTCGTCCAGCATTACAACATTTTTGATTGGGCTTTGCCCTTCAAATGGGTTTTGTAATATGTTTATTTGTGACATTATCACAAATAATAAAGAATGTGGCCATGATCTTTGAAAATGATGTTTGCCTAATGACTGAACAATGACATTAGACAATAATAGTGCACTACACAAATCTCAAAGTACTCTCCATCTCTTTGTGCATTGTAATGGTCTTTCGTGCCTTCAATTGATTATGTACAAGATTAGCACCTGAATAAATTTATCAAATGATTAGCAGAATTATTTCATAAATGTGCAACAATAAACACATTATTATGAGTTGTATCACGATAATTTTCTAAAAATGTTGTAATAAGTGATATAGAATATATAAATTATATACAATATATACACGATTGCAATTCAGCCCCAGTGGGCATAAGTTATGCAACCCTCTCTCTGTCTTTAATAATTCTGCCCAAGTGGGCTTAGAAAACAGTCTTCACTAATTAACTCAAAATCTTCCTTATTTCATATGAAAAACAGGCTAGTCGTATTACTTAATCACAAACACACTGTGCCATTGTCTGTAGATCTTCCTTATAGTGCGCTGACAGTTTTGTCTCCTACAAATATACAAAAGAGTGTCATCACTATACTACATGTGAATTTGAAAAGAACCAACAAACATAAGCTTCAATCATTACAGTACAAAATATATACAACTGAGCTTTCTCTGTACAACAAGAGTCTATTTACAAGCAGTTGACCAAGATGGACTGACATTTCCTTATCTTTATTTAACCCCCACGGATGTCCTGTGTCATATTTGATAATCATTTTAGACTCCAACTGTCTTAGGTCCCTCATTCTGTTTCCCTCTCTCTCCGATTTAGGAATCCTATCAAGGGTACAAAATTGCAAGACATTGATGTTCTTATTATGCATTTCTTTAAAATGTCTTGAATTGGATATTGTTTATCCTCGATAATGATTGCCCTGGTGTGTTCCAAAACTCGTTTCTTCACTTGATGAATGGTACTCCCTATATAAACTAGGGGACAAGGATAGCACAGTGCATAAACGCAGTAGTCAGATTTACATGAAAGATGTTTTTGAATAACAAATGGCTTGTGTTTTTTTGACAAAGTAAACTCCTTCCGGTTAATACTGTCCTTACAAGCCTTACAAGATTTACATGTAAAAAAGCCTTTTACAGCTCCCTGATTCTCAACTTCTTTTGGGATGCTACTGCATAACATGCCCTTTAATGCTGTACATTTCCTGAAATTTATTTTCGGTTGGTTTCCCTCTGATTTTTTCAAAATTGGATCAATGTTCAACACCTGCCAGTATTTTTTCAAACATTTTCGGACTTGCCATGATTAATTTGAGTATGCAGTAAGGAATCTGATAGTGGGTAACATGCCCACGATAATTTGCAGGATAAATGTTTTTCAAGCCCTCCATTAGGCTTCCCGAATCGGACTTTGCCTGCTAAATTACAAATCACAGTACCATTTACAGGGGAAGGGTTCCCCCTGTCCGCATCCATGAGGTTCTTACGATGGTGCAATCCCTCTACGGCCTGGAGCAGCCATATAAACATGTACCAAAAAATGCCCAGCATTTGAGGCCGCACAACACTGCGATGAAGGAAACATCCTTATTCAGAAGAAACAGGCAACTTCCGATTCCGATACATATATATATATATATATATATATATTACCTACTGGCGGTCGCCAGTCGGTAGTTATAGTTAGGATTATTTTCAATAGAAAATCTCAACATTCTATTGTGAATAACTTTGGCGCTGTTTGAGGAATCTGCCTGAAAATGTCCTCAAATTTGCCTCGCGGCACTCTGGTTCTTCCCTGAAAGTTCAGGGGGGATTTGTCAAGCGGAGGTCGAGAAAAAAGGGGGGTCCCAAAACGTGTTTTCCTCATGTTAATTTCCATAGGGCGGTCGACCTCACTTTTAGCCCGAACGGCTGAATGGCTTTCCACCAAACTTGGCAAAATTGTAGGGACTGGTAGCCCGATGTGCCTTTGCTATGTCTCAAGATATGTGCTCCAGAGGATTTTGAGTAATTTAGGTTAAAAAAAATATATATATCTATAAGCGCGCCCCGGTACGCGCACCGGGGCGCAGGCCAGCGCGCTACGCGAGTTCGCGCGCGGAAAGCTGATTGGCTCTCGGGTGTCTGTAAACATTCCAAACAGTCGGGAGCGGCCGCCATCTTGTGTCTCGGTAGGATCGAGACACAAGAGGTGGCAAAAACAAAGAGGGAAATGACCAAAAGGGGGCAGGATAGACCCCCTGACCCGCTAGGTTTGATGTGGGGGCCATAAAAGGGCCCCGCGGGGGAAAAAAATAAATCTTTTTTCCATTTGCGCGGGGGGAGCGCCAGGTACGCGCACCGGGGAGCGGACCGGGGAGTGTACCATTGGGGAAAAAGAATGACAGAGTTTTTAAAAAATGTAGCCTTTTTTATAAATTGGAGGTAGTTCTCAAAAGAACATTTTGTACTTTTTTTGGCTTTTATGAACTATTTTATATTTGTTTTTGTTATTTTATGGGGAGAAACTAAAAACAAGGAATTGAAAACGGCACAACTGGATCAAAAAAAAAACAGGAAAATATTATGGATTTTTGGGGCATTTGTGGTTGTCACCAGCACGGTTGATGAGCTTTATGCTTTGCTCACCATAGG
The DNA here is from genome assembly GCF_964263255.1 of Lissotriton vulgaris. Lineage (NCBI taxonomy): Eukaryota > Metazoa > Chordata > Amphibia > Caudata > Salamandridae > Lissotriton > Lissotriton vulgaris. Next base: position 175,004,160 of record NC_141700.1, on the reverse strand, counting down.
TGATGGTTTCCCACAAAAAATAAAAGTGATCTTGTATTTGCTAAACTGGGGTTCAATGTTTGGGACCATCTCTCTGGTCTCTGGTCCCGATGGAGTGGGTTGCTTTCTTTTTGAGGTGCTGGGTGAAGATTGGGGAGGGTTACTGGCCAGTTCTCTCACCTCTGCCGCAGCATAGTTGTTGGGATGCTTGTGCTGCATGTGGCGAATCATGGTGTTATTGCCAAATGAGTATTTTTTGTTAGGGTTCCCCCTTGAAAGTTCCATGTTACAGATAAGGCAAGTCACCTTTGGCGCATTCACCTTTTTTTGGCCACTTGGGATGGAAAAAAACTCCCATACAATGTGTGGCTTTGGCCTATATGGGGTATTGTCTTCTGACAGGAATGTCCTCCTCCCCTCCTCTTCCTCCTCCTCCTCTTCCTCTTCTTCATCTCCACCAGTGTGGTGTTGTGGTGGTCCTCTTGGTGGTGGTGGTGGTGGCTGAGATGCTCCTGCTGCTTCTGCTACTACTGAAGCCATTTTTCAGTCCCAAAAAGTACAGAGAGGTCTTTCAGCAGGTCTTCTTCACTCAAAGTACAAAGTGAGAATGAGGAAAAAAGGTGGGGGCTTTCATCATTAGGAAAAAAAACTGTCCTGAACCAATGAAAAGTGTTAATTTCAGGTCACATGACCAGGGCTTTCATCATTTGGAAACCAAAACTGTCCTGCACCAATAAAAAGTGTTATTTTTGGGTCACATGACCCGAAGCGCTTACGCTACACGGCCAAGGGTGCGCCCCGGGGTGCACCCAGGGGCGCGTCGCGTAAGCGCGTCGGATGCTTACGTTGCGCGATCGTATGCGCTCGAGTGCTTCCGGGTGCGTTTACGCCGTGCGTATCACGCGGACGTGGCTACGCGATACGTCACGATGATGTTTTCGTTTGCGGAAAAAACGCTAACGGGACGCTCACCGGTACGCGCCCTAGGGGGCGCCGCAAGACTGCGCTTTCCGGTGCGCTCACCGGGGACGCGCACCGGGAGCGCTCCAGGGCAAAAAAATAAAAAATAAAAAACCATGCGGCCTCAAATGCTGGGCATTTTTTGGTACATGTTTATACGGCTGTTCCAGGCCGTAGAGGGATCGCACCATCCTAAGAACCTCATGGATGCGGACCGGGGGAACCCTCTCCCTGTAAATGGTACTGTGATTTGTAATTTAGCAGGCAAAGTCCGATTCGGGAAGCCTAATGGAGGGCTTGAAAAACATTTATCCTGCAAATAATCGTGGGCATGTTACCCACTAGAGGGGATAAATAGTGCTTAAACGGACTACGCTGCCCAAAATGCAACAATATCGGCAAACCGGAAGCCAATTAAGGTACTGCGTACTTAAGAAGGCAAGGGGCGGCGAGTCATGCACGTCACTTTTTCCTGCTCACGAGGCCTCTGAAGAGATGGTGAAAGTCAATCGAAACGCGTCAGGCCACAGGATGTATCACGGAATCGGAAGTTGCCTGTTTCTTCTGAATAAGGATGTTTCCTTCATCGCAGTGTTGTGCGGCCTCAAATGCTGGGCATTTTTTGGTACATGTTTATATGGCTGCTCCAGGCCGTAGAGGGATCGCACCATCGTAAGAACCTCATGGATGCGGACAGGGGGAACCCTCTCCCTGTAAATGGTACTGTGATTTGTAATTTAGCAGGCAAAGTCCGATTTGGGAAGCCTAATGGAGGGCTTGAAAAACATTTATCCTGTAAATAATCGTGGGCATGTTACCCACTGGAGGGGATAAATAGTGCTTAAACAGACTACGCTGCCCAAAATGCAACAATATCGGCAAACCGGAAGCCAATTAAGGTACTGCGTACTTAAGGAGGCAAGGGGTGGCGAGCCATGCACGTCACTTTTTCCTGCTCACAAGGCCTCTGAAGAGATGGTGAAAGTTCATCGAAATGCGTCAGGCCACAGGATGTATCACGGAATCGGAAGTTGCCTGTTTCTTCTGAATAAGGATGTTTCCTTCATCGCAGTGTTGTGCATCCTCAAATGCTGGGCATTTTTTGGTACATATATATATATATATATATATATATATATATATATATATATATATATATATATATATATATATATATATATATATATATATATATATATATATACATATATATATATATATATATTACCTACTGGCGGTCGCCAGTCGGTAGTTATAGTTAGGATTATTTTCAATAGAAAATCTCAACATTCTATTGTGAATAACTTTGGCGCTGTTTGAGGAATCTGCCTGAAAATGTCCTCAAATTTGCCTCGCGGCACTCTGGTTCTTCCCTGAAAGTTCAGGGGGGATTTGTCAAGTGGAGGTCGAGAAAAAAGGGGGGTCCCAAAACGTGTTTTCCTCATGTTAATTTCCATAGGGCGGTCGACCTCACTTTTAGCCCGAACGGCTGAATGGCTTTCCACCAAACTTGGCAAAATTGTAGGGACTGGTAGCCCGATGTGCCTTTGCTATGTCTCAAGATATGTGCTCCAGAGGATTTTGAGTAATTTAGGTTAAAAAAATATATATATCTATAAGCGCGCCCCGGTACGCGCACCGGGGCGCAGGCCAGCGCGCTACGCGAGTTCGCGTGCGGAAAGCTGATTGGCTCTCGGGTGTCTGTAAACATTCCAAACAGTCGGGAGCGGCCGCCATCTTGTGTCTCGGTAGGATCGAGACACAAGAGGTGGCAAAAACAAAGAGGGAAATGACCAAAAGGGGGCAGGATAGACCCCCCTGACCCCCTAGGTTTGATGTGGGGGCCATAAAAGGGCCCCGCGGGGGAAAAAAATAAATCTTTTTTCCATTTGCGCGGGGGGAGCGCCAGGTACGCGCACCGGGGAGCGGACCGGGGAGTGTACCATTGGGGAAAAAGAATGACAGAGTTTTTAAAAAATGTAGCCTTTTTTATAAATTGGAGGTAGTTCTCAAAAGAACATTTTGTACTTTTTTTGGCTTTTATGAACTATTTTATATTTGTTTTTGTTATTTTATGGGGAGAAACCAAAAACAAGGAATTGAAAACGGCACAACTGGATCAAAAAAAAAACAGGAAAATATTATGGATTTTTGGGGCATTTATGGTTGTCACCAGTACGGTTGATGAGCTTTATGCTTTGCTCACCATAGGTGATGGTTTCCCACAAAAAATACAAGTGATCTTGTATTTCCTAAACTGCAAGACTGCGCTTTCCGGTGCGCTCACCGGGGACGCGCACCGGGAGCGCTCCAGGGCAAAAAAATAAAAAATAAAAAACCATGAACAATATACATAAAAAAATAGTATTACATAAATATACATTATAGGATTCATTATAACATTTTTTACATTTCATAGCTATAGAAATTTGCAATTAAAAAACCTATGAAATTCACTGAAAAAACCATAGGTTTCACACCAGTTATAGTTAGGAATTAGCATTTAAAAAACCTTTGACATTCACTGAAAAAAACACAGGTTTCACACCAGTTATAGTTAGGAATTAGCATTTTAAAACCTATTAAATTCACTGAAAAAAACATAGGTTTCACACCAGTTATAGTTAGCTGGAAATTCTACTGACATAAAACCATTGAAATTCCCACGTTATAGTTAGTTGGACTCACTATAACTTGCGCGCCTGCAATGCACTGCTGATGACGTCACATATTACATCACTCATGACATGGTCAGTGACATCACTCATGACATCACTGATGACACCATCCTTGTGACAGAGTGACAGACCTCCTTTCAGTGTAATGTAACCCTTGAAACACATATTCAAAAATAGAAACTAACATTTTCAAAAAATGGAGATACCCATACCAGTTACAACAACCAATTCAGTATTACCACCATCTATATACACATCCACTCATTCAGCAACAGTTCTATATAGTCACTCATACATATACTCACTCATCATATGTAGTGATACACATATACATCCTGTTACACACCGACAGTCTTCCAAAAGTTACTCACACACATACTCACACATGCAAATAAACTATTGAACATCCATTTATTAGCATATACAACTATACACACACTACCACCTTACTTCTAAGGAAACTTACACATACTTACTTTCTTAAACAATCACTTATAGAAACACATACTTATTTAAACAGGAACTCTTACAATCTCTCACTCTCACATATACTCACTTATATACATCAATACTCACATATACTAGATTAAAACATATGTCGTTACTGATAAAGACACTAGTGAGACAGTCATTCACTCACTAACACACTTATATACACACTCATCCACCCATACAGTCCTGCACATATGTTGTGTTCAAAACACATACAAAGAGAGAGTCAGTCATTGATGCATCTATGTGCTAAGTCATACACCCACCAAACCATGCAGACACTCATACTGATACTAAAAACAACATCTAATAACCCATATACATACACATGTAGCTACTCACAAACCCATGCAGCCACTTATACACAAAGTGAAACACTAATACATAAATTTAAATATTTAAACATTTCTCACTAATATATGTATTCACTAAGATACACTTAATAAGCCAGTTAACCAGTCAATTTTTTTTAAAAAAAACATCCATTTAGACACTTTTTTAAACATTTATTCTTCCATTGACTTTTACATATACATATATTAAACATATTTATTTTTCAGAAAGACACACATTCACTGAATGGTGTCATGAGTGATGTCACTGACGGATCACTGAAATAATATCGAGGGACAAAATATCGACTTGCAAAAATATCGTGGATAAAATATCGACAGTCAAAATATCGAGTTTGTATCTACAAACAGGTAAGTACAAAAATATCGAGTACGAAATATTGTTTACAATAATATAGATGTAAAAAATATCGACTTTATTAAAAACAGTGTTAAATTAAATTAATATTAAAATATAATTATTAAAATATGCTTAAAAATACTTACATTAACTTATAATAATTAAATAATAAATGAAAATAATAAAAAAAAACATTTTACAATCTTATTTGTTAAAACATATATATATAGTAACATACTATAATTAAATAATATACTATTATATTACCGTACAATACCAGAAGTTAAAAAAATTACTATTCCCACTCCAAAGAGTGCAAGCGTAGGGAAAGCGTTGGATATCATAGGGGTTAAAATTACTATTCCCACTCCAGTGGGTGCAACAGTAGGGAAAACTGACCCTGAACCCTAAAAATACCCCTTTACCCAAAAACCCAAAACTGACCCTGAACCCTAAAAATACCCCTTTACCCAAAAACCCAAAACTGACCCCGAACCCTAAAAATACCCCTTTACCCAAGAATTGAAAACTGACCCTGAACCCTAAAAATACCCCTTTACCCAAAAACTGAAAACCGACCCTGAACCCTAAAAATACCCCTTTACCCAAAAACTGAAAACTGACCCTGAACCCTAAAAATACCCCTTTACCCAAAAACTGAAAACTGACCCTGAACCCTAAAAATACCCCTTTACCCAAAAACTGAAAACTGACCCTGAACCCTAAAAATAACCTTTAACCAAAAAACTGAAAACTGACCCTGAACCCTAAAAATACCCCTTTACCCAAAAATTGAAAACTGACCCTGAACCCTAAAAATACCCCTTTACCCAAAAACTGAAAACTGACCCTGAACCCTAAAAATACCCCTTTACCCAAAAACTGAAAACTGACCCTGAACCCTAAAAATACTCCTTTACCCTTAATTAATTAATATTATTTAATTACCAATTAATTATTAATTAACAATAACAATAAAGTAAATGTATTAGCACATTAGCTGTAATTAATTTAATTTAATAATTAATATTATTTTTTACCAATTAATTAATTAACAATAACTACAAATTATATATATAAATAAATTACTCCAATTACTGTAATTAACTAATTAATATTATTTAATTACCAATTAATTACTAATTAAAAATATGTACAAAATATATTAATTAATTAACTAATTAATATTAAGTAATTACCAATTAATTAATAATTAAAATATTTACAAACATATAATAATTAATTAATTATTATTAAATTACTCCCCACCCTTATCCCCTATCAACCCAACATCCCGCTCCTAAACATTAACTACAATTTAGATTACTATTAATAAAAAATATATATTTTTTTAACCTTTTTTCTACATATTATTGAAATTTTTTACTTTGACTATTTATATATATTTTGTCGATATTTTTGTACTCAATATTTTTTTAACATTATTTTAATCGATATTTTGACCAACGATATTTTTGTTATCGATATTTTATTATTATCGATATTTTTAACTCGATATTTTGTCCATTCGATATTTTTGAGTCGATATTTTGTCTGTGCACCGTCACTGACCATGTCATGAGTGATGTAATATGTGACGTCATCAGCAGTGCATTGCAGGCGCGCAAGTTATAGTGAGTCCAACTAACTATAACGTGGGAATTTCAATGGTTTTATGTCAGTAAAATTTTCAACTAACTATAACTGGTGTGAAACCTATGGTTTTTTAAGTGAATATATATATGTCTTGGATTATTGTCATATTTCAGTATTACATGCATGATGTGTCTTTCTTTATCTTTTGTTCTTCGACGATAACTGTTTAATACTAATATCATTAAAATGGGGCTATGAAAAAAAGAGTTTCTTTAGGAGAAGGAATTAAGGATTTTGTTGTTTCGCTAGACAAGAGAAATGTCAATTCAAGAATCACTTTTCAGTTTTTGCATGTGGTTAGCTAGTTGAGACAACTAGAACTGCAATTAACTATCAGCATTCAGGAAGTATTCGTTAGCGTCCACATGCAAGAACATAAGATTTACTTCTTGAATCAGATTTATACACTATCAATGATTTTTCAAGGTGTGGGCAACTCAGATATCATAAATCAATGGCATGAAACTTGAAATGTAGATATCCGAGGGAGACAAGTATGTAAACTGACATATTCAGTGGTGCTGGAGGCATATCTGCTATGGAAGTAGTACTAAAGTATGTTACAGTTTATTACATCCTCTGAAGCATCCTATAAAAAAATAAATAAGTTTCAGTTAAGTGTGCTAACTGTTATGCCCAACAATATGTTGAGCTGACTGGAGACTTTCAAAGGAGTTTTGGATTAGACTAAGGGTCTAAGTGATATCAGACAGTAATGAAAAGTTTCAATTCTATTAAGGGCACGGAGGGGAGGATTATGCCTTTTTCCTTTGCTTTATTTTTTACAGCAGCAACTCAAAAAACATCACCAAACTACATTTCCCATGAATAAGTATGGGCGGAAAATCCGTTCCGCTTGCGGATTTTGCGGATTTTCGGTAAATTCGCAATCCGCGAGATTCGCGAATTTCCCGCAAAATCCGCAAATCCGCGAGCAGCGGATTTTATGGCTTGCTCACACTGTTCGCGTGAGTTCGCGGCTTCCCAGTTCAACTTCGCGCCCCGCGAATAAGCGCTAAATTGCAGAAATACGATCTTAGCAAAACTGAAACTACTTACCAGGTTCAAAAGTTAAAGCTCATCATTAGTAGCCATTTCCTGTAGTGCTTCCTGAGGGGCCCCTCCAGAGTTCAGTTGCCTACTTGCAACTATTATGTGACCCTGCTCTGACCCTCAGAATAGTTACACATATGCCACAAAGGTCCTGAATTACAGCTAAGGGAGACAAGCAGGAGCCAGGCTGGAAATTCAAATCCAGTGACACATTAATCAGCCCCTAATTCATTATTGTCAGTTGGGGCAGGGCAGGTGTTGTAACTAATTTTGCAACAATGAAAGCACTTAGCAAGTGCAAAATATCACTAATCAGGAAGCACTAAGGAAGCAGGTGCCAGCTAAAAAAATATTCTGTGACACATTAAACAGCCCCAAATTAATTCAGGTCACTTGAGGCAGGGAAGGTGTGCTTTGCTTTGCCACAATAATGTACACTGGACAACCAGAGGGTGCTGTGATGAAACAGAGGGTGGCATGGGTGAGCCAGAGGGTGGCATGTGGTGACAGAGGGTGGCAGTGATGAAGAAGAGTGTCCCAAACAGGCTGGACACGTAGAAACAACAAGTTCGCAAAACTTGCGACCCGACAGGTAAGTTCGCGTTTGCGAAATTGTACAAAAACCCTTGCGCACTGGCAGAAACCTGTGCGAACACAAAAAAAAAAAATCCGCAAATTCGCAAGAATTCGCGGATTTTGCGGATTGCGAGTTCGCAAATCCGCAAAATTCGCGAACGCGAGATTTTCAAAATTCGCCCATGAACACTTGGGAAAACAAAAGTCTTATCAGGAGTCCTTTCTCTGTGTCTGCACTACGACCAGCCACCATAGTCCGTCTACGCTGTTTCCTCTTCCTCTTTTTTTGCCCAAAGTACATCTTGGTCAGTTTTCACGCATCCTGTTTGGAATCGTTATTTCCTATAAAAGAGGCAGTGTCAGAGGCAGAACTGAAATCCAATGGAACGTATCACAAGGAAAGATAATAGTGCAATAACATCATCAACTCATGACTAAGCTGAGAAAGCACTTGAATGGATTACTTACAGTTGTACGGGTAGGGTCCACTTCTCTGAAGTCATTGGGAGGGATAATTCTCGCCTCCGTGTCCTTATTAGAATTGAAACTCACCAACATGAAGGCTAGGCACATTTTCATTGTATGGCAGGACTGGGGGCTTTGGATTGTGCCAGTTCAAAGCTTGTCAACAACTAGCCTCGCCACCTCCAGTATCGGCTTGGAAAAAAATCTCTTAAAGGTGGAATCTGAGGACCAATCCGCTGCACGCATCAGATCCTCCAATCGCGCCCCTAGGGCAAAAGCTTTAGAGGCCATTGCACCTTTCGCTGAATGAGCACCAAATTGTTTAGTATCAATCCCTGCCTCATGCATTATTCAATGCACCCACCTGGCAATGGTTGGGGATGAGACTTCTTTGTACGGCTTGCGTAACGCAATGAGAAGCTGTCTTTCACCCTGAGGGTGAGATTCCTCAGTCATTTCTTTGTAAGTACGGAGGCACTGCATTACACACAGTTTAGGGGAGTCTGGAAAAGATGGATATGAAATAACTCTTGTGTTAGACTTAGTTCTTCTACTTACTGTGAAGGATACCCCGTCCGGTGAAAATACCCTGGCAGAAATGTCTAAGGCTCGTACGTCCGAAATGCGCCTGCAGGACACCAGGCATAATAGCATTGCCAACTTGGCCGTCACCTCCTTACGAGAGAGAAACCTATTCGGTTGCCAAGACAGAAAAAGGTACAAAGGTTCAAAACTCTGTTCACGTCCCGGAGGGCAGAGTATAGTGGTTCCGGGGGAAGCGAAAGGCAAATCCCCCTTAGGAGCCGACACACCAAGGGATGTTCGCCTATCAGGGATCCCTGCACCACAATGTGACCAGCAGAGATCGCTGAATGGAAGGTGTTAATTGACATATAGGCCAGACCATCCTCTGCCAAACTCGCCAAAAAATTAAGGACATGGACTACATCCGCGCCCAAGGGATCTACACTCCATCGCACACGCCAATGACGCCATTGGTGCCTGCTGATCTATATCTCCTGGTCGTACTATCTGCCCATGCCTTGGAGAGCAGGTTCTCAGCCTTTCCCGAAAGGCCTGGGAGCGTCCAGCGACGCCGGAGATCCTCCAGGCCATTAACCTCAACGGTCCCTCCTGGACGAGCCAATGGGGAACGAGGTCGGGATTGAGAAGAATGTGAGGAAAGTGAGGGAGTTGGATTGGAAAACCCCAAGAAAGTTCCAGTAGAACTGGAAACCAAACTTGAGACCTTCATCATGGCGTGATCAAAACTACCTCCGTCAGCTGGCGTCGCAGCAGCGCTGACACTGACGTGATCATGGAAAACGGCGGAAATGCATAACCCTGCTCCCCCTGCCAGTCTGCCAGAGGATCCAGGAACCTCGGTAGTTGATGGTTCAGACGTGACGCAAACAGATCTACAGAGAAGGGGCTCCACTTTTCCGACAGCAGGGAAAAACCTGAGGATCCAGCTTCCACACAATGGCATCCAGAAGGTGATGGGAGCGCCAATTGGCCACCTCGTTCTCCCGCCTGGCAGGTACTCTGCTGTTACCGAAACCCGGTCGTCTTGGCAAAAGTGCCAAAAATCCCTGGCTATATCCGCCAGCATCTTGGACCTGGTACCCCCCAGATGATTGATGTACCGGACCACCGAGACATTGTCCATCCTGAGGAGGACACACAAATGCACTCTGTCCTACATCCAGCATTGAACAGCAAATGACCCCGCTAGTAACTCCAAGCAGTTGATGTGCAACAACTGCTCGTGAGTGGACCAGGCTCCACCTGTGAAAAACTCTCCACACCTGGCCCCCCACCCTGAGCGACTGGTGCCTGACTCGATAACTATCCATGTGCATGAGCCACCATTCCATTTCGTCCCTCACTTCGTCCGACAGCGGAATCAACTGAGAGTACGTTAAGCCCTGTCTGAGGTGATATGCCATCAGGCGCTCCCTAGCTCGATAATGTAAAGGCCCTGGAAATATGACCTGAATCGATGAGGAAAGAAGACCAACCAAATGCGCCAACTGTCGTAGAGAGATCTGCGGCTTCGCCAAGTTCTGACGTAGCTCGTGTCTGATCTTTGCCATTTTCTTGGCGGGAAAACTCAGAGTGGAAGACACGGAGTCGATATTGAAAACCCAAAAAGATTGTGCATTGGATGGGGACCAACAGGTACTTCTTCTCGTTTATAACGAACCCCAATCCTTGAGGGAGGTTGACCGCAGTCTGCAATTGGGAAGACAGCCATTTGGGGGACTGGTCCAGAAACAACATGTCGTCCAGGTAGATGATCATCCTCCCTCCTGTGCCCACAGGAACTCACTACTGGCCGGAGGACCCTCGTGAAGCACCACGGAGCAGAGGATAGCCCGAAAGGGAGTGTGGTGAATTCGTAAATGTGACCTTCCCATCTGAACTGCAGAAAACGCAGATGAGGGGGAAATATAGGCACCATCAGGTAAGCATCCTTCAGGTCGAGCCTGACCATCCCATCGAGCGGACGCAACACATCCCGAAGGAGTTGTATGGCCTCCATTTTGAAGTGGCAGTACACCAGCCACTCGTTGAATTCTTTCAAATTGATGACTGGGCGTCGGCCTCCGTCGACCTTGTTAACTAAAAACAGATTGCTGAGAAAATCACCTGGATGCTCGAGCGAGCGACTAATCGGCCTTCTTTGGAGGAGGGCGAACACCTCTTCGCGCAACAACTCTGTATCGCGCCGCAAGAAAGTAATAGACATAGATCAATTATGGCAGTGAATGAAGAACCGTTGAATATTCATATGCGATTTAATCCTGCAAGTAAAAGGGGAGAAAAAGACAAGAAAAATGCATATACAATCAATCAGTACCCAATTAGTATAAGCACAGTAAATCAAGTCAACTTAATAGCAGTTTATTTACATTTACTTCAGAATAAGAACTCTTATTGATACAATTGAGAACGGGGGTTACTGCCAGGTGCAGGGTAGGAAAAAGATTGGGAAAGCATAAAGAATAAAGAAATTCTGCTACGTTATATCGGGCTAAGGTCAACTATCCTTAGCGATGAGGGAAGCCTGCCCCTAGAATCATTCCAAGAAGTTTTTGCGAGATCAATCTTGGCTGTTCTTGATTTTTCTCGCAAATTAGGGGCGAAGCCACTGGAAGCTGTCCTGAAAGTTTATGACGCCAAATGTGTTTCCTTAGCCATGTATGAAGCAGACCTATGGGGCTTTAAAAATGCTAAATTGTTACAGGTCGCAGAGGACAAGTTCTTGAAAAGCATCCTATCAGTGCCACAATCAACCCCTGGTTATATTGTTCATCAGGAACTTGGGGTTGATTATTTGGAAGACCGTATAGCTGTGGCACCGCTTTTAAAGGGGATTACAGTATGGTTAAATCCAGAACTGGTTTTAAATCATGAGGTTCTTAAAGACTGTCTGGCCCTGGACCATAGCCACACCATTCCATGGCTGAAATACGTTAAAAAATTAGCTGACACATTAGGTCGCCCGGAATTGTTTGATCAGCCCCTTAAATTAGTTAAATTAGTTAAGGGAGACGTGAAGGGAGACGTGAAATGGGTAAAAGACACATTTAAGCTCAATAAGGGTCTGGTTAGGGAGGAAATGGAACTGAGTAAACCGACCGTGAGGGCTCACCAGCTCTTAATTAACTCTACAGATACTGAACTATACTTGAGAATAGTCAACAATGCTAACCATCGATTTTTGCTGACTAAGTTCAGGCTGAATAAATTCCATCTCCTTCTTACTGCACGCCCAGGATGGTCCAAGATGACAGATCTGGATATCTGTCCTTGTGACAGGTTTTCTATTATGGACACTGTACATTTCATGTTTTTCTGTAAATACTTTTAGGGGACACGGAAAAAGTTTATTGTACCACTAATTAAATATAAAGGGTTTAGACATGTTAAACCTGCCCTTATGTACCTTAAGCTGCTATCTAAAACTTGGGAAATTTTCAATGTGGTGAATTTTTTAACAATAGCTATGAGACTAGCGAAAAAAATTAACTGGACTAGTTGTAAATAGTAGATTTTAAGGGATTTAAATGGAATGTTGCGTTTAGCTTGATTTTAAAATTGTATTTTATCTTGGCCATGACTTCTGTTGTGTGTACACTTTTATGGTTTTTGTTATGAACCGAATAAAGTACTTCTGACTGACTGACATTCAAAGATAATTATTCGTAATTCTGTTTCTTTTCACAGTGGTACAACATCTGTGAATGGGGTCAGAGGGTGCGGGATCAACAACAAGGGTGCAGGCCCCAAACAGGGGGGGGAATCTAGATGAGGTTGTAAACCACAGGCTGGTTGCTTTCTTGCCCACCCTGTTCTGTCCTGAGGAAGACTCGCAGGCAAAGGTCCAACTGTCCCATATGCAACAAGTCGAGTCGAAACGTCGACGAATACTTCCCCTGTACCTGGACCTACCAAGCCGCTAATGATCACCTGCCACAAATGAGTACAATCTGTGATCTTAACAACCTGTGTAAATAAACCATGTAAAATATATATGAATTGGCCAGGACATCCAGATTGAGACTCTTGATCAATCTTTCTTTGAACCTATCTACCTTCTCTTCTAAGACTTCACGCTGGGATTAGTCCCCCAATCACTCATTCCTTTGAGCACCATTTTTCTTTGCACGTTCCCCTTGGAGCAACCATTGTTTCTTAAGATGAAATGTCAAAAAATTTGGAATGAAAATAAAATGCATATTAACTGTTGACAAAAGTTAAGGCTCTGCACATCCATCCTTTCCGTTGTTTACCAATATTACATTTATTGTATGTACAGAAATTTGAAGTATTGTAAATACTATATGCTGGGATAATTCTGCCCAAAAGGATCTCCAACTTTATGTATTCTTTGCTCCCAACAAAGGAAATATTAGGAATCCTTCTAACCGTACAAATAATTGGTTTGAGTACCCCTGTTTTTCTATATCTTTCTAGTCACAGGGCAAGCTACCCGGGACCGTGTCCCACAGCACCACAGCACCTGGTGCAAATCGCGACTCTGCAGGGTGTTAAACAGCACTTACTACAAACCCACAGAGGGCTTTCAGAAGAAGAAAAATGGGCAAAACCTACCCCTAAGGGTCGCACTAAGCGTCCCACGATTACCAGGGGATCAGTAAGAAGACAGAAAATATAAACGCTAACAACAACACTTGCATTACCCATAATAAACCCCCAAAACACAGGATGAATAAAAAACCACTTATCTTGTTGCTGAGCAGCTAAGAAAGAGGAAGAGGAAGCAGCGTAGATGGACTATGGTGGCTGGTTGGAGTGCGGACACAGAGAAAGGACTCCTGATAAGACTTTTGTTTTCCCAAGTGTTCATGGGAAATATAGTTTGGTGATGTTTTTTGAGTTGCTGCTGTAAAAAATAAAGCGAAGGAAGAAGGCATAATCCGAAACCTCCAGCCCTGCCATAGAATTAAGAGTGAAGCTCAAGTTGTATATGATGTCCCGTGGAACCTCCTTCATTCCATTACATCTAACAATAGTTATTAAAAAAAAGCATTAACCTGAAATGCAGCCACTTACCACACTGCATTCTTTAAGTCCTCACTCTCCCAAATACCCAAACTATACCTGGGGTCCTGTCACCTTCAAACACAACTCTCAAAACACTGCAGGCCCTATACAAATACTTAAAGTACATATGTCACTGACATGAAACCACACCACACTCTGAAAAATATCCTACCTAATCGCATCCCAAAACTTTAAAAAAAACCAAAGACTGGTCTGCTGCAACACTCTCACATCACCCAGCAAAAGATGCTCTCCACAACTTAATATATTAGAAAAGCTCAAATTTCAGGCTTCCTGTCAATTTCCCAAACCCCCTCGTTAAAACACTTGTTTTTCAAAGTTGCTACATAATAACAGTGTGTAACCGGATTTTGAACTTGGTATTCTCCCTGCTGATAAAGAAGAAGGACAAGTCACTAGCTCAACAGGAAAGGGTATACTCACTGTTCATTGCTTTCTCTCTCTTATCCCAGTACCTATGATCTGGAAAGTCGTATACATTTTTAAGAGAAATATTTTATAAACCTTGTTTTTGTGAACAACATTTTTTATGGGGTATATTATTGGTGAATGCTGATTTTATGAAGTATGATAGCTCTTATTCACTTGTTGCAAATGAAAGTGGTGTAAAAATACTGTCCAAAGCAGCATGACAAAAAAAGAGCACAAAAGGCATTTGTGAAATATTTCCTTCCAAAACTGTCTGCAAATTTCTGTGTTGACTACATGTACACAGTGACTTCCAGGTTAAATGTTAAAAATATATGATAAATAATGTTTGATTTGGAAATGTTTGTAAAGTACAGTTACAAATTCATGCAAGCAGAGGTATTTATTTTATGTTATAAAGAACAGAAGTTTACTAATTATTTTTCAACAGTAAAATTTTTGCTACTATATTTTAGCACATTACCTGCCACATGCATCAAAAGTTGGATTTGCAAATATCAAAAAGAGATTTTTAAAGAATCGCTATTTGGTAATTGCAAATCCTTTGCATGTAGGAATTGCAATAAATTATGCGATTCTTAAACATAAGCTAATAGCGATTCAGTAATTGCGAATCGCTATTAGGTAATGTGACTCCATTCATTCCTATGTGACTATATGCCCATTGAAATGAATGGGAATGCATTCGCCAATTGCGATTACCAAAAGGTAAGTGTGCACATGTGGTGCACACGCATGCCCTAGGAGCACGTGTGTGCACCACATGTCACTTTGAAAAATGCACTTTTGCACTCTCAGCCGTTTGCGACCTGTAAAAAGGTTGATGCATGTGGCCCTTCATTTTTGTAGCATATTTTCCACCAACCCTCTTTTTATGGAAGATCCTTCAAGTGACTTTAATAATGAACATTTTAAAAATGTCAGCAAATTTGTTTCAGCGCATTTTGACAAAATGAAAAGAAATTTAATTTCCAAAAGTTTGCAATTGCTTAGTTGAAATGCAAAATCTGTCTTAGGATCTATATGACTGCCAGAATTTGAGTAGTGTCTATCTTGTCTTACATATACACGGGAGTCAAATAATTTGAGCATTGGTTATTTGTTACTGGCTTTAGGAAGCGGATCTGATTTACTTGCTCGCATAGCTAGACATAAACCACTAACCCGCACCGGAAATCAGACTTGCACAATATATTGTTGTTTTTCCGGTAGTTTTCTCAATAAATGTTCATTTATGGCGAAGGAGTGAATCCTGAACCTACCCACAACCCTTCTGTGGTGTTATTCTTAATAGATAATGACCTCAGAAAGGATCCAAGATGTACCTGCCTGTCTGCAGAAATGATATTGAATAATCACAATAATTTCCTTTAATGATGACTGAAAAATGAGATGTCGAAATTTGAATGTGGCCATTAACCATTAAAGTAAGCACTATCAGAGAGTACTAATTCAACCTCTTCTCTGTTTAATAATTTATTAGATCTAATAAGTATTTTTATCCCTCATTTTCTTACCATTAATTGTGGTACACACGATTAGAAAATTTAAAAGTTCAAGGAATTAATGTAGCAGTTAACCTTTACAGTAGAAATGTTCAGGCATTTGGACAAAATACGGTTGAGGGACAGTAAAGATTTGCCAGCATGCTCCTCAAAAACATTTGTGAATTTTATTTTCAGTTTGGCATATATAGATTTATATATTTGCTCATACAAGAATCTGCTGTGCAACTGGACATATTTAAGTTTTGTTTCCTTTTTTCTTCGGTAGCTATTTGTTTCCCCTCGAAGAAAAGACTTTGGCTACACAGCCACCATTTTTTTGGTATGTTCCTTTCCTACTCTGAAAAAGGGGGTTAACTCCTGCGAGAAGTATATGTCCGACCTTTTCTGGGCTGAGCATGGATCAGAAAGACATTTGTACCTGCAACGATGTACGTTTGTGACTGTGCCCAAACTCAGAGGGCATTTCAGTAATAAAAAAAGGAACAAGCATTAGCAAAGCAAATAGGTTTCGCCTACGCAAGAGTTATTAGCTTTGCCAATGTCTTTTAGCCATGGTGTACAGCAGTGTGGAGTCGAGTGGAGAGAAGTAGCATGCCATAAGGAGTTTTTGAGTGACATAGAGTGGCTTACAGTGGTGTAGAGTGTCTTGGAGGGGCATAGAGTAAAGTGGAGTAGAGTGGAGTATCATAGAGTGGCATAGAGTGGAGTGGAGTGGCATAGAGTGGAGTGGCCTAGAGTAGAGTGGAGTGGACTGCTGTAGAGTAAAGTGGCATGGAGTAGCATAGAGTGGTGTAGACTGCAGTGACATACAGTGGATTGGCATATAGTAGAGTAGAGTATAGTTGTGTAGAGTGGAGTGCAATAGACTAGAGTTATGTACAGTGGAGCAGCATGTTGTAGAGTGGTGTGGAGTGGCATAGAGTGGTTTAGAGAGTCGTACAGTGGAATGGAGTAGCGTGGATTAAAGTGGTATAGAGTAGAGTGGAGTGCCATAGGGTGAAGTGGCATAGAGTGCAGTGGTGTGGAGTAGAGTGGTGCAGACTAGAGTGCAGTGGTGTAGAGTGCGGTGACATGGAGCAGAGTAGTGCAGTGTATAGGTGTTTAGAGTGTAGAGGTGTACAGTGCACTGGGCTAGAGTTTTGCAAAGCAGAGTAGAGTGGCGTATAGTGCACTGAGGTAGAGTGCAGTGGAGTAAAATGGTGCAGAGTAGAGTAGAGCAGAGTGGGTTAAAGTGCAGTGGCATAGAGTAGAGTAGTGTTCAGTGCAGTGGGATAGAGTGCAGTGTCATAGAGTGCAGTCACTTAGAGTAGAGTGTTGGAAAGTAGTGTAGAGCAGTGAATAGTGCAGTGGCATAGAATGTAGATGTGCAGATTAGAGTACAGTGGCGTAGAGTGCTGTGGTATATAATACAATGGCATAAAATGGTACAGACTAGTGTGCAGTAGCATAGATTGCAGTGGTGTAGAGTAGAGTGGTGCAGAGTAGAGTGGCGTAGTGTGCAGTGACACATAATAGAGTGACATAGAGTTCAGTGGCATAGAGTGCACTGGTGCAGAGTAGAGTGAAGAGGTCTAGAGGGTAATGGCATAGAATAGAGTGGCAGAGTAGAGTAGAATGGTGTAGAGCAGAGTAGAGTGCAGTGGTGTTGAGATCAATTGCGCAGGGTATAGTAGAGTGGTGCAGGGTGCAGTGGCATAGAGTGCCGTGGCATTTAGTGCAGTGGTTTAGAGTAGAGTGGTGCAGACTAGCATGGTGTAGAGTGCAGTGGCACATAGTGCAGTGTCGAAGAGTAGAGTGATGCAGAGTAGAGTAGAGTGGCATAGAGTGCAATGACATAGAGTGCAGTGGCCTAGAGTAGAGTGCTGTGGCATAAAGTGCAGTGGTGCTGAGTAGGGTGGCGCAGAGCAGAGTGCTGTACAGTGCAGCAACATAAAGTGCAAACACAAGGAGATGATGGACGGAGTGCTGAAACTTTTCAGACACTCACCCCCAGTCACAGATTTGGGTTGAATCCATCATTGTTTTTTAGCTCACTACGCCACCCCAGTTTGAACCCAGCCATATGCAAATCAGTCTTGACCCTGTGCCTCAAGGGAACAGTCTAGCCCGAACTGCCAGGCCAGGCCCATCCTGGACCGGAAACAAGCATCCTGGGACCGGTTTTGGGGTAGCACCACACATCAGCCAGGCTAGCTGATTCCAGTGGCAAAGTAAGCAAGGGACCCACGTCTGGGCAACTTGGGGGGAAAAAGCAAACATAAAGTGCAGTAGTGTAAAGTGCAGTGGTGTAGAGTGGAGTGGTGTAGCATGCAGTGGCCTGGGGTGCAGTGGCCTAGAGCAGAAGAGTGCAGAGTAGAATGCAGTGGCATAAAGTAGAGTTGTGCAAAGTACAGTCATAGAGTGTAGTGGCATAAAGTGCAGTTGCGTGTAGTGGTGCAGAGTAGAGTGTGGTGGCAAAAAGTTCCATGGCATCGAGTGCAGTGGCGTAAAGTAGAGTGGTGCAGAGTACAATAACGTGGCATAAAGTGCAGTGACATAGAGTGCAGTGGTTAAGAGTAGATTAGTGCAGAATAGAGCACTGGAATAGAGTGCCGTAGAATAGATTTGAGTGGTATAGAGTAGAGTGGCATTGAGTGCAGTGACACACAGTAGAGTGGTGCAGAGCACAGTGCAGTAGCATAGAGTGCAGTGGTATAGAGTGCAGTGGCATAGAGCCCAGTGGTGTAGAATGTAGGGTAGGGGTGGGAGGGAATAGAAGCATCATGGAAGGGACACAGCTGGGAGGTTATAGAAGCTCCATGGATGGGGATATGGGAGGCACACTGAAAACACAAGTCTTCATATGGAGTGCTTGAACACAAAGAAAAACATAGCTGTAAAAGCGGGAGCAGTGGATGGGCACATGTACATCGTCCTTGCTCCAAGGGAGGGCCAAATACAAAAAGAGGACATTACGCATGCATGCATGACAAACAGGGTTGAAGGAAATGAGAGTGATGCTGAAGCTAACGAATGGTAAGCTATGGACGGGCTGTAAGCCCACTGTATGTACATAACATGTCTCTCAGAGACAGCACATGCACTGTCAAGGCCAACCCTAAAAACAAATAAGTAAAACAACTCTACAGTAAATATTCTGAATGATGTGCATTCCCATAGACTCAGCACCACATTTTCCAAGTTAGAAGAGCTTCTTGCATCTTGTGTATGGTCTTGACCATTTCTTGTGGACATTTAAATTCTTTCTATGTATGTGCTTCATCTGCTTGCTACAGAGTGTGCCAGGTATCTCCACCACAGCCTCAAGACAGTTGTACCCTCTAGACTCCATAGATATGTGGTATTTGCTGAAAATGAATGATACCTTCTTGGGGGAAACAGTTGGAACACTGTGGCCTCAGCCACGCATGTTCCAACATCACAAGCGTAAGCATGCTTGCCTTAACCATGCATATGCCTTAACCACGTGTATGCGTGGCAAAGGCAGTGCACAGTCTAGCGGCTGGGTACTGCAGGGACAAAAGCAGGAAGCCCTCGCCCGGAAGAGAGCCGCAGTGAGGTAAGTGGGGCTGGTCTGGGCAGTTTTCTGGGCTGGGATGTTTTCTGGGCCGAGGGATTGGGGATAGCAATCTGGGCTGGGTGTTGGAGGTAGGTTTCTAGGCTGGGGGTCGGGATAGTTTTCTGGGCTGGAAGAAAGTAGTTTTCTGGGCTGGGGTGGTTCAGGAGTAGTTTTCTGGGCTGGGGGTTCGGGTTAGTTTTGGGGGAGAGTCAGGTACTTTTCAGGCTGGGGGAGGGTCAGGGTAGTGTTTTAATTATGGGTTCGTGTATTAGGCCAAAGGGCAGTGGAGGAGGTTGGGGTAGTGTCAGGGAGAGCTCAGGGGTGGGAGGAGGTCAAGGTAGTGTTAGTTAAGGGACATGGCTTTAGGCCTCCTTGCAGAGGGAGAGGAATGGGTAGTCCGGGTAGTTTCTAGGGCTTAGGGTGGTGTGGGGTCGTTTTTAGAGCTCAGGGGGGGAGTCAGGGTGTTTTTTAATATAGGCATTTGAGGTTTAGGCCTACAGTCAAAGGGGTTGGGGTAGTTTTAGGGACATCACAAGGGTGTGGGAGGGGACAGGATAGTGTTTTTTTAAAGGTTGGGGACCTCAGGGCAGGAGGGACAGGTGTGGAGTTTGTAGCTTAGGGCGGGGAGGAGGGTTGGGACCTTAGCCACACACACACCCCTTTACCATTCATGCATTTACCACAAAATTACATGGTAAAGGCATGTATGGTTAAGGAATGCGTGGTTAAGACACATTCATGGTTTATGCTTCATGTTAGAGGCACGCGTGGTTTACCCAAGTGTACATCTATCTTACAACCCCCTATTAGTAAGCAGGAGTCAGGTTGTCAGTTCATGCATGAACACGTGGTAGGTTTATTAAAGAGCATTACCAGTTAGTTACAGGTTACAAGTTACTTAAGGGAAACTACACCAGGAGCAGTGTCCTCCCTAATGAGCTCACACTATTTAACTATCAACCAGCCTCCAGTCACTCACCAG
The DNA here is from genome assembly GCF_964263255.1 of Lissotriton vulgaris. Taxonomy (NCBI): domain Eukaryota; kingdom Metazoa; phylum Chordata; class Amphibia; order Caudata; family Salamandridae; genus Lissotriton; species Lissotriton vulgaris. The sequence goes on along the minus strand of NC_141700.1, from coordinate 174,983,535 downwards.
CATTCCATGACATCACACACTGGCTGAACAGAGCAGGGAACAATGGAGATATGCTCAGAGCACATTTAAAGCATAGCAGATTACAGTAGTATTTTTGGAATGGTATATCAGTTTATTTCTCAGCATGTATCATAACATAAAATACCACTTCATGTGTTAAGCTCAATTTCAGTCCATAGGGGTGCGGGCATGCTTAATCCAAAGACCTTCTGCATGGACTGCTGTCTGAAATGATTGTTGAACCTACAATGACATTGTTCCTCCTAAAACCAGCTCTATGCTGTGATCTTCTCTGCCACATTTTGGATCCTTGGTCCAGGCAGGGGAACAATGGGGATATGCACAGAATACATTTAAAGCATAGCCGATTATAACACATCTCCTTCCCTTAGAAAATAATAAAAATGCAACAAGGAGGCATAAAATAGAAAATGATGCAATCGATGAATCCTATAAATTATTAAACCCTTTTAATTATTCAGGCAGGTCCAATAGCAAAACCTTTGCACACACAAATATGTTGCTTCACCAAACCATATAAATTATTGTACCCTATAAATTGTTCAGACAGGCCCATTAACAAAACCTACACACAGAAATATGTTGCTGCGGAGTAAATAATAGCCAGACATAATAATATATGGAAGGATGGTTCATCAAAAGTAAGAAAGTAGGGAGATAACCCTATGATTTACACAGGGACAGGGTATACAAGTAAACTAGAAAGACTCAAAATCCCTGTAGTGTAGTATCTAAAAGGGCAGAACCCGCTCTAAACACAAGGGCTAGTATAGTATTCTTTCTTATTGAAATATCAATTCCCCTGACATTATCTATATCTAAAACAAATTATAATTCGCCACAATTTCTAGAATCGTAGTACAGCTTACAGTTTCTCAAAAACTCTTATATCAGGTTGCAGGTATAATTTCACCTCCATCAGTTTCCGTCCTGATGAAGGTGAAAATATAGAATTAACACCGAAATGCTGCGTCAACTGTTTTTTAAATTGTTTTTGGAAATTTTTATATACATACAATTAGATTGTAATCCAAAAAGGGAGGAATGTGAGTAATGACATATGTATAAATATGTAATGTAATTTTTATTTAATAAATTCATCTTTTTTCATATGCCTGCAACCCAATAGAAGAGTGTTTGAGAAACTGTAAGCTGTACTGTCATACTGGAAATTGTGGTGAATTATAATTTGTTTTAGATATAGATTATGTCAGGGGAATTGATATTTTAATAAAAAGAAAACTATACTAGCCCTTGTGTTTAGAGAGGGATCTGCCCTTTTAGATACTACACTACAGAGATTTTGAGTCTTTCTAGGATGGTTCCTCAACCACTGAAAAAAGAATCACAGATGGACTACGATACAACTTGGAAACTTGCATATCCTTAACCACTGAGGTAGAACTTTTGCAAATCTAGTCCTTGTAATGAGTTTAGCTGTCCATGAACCGCTGCACCCCCGGTCCGACCACCAAGAGCTCAGTGGTGTAACTGCCGTATTGTGAAATGGGCAGATTGCATTTGGAAACACTGAACTGCTGACACCACCAGCACACTACAGACTGCCGGAGCTGCAGTTGAGGAAAAGCAGCTGCCATAGAGCAGAACAGGGGAGTCTCACCGCTGTCTGTATTATGAGCTGACTTTTCGATGAGCTGACCGCAGCAGTGGGACCGTCTGCTTCTAGTCAGCGGAAACAGAGAATTTGGGAAGCGTATTCACCCCTTTCCTATACTTTCGGTCACAGTTTGATGTGGATCCCTTTCTATTGGACCCCCTTCACAGCAGCATGTTCACCCTGAGGATTACGACCCTTTTTGCAGCAGTATACAGGAGAGTCCTTTTTGTACCATATACCCATTGTCTGGACTGCCCACATACGCATAGGTGTGCATCTGACACATATGCAGCTGAAATACTCAAACAGGCATCAATAGATATGGACAAGTTATTATCACTGCCACAAGATCTCCACAGCCATACCATTGGCACTATTCAAAACTCGTAATATGGTGGTCAGAAGACCGCTGGTGATGCGGTCCTCTAGAGACCGTGCCGTGGTGTTTGGGCGATCCGACCACCAAACTGATTATAAGGCCCTTATAGTGCAACACAACATAACCCTAACAAACATCCCCTCAACCTCTGAAGAAGGATCATCTTAAATTAAGACTGCAACAACACTCACCCTCTACTGCATACCTTGCTTGATCAGGGACACAACGCTCATCCTCTGCTGCCTACCTTACAGGACCAGAGACCCAACACTCACTGCATACCTCGCAGGACCAGGTACACTACATACACTCACCCTCTACTGCATTCCTCACAGGACCAGGGACACCCTTCCCTGCATAACTCGCAGGACCAGGGATACAACTCTCACCCTTAACTGCACACCTTGCAGGACCAGGGACACTACACACACTCACCCTTTACTTCACACCTTGCAGGACCAGAGACACAACACTCACCCTCCACTACACACCTCGCAAGACCGGGGACACCCTCTACTGCATACCTTGAAGGACCTTGTATACAGCACTCACCATGTACTGCATACTTTTCAGGACCAGGGACACAATATATACTCATATATAATAGCATTTTCCTCAACCTGGAACAAATGAAAGAATACACTGTCGCAATTTCAACATGGGATTCAAAAATACTAGACACAAAATCATCCACTCAGGGGAGCGACATCACACCCAAACACAGAGAGAACATTCAGCATAGATCCTATACTACCTAGCACCGACATGAACTCATGTGGATGTCCTTTCTCTACAGAATGTTTCTTCAGCTGATCACTGAATGTAACATTAATTTATTGGCACCTTACGCCAAAAAGTACTCCATTGTTCAGATGAATAGGAATCACTATAAGTCATATGGGCTAGGAGAACAGCACTTTTGAATCCAATTATGATGCAAGACCCCCACATACGGTTATGCTTTGAAAACACCTCTATTTACTTTTTTTCATGTCTCAAAGTGCCAAGCTCCCACACGCGTCACACTGCCATGTACTCCCTGATTACAATGCTGCCATATGCTTCCTGGTGTTTCCACTGGCTGCGGCATCTAACCAAAGCGTACTCATTCCAGCCCTTCAGCTGTGATGTCACAAAGTTAGCCACACATGCATACCTCACACGGACCAGGAATTCTTAGGTCCTCTCAAACGCTGCACTTAACACATGCCTGGAATCTTTGGGAGAAGTGCACGACAGCCTTGTGGTTCTTTCAAATGCCTCAACAAACCATCATCTCCTAACAACAAGAAAAAAATGTATTAAGAACCAAACGATTTACTCACTGCCTATAACCTCTTTATAATTGTGACAAATTTTAAACCCAAATGCCAGTTCACACTCCACCAAGAAAGCTGACTGCAGTCATTCCACTAGATATTGGTGCTGATTAGATAAACGCTGTATATTGTCCAACTGTGTACAAATGAAGTTCAACCGGCCACTTCTTCAGTATTAATAGGCCGCTTCACAGCAGATCTGGCCGAAAACAGTGACTGCTTGGCAGCGTCTTGAGTACAGTTAAGTAGACGACCCTCTAAGTCTGCAGGCTGTCTGATGGGTTAAGACACTGGTGGGGTTCAGGCCGTCTACTTTTCCTCTTGTATCTCTTTGCTTCTCCAGCCCCTCCAATGTTCCTACACGCCTCTGTTTCATGAGTTTCCTTACATGTAGGTTCAGTTTCCAGTCTTCACCAGTGTTGCTAATTAATGATTGGTAAGCAGGATTCAGGTAGCCAGATCGTATATTACAAGTTGTAGATTTATTGAAGAGGATTTCTAGTTAATTACAAGTTAAGGTTACTTAAGGGAACCCCCACCAAGAGCAGCTTCTTCCCTGTTCAGCGCAACTCACCAACAGTCCATGACACCACACACTGGCTGTGCAGAGCAGGGAACAATGGAGATATGCACAGAATACATTAAAAGAATAGCAGGTTATAGCAGTATTTTTATTTCATCTTGCATTTGTATATCTTTTTTTTTTCTCAGCATGTACCATAACATAACATAACATAACATAACATAACATAACATAACATAACATAACATAATATGTGGTAAGCTCAATGTCAGTTCATAGGGCTGGGGTCATGCCAAATCCCACTGCTGACAGCTTTCTGAACTGATTGTTGAACGTACAGTGGCATGGTTCCTCCTAAAACTAGCTCATTGCTGTGATCTTCTCTGCCACGTTTTCACTCCTTGGTCCGGGTGGGGGTGCTAAAAAGCAATGGGATGTACTTTAATAGAAAGTTGGAACTACCATGACCACCTTCTTAGTGAAACATTTCAAAATGTTTTGTAGCAGTGATATCTTCCTTTAAAATATAGTCAGCTCACTTTCATTGTACATCATAAACCCAGGGATGTGAAGAACTTGACTGTGCCCCCTTTAATGATAATTTCACTTTATTTTAACGCTGTCGTTATTCATTTTGCAGTTGGATTGACAAAAAGGCGTAGATATTGGAAAAGAAAGATGTAAATATCCACTCCACTGTCTTCAACATTTTCTTATGAACCCAAAGAGCATGACATTAAAATTATATTAGAAATGTTATAGATGTATTCTGTTCCTGGTTTAAGGAACACATCACTTTCTTGATTTGAGGGCTGGAAATGCATGCGCTAGATCTGAAAGTTATATTACCCGAAGCAGTTCATACTCAATATTCAAGAATCTAAAATGCAATCTTGATTGTACCACACAATTGCATACTTCATTTTTTATCAATGTTAATTTTGAAAACTATTGTTCACCGTAGCAATTTGAGACAACCGTAGACAGGGATATTTTCTGTGCAATTTCAACATTAGAGAATGTGATATCAGGCTTTTTCATTTCAGCACGAGGAAGCTGCAAATAAACCATGTGGCAAAGAACTCAGCAGGTGTACGAGTAGGACAAGCACAAATGGAGTGCTGCATAAATATTAGACAGAGCAAGAGGATTAATACCACCCAAATCAAAAAACAAAATGCTAACAAATAAAAGAAATGATTGGTGGTATAACCTCGGATTCTCATAAATGACCCTTTGACCTGCTCATATGCGCCTGAGGACTAACCGACTGAACTGACCTTATGAAGTAAAGGTGCTATGATACTAAATGGTGCAAGAATGGAGAATTGTGTATCATTTTTAAGTACAAATATAAAAGGCAATAATGGATGTTTCATGATAGAATACTGATATTTGGAGACAAGTTTTAGATGGCTGTCCTGGTGAAAGTGCTGCTAGCTAGCTCCGGCAGGAATGTCAGGGTGCTACCGCTAGTCGACAGTGGAAAACAGTATAGAATGACAAACTTGCTGGGAATCAAGAGGATTAGAACGATTAAAGTGTGACCTGAGCACACACAAGTTTGTATTAGATTGTCCATATGTCGTTAACATCATACATGCCTTAGCAAGAGTATGGGCTACACCCTGACTGTCTAGCAGACACTGATATTGAGATCAGTGACAGCTTATCAGAAACATAAATATAGTGTGGACCGGATATCGTGTCAAAAATATCTAGGACCAAAATATTGAGAAAGTAAGTGCAAAAATGTAAATGTAGATTTACTATTTCTAATCCACATTTAGGTACCTTGAAGGTATATTATATACCAGCATTGATCATGAACATGGTTTTGAAGGTGTTAAATATTATTTATTTCAACGTGACATCAAATTTCATGAACATAACAAAATGCTGTTGAAAATGATTCACATATGCCTTAAGAATAATTTCTTTCTATTCAATGCGTCAGTTTACCAACAACTCCGGGGCGTGGCAATAGGGGCATGTTTTTCCCCCAGTTTTGCATGCTTGCATGTAGGATGGTGGGAGGAACATGTCCTGGGCCGGGTCCTGGAGGAAGAATTCCCGGATGACATCATTGCATGGTGGTGATTCATTGATGATGTCTGTGTGATTTGGCAGGGCTCTGTCGAATCGGCACAGACATTTATCGATATCATCAATGATTATGACCTTAACTAGAATTTTACGGCCAACATAAGTAGGGAAAAGGTAGAGTTTCTCAATGTTGAAATTTATATCTCAGATAAAATGATCAATACGAAACTGCACAGAAAGGCAACTGCGGGTAACTCGATCCTCCACGCAAGCAGTACCCACCCTAGACACCTTATCAAAAATATACCCTACGGAAAATTCTTACGAATCAAGAGAATATGTAGCAATGAAGATGACTTCTGCCTAGAGGAAGCAGTGCAGCGATTTTTAGCAAGGGGCTACAAAATGGAGGATCTGAAGAAATCCTTACTAAAATTGGAGACTCCCTAAAATGTATTATATCCAAATATGAGCCAAGCAACAGTCGCAGATCTGCATGATGAGGGAACAATAATTAAAAAGGTACCTATCAGATTGATAACTACATACAATTGTCAACATAAGAGGGTGAGACAAATAATCGCCAAGAACTGGCCTATTTTAAAATTTGACATGACCCTGGCACCTGAAATTGAGAACTCCCCTAGTATCACTTTTAGGAGAGCTTCATCCATGTGAGATGCTTTAGAAACTCAAACTAAGATCAAACTGACTGGTTATTAAACAGACAGGGGTTCTTCAAATGCAGCTCTTGCAAAGCTTGCAAATTCGGAATTAACACAAGGAAAGTATAGGATGCTTTCTCATCAGAATTGTATCAACTTAAAGGATTCGACACATGTAGAACAGAATTCGCTGTTTACATTTTAGAATGCACTTGCAAATTGAAGTACATAGGCAGTACTAAATTACCTGTTTTTAATCGTATTTTACAGCACTTACGTGCTATTGTCAACTCAGACTCCAGTTACCCTGTGGCACGCCATTTTAAATTAGTACACAATAACAATCTTAAGGATTTAACTTATTTTGTAGTTGATGCAGTGCCTAAAGATCTAAGAGGGGGAAACAGGGATAAAAGTTACGCCAACTGGAAAGTCAATACATCGTGCAGTTCGACACTAAAATGCCTAATGGATTAAATACATGGGAAGATCTGTACAACTTTTTATAAAGTTTTTATAATTTTTTTATTATAATTTAACTTGTTTGCTGCAGTATTTCGTCTGTTTGGATTAATAGATGTATTTGTAAGTATCTAGATTCTGAAGTCTCTATGAAGGGATAATGCAATATATGTTGTTTATTTAAAATCAATTGTATTGAGCTTTTATATCAACATTATATTTATTTTTAGGATAAAACAAAACCTAACAGTGGTACCTTCCTAAAGCTAGCACCTAATAAAAGGTGACCCCAGATAGTAATAAGTACCCCTAATATTTGTATAGGGGTCTGTGTGCACACTGGATAGCACCACTGCAACAGTGCTTATTCCCTAGGGAACTTTGATTGACTAAACATAACAGCACAGATGCACCACAACATTCAACATTTGTGTTTTCAATGAATCAAGAAGAAAAGAGTTCTTCGGTTTAGTTCCTTTATTTTCAAAAGATAAAACATCATACAGACGACGCGTTTTGTCCTGAGCATGGGACTTCTTCAGGGCTGTTAAATAGAAACATATAAGCAGACATATATCAGACACAATTAAAAGCATATATCTAAAGGAGATATGTGCGTGGAATAAGCGATTCACATAAAAAACCTTTATGAGAATTTTTAAAAACACAATAACAACAAATCCATTTTTTACTTATTCAGCAGTTGTTGTTATGTCAATCCAGTTAGAATTGCTCAACATATATGTACAGGCACAAGCAGACAGACAGCATGAACAACGCTATATATACATAGGAATAGTGGATATTATACATATTGCATCTCGCAATGGATTATCTCATATCTATCATCCTGTATGCTGTCTTCTAAAAGCGTCAGGATTTGGAGGGGACAAAGAGTAGAGAGATCATAAGACATCCCCAATGGGGAGGAGAGAGCATAAGCTTTAAAGAAACTATGAATGTAGAGAAGAAATGTCGAAGACATGATATAAACGGAAAAGGTGAGAAAAAGAAACGAAAATATAAGAAAGTGTGAGAGGACATCACAGATGTCATCCTGGGTAGCTAGTACAGCGACCTGTAAGATCATATAAAGTAAGACAGAGGGAAAAAAAGACAGAAGGACAAAAAGATGACGCAATATTATGAAAAGACAAAATACAGATCTACTTTCCGTATAGTGTACTTCCTCATAACAGTGTACAATTAATTTTGCTAAACCATATTCATTTTACATCAACTATACCGTTTGTATTCTATGTACTAGTGACTATACCGATTACTTTGTTTCTTGCAATGTCTGTACTCGTATTAGATAAGAGACTTGCCTTGAAAACAGTGCATTTCTGAATAAACATTTCAAATATACACGTTCTCTCTTTTAATCCATATTCTCAACTGAAATGATTATATACTAAAAGAATATTCATGTGTTTTCCACGTAACCATAGCTGTACTAACTTCATGTTTTCTTTTGTCGACCTGACTTACTCATACTAGAACCCGCAGGCCTATGACGGCCCGTCAACCCTTTCTTAGTGGGTCACGCACCATGCAAACAGTTGTACCTCTGTAAGAAAATAATGTATTACTGTTACCAAGCACCGCCGCAGTTCCGCTTCACTCAGTCTTAATCACTGCTCCCCCGCTTCTACAGACCAGACGCTATGTCGTATTTCACTACTTATCACGCTTTCATCTCCACAATTACAAACACTTCTCCGCCAGCCACCAGAGAACAGAGTGCAGATGCAGAGGCACTAAGTAGTGAAATACGACATACCCTCTGCTCTGAGGAGCCAACCGAGCAGTAATTTGGAAAGGGGTGACCACTCGGTCCCCCCGAACGTATGGTTGGGTGCCCCGATCCCCGCCGGGAAACCATTTTGGGCGGGGGGCGTGGCTCGGCTGGTATGCCCGAAGTGGCGTAGCCAGAGCGCCTTTTCCCGCCCAAGAGGGGTTGTCCTAGACACCTACACAGAAGACCACGCCCAGTAGGCGTACCGAAGGAGGGTACACGCCCTCCCGCAGAAGAATAAATAGAGCGGGAATCCGAAGAAGCGTCCTCTTGTTCCTGTGCTCTGAAGGCTGCACCCACTCGTTGCTCGTGAGCCCTCGACGGAACAAGCGGCAATTTTGAGAACTTGTAATCTTGTTGTTTCTCTTTCAGTTATTTGGAGTACGAAGGATCCAGGACCTCGTTAAATCGACTAAAAGCAGAATACTCGAAACCATGGCTGGCAAGAAGGCAGGAAAGGGTTCCGAGATGGAGAAGGTACTACGCCTATTGTCGAACCGGATGGCTGGCATGGACCGAAAACTCGGAAAAGTTGATTCGATCGGTCGAGGTTTGTCGGAGGTTAAGAAACAGTTGGCGGCTCTGAGCAACTCAGGTCGCCCTAAGAAGGTAATAGGCCCGGCCTTGCCGGGAGTTGTCCCCGAGGGTAGGGGGAAGCGGGTCAAGAGGAGGGCGGTTTCAGGGGAGGTCCCGGTTCCAGAGGTACCCCCAGTCGCCCCCGTCACGCCGCCAGACATCCCGGTACCAAGCCCAGATATAGGTTTGCCGATCCCGGTTGTAATTACTCCCGCTAATGATGAGGAGATGCCTCCCGAATTGGCCATCCAGTTGGCGGCGGTGTTGCCATGGCTCAAGAAAAAAGCAGGGGGAGTAGTGGCCGCGGGAGACCCGGCCGAGGAGGCCAGACTAATAATCGAGCAATTGCGGCAGTCGAGAGAGGCCGCAACGGCGAATGTTCCTCTGGTTTCCCCACAGGTGGCACTGGGAGGACCTGCATTTGGTCGGGAGAAGGCGGCGGAAACAACGGCCGAACCTGGTAAGCTCGCATTGCCAATGGCGTGGGAGGGTTCATTACCCTCGAGGCGGGAAAGGGTGGCACAGCACATCCCTATGGCCACGAAAGAATTAATATGGGGAGACAAATATGTTAACATGTTTTCATTATTGACTGACCATCGCGAGATGGAATATGCTAAAACCCAGAAGGATTTATGGCATCCGAGCGTGTGGCGCGCCAAGTTGGCGGAATTCAGGGTTGATGAGACGGTAACGAACTGGGTTAAGGCCTTTTCTATATTTATCGCAGTCATGGGGGAACGAAAACCTGAACTAATGACCGAGTTAACTTGCTATCAAAATCGGATTATGGATTTTTATTCAATGTATGAGGGGGATGAATGGAAAGGTTATGATATGAAATTTCGGAAAGCGAAAGAGTTCGATGCTACTTTGACTTGGGATTGCCTGGACTCGGTGTCATGGCACAAACAGCTCTTGCCAGGGGCGGCAGGTACGTCCTCGCCAGGCGGGAGCGGGTCAGGGTTTGTCCGCCAGAAGCCCGCTGTGCCCTTTCGAGCGGGCACCGGTGGGGATTATCAGCCCAAAACCGGCGGGAATGGCGGCAAGCGTGGGGTTTGTTAGGGGCTTCAATCGAGGCAACTGTAACAGACCCCAGGGAACATGTAGGTTCAAGCATGCGTGTGCGGGCTGTGGGAACTCCTCACACCCGGAGAGTACCTGTAGATCTAAGAACAGCGGGACGGGAGGTAAAGGGGGGTCTAAACAGGAGTGAGGTAGGACTTTGTAACCGATTGCCTACACCTGTTGATATCATGGCTCTGACTCCTTGGTTGAACAAATACCCTGATCATGGATCCGCTGGGGTGTTGAGGAAGGGATTCTTACATGGCTTCCACATCCCGGCGGGGGATTTTCGGGGGGACTCCTTTTGTAAAAACCAGTTATCTGTCCAGCACAACCCAAGCGTTGCAGCAAAGAAAATTGCAAAAGAAGTCAGCTTGGGGCGGGTGGCAGGGCCTTTTCATCGCCCGCCGGTGGCGGAGTTCATCTGTTCCCCATTAGGGGTTGTCCCGAAGAAAGACCCTGGGGAGTTTAGACTTATTCATAACCTGTCTGCTCCAAGGGGTTCCTCTGTGAATGAAGCCATTGACCCAGAAGTTTGTTCAGTGCGGTACGCATCGTTCGATGATGCTGTGGCCATGTTAAATCGCCTGGGCCCCGGGGCGCTGATGGCGAAATCAGATATCGAATCGGCGTTCCGGTTGCTCCCGGTACACCCACAGGATCAGCGCTTGTTAGGTTTTGCATTTCAAGGGAGTTATTATATGGATAAATGCATGCCGATGGGTTGCTCCATTTCTTGTGCTTATTTCGAAATGTTTCGCTGTTTTCTACAGTGGGTATTCACTGAGGCCACAGGCCATAAGCATGTGATGCACTATTTAGATGACTTCCTGTTTTTGGGGGCAGCCGGCGATACGAGTTGTGCGCAGGCGCTACGGGATTTCTGCATTCTCATGCGGGAGTTCGGAGTCCCACTGGCACCAGGTAAGACGGTCGGACCATCTACTTCACTCGAGTTTCTCGGAATTGAGCTCGATTCCGTGGAAGGATGTTTCCGTTTACCGACGGAAAAGGTGGCCAAATTCAGGGCTTCCCTGATACAATGCCTGGGCAAAGAGAAAGTGACCCTGCACCAGTTACAGCAAACAGTGGGTCAGCTTAATTTTGCCTTGAGGGTAATACCAATGGCCCGCCCCTTCTCACGCTCTATTGCACAAGCTATGGTGGGTCTCAAGGAGGGACACCACCGTACGAGACTGTCGGCGGAGGTTTGCCAGGATATGCGCATTTGGTTGGCATTTCTGGCGGACTTCAACGGTCGAGTTGTGTGGAACAAGCCACCAGCGTCTTCAGACGAACTTGGTCTTTGGACTGATTCAGCTGGGAGCGTGGGATTTGGCGCCATCTTTGGTAACCGATGGTCGGCGCAAGTATGGCCGACGTGGTGGCACTCCAGCGGTCTCACAGGTAACATTGGGTTCTTGGAGTTATTCCCCATTTGGGTTGCTCTGATGGCATGGCCAGACGACTTCAGGGACCGCTCAGTGGTGTTTTGGTCTGATAATATGTCTGTGGTAGAGTGCATTAACCAGCAGGCAGCACGCTGCAAATGGATCTTGAGATTGTTAAAAGAAATTGTACTGCTTTGCATGAGATTGAATGTACAGTTCAGGGCGAAACATGTGCCAGGCGTACTGAATCATGCAGCTGATGCACTCTCTCGTTCACATATGCTGGCGTTCAGGGGCTATCTACCCACAGCGGACCTAGAGGCGGCACCGTTCCCCGAAGCGCTATGGTTAATCGGTGCCCCGGATTACAAGACCTCGTGGCAGCAAGCTTAGCCCCCAGGACAAGGAAGGCTTACGAAGGAGCGTTTCGTTCCTACTGCACATTCGGTGAAAAGGGTTAACAATAAAATTGGTAAATTGTTTCGCTCTTTGCAGTTGCATAGCATTCCTCACGGGTGTATTCGGGGTGATCACATGTATCTGAATGATGGGGTTCATCTGTCCAGGGAGGGGAATGACTTACTCATAGGAGACTTCATAGCATGGCTAAGGGGTTTGAGGAAGCATGACCTTTCGGAGGAGTAGGGGGGGCCGGATAGTCGGTCAACTATCCGGCCTGTGGCGGTAAGGTCATGATTGGTGAGCAGTAATTTCAAGGTCCCTAGAGGGGGGCGCCACCCAAAATGGATGGGAGCGCCCGGGGGGAGGTGGCCATTGGCCCCTTCAACGGGGAGGCGGCACCCACTAAGGATGGGTCGCCTAGGGGGAGACAGCCATAGGCCCCTCCCATGTGGGAGGCGGCTAGATGCCCCTCCTACTAATTTCCCGGGGGCAGGATATCCGCGACAGCGTATAGAGAGTGTGGGGATGGGGGGAGTCCACGCTGTCCTTCCTACAGATACCTCACACGGGAACTCGGACGACCTTTAAGATGGCGTCGAGTGGAAAGGGGGCCCCCACCACGACAAGGGAAGTTACAGTTGGCAATGAGGGTAGAGTCCTCTGCGCATGCGCCACTCACACCGTGAGGGCGAGTTTTGGTAGTAGGGATCTGACACCGGTTAAGACCTTGCCGTTGGCCCTTAATGCTAGGATGTACAATTTTAATTTAGAATGTATGCATTTTCAGGATGTTAGACTCGGCTAGGAAACCTTTGTATTAGAGATCTGTTGAGGTTAGCCAAAGAACATGTCTTCATCGAAATGTGATAAATGTAAAATTGTACATAATGATGAAACTTTTATTTAATGTTTTAAATTTTGTTTCATATTTTAATAAATACCGCCGGGAGGGTGACTCCCTCCCGCCTTCCAAAAGTTCAAACCTGTGTCCGACTCTCCCATCCTTGGGGATTGGTGTTGGGAGGGGGTGGCGGGCATCCCGGCCATAGTGAAAGTAGACATTCACTAGTGCTTCAAAAAAGCATCTCAATTATATAAATATTTTTTTCAAAACGTTCCAAGTACTTTGATGGGACTATCTGTGTGTGCCTCCACAGCAAACTTCCTCAGCCCGGACTGAAGGCAGACACAGACAGACACACACACAGTAAGATAACACAGGGCAACGGAGACGGAAAGCAGAAGGGAGATTAAGATGGAGTCAAAAGGCAGGAAGGAGAGAGATATTTGTATACTCGGTTTGCTACCTCAATGTATGCAGACATGTACTGCACAAACCTGTGTACAACCTCATGGCCAGAACTTTTAATTTTATTTTACTCGACCACCTCCCCTCTCACCCCACCCCCACCAGTGCAGCCCGTGGCCACAAACCACACTGTAATTTTGTTGTCTGACAGAAAGTTTATGAATACCTTAATCATTACCACTTTTTGTCGACGATTTCACATTTCTACTACACGAACCTGTGTACAACCTCATGGTCACAACTTTTCATTTTATTTTACTCAACCACCTCCTCTCTCACCCCACCCCCACCAGTGCAGGCAACGGCCACAAACCACACTGTAATTTTGTCGTCTGACAGAAAGTTTAGGAATTCATTAAGCATTAGCACTTTTTGACGACGGTATCACATGTAATGTACCAACTTTTCATTTTATTTTACTCGACCACCTCCCCCTCTCAACCCACCCCCACCAGTGCAGGCCAAGGCCACACACCACACTGTAATTTTGTCGTCTGACAGAAAGTTTAGGAATTCATTAGGCATTAGCACTTTTTGACGACGGTATCACATGTAATGTGCCATTTCTCTCTCTATCTGCATTATCTGTATCTCTGCTAATACCATTTTTTCACTTCAAAATCAACTTCTCTCATTATATGTAAACGCTTCAAAATCACACAAATAATTACTCTCTATATTAAACATATTTTATACTCCATTTTTTGCTGTTCTCCAAAATTATATACAAAACTATAATTTACACTGGAAAGAATGTGAAGAAAAGGCGCGCAACCCCCATTAAATTCACAGGACTTCAGGCTCACACGCCCCTCCGGTCTGGTGTAGCAGCCTAAGGTAACATATATATTCTAGGTACACACACCGCTGCACCTGAACGTTTCACATCTCTATAAACATCCATTTGAATATTAAGTAGGCCTTGCAGTTATTTTACCCCTCCTAAAAGCCCCTGCACCTTTACTCTGCCAACTAATTAAACATTCAAGTTCGCCTAACAAAATATTTTTAATTTGCCCCCCCCAAAATTTCGTTCCAGTTTCGTCTCTGACTCACAGTGATTTTAAAAAACTAACAGTAAAAGATTACATAAGAACATGACTGAACACTATTTAGCTTATTGAAATTTATTATGCAAAATGTAAAACTAATAATTGCAAACAAATAATGTCGATAAAGAGTGATGAAACGAAATGGAAAAATAGTTTTAAAAATACAAGACATTATGACAGCCAAAAATGAGGTTACTTTCAGACTGTGAGGAAAATGAACCAATTTTAGTGACTAAACCACATTTTACGGTACATGACAAAACAAACAGTTACAGACTTACCTTTACCAATGCTTTGTACGATGTAGAACAGTGACAGTCACAAAACAGATATTCGTTTGACGGAACTCTCAATAATGCTTCTATCACTGCAACCAAAATTCAATGGCACAGATATCCTGTCAATACAGACTCATATATGTCTCTTCAACCAATCATATTTCTTCCCGCAAAATTTTGAAACTCAAATTTACATTTCAGTTGGTTGTCCCTCACAATATTTTTAATGTCACATAAAAGTCACCCATCACCCACTGCCTTCTCTGGCTGTTTCCATGGTAACACCTCATTCTGCATCTGGTTGAAGGCACAGGTCAAAAGTTCATAGCTCAACGTTCTACATCAAACTAAGAAGACTGTTTTCCCTCCAGAAACACCTGCCTATCCACAGCTCTGTTACATGTCATTTTTTTCACACCCAATAGTACTTTTTGTTTTACATAAACATTAACATGCAACGTAGTCTTCAATCTTGAGGTATTACAATCAACCAATCATTTTTATTTTTTCAACCACACCAAGCCTCATCTATTTTTTTATCCTGACTTTCAGCTTCTAACTACCATTCCACTTCCAGAACTCATCGGAGTACTACTGCATCTGCTTTGAAAATGAAGGTTTGGCTTTTAGGACACAGCTATATTCACTGGAGTGGAAAATATGCAGCAAACAGACGAATTTCCAACCTTGATTTACCAAATGTGCAGATAACGTGGATTGGCCAAAGAGGATTGAGATGTCACCAATTGATGCCTTTGGTGAAAACTTTTATGCATCTACCAGAACCAGACCTTATAATTGTGCACTGTGGTGGGAACGATCTAGGCACATTGACTGGGGTAGGTCTGGAAATGCTTCTAAAAGACACCTTTCGACAATTGATGACACTTTTTCCTCGAACTGCCTTGGTATATTCCAATATATGCCAAAGACAGAAATGGAATTGGTCCAATCAACATTGTGCACAAATTGAGAAAGCAAGGAAACATGTAAATAAATCTGTTTCTGCTTTCCTCAGAGATTATAGCATGGGTTCTATTTACCACAACAACTTGCGTTACAACATGCAAGGCATCTATAGGAGAGATGGTGTTCATTTCACGGATGAGGGAAACAGAATCTTCCTCTGTAACATGAGACTCTGCATCGGTACTTACTTATAAATGCAGAAAAAACTCAATTAACACAAGGGCTCTTTTCAGGGCCACCTTATATATAAGCACTCAAACTTCTGATTTATCTCCATTTTCACACTCTTGCAAATAGGTGTGCGTGACCCGGTGCGCGCACCCCGCAACTTTTTAAAAAAAAAATAAAAAATTATTTTCGCATTTAAGGGCCTTACTGCACACCCTGAGAAAACCTACGCGGCTAGACAATCTCTACCTTCTCCCCTTTCCATGTTCCAACGCTTTGAAATGAACAATATATTCACTCGCACAAACAAAATGGTGGTCAACACTTCCTGATTTCCTTCGAATAGAACGTTAACAGACGTCACACAGCAAAAAAAATTCCGCTTGTGCGCAGCCGCACGAGTGTGCGCACCCGTGCGCGCGTATAGATATATAATTGACTTTAACTTTAATTTTCTCAGCAACTACTGAACGGATTTACACCATTCCAAAAAAAGCGTAATCTGCAAGCCGGACTCTACCGTTTTGCCAAATTTCTTATAAATTCATTCAGCCGTTTGAGCTGTCGCCGTGTCTAAACGTCCTATGGAAAATAACATGGAGAAAACACGTTTTGGGACCCCCCTTTTATCTCAGCCCCCACTTGACAAATCCCCCCCAAACTTTCAGGGAAGGACCGCAGCGGGCCGAGCCATCTTCTTTGAGAAATTCGCGAAGATTCATCCACCGAGGCCAAAGTTAATCCAAATAGAATGTTGAGGATTTCCTATGGAAACTAGGTCCTAACTATAACTACCTACTGGCGACCGCCAGTAGGTAATATATATGTATATATATGTGTGTGTGTGTGTGTATATATACATATATATATATATTTATTACTGTTGTCTAAATGTAGTTAATGCAGATATTTTTGGGGTTGTTTTGCTGGGATTTTAATTATATATTTTATTGGGGTGAATTATAAATATTTTGGTGATGTACTATAGTCAAATTTAATTTAAATATGTGTCTAAAATGTTTTAGGTTTATTTAAAATAATTATTTTATGTAAACATTGTTTTTGTGTACTTATTAATGATAATGTCATTATTGTTGCAATATTATTGTAGCTGAAATTGTGTGAATTGATATTTTTGACACATGTTTATTGAAAGGTGAAAATGTTTTTGTTTCCGATATTTTTGATGTAAGTTAAATCGATAATTTTAACAGTGATATTGATGTTGTTGAAATTTTTGGTTTTACTAGTTAAGTATAGAAAGTTGATATTTTTCTGAACGATATTTATTTTCTGATATTTGTGTTTTTTGATATTGTACGCATCAATATTATGTCAGTAATCCGCTTAAGGACATCGCAACAATCTTACCATTTTCTTTTTACTCAGTTAAATGTAAGCCCTTTTCTAAAACTAATTATGCACTACTGTACAGGTATTGTTGAATTAGATATTTCAGAGTGAAATGCAGATGCCGGTATAGGCTGATGGGCAAATTAGGAACGGTCAATTGGGAGTTAAGCTTGAGGAACATTTGGAAGGCTTGGAGAAGACTTTGTGAACTGGTCTTGGAAGTAAAGAAAACATGAACAGGGACCGCTTCACCTCAAGTGGTAGTTAAAATCAAATCCTTGATTTTATACTTTCTGAAAGGTGCAATAGTATTGCAGAGGTTTTGGTTGAGCCAGCAGAAGCTGAAGGTATTTGGGTTATGTAAATAAAGCATGAATACTCAGAAAAATATAAGAAATAACTTGCACTTCCAAAAGAGAAAAATAAACTGATATATTGGTCTGGAGCACAGTGGAAGCGAGGAAGGAAGCAATAACCAGCATATCCAGTCACACCTGTTTCCAGTTTTAGCAGTCAATTTCAATTAAGGCCATAGATAATGTATTTATTCTCATATGCAATAAATAAAGAAAAAGTGTACTAATATACCAATATATTGGCTGAATTATAAACGTTGTCGCACAGATTAGGTCCTAGCAGATATACAAATAAAATGTTCAGGACTTACCTACGGACTGTATACCCAAAACGCTTTGGGTCATACTGGGAAAGGGTAGATCGCCTGACATTTGAGATAAACTATCCATTGTAGTGTTTTGTGAAAAAGATAAATTGCAATTGAATGGGCTTTCTGTGGACTAATCAACCTGATGAATATATTAACTATGCAGGGTAACAGGCTTAGCAAATACATTATTTGCTAGTCATGAAGACAGGGTCTCAATCTTTCTGCAACTATATCCTGAACTGAGACTTTAGATAAACAGGTAGACATTATCTCAAATGATGATAGAAAATTTGATTAGATAAAATGATCATACTTGTAAGAGTAAATAGTAAACTTGGTCTGAGTACAAGCTGTTTTAAAAGGGTTAAATACTTACAAATGAAACCACGTGCACAACTTGTGAATACTGCCCAACTTGTTCCCATGTGTGATGTTGTTAGAGGCATCACAGGTACTACAAAATAATTATACTTGAGAGGTTACAGAAGAATAAGCAAAAATATATATTCCTTGGAACTAGATCGCTAGTTTCCTGTCTGATTGTCAGAAATATGTAATCAATTTTGTTGAAACCATTCTTAAAATGGATTTTTAAGTGTAAGGTTTGATGTCATGAGACATCTGTCAAAAAAGAATCTTTTAAGCTCCATAGCATCCTTTTCTCTTCACTATTATTGGGAAACATGTTGTTCCCCAAAGATTCTTCAAGACATTATGATATAACCACAGCACTAATATGAATAAAATGTTTATTGGATTACACTGGGAAATTCCCCTCATTTAATAATGTTAAAGCAAAAATATGAGGACATTTCCATTTTAGCACATGCAGATAAATTCCTTTTGCTTACTGCTTTTCACAAGCAGAATTACATCGGAAACCTACCTCTACAAGCTGCACTATATGAAAAAATGTATGTCAAACTGAGATAATTCATTTTTATAGTTTGTTTATTGAATTTAGTAGTTATCATCATTATTGAATTATGGTCCCAACTTCCTGGAGAGGTAACATGAAATGGTTATGTGATAATGAATTTACAATATGAAAATTGTCTTTTGTTTCATTATGATTGTAATTTGCTTGGAAAGTTTTGTGAAAACATGCTATTGTGTCTTTTCAAATGTGTGCAGACCATCACATTTCTTAGTACCTCATGCAAAGTTACTCTTTGTTGTGCTGTGGCCTTATGCCCCGTGAAGAAATTAAGTTGCAGCCATTTATAGACCACAAACTAAGATTAATTGAGAAATTCCATTAACAAAACATGCACATTTCATAAAACAGAATACATCAGAATCATTTCCATTTATAAATACATGCACTATAAGATCTGAGAACAAACCTGCAGTCAATAATCTGGGAAGATGGGATTATTATATTCAAAAAGAAAAATAGACTTTATTCGGGTAGTGCACGAAAGGATGCCTTCTACCTCAGCTGATGCAATGGTAAGGATGGCCTAGGGTTATTATAGATACTGCTGGCTGTTGATGCCAAAAAAGAAAGCAATATCTTGTAATCTTAAATTTGTCAATGGTTGCACTAGGCTACTCTCATCCACGCTTCACAACATTTTTGTTTCATGTTGTGAATCTATATCATATTGGATTGTTGCTATATGTCAACCAATGTGATTACATATTTGGTTTCTGTTGTTTCCTGTGATAGATTTTGTGGATATGGCTACAATGTGTAGCTATTGCTTTTGTTGATGCAAAGACGTACTACTTCTGGTAGAAATCGGGGCAATTCATGTTTTTCATTAATCTGTAGGGCCAGCATTTCCTCAAAAGCATTAAACGATACGTTTCTTCTATTGAAGCATGATTGTGATTCTCACATCCTTTCTGGTTGCAAAGCAACATAATCATTGAAATAACTGATTAAATCCTCAAGTATTACGCAAATAATACCAACTGGTAAGCAGTTGGAGGTTACCAAGGCTAGGGAATGCATCTACAGTAAATTCCCTTGAAGCAGAGTCCATCCAACACCTTCCTGTCCAGAATCAGATGGATGACACCACTACAAACTCGTCTAGACAATACAAATTGGAAAAAAGAAATGGAAAGAAAAGTTACCGGAGGATGCATCGAGGAAGTACATAAGACAGCGGAGGCCTTTGGAGGAACCAGGCAGAGGCGACCCCAGTGATGCCGGTCTCCTACCATCATATGCCACCAGAGCAACAGGTCACCGATCCGACATCTATGTTGGCCAGTCATGCCAAATACACAACTCTCCCCAATCCTGTACTGAGCCACACACCTAAAATGGCGACTGGGCTCTCCATGCCTCAAATGCCTCTGCGAGGCCCTGGGACTCCCTTTGAGGTAATGTGCTCCACCCTGTGACTCTCTGCCTGATTGCCACTACCTGCCCCCTAGGTGCTACCTCATCTCTCCTCACCCCTCCCATCGATCCAAGGCTGGAGCTGTGGCAGAGGAGCCAGGTGGAGACATTTGGCTAAGATGGTCCCATCACAACACACACCACACAGGCCTGAGGGGCTGGTGAGACTCCCACCCCCCAAACTCTAAAACCTTTGAACCTCCGCACATGGCCAATAACCCCCTTGTGGATCCACACAGGACAGAAGAGGCTATTGAAGGAACCAGGTGGACCAGGTGGACCTGGCCACCAGAGGGGACCACCTGAGTCGCTAGTCCCCATCCAATGTACGCTGGCAGAACCCATGGATTTGAGAGACCACCACTTTGTGGTCAAGACGACTATCCAATATCTTCCCAATGAGATCCCACCCAAGCCACAAGGAATTGATCAGCTACCCTCCCCAACCTGGTATTGAGCCACACAGCACATCCACAATGGTGTCCAGGCCTTCCATGTGACAAATGCCTCTCAGGGGCTACAATGATGTAAAGCATACTCCCTTTAGCTCCACCTTATTACCCTCGGCCTCCCCCCAGGTGCTGGCCCCTCGATCATGGGATGGGCCTGTGGCGGGTGATATGGCTCTCTGCCTCCCGGCCTCATCCACCTCCGTTTCCAAAGACGCCGACCATCATCCTGATCACACTGCCCGAGGCCGAATGACACAGTCTCAAAGGAAAGTCTGAAGCCCAACAACCACAGTCTCACCAATACCACGTTTAATTGCTAACCTGAAAGTCGGCCGGGACCCGCTCTACTAATGCATCTCTGAGGCACCCTTCAGCCAGTCCCCCATTCTACCTAAGCATCTCTGGGGTTCTTATTAAATATTAGCAATTATTAGTAATAGTAGGCACCGGGAAACACTTTTTGGGTAGCTGCGCGCGTTACAAAACTAATTTAATAATAATAATAATAATAATAATAATAATAATGATAATAATATTAAGTGTAGTCAGCCTCCCCCACTAGGTGCTGGTCCCTTCTCTTCACAGGCTCTGGTGAGGTCACAGCAGAGTCTGTTGAGAGAAAGGGCCAGCACCTGGTGGGGAAGGCTGACTGCATTTACTAATGATTGATAATAATGAATAAGAACGCCAGAATAGTAATATAGGACCTTCTCAACAATTCAGTAAGTAATGAACCGCCTCACAATTGCTCTCACTGAGAATTTTTTGAGTATGACAACACACTGTACCATAAGGATACAGGTGACACCGACGGACAGTACCTTCACCCCTTGTCTAGCTTGTCTCCATGTACATCAATTTGAGTGTGATAATACCTACATCAATAATGATCCATATAACACCACCATTGTACTATGGCGACGCTATATAAACAATGTACTAATCATTTGGCAGGCGATCTTGAAACATAAAAAGATTTCTCAATATGGTTCAACTCAAGATATCCATTCTTGAAATGTGCCCACAATTCGTCATCATTATTTCCTGGATTTTAATATCGTGATTTTAGACCGAAAAGAATAGCCTGATCCAATTTGATAGCCGTCACTGGAGATCTCTATGGGAACATTTGCAATTCGGTCAGTTTTTGCAGTTCAGACCCAATTTCTCTGATGTCAGTACCTTTGAAGAGCAGGCTGACAGGCTCTCAGGCAAATTGAAAGCCCAAAAGTATCCAACTAGTTACTAGGGTCATTAGGCGCATCAAGAAATGTGCTCGGAATAACAACAGGAAGTCATTAATTGAGTCATACTCTAAATAGTAAAGTGAAAGAATAGCATGTGTTACTACATTTTTAAACCTACTTAAAATACAGTGAAGAAGATAGTCTTTAAACACTCGAGTATCCTACAAAAAACAGTGAACGATTGGCCATCAACCATGTTCTCATTTAAACAGAGCACAAGCTTGAGGGACAAATTGGTACATACACATACTACACATAAGAATCCCAAAAGAAAGTCTGAGAATCTATGGGAACTCCCACCGGTAACAGGCCATTTTCTGTGCGGAACATGCACTGCATGCCCCTTCACAAAACACTACAAGGAGTTTGCCATTGGTAGTAGTCATCCCTGGATAATTTCATAACAATCACATAAACTGCAGTTCATAAACAGTGGTCTATATAATTATATGACCCTGCCAAGAACGCTATGTGAGTATGACAACATTGAAGATTTGACTAAGAATCACTGAATCTGATGTAAAAAGAGTGCTACCTGTTTGGCTAAACACTATCTGAAGAAACAACATACAGACAAAGATATTACATGGGTAATTCTAGAGATGGTCTCCCCATGTCCCTCCACCAACATAACTAGGGTAGTCCTTGAAAGGGAACAACTATGGGTGTACCGTCTGAGAACCCAAAAACAAGAACTGAATGACTACATACCCTAGCTCCAATTGAAACGATGACTTACCTTCTCTCCAAGCTGCCCCTACAAAGAGGGAACTTGGATATTACTTCATTTAACCCTGTGTCATCAGACATTTAACAATGTCTTTACATAGTATCTGATCAACATTATTAACATCTCATGTGGTTGGGCTTGGCCTATTTATTACTGTATGCCATTTTTCCTGCCCCACCAAAACTACACATCCCAGAATGCGCTCGCCCTATAAGTAGGGAAAGTGGTCTGTTCCCCGCTGCTAATTTTAAACCCACGCATTGATACAACAGTAGAAGAATTGTGCCTATTGAAACCTTGTGCCATTTTTTGTGCTCTAGCACAAAGTATCTCAAAACAACCTTCTGCCCTTACAAAACATACAAAGGACTATAAGTCCCAAAATGCTTAGGGAGACGGCCGCGTTATCAGCTACGTGACTGCCCACGATGTCCTCCGACTAATATAACAGGTGACAAGGCTTTTAGAACTTATACAGGACTACTGGTCACGGAATGCCCACAGAGGAAGTTGCGTCATTGCTCTCGCAATCGCCATCTAGACTCATTCAACAGCCTAAAAAGCATTTACGAGGTATATAGGACTACACATACCAACATGCTCAAGGAAATGGCTGCATAATTCCACACGTGACCGCTCATTTCGCTCAATAGTTTACTATACATTTAGAATGCTCATGGGAATACAATTCCCGGAATGCTCAATGGGACAGCCACGTAACTGCACCGACTGTCCGCACCCCCTCACCTATGCTCCTCTCCTTCAAGTTTGTTCTAAAAACTGGGTTGCCATAATCCATGGCAGCATGGGAAGCACGGAGGTGTATGAACAGGTGCTGATGGCAGGTAGAGACCTTTGATGAAGTAAGACAGATTGGGTGTGCATACTTGTTTCCTTACACTGCTTGAAAAATTACCCTTTTAGATATTAAACAGCCTGCATGGTGTGACAATTCTGTCTTTTTCTTAAACTGTGTGACTACAAGGCTCCCCTCACCCCAGGCCTCCATGAGGTTTATCGGTCCCATATTTAGAGTAAGATTTGGATTCTGAGTGTGGGCGAGTTTGTGAAAAATAAAATTTTCACCATGTTGCATGAGTGAGACCACACCATACAAGCACATTTTTCCAAAAGGCTGCTCCGCGAGTGGCATGGTTGAGTCCTACAAGACTGGCCTTGCCCGTGTTTTCAAATATTACATGTCCCAATTACTGGGGTTTGCATAATGTACTGTTTTGTCAAATGCAAATGTTTATATATGTCCTTTGTCTTGTTAGAACCCTATCATTTAGGAACTATTAGAACATTGGAATGTTGGGAGCTCCATTGCAGACAATGGAGTGCTCTCTGCTTCGGGCGGGTAAAGGCCCGCAGAGCAACATTCCAATGTTCTACAAAGGTTTCTTGAAGTTCGAGGGGATTTATATCCCCTCGAGCTTCGAGAACCCTTTGTTAAATTTGTTAGAACATTCTGCCCTCTAGCGGCAGAATGTTCTAATAGCCTTATAGCCCTTCGTAGCAGGGCCTTTAACGATTCAGCGGGCCTTTAATAGCCGGCATAGCCCGCTACAGCGGGCTATAAGGCTATAGTACATTATGTTTGCGTTTGCACTGAGAAGGTATTGACCCCTGTGAATGGGATTCAAAAAGGGACAAACGGGATTCTAGTCCTGAAGAAATCTGTCTGTGGGCCCTTGTTGAGCTGAAACAAGTCGACCTAGATAGGATACCAGCTGCGTAACACTGCCTCAAGTGCTCAATATTTGTTTTTACTCACCCATTACACCAGCCATTAATAAATGATGTAATTGAAACATGAGTAGGTGCATGGGTTTTTTAGTTGTCAGGATCCCCCCACTCCTCAAGAACATCACTGAATAGTGCCTCTATCTACAATGAGTGCCGCCCGCCAAAACTTAGTAAAGATACAGAAAGTATGCTGTTCCTAATTACGAGACAAGTGAAATTAGGGTAACCAGTATTACGTGGTCATGAGATGTAGGAGGAAGGGGATTCCTCCTCTTGGAATTTGGGGCCCTCACACACTGGGTGTCATGCTTCATCATAGGCCTGCTCCTCATCAAGTCGGTGCTGCAATACCTGACGGGCTCCCTATGAGGGGCTCTTTGGCGGAGATCTTTTATTTCAAATTGCCGAATGGTGCCGTGAGGAGCAGCCCTATGATGAAGCATGACACCCAGTGTGTGAGGGCCCCGAATTCCAAGTGGAGGAATCACCTTCCTCCTACATCTCATGACAACGCAAAACAGGTTCCCCTAGTTTCCCTGGTCTTGTAATTTGGAACAGAGGAGTTTGCCTAACGGCTAGGGTGGTCGACTTTGAATCTGGGTAACTGGGTTAGAGTCTCAGCAATGACGCTGAACATCCTGTGATTCTGGGCAAATCACTTAATTTCCCCGTAACTAACAAAAATGAATGCATGTCCTCATGTAACGTAACTGGTGCTATGGAAAGCGCTCTGATACCTGATACTGGGTCAAGTTTGCGCTATATAAAACTCAGTAAAAATAAAACAGCATACTTTCTGCATCTTTGCTCTGATCAGGAGGCCAGCAACTTACCCTTGGAGTCACTCTGGTGGTCCTGGGCTCGAGGTGCAGATCCAGTTCTTCTTACTGTAGCAGTAGGGTAGCAGCGCAGCAGGGCAGCAAAGAAGCTGGACAGCAGAGAAGTTCTTCTTGCAGCAGAGCGGTCCTTCATTGGAGTCTTCCGCAGGTCAGAAGTAATCTGAATAGTTGGTCCGAGGAACCCATTTTTATGCCCAGTGCATCCTTTGAAATAGGAGATGCTTCTGGAGTTTTCCCTTACAGAGGTGTTTGGAATTTCCTGCCTCCCAGTTTGTCTGGGGCACACTAGGCTAGTGTGAAGTCCTTCGTTTGTGAGCTGATCTAGTGCCTTTAAAGCACAAGTGTGGTAGGTGACAACTTTGCCCCGCAAAAAGTAATAAATGGCCCATCCTGCCAACAGCAAGACCCTCTTTTGTGATGCTGTCTGAGAAGAATACAGTCAGTCAGTCAGTCAAATATCTTTATTTCGGTTAATTAAAACCATAAAAGCAATACACAATTCATTTTTATACCTACATACATTATACAAAATAAGATTATAGATATACAAATATACACAAGATTGCAGTTCATACGTTCATACTTAACACAATTAAAATCTTTGATGCAAAGAGTAAATGCTAAACAATGTGGATTAAAAGAGGCCAACCCTGTCACCCACTATTCATAATACATTTTCCCAAAGAGTAGTTGAAAGATTATCGGCCTAGTTATATGATCGTCTGGGCGAGACTTAATTTATTTATTCGAGCTGCCGCTACCAAAAAACTGGCTACACTAAATGTGACCTGCACAGAATTAAGCATTTGCAAATATAGAAGACGAGGCCTCACCTGGACAAAGTTAAGATCTTTCAGAATTGGGTATAAGAATTTTTTTCGGGGCACCAAGTAGTGTTCACAAAACATCACTAGATGAAGCGTGTCCTGTATTGAAAAGCTGTCACAGGTACAGGGAGGGATGTTTTCTGGGGTCCCCCACTTTGTGTAGGCACCAAGCACAAGGTGAATGAGATTGAACCTGAACCTGAGTAAAAGAAAACGATGGTATGGTTTGGTCACATATTTTAAATAAGGTTCCATAACTGGGGAGATTGATAATTGGTATATTGATCTCACCATTGGTTTACTGAGTTCAACCTCCTCCCTTTCTGCCTCCAACATATTTCTGAAATGTAACTTAACCCACCCTACATCCTCTTTCCTGAGGCCCTGTGGTGATAAATACATGTCCGGATGCCCCAGCCTTACACATGCCGCTCTAACATACGCAAGCCAGGGTATACTATCCGCTTTGTCCAAGGCCAAACAGTCATTGAGTATAAGGTGGTTCAGCGTAATCTCCTCATTTGTCCAGGTTTTAATCCATCGTAACAAAGGGATCATTTTTAGGAGGTCAGTAATATATCCCAGACCCACTTCACGATGGATTGAAAAAGTAGGGGATGACTTTGGGAGTGACAAAAGAGATCGTATAAAATTATTTTCAATAATTTCAATGCCTGGTGATGGTACATAGCCCCAAATATCAGCCCCATAGGATGCAATTGCTAAACATTTTGATTTGTAAATGCGGATCATGGCCTCCATGGGTCTCGAGCCAAGTCTTTTAGAGAAGTTCATGAGTCCTGTGGTGGATCTCACAACCCCATTGCCTTTAACTTTCAGCTGAGGCCCCCAGGTCCCTCTTTCATCAAATGTAACACCTAAATAACAGAAAAAAGGTACCCTGGAGATTGGTGTTTCATTACATCTAAAAGTTTTGATCTTCATGCTTTTCTTGCGAGGACCAGTTACCATAACGTGGGATTTTGATGTATTAATTTTTAAATCCAAGGCTTCCATGAAGGATCCAAAGTGGTCTAGCAGTCTTTGTAAGCCAGTGCCTGTGCGAGCAAGTAGGACGGCGT
Organism: Lissotriton vulgaris; assembly: GCF_964263255.1. Classification (NCBI taxonomy): domain Eukaryota; kingdom Metazoa; phylum Chordata; class Amphibia; order Caudata; family Salamandridae; genus Lissotriton; species Lissotriton vulgaris. The sequence continues at coordinate 174,956,189 of NC_141700.1, read as the reverse complement.
CATCCGCGTACAGGAGGACTGGGATGGATGACCCTCCCATACGCGGAACGTCCAGGGTGGCTAAATTCAAAGATTTACCCAAGGAATTAATATAGAGTGTGAATAGAAGAGGGGCCAGAATACAACCTTGTCTGACCCCTCTCCCTGATCTGAATTGCTGAGTGCACCTCCCGTCCCTTGTTACCCTAACAGAAGCGGTCAAGTCCTGATGAAGATCGTGTAAAAAATTAACCAAAGTAATGTCCAAGCCCATGTCCCGCAAAATAAGTCTCAGCGAAGACGCTGAACATCCTGTGATTCTGGGCAAATCACTTAATTTCCCCGTAACTAACAAAAATGAATGCATGTCCTCATGTAACGTAACTGGTGCTATGGAAAGCGCTCTGATACCTGATACTGGGTCAAGTTTGCGCTATATAAAACTCAGTAAAAATAAAACAGCATACTTTCTGCATCTTTGCTCTGATCAGGAGGCCAGCAACTTACCCTTGGAGTCTCTCTGGTGGTCCTGGGCTCAAGGTGCAGATCCAGTTCTTCTTACTGTAGCAGTAGGGTAGCAGCGCAGCAGGGCAGCAGAGAAGCTGGACAGCAGAGAAGTTCTTCTTGCAGCAGAGCGGTCCTTCATTGGAGTCTTCCGCAGGTCAGAAGTAATCTGAATAGTTGGTCCGAGGAACCCATTTTTATGCCCAGTGCATCCTTTGAAATAGGAGATGCTTCTGGAGTTTTCCCTTACAGAGGTGTTTGGAATTTCCTGCCTCCCAGTTTGTCTGGGGCACACTAGGCTAGTGTGAAGTCCTTCGTTTGTGAGCTGATCTAGTGCCTTTAAAGCACATGTGTGGTAGGTGACAGCTTTGCCCCGCAAAAAGTAATAAATGGCCCATCCTGCCAAGAGCAAGACCCTCTTTTGTGATGCTGTCCGAGAAGAATACAAAAAGGCTAACTATACCTAGTCACTTGATCCAGAAAAAGACTGCAGGTACCAAATGGTTACATCAAGAAAATGCCAACTTTCTAATAAGAATTGAGACTTAAAATCCAACTTTAGCATTAAAGAGGATATTAAATTACAGTTCCTCAGACATCAAACGTGACTTTCCTATCAGCTCCCATTAAGTTGGTACTTATTAAATGTAATAAGGTAACTCAATGTTATCCTATGTGAGAGGTAGCCTCACAGTAGTGAAAGTGAATTTGTGAGTTTTTCACTATCAGGACATGTAAAACTTCAAACTTTTCAATTACAATTTACCCTTCCAAATAGACTGTTTAAGTCCTACTTTAGTGGTAACATATATATTAAAAACGGAGCTTTAGGTTTTGCAAAGGGGTTACTTTGCCAAGTAGAGTTGGCAGTTTATAACTGTAGGCAGGCTGCAATGGCATGCCTAAGACATGCTTCAGGAGGCTACTTAAGTGCATGGCACAATATGTACTGCAACCCACCAGAAGCATTTAATTTACAGGCCCTGGGTATACGGTATAGCATTTTACTAGGCACCTAAGAGTAAATTAAATATGCCAATCAGATGTAAGCCAATTTTATCATGCATAAAGGAGAGAGAGAGGGCAGTTTAGTCTTAAAAGCCAACAAAAATGGGCTCAGAAAATCTGAGGGTGAAGGCAAAAGAATTATTTGAGGTGACCATGCAGAAAGGGCCAAGTCCAACAATTGCAAACATTACTTGGCATGTCTATGTATGCCCCAACCTCCGGAGGGGCCTGAAATCTCAAGAACAATCACATCTTGGTCTATTATGGGATTAACCAGAGAGCAGAAAGCACTGCTGCCTCCTGAAGCTGCTGAACATAATGACAGCATTCCAAAACAAGGTGACAATATGTAAGAGATTGCTGAGCCATTTGGCTCGGTGTACCTCATTTCTGCCGTGAAGGACAGGAGGACTGTGATTCAGCCATTCTTGCCATACACCCCATTTTGCCTGAATTTGTAAACCACGCTATGTGACCATCTGTCTCTGTAACACTGAATTACTTTCAGTTTACGCCTCATTGGGGCATTCAACTCCCCAAATTGTCTCTCTCCCATGAAACAATACCACTTGTGTCAATAAAGTGGCCAAGAGGTGGCACTGGCTCAACAGTTTCTCAATCTATAGAAGGATTGAATGAGGAACTAAGTTATGAGGCTTTGGCTTCTCTTCCAATGCTTGATCATATTTCTGCAACTTCGACTCTGCAGTATATATCCTCATTTTGGCGTGCCAGTGTAAAGTTAAGATTGTAGTGTTGCAGAATTAGCAACATTATGAAAAACTTTGAAGAGGATCAATGTCCACGTTGGCTACATGCGTGGATAAAACTTTCAAGAGTTATCATAATTTTATGGGTTATAACTGTGGTTAATATGGGTAGATGATACATGGATGGTACCTTCCAGAATCTATTGCCTTTTAAGATAAATGCGAGTCTGTTAAAGTGTGATATGCTTTGATACAACACTAAACTATTAAATACTGGCACCAGCTGAGGTGGTACAGATGCTCCATGTTTTTGTTTTCATCTAGATGTTTGTGTACCTTCAGGATACTGTGCATGCAGAGGTTATGGTGCAAATGATGTGTGAATTTCAATCTTATGTGTCTTTTGAAGATACTGAGCTCTATTTGCATATTCATAATTATCTAAGTCTGTCTGTACCTCCATGTTGCTAATACTTCTGTAGAATCCACTGGTTAAGCCAATATCCAACACTGCACATTCATAGGACACCTTCCTTTAAAGAAATATTTGTGTACTTTAACAAGACAAGATGTTAAAGCTTTTTGATTTTTACAGCAGCCTAGGTTTTGCTGAATGGTCCGATTATAAAACGTAGGGCAATGTATTCACTTGGCTAATTAAGCTGAGTATGACTATAGGCTATACATTTTGGGATACTTCTATTCCCTTAAATACCACATGGGGTGTTGAATTTTGAAAGTGCTGGGTTATACCACTCTTTCTCCTGCTTGCATATAGCCAGGTAAATTCAACAATTTGAATGCCATTGTCTAGTAAAACATAATATTAAGGTTTTCTATATTGTAACTATTAATGCACAGTAATTGCTCAGAAACAATTATTCCCAATTTCCTGACTCGTCTTATCAAAAGTATTTCCCTGACAAAGAACTAAAAGAATTGGCCAGTTCAAGACCTATTCTGCCATGAGTTATTCTTCAAAAGGACATGTTTTTAGATTGAGGATTTTGAAATAAGAGATAGACGACACAAGCGATCTTGCATTACTCCAGGTAGAGTTCAATGTCACTATCAAAGAACGAGAAAAAATTATAACGGTCTCTAAATCAGCAGGGGTCGAAGAACATGTCCTGGTGAGAACAATAAAATGGAACACACATCAGGTGACGGCCCTAAAACATTGGAAATAAAAACAAGAACACACAGGGAATAACTCAGGCATAGCACCAAATAGAGAATATTGGACAGAGTGGACAAATGACCTGAAAACATGCCTGAAGAAAGCTGAGCCCAACCCTAAGGAGAAGACCATTTCACAAGGCCCGGTCAATAATAAAAAGTTGGCTGATATAACTCGAAATCTAAGAAGGGCAAAAAGAGCATATAAGATTGCCGGCTCGGAAAATACACGGGATAACTATAAAGAACTACACAATAAACAGACACTCTCTGGACAATCAAGCAAAATAGGCTTGAAGAAGAGTGGATCAAAATCCACGAATTAACTAAACCTCACAAACAACGACAACTCTGGCAATATATAGCAGAGCTAGGCAATAATAGAGTAGCTCGGAGTAACGCCGTTAACGCCGTTAACGCCGACGCATGGGTTAGACAAGTAGACACAACATACGCAGACAAGGAAGAAAGCATTACATTTGTAAGCGCTATGGTGTATACAAAGAACATAAACACACTAATCCCACAAATACAGCCATGCTGAAAGACCAGGACGTGATAGCTGTCGAAAAAGTGATTAAAAAGATAAGGAAAGATGGGGCACCAGGATCCAATGGTCTCCCGGCTGCGATGTTCAGGGAAGATTCAAATTACTGGGGGACAGTCCTATTCCCCCTATTCACCGAATGCCGATTACAGGGCAAAGTGCCAGACTCGTGGCGCGGGTCAATCCTACAGCCCATATTTAAGAAGGGCAATAACACAGAACCAAAAAACTACAGATTAATAGCCCTCCTGGACATCGAAGGGAAAGCCTACGCAAATCCCTTGCTGACAGATTTAACCAGATGGGTTGAAGACAATGAAATACTCCCCTTCCACCAAACAGGGTTCCACAAAGGCTGCTTGACTATTGAGAACATTACGGCAATATCTTATTTAGGTCAACAAGCCAATTGCAGGGAAAATAAACCAGTCTATGCTTGCTTCATAGATTATTCAGCAGCGTTCGATGGAGTGCCGCGTGAAAAGCTTTGGTCCAAATTGCACAACTGGCAAATTCCTTCTGGCCTACTTAATGCAATTATCTCACTATATAGTAATACTTGGATCAGAGTTAAACTGGCAAATAACATCACAACAAAAAAGTGTTTCACAATTAGGGGCTTAAAACAGGGATGCGTACTTGCCCTAACTCTTTTTAATTTACACACTGCGGATCTGGGCAAGATGATACAAAGTGCAAATCTAGCAGTCCCGAAAATAGGTGTCAGCAAAATTCAAATCTTACAATATGCTGATGAACTTGTTGTGATGGATCATAGGAGAATAGGCTTACAAATGGCCCTCAGTGCTCTAAATGACTACAATTTGAGCAATGAATAAAAGATAAATCCAGAAAAGACCAAACTTCTTATCTTCGGTAATTGTAAAAGAAAAACATTCCTGAAATGACACCTGGGAAAGGAGACAATAACTGTATCAAAGGTCTACAACTACCTTGGGTGCTGGTTGCGCGACTCAGGAAAAGCTAATATGCACTTACATAAAATGGAATCTAAGGCTGAATCAACAATATACGCTTTGTGCAAATTACAGGAAAAAATGCAGAGCCCCTCCACCATTCCGATCAGAAAGGTTGTACAAGCAAAAATAAGGGTAGTTGCGGGATACGCCCAGCAGGCTTTCCCAGGCAAAATGAGTACTATGATGGACAAAGCACAATGTCGGGCGTATACACGTATTTTAAAATTACCAAAATACACACGCAATAGCAGGATTCGCCTGGAATTTGGCCTGGTGCAACAGAGCATAGAATGCCTAGGCGCGCATACAAAATACTACTATTCTGTACTTAAAGCACCGGACGGGAGCTTGAAGAGCAGGTTAAAACACATCTATGATGGCCTAACCAATCCATGGCAGGCTTATCTGCAGGAAGCAGTAGAAGTTTTAGGCTTGGCAATTCAAAATTGGAGCCAGGGAGGCATAACCTATCCGATTATCAAAAACGCAAACATTGCTATGGACTGTCAAGAGAAATCGATTTAACAAATCTTGAAAAAGGAAGAGGCCAATCTGGGGTTATAGCAACCTACAAGGAATACAAACTCTAGCCCTATCTTGATCAAGCACGTGGGAGAAAGGCCCTAAAAAACATCCAGTTGGCTAGACTTGTACCTTTCCCTATAAAACAGCTAAACCCGAGTTGGAAAACCTTGGAAAATAAAAATCGATGCAGAATGTATGATTTCAAAACAGAATCACTGCTACATTTGATGTGCTGTTGCACGGGGCTATTACAATCCCGGCTGAAGCTACTAAAACCCATATGGTTAAGCAAAGGTGTTCGAACGACAAAAGAGGCAGTTGCAGCTATATTTGATTGCACACTAACAACTGATCTGGCCAGAATTGGGAGATACATGCAGGAAGTTCACTCCAGACTGCACAAAGCTAATGAATCAGACAATTGCACAAAAATACACTCGATCTGTACAAAAGAAGAGAACAAGTTGGCGATAATGTCTTTCTAAATAATTTAATTATCTAACTTTTATACTGTTTTATGCTTTGCTACAGATAGAAAAGAGTTATAACTGTCATTTAATCATTCCCTTGCATTTTAAAGTGTGATATATTGCAAATGTTTTTACTTTTATTTTTTTTATTTCAAAAACCTTTATTGTATAGAAAGCACAATACATCAATGCAATGAATTCGGGCATCTTCTTACCAAATAGTCATACAAAATGGTAGCATTTTCTCGTGCATGGCTTCTTACAATGTTCAGTAGGAGCTCAAATAAAGAACAGAAACAATTCCCTTCCCACCCTCCCTCCAAACATTACGCACAATATACCGAGGTAGGTAACATGTCCGAAGTCAGCAGCAACCATAATTCCTGTGACAGAGTCTCTGAAGCGTGTACTACAAGTCTGGCAATCTACGGGCATCGCCTTGTTTTGTCTGTGAGGTCTTACTCCACATCTTGCACGAGCAAATGTGTCGTTACAAACCTCATGCTTCCTAACATTGTGGATACTTCTCCAAAGGCAACTGCACAAGCCAGTATCTGACGGTGAATGATAATGCAATAGTTCTACCCAAGATGCAGCATTAGGCAGCGGGCTGGGAGTCTCCACCATCCACAATGTCCGTCTCCTCCGGCCCGTCTTCCTCATTTGCCTGCTGCCGAAGGAGGTAGGACGTTAATGGCCCTCAAATGTCTTTCGGCCGTGACCTCAGAGGTAGCAGCGCCGCATATGCGTGTAATTGTTCTTGCCACGTGGCCATGGTCAAAATCCAGCATTTAAAATTGGGGTCATGCCCCCGTCCCCACCTGCATGCCACCAATCTTTTAGCCAGTAGTAAACACATCGCCAAAAACTTTTTATGCACGGTTACTACGGATTGTGTCAATCCTAGCAGCGCTTTCAGTGGGAAGGGAGTTATAGCTACACCTAACATGTCAGAAATTCCAGCAAAAACCAGCGACCAATATTCTGCAACCTTAGGGCAAGTCCAAGCTAGGTGAATGAAATCAGCCCCGGCCTCCCCGCAGACTAGGCAGCAGTCCGTCTCACGCAAGTGAAACTTATGTAATCTAATAGGGGTGTGGTATAGACGGTGCAGAAATTTGTAGTGTATAAGACGTAGCTTATTGTTACCTGTAATTGCATTAGTTTGTCTGCAGTTAGTCTCCCATTGCTCATCTGTCAGTGGTGTGTCTAGATCCTTGTCCCATTCTAGCCAAGCCCACAGTGGGGTTTTCCTTGGTGTGTTCTGTACATGTTTATAAAGTAGTGATATGACATGACGCAGGGCGTCAGCTTGCAGTATGGCATGTAGAGGCGCGAAGATTTCAGGCTCCTCCGGAAATGAGGGGGCAATAGCTCGGACACCCTGCCGGAGGCGGGTATACAAGAAGGTATCCATTATTGAGGGTATTCGTTCCCCTAAAAAATTGTTCTATGGTCGTGAAATCGGCCCTGCACATATAGGTCTCCCCACAAATGGAACTTCAGCTCTATAAGCATTTTACGACAAATCGCTTCACAGGTGACCTGCAGTCAGGGATCATTTTCTAATGGCATTCTGGGTGAATATAAGAGCGGGCAGTCCATGGTATGAGCTATGGGGTGCCAAGCCGCTCAGTGCAATCTACTGTGGACGGGTCTCGTTCCCTGGCCCCTACCTGCGTATATATATATATATATCCGGTCTTTACCAGTGGGGCCATGTGGCCGTCTTCCACGGCCAAATGTGCCATATATGGCGGCGGGTGGAACCAATACGCGGCGAAGTGTGCCTGGGCACAATCATAGTATCTCTCAAAGTTGAGAACCTCGAACCCGCCTTGATGGTATGGCAGCATGAGTGTGTAGTGGCTAAGGCACGCCTGCTTTCCACCCCAGATCAGTCTTGTTAGTTGGGTCCTCAGTGAGCGGAAGAAGAATCTCCCTGGGTTGTACGGGATATTGACAAAAAGGTACAATAATTTCAGCAGTATCACCATCTTAGTAAGGGCGATCCGGCCAGCCATTGAGAGTGGGAGATGTATCCATTTGGTGATACTGTCCGTTATTTTATCTATTGCCGTTCCGTAGTTAGCGCGCATCATGGTATCTTTCGGTCTAGTGATTCGTATGCCCAGATATTTCAATTCCTCCAGTTCCCATACAAGAGGGTAGTCAAGCTGATGTGGTTGCGTGTTATCCGTTAGCGGGAATATTGCGCACTTGGCCCCGTTAATCTGCACACCAGCAATGCCCCCAAATTTTGTGATTTCACGCAGTACTGGATTCAGGTTGTCCTGGGGCTTCTTAATGTACAACGTCCTGTCATCTACGTATAGCGAGATGAGCAGCTGTCGGGTAGTGTAAATGAGAGCGCGGTGATTGTGCCTTTGTCGGAGTTTCGCAGCCAGAGGTTCAATAGTTATTGCAAAAAGAATGGGGGATAAAAGGCATCCCTGGTGTGTACCCCTATGGATGTTAAATGGGGTGGACCTAGCTCCATTTAGAAGTATCGTGGCTGTTGGCTGATGATACAGTAACCGCACCCAATCTATGAAACTGAAGGGCATCCCCATATACTCCAGTGTGCCTAGCAGATAGTCCCAATCTAGCGAATCGAAGGCCATGGTGGAATCTAGGAATACCGCCACTGCCTCGCAATTTGGATCTATGTCCTGTAGTACCGCATGTAGTGTACGAAGATTATGCGAGGTTGCCCGATTCGAGACAAATCTGGCCTGATCCGGCAGGACCAAGCACTCCATAAGGAAATTGAGGCTCATTGCCAAAACCTTGGTCAAAATCTTGGTGTCGCAGTTTAGTAACGACAAGGGGCGGTAGGAGACGCATTGAGTGGGGGGTTTGCCGGGTTTGATCAGGGAAGTTATGAGCGCCTCACGCATAGTGCTGGGGAGGCGGCCCTCTTCCAGTGCTGCATAAAATACTTTTTTTAAAATAGGGGCTAAGAGGGGAGCAAAGGTTTTTATAAAAGTCGATCGGAAGTCCGTTGGACTCAGGGGCCTTACCAGAGCTCATCGACATGATAGCCTCCGAGATCTCATCTAGTTCCAATTCCAAATTGAGGAATTTCTGCTGGGTGTCTCCTAGCCAAGCTAGTGCCACATCCTCAAAATAGGTAGGCAGGTCGAGAGGTTCCCTTCTATGCGAGGAATATAGTGCACTATAGTGTTCCTGAAAAATACGAAGCTGGTCTGGGAGGTTCCTGTGTGTATTACCTTGAGCATCTTGTATTTCGGTGACATAGTTGGCAAATCTGGGGGGCTTGATTGAATTTTCCAGCGCCATTCCCGGCCAATCTCCCTCCCCATAAACCTGGGCTGCATGTGGTTTCCCTCAAAATTTGCATTCCCTATCCGCCACCGTTTCATATTCAGTCAGCTTGTCGTGCATACGGGCTTTGGCTACACCATCGTCCGGACTCTGAGCAATGGAGCCCTACAGCTCGCGCAGTTCGGTTTCTAATGTGCACAGGTAATTTCACAGAGATTTCAGAATTCCACCTCCTTTGGCTATACACCAACCTCTCACCGTAACTTTAAAAGCCTCCCATACTGTTGTGATGCTAAATACCGACGACAAGTTGCGGTCAAAGAAATCCCGAATGCCTTGCTCCATCTCTGTTCTATACAAAAAATGGTCCCGGACCAGTTGGGAGTAAATGAGTAAATTTTAAGAAAATATTCATTAACCAATCACTTGTTAAAACACTATTGTTTATTCAAATAGTGTTGGTACGAAGAAAAACTGTATTTTCATTTGCAAATATATAATAAACATTTTTAACAGTGCCCACTGTACAAGGAAGGGAGGGGGAGTGTTGTGCTCAGGAAAAGTGTGGGTAGGTGAAGTGACAATTCAATTGTATATCTCCTTTAACAATTGATAGTGGCTTCCCGGAGGAGCCTAACTAGAATTAATCATCGATTATCAATATACCATTCAGTAAGACATCATAAATGACAGGTGTACATATTAACACACTGATTATGTGCAACAGTTGGTAGTCGACGTTTCGACCCTCGTGGTAGGGATGGTGGCCCTTACTCGATGGGTCTTCCTCAGGACAGTGCAAGGGGAGGTGTGGGCAGTTCCTGTTGCATAGATATCACCGCGACTTATTCAGTTGGCTAGACATGGCTCTTGTGCGCAAATATTACTTATCGAAAAAACCAAAGAAGTTCATGTTCGTTTAATGGGGTGAAATCTAGCAATGGGGGCGAAGTAGCAGCATATCAACGCCTTCCTTGGTATGGGTTGCATGTATCATAGGGGGGGAGAGATCAGTATTCTTGCTGGGTCCGTTGTGTTGTACATATAATTCGGCCCCCGTTCTGAGTATTCAAGGGGTGACTGTCATTGCTCGGGTCCTACTTGATTGACGCCCTGTATACTACTACAGCGGATCTGGCAACATCATCCCCGGTATCAGCACATCAAACCACGGAGAGCGGGAGTGTGTCTGAAATTTCCGTCCGAGTCAGCCTAAAATTACTTCCGTATCACATGACGTGACGTGACTGCTTGAAAGCTAGAGATAGAGGGAGGGCTAGCGAAGTGGAAGAGGTTACTAGCACACCTGTGTGTGGTCCCTACGACTACCGGGTAGACTCCCTTCCTTGTACCCCCATCTCTGTTCTAAACACGGCATCCCTAAGATGAGCAGGGTTAAGCCGCCAACTCAAATAAGGGGAGTAATCTAGAGGAACTCGGAGTTCTATATTGACTGGGGAGGGGTCTGAGAACGTGCGGGCTAAATGGGTCACATGAGTCAACCAATGAGCCATCCCCACCGTCATAAAGACGAAATCTATCCGAGCCCAGGTAGAATGTATGGTCGAGTAGTGTGTGCCTTCCCTAAGAGTGGGGTGGGCATGTCTCCAGGCATCTATCAGGCCATTGCCATCCACTATATCGCACAGTGTTCTCTGCGTGACTGTGTAGTGTGCTGAGAGTGGTCGTGACCTGTCCATCTGGGGTCTCAAAGAAGTGTTGAAGTCTCCCCCTAGGATGACATATGTGATTCCCAGGGTCTGGATTTTCCCCACAATGGAAGATGAGCATTAGGATTATCGACATTAGGGCCATAATAGTTGGCAAACAGAACTTCATAAGAGTGCAGACGCCCCCATAACAAACAGAATCTACCCTCTGCATCAGTGTCCATACCCTTAGGCGTGAAAGCTACCCCACATTTAATCTAAATGGTAACTCCTCTAGAGTAGCTAGAGTAGGAGGAAAATGTTCGACACGTAGCCCATCTGGATGCAAAGTGTGTAGTGTGCTGGGTGCAAGATGTGTCTCCTGTAGGAGGGCAATGGCTATCCCGTGTCTGTCTAGGTACCCTAATATCTGCCTGCGCTTCCTGGGGTCGTTTAGGCCCCGAATGTTCCATGAGGTCATCTTAATGGTCTGCAGTGCCCTCGTCTCACCCGTGGACCCCGTACCAGTACTTGTCACATATCACTCGATGAGTGTGTGATGGTCCCCCATCCGCATATAACAATATGTGTGTTATGCTAGGCTTCGTGTGCAATTTAAATACTGTCATTCCCTCGGCATACATTAATGCAATTTGCCCAACAATTCGTCCCATCTCCCACACTGGCATCCCCAACTTGCCGGGCATTATGTACCCACCCTTTGAAACAAACCTCATCTTGGAACAGAGATTTCCTGCCCAAGCAAAGGGTGGGGGGATCAGGGGTTCGCCCTGTAGGGGGAGAGGACCGCTAGGGACATTCGACCTGCCCATTCATCTCCCTACTTTCACTCACTGGTACCACAGCTGTAAGCCGGGCATTCGAACGTGAGACGGAGATGAGTGTCCGAGCAGGGCAGTAAGTGCATATTTAAACAAGGTAAGTCATTAATATACTTCACCAAGGCAGTTCAGTTCGTCGCACCGTAGAGAGGTGGTAAGGTGCTCCGCCGGGGGCTTCTGTCCCAGCATGTGTCAGTCCTGCTGAGAGAGCGGAGAGTGCGATCTGGAGTGGTCTCTGGACTCAGCTTCCCTGGAAGATGCCTTTGTATGACTCTTTATGTATTCTTCGACCTGCTGCGGGGTGTTGAAAAAATGCTGTTTCCCATGGTGTGTGATCTTCAATTTGGCCGGATAAAGCATGGCGTAGGGAATTTCCTGGGTATGCAATTTCTTTTTCACTCCATCAAATTTGCTTCTTGCTTCCTGCACCGTTGGTGTAAAGTCTGGATAAAACGCCAGTGTTGTGTTCTCGTACGGTACCTGTTGCTTTTCCTGGGCCAGACGGAAGACCGTTTCTCAGTCTCAATAATTTAAGAAACGAGCAATGATGGGCCTGGGTGGCGCACCGGGAGGAGGATGGGCCGCTAAAGAATAGTGTGCGCTTTCCACAGTGAGGTGTACTGAAAAGGTGTCCCTGCCGAAAAGATCAGCAACAGCTTTTCTATGACGTCCTCCATGCGGCCCGTATTGGTAGATTCTGCAAGGCCTAAGATGCGCACGTTATTTCTGCGGGAACGAGCTTCCAAGTCCTCGTTCTTGTCTGCTATTATCTTGAGCAGCTTATCCATCTGCGTGACTTGGCCGCCGCTAGCTGTTGCATTGTCCTCCAGATCAGAAATCCTGCTCTCCGCCTCTTTCAAGCGAGTGTCATGTTGGCTCAATTTGGCTACCACAGTGTCCATCCTCGCATTGAGCGCGTCTATTTTAGAGTCTATTGACATTAGGCTTTGTTTCATTCCTAGTAAGAGCGATTTCCAGTCTTCCTCAGGCGGGGCCTCAGCTACGGGCTCCGAATGGTCTGCAGATTGGGACCTGGGGTTTTTGCGGGACTCAAATGGAAGTTTGGATTGTCTGGTCTGATTGCGCCCCATTTTGCAGCAAGAAGTGTAGATGTCTTGGTGTAAACCTCCGAAGTGCAACAGGTAGGTGATTGAGTTATGAGATAATGGGCGCGAAATCCAGCTCTAAGGAACACCTATTTGTGAAGACCGGGGCGGCCCAGCGGCACGTGTGGTATAATGCGGACAGGGACTGCACTCGCTGCAGGTAACTCTTGATGCGGACGGCGTTGTCAGGCAATTGGGTGAATAGGTGTCGCCAGGTGGGTATCTATGAGTAAGAGGTACCATCGCTGTAGAGTATTGTGGGGGAAGCGGGGAGTTCCACGTGTTCCCAGAGCGATCCTCCTCCAGTCACTGGTGGGCCTCACTGCAAAGGAGTTGATCGGGCACTAATGCCAGAAGGGCAGGGCTGGTGGAGTTATGGGACAATGGTCACATGTAGAACCCAGGCTCTGCGTGGCGTGTTTGTAGTGCATGTGCTATAACCTCCGCAGGGTACTCGGTTGTGATCAGCTCGGCCCGATGTGCAGTCCGGGGGGGACTATCAAAATGGCAGACCAGTTAAGATGGCGGTGTCGGGTTGCTCGTCCCCCTCACCCAGTGTACCTGTAATTGCCTTAATGTGGCCATGGCTCTCCCAGCGCAGTTCCAAAATCAGGGGGCACAGAGACAGCTCTGCAGGTCTGGGTATTGCACTGTGGCACCAGAATATCATGACCCAGGAAGCATGTCTCCCCACTGGGGAGGGGATAGGGAGGGGACCACAAGTGCCACCGCGTCCGTGTCACAAAGCACTCGCGGCAAGTTCAGCGCTTTGCTCAGCTTAGGCGTCAGTTGGGGCCCCACATCACCACACATCCACAGCCGTGGATGTCACTTTATGGACATATCAGTCCGCACCCGTCGGTGGCAGCGTGTCTAGTAGCGGTCACCGCAGAATCCTAGGCCTTTCGTCCCCGGCCTCTATTAGTGGCAGCAGCCAGGCGGGAGACTATGTGCATTTGGTGCTAGTACGCGGTCATGTAGCACCGCGGTCGCAGTCAAAGTCAGGCGGTTCCTTCCAGCACGCCCCCACAGCAATCTCCAGGCACTCAGCGCCAGCAGTGCGGATGTTCAGGGCAGTTCTCTGCCAGCGTTTCACCGCAATCCGGCCACCTCGCCTCCGCAGGCCTTCAGTCCTCGGCCTAACGTGGAAGCAGCAGCCGGGTCGCGGGTACGATGGGGATGGGACGCAGCTCGCAGGCAGGTTCCGGCGCGTTTAAAGTGATCTCCACAGCAGGCAGTGTGGCATGTTTGGTATCAGCGGATTCCTCACAACCTCACGGTTCCATCTGTGAGGAGGATGGCTGGGAAATATGCAGCAGGATGGTAGGAAGGATATTAAACTGCTCAGAAGGGCTGGAGCCTCACATACGCACGCCCATCTTGGTCCAGCACCACCTAGCGCCCTCTGCAAATGGTTTTAAGTAACTGTGCAATAAATACATTTTTGACTTGACTTGACATGTTATTAGATGATTCAATCAAATGAATGCTAGAGAGAAACTTTAGCTGTTAGCCACATCTTTTAGCCTTGTTTAACACCAAACCTGGATGTACACAACAACTAGCACTCGAGCACATTAGATTATAGGGCAAAATTAAATGAAATCAATTTATAGAGCACACAGGTACTCTATAAAGTGTCCCGGTTCTAAAGGCTCGTTGACCACTGTTATCACAACTAAATTGTAGATTAAAAGGCAAACTTAAGCAACCAAGGGGCCTATTTCCAATAAAGTGGCCAAACGTGTCGTTAAACCAAGAAGGCTAACAACATGCTTCGTCACTTTAGAAACATAGAGCTGAACCATATTTACTAGAATGTGGTGCAGCCCTGCGTTTCCCCCTGCACTAGTGCTAACTTTATCTGCCTAGTGCCAACGCAGGGCACCCTTGCACCATGGTGTTTATGTGCATTAAGGTCCCCCTTCCTGCACATAAACAATCTTTAAATGCTGTTTTGGATCTTCTATGTGTGCTGCTTAATGCAGCACACATAGAAGTTGCAAAACAGTATTTTTTTAAATGATTGTTTATGTGCAGCAAGGGGGACCTTCCTGCACATAAACTATCATAGGCATATTGCTGTTTCTATATGTGCTTCACAAGGCAGCACACATGGAAACAGCAAAAACAAGGATAAATAAAACATTTCTCTTATTTTCGCCTGTTAAAAACCAGGTTTTCCCTGGTCTTGTGAATAGGAGCCAGCATCAAAATCAATGGGTGTTGCGGTGGAACGCCCACCGCAACATCCATTGCCTCCCCTTTCACGCTAAATAAAACATGAAAGGGGGCCTTATTAACAAGGCAGCATTAAACCACGTTAAGTGGCTTAATGCTGTCTTGTAAATAAGGTGAGACCCCTATCGCCATCACAACGTCACTGAAAGTGACTTTGTTGTGGTGATAGGGGCTTGTAAATATGCCCCCAAGTTTTTAAGCTACGGATAATGGAAGCTTCATTGTTAGAAGCACGCAGGTACATAGGAAAGGCATTCCAGCCCCAAGCGGTCTGCACAGAGAAGAAAGTACCTCCCCATTTCAGCCTCTTAGTTTCTGGTACCATAACCAATAGTGCATCAGAAGAGTGCAGACTTCTGGAAGGATGAAAATGTGAGAGTCTCTTGGTTAGATTGCTGGGACCTGAACCTTAGAAGGTTCCCTTAAATGTCACTCTCTTATGAATTACGAATTGGAAGCCAGTGCAATTTCTTGAGATGGACATGTATTGAGTTGTTTTTTAGAATGTTAAGCAGAAGCCTGGCTGTGGCATTCTGCACCAACTGTAGTCTCTTAAATTGGCACAGTAGGAAACCCCAGTATAAAGCATTGGCATAGTCCAGCTGAGATGTTATAAAGGTATGGAATACCATCTTTTGACAAGGAGAAAGAAGCATGAACAGAATTTCTTCAGAAATAGGTGAAGACCAAAGCACCTCTCAACCACACTCTCCATCTGGGATTTGAAGGACAATTTGTTGTCAAACTTCATTCTGAGGTTCCAAACTACTGTGGCAGAAGTCATAGGGGATGAAGCAAAGCTAGGCCAGAATTCACTTCCCCAGGAATGGGGAGGGGAACCAAAAAACAAGAATTCTGTGTTATTAGTGTTGCACTGGAGATTACTGCAGCACATCCACTGAAACATCGCAGACAAACACGCTTCAAATCTGTTCCAGGCGATAGAGATGTTACCATCCCAGGTTTAAAGAATCTGCGTGTCGTCAGTGTAAGGGCACCAAATTGACCTCAGTCAAAAAATAGTCCCCTTTGGGTAAATCAGAACATCACAAATCATTCAGGCAACCAAATAAACATAATACCAGAGCATAATTCCCCCGCCATCAAAGGGTCAAGTGCTCAAAACAGGGAGCACTTGGGAGGCCTTTTTATACCCCTGATAATGTATCCGTGAGGCGATACATGCCTATTACCTTGACAGATACAAGGAATATAGAAAAGATTCAAATTTGGGAGATATTGTCTCTTGTCCTGAAGCAGGTGGTGCTCAAACACTAGGAGCCACCGAAACGCATTGATGCTCACTGAGAGAGACACATTTTAGACTGTGAGAATGTTTGGTGTGATAATCGAGTCACGTACATACAAAATATTAATTGTTCTACAAATGATCTTTGTCAGATGATTTTGTCTCTCTATGACAAGAAAGAACTTTCTTGCAGGTTCTCCCAATATTGCACAGAATTGTTTACTTTTTAACCTTTTTTGTTTTATAAGATGTACATTGTGTTTTTATTTTTGATGCAAGGTTTTTAATATTGTATGGAAAATATTTTCTATGTGTGACCACATGTCAGGTTATTTTTAATAAAATATTCGTATATATAAGTTTTGAGCACTAGAACTTTTGCTGGTGGGGGAGTTATGTTCTGGTGATATGTTTATTTGGTTGAGTGTATGATTTGTGATGTTCTAATTTACCCAAAGGGGACTATTTTTTGATGGATGCCAAAATATTCCACCAAGACGTCGAGACAAGACATGTAAACATTAAACAATGTTGGACTTATGGCAAAGACCTGTGGAACCCCAAACTCTAAAGGTTTGAAGTCTGAGGCAAATGGCGGCATCCAGACAGATTGGCATCTTCTCAACAGAAAGGAGCCCAGCCAGGTTAGCGTGGCCCCACCTATCCCAATGTCCCACAAGCGTTCCATCACGGTAGAATGTAAAACCATATCAAACGCTGTGGATAGATCCAATAGAAGTAGGGCAGCTTTCTTCCCATTGTCCACAGTCAGTTTGATAGTGTCTGAGACCTCCACCAGAGTGAATTTTGAACTGATTCCCAGGTGAATACCTAATTGCGGTGGATGAACCAGCTGATTGGAATCCAAATACCTAGATAGTTGGGCATTGATCAGTTTCTAAAGAATCTTTGAGAATGCCGGCAACAATTAAATAGACCGATAGTTGGATAAGATAGATTTCTCAGCTAAAGGTCTTTTTCACAGTGGAATCAACTTTGGCTTCTTCAAACAACTAGGGACAATGGACTGGCATAAGGAGTAATTTAGAAAATAATTCAGAGTACGATTGATGACCTCAGCATTGGCAACAAAAATATGAGGGGGTCAGTGGTAATCGGGGGAGCACGACTTACAAGATTTGTGAGCTTTCTCCGAGTCTTCCAACGTAATAATGAGCAATTCTTTCAGAGAGCAAGGGCATACCATTGGAGCTGTCAAAGACTGGCAACCCAGCCCATTTAGATCAGCACTAATATTGACTCCAAATAAATTTAAAGTATCAATGATACCTATAAGTTTCATACATAATTTTGGAGAAACCTCAAGGGGCTGAGCAAGAGCACTAGGATTAGAAATGTTTGGGGGATCTTAGAAACCTCTTTCCGTTTGTTGCTAGACATGGCAATCTCATTTGCGAAAAACTGTGCTTGAGCTTTCTTTATTCACTGGTGGTAAACATGAATCTCCTTTTTATACCATGCTTTATCCACTGGTAAATAAGGCTTACACCTAGCTATTTCAAACCTTTTGCATTGTTGGTGCATTAATCTGAGCTTGTCAGTAAGCCAGTGGGCAGCGGGACATTATAGGCCACCGAACCCTGTCCTAATGGATGCCACCTGGTCTGTCATATTGCTTAGCTAGTGGATCTGCTTCAATTGCACCTGACAGAGATGGAACACTCTTGTAAAGAATGGACATAGTTTCCTCCTTATAAGTATTAGCCCATCTTCAATGGGGTAATGAAGGATTGAGCCTTCTGCAACTGGGACCTTGCTCTAGTGTCCACCTTAAGTGCATTGTTGCATGGTCCGACCAGGTGTTACTCAAAACATCTGCAACCCCAACGCAACCGTTAGAAAAAATCAGATCAAGCATTTTGCCTGATGAATAAGTGGGCTTGTATACAAACTGCCTCAAATTCCAAGCGTACATATTATCCAGGAGGAGGCACGCTTGATAACCGTCAGCCTAATCCAAATGTATGTTCAGGTCTCCCAAGACAGAGAAGTTGGTATACTTTAAGATCTTTGAAAAGACAATCTCCTAAAGAGGACAAAATTCAGTGGCATGGCCCAGAGGACGGTATATGAACACTCTGGTAAGGGACTTATTTTGACATAGAAGAAAGGCAAAAACCCTGGGATTCTACCTAAAGTCCTAAAATCTCAAAGAAGGTACACATTGGTGTGTCTCTTGTGATTATGTCAACACCCCCATTTCACTGACTAACTCTATTATGATGGACTAAATAATAACCCTCTGGAAATGCTAACGCAATGTCCGTTGCTGAGCTGTCACACATCTATCTTTCCGTTCGAAAAAGGATATCTAAACGATCCTTCCTAAGGACCTCATAGATGTACAATGCATTCTTATGGATGGACTGCACATGACTGAATGCTACCTGGATCACAAGAGTATATGCAGACTTTTTACTAGCATTCAGAAGTGATTGTATAGTGTTTGCAGAAAGCTTACAGCCAGGCAACTAAGGGAACGCAAAGAGCAAGGTGAAATTTACAAGTCACAATGACCTGTGCATGGGGTGCCACGATTTAATCCATAATTCTCTGTTGTGAAGTAACTTAAACACTGACCCTGCGGAGAGGAGATTTGGGTAGCATGGCTGGTGCAGAGCATAGGCAAACACAGACAGGCACAGATGGGCTTGCCTTATGCGCACCTTTGGCACGTCACCCACCCCTCTAATAATGACTAAGGCTACTCCCGAAGATGGCAGCCAAATTGAAGAAAATGTTGCAGCCGACCACCAACCCAAACCTCCAAAGAGTAGACGGAAAGGAACAACGCCGTGAACATGACCTAATCGTGCCAGCAATTGCCGCATGATAGAGCAGCAATGCACAGGTAAGAATTCACATCCTAAGGCTAATTTTGGCGAGAACTAAAGTGCAAAATAGTTTTTTAAATTGGCATGAAAACACGCACAATATAAAAATGCCACCCAAGATGACAATCCATCATTCAACTGACCTAGGAGTGCGTCCGCACACCAGCCTGTCTCATACTGACTAAGGCCACCCCCGCTTTGGCAACTAGACCGCACACTCCCTAAGATGGTGGTGAGGGAAATGACACAGCCCAAACCCCATACCAAAGCACCAAAGAGTAGACAGAAAAGCACAACGCTCTGAACATGGCCTTATCATGCCAGCAATTGCTGCATCAGGGAGCAGCAATGTGCAGGTAAGAATTCACGAGGAAACAAGTTTTAGGAGAAACCCTTTTTATGAAAAGGGAGGGGTTTAGTGCTGTAACACAAATACAAGGGTTCCCTTTTCATGTATTCTTTGGTAAAGAGACTAAAGTCTCAGAGGGATCCAAATAAGAGACAGTGGATAACCCCCTGGTTCTGTCTGAGGTTGTATAGGGGTTAACAAATTTACAATTTATACAAAGTGGAACTATTTCAAATGATCGTATCAGACATTAAGTAGAACCAATGAGAGTGTGGAGACAAAAGTATTTTTTTAGGTATATCTCGGAGATTTATTGTCTATTTATACAAGTATCATAGGTTAAAAACATTATATTTATTCATAAAAAACATTTCATTATCTAAAAGCAATATTCACATAGCACAAACTGTAAGAGCTTGAAATCGCCCATTGACTAAAGCGACTAGCCAGCAGTTTAACTAGAGTGTTTTTAAATGAAAAATTGTCCTGAAGAAGGTGACGACCTATATCACCGAAACGCTGCGTCGACATATTTTTCTTTGTTTAAGTGAATATTGTTTTTAGATTATGAAATGTTTTTTATGAATAAATATAATGTTTTTAACCTATGGTACTTGTATAAATAGACAATAAATCTCAGAGTTATACCTGAAAAAATACTTTTGTCTCCACACTCTCATTGGTTCTACTTAATGTCTGATACAATCATTTGAAATAGTTCCACTTTGTATAAATTGTAAATTTGTTAACCCCTATACAACCTCAAATAGAACCCAGTGGTTATCCACTGTCTCTTATTTGGATCCCTCTGAGACTTTAGTCTCTTTACCAAAGAATACATGAAAAGGGAACCCTTGTATTTGTGTTACAGGTAAGAATTCACAACATAAGCCTCATTTTGAAAAATTGTTTTTTAAAGTAGTATAAAAACACACACAATATAACAATATCATAAACTTTCCCCCCAAGATGAGAACCCAGTGGTTGACTGACCTATACAAACATTATAGTGCAAATTTAGGTGTTCTATCTTTCTTATTGATCATAATGTAGTGCACACATTTGTTTGAGGTCTCTAAACAGTCTTCCTTTGTCCTTCATGTAGTAAAAGAGAATATGTCTTCCCTGAGAGCAGAATTATTTCACAATTGTGTTATTGTTAAGTGAAATTGCACTTTGCTGTCCCTAAGATCTAGAATTCTGTGGTACCTAGCAATGATTCCACCTTGTTCGGATATTACCTTTTCAATGTTTAGTGGCCTTATTATGAGTATTGCGGTCGTACTCCTGGTGGCGGTCTGACCACCACAACACAGCAGGTCTGCTAGCAGTTTTCTGAGTGTCAGACCGCCACAAGACCACCGGCTCTGCCGGGATCAAAGATTGTAGTACTGAAGATTCTGGACCCGTGTTATAAACATCGTCGTATCATGACGATTTTGGTATTGGCAGACCGGTAATGATTGAGATACTATGTACAAGCATTTCCGTCATATTTTCGAGTGACAAAGTCACCCCGAATTCAGAGTTTCTGTCCTGAACCCTCCGGTTCCATTTTGTGAGCGGCAGCCATTTTGTGATTGTCCTCACCTAGGCACAATGACTGAAGCCGAGATCGAGTCAGAAGGACACGTATTCCTTCGTTGACTCTTCTGTGACCTGGGCGAGCTGAGTCCACTGCCTGAAGCCAAACCTGTTCTTCCAGTTCCTTTCCCAGTGGCCGAATGAGAATAGCATCAAGGCGCACATGTCGTAAACCTTTTCATCGCACACCAGCTATGTCTAATCTCACCCACACCTGTCTCTGTTTCTTTCTTTATGACTTGCTTTACGATGAGGAGGTGCCCGTTTTTATTGGGGGTCCGTTGATATCTGATGGACATACTGGGCCTTGCCGGATAGTTGATTATGGGTTGGACAAACTGAAATAGGGGTTTGTCATCATGACTCTGCTTTTTCTTTGTAGTGGAAATATGTGAATGGTCAACTGTAAAAAAAGGAATGTTTGCCTAAAGCATAATATTTTGTATAAAAAGGGAAGGCTGGCTTTGTAAGATTGAGCAGTCTCCTGAGAATATACACGTTGTTGTACTTCTAGGATACCTGTTACTGGCTGCAGCCAATAAATACGATCTTTGACTTCACCTAGAAGACTCTGTGTTTCTGTAGTCCAAAACAGGAGAACTCAAAGTCTTCGGGTGTTGTACCCTGGCACCGCTAGGTTCTTAAAACCCAGTACTTCAGTTGGCGCCCAACGTGGGGCGATTTTGGCGTTACCGGTTCCAAGCCAGAGGTTCATGAGGAGCTTCGTGTGAAAATTCTGGAGGAAGGCCAGCCACTTCATCGACCCCTGTATGTCGACGTGGTCCGAAAGTCTTTGCTGCGAGGCTACCCGCTTCCCGACGGCTACGAAGGACTGCTGCCCTGACTATCGCCCTGTTTTGGACCCTTGATGATTGGTAGAGCGAAACGGTAGACGAGTCTTCTGGTGACGTCATCAATACTTTCAGTTAAGTATGAGTGGAGCGTCTCCTAGTCCTTAGTTTGGTTCTTAGTTCTGGTATCCATCTAGGATCACTTTGATTTGGAATTTGCAAATCCCAAAGCCGAGGGACTCGTGTATTCACAAGACTATCGTATTCGATAATCCTTTGAAGTTTGAAGCTAGACTAGAGAGCGTAGGTGCCTGGTCTTAGCAGACTTGGAAAAATGTTTTGTTTTGGCTGTAATAAGGATTCCCGATTGGAGGACTCGTGTCTGGTCCCTCCGATTGGAACTCCAACGTATGAACTCTATGTGAAGCATGGCGTAGGCCCTATCGCATATAATGAAGCCTGGATCCGATACACCAGGAAAGATGGTGTTTTAAAATGGCCTCAATGGGGGGCGTGGCCAAGATGGCGGGCTGAGAGGTCGCACTTGCCGAGAGCTCCCGGACCCCTGAAACCCTGCACCGCTCGCAACCGCTGATTCCCCCCGGATCAAGCGGTGACTGGGCCTGGAGACCCCGGTGGTGGTGTGGAGTGATCGTTGAGCCTTGATTGCCCCGCCGGAGGTGCGATTCTGACCGAGATAGCCTGAGGCGGAGCCCGCTGGGCGGCTTGTGTGCGATCCGAAGGCAGCGAGACCTCCAGGCTTGGGGTCTCGACGGTGTGCTCGGTTGCCTGTGAGTGACCCGCTGGAGTGCTTGCACCACGGTGCCCGGGTGGGTGCCGAAGGGGACCTCGCCAGCGGAGCGGAGCCGACCGGAGGAGGTCGACGAGAGCGGAGCTGAACGGAGGAGGTCGACGGAGGCGGAGCCGGCATCCGGCTGCTACGCAAGTCCGGGGCTTGAGAGTACTCACCTCGTTCGGCCGTTCCGGCCCAACCCCGGTTGTGGAGGAGTGGTGTTGCACCCCCGGAGCAGATATTCCCCTAGGAGTGCCGGCCCCGGCTGCCCGTGCCCCGCGAGCCTGCCCTCTGGCTGTGTTTCTCGCCACTGGACTTGCGACGGGGGTAGGCCTCACTCCCTGGGCGTTGGCCCATTGACTGTAACGGGCGGCCATTTTGTGAACTCCGGCCCGGCTGCCCGGCCTTGCTCGGGGTCTCTGTGTGGCGGTGCTTCCTGGCCGGTGTATAGCTGCCCTGGCCCTGGTGACCTCTTCGCCGAGCGACGGCCATCGTTGACTCCCGTGCCGCCAGGATGTCGAACGCTAGGGGACAGAGGAGGGGCGATCGGACTTTGCCGGACATGTTGGGGCGCGGTGCCCTACGCAGCGGAGGGAGCCAAACCGTCACGACCTCCCCGGCCCCGTCCAGGGGCGCTGATGGCGGAGAGCCCCCGGTGACACGATCGTTCCTTGAGTCGCTGTTCAGCTCCTTGCGGGAGGATTTTCAGACTTTGAAGCAGGAGGTGGCCGGGGAGGTCCGCGAGGTACGGAGAGAGGTGGACTCCCTGGGGGAGCGGGTCAACACCGTGGAGGAAGCTGGTCACTCCAGGGACGAGGAGATCACCCACCTGCAGCAAGAGGTCCTGCGGCTGCGGGAGCAACAGATCGAGCTGCAGGCCCACGCCGAGGACCTCGAAAATCGGTCCAGGCGGAATAACATCAGGGTCCGAGGCGTCCCGTCCGGCGAGGAGGGTGAAGACGTGACCGCATACCTGGAGGCCCTCTTCCGTGCAATTTTGGGGGAGTCAGAAGACTTTCAGGTTCGCATCGACAGGGCTCACCGGGTGGGCCGCCCCCGCAGGGCTACAGCGCCCCCCCCGGACACCCTGGCCTTCCTGCCGGACTTCCCCCTGAAGGAGCGGATCCTCCGCAAAGCGCGGCGGCAGCAGCCTTTCCGATTCCGAGACCACCCGGTGGCCCTCTATCAGGATTTATCTACGGTCACACTGCAGAAGAGAAAATCCTTTAAAATCGCCACGGACTTCCTCCGGGAGCAGGGGACGCAGTACTGTTGGGGGCACCCTTTCCGCCTGATTTTTCGGTGGAACGGAACATTGCACCAGCTCCGGTCCCTCCAGGATGTCTGCGCGGTGTTGGGCATCACAGCATCGGATACAGACACCCCGACGCCGCGCCGCAGACGAAGCACTCGGGACGGTTGGCAGCAGGCCGGGGAGAGGCGCTCCCCACCGCCGGAGCGACCGGACTCGCCCACGATTCGGGCGGACACGTCGGCCGCCATTCAGGAGGCCTCCAGAGCGACGGCGACCAGTGAAGTGGCCCTGACGGCCTGAACTTACTCTGGGGGGAGTCTGCACTAGCCTTTTCTTATCGCAGGTGCGGGGGTTCTGGGGGTGGGTGGGGCAGGATGGCGAGTGCAGGTGGTGGTGGCTGGACGTCCACTAGACTGACTTTCCACGGCCTTGTCCGATAAGGACCGGACTGGGACAATGACTTCTTTGCATAGTTTGAGAAGCGGGGAGCGGGAATGGGAATTGCAGGGGGGTGTTTTGAGTTTGGGGGTTTGCAAGGGGGCTGGAGGTTGGGAGTGGTGTGGGGTTGGGTGTGTGAAGTTCCAAGGGGAGGGGGGGTTCCTCTAGTTGTGGAGTTTTGGGGTTCGGGGACTGTACTGTGCCGTAGGGATGTCTGTGTTTGCTGTGCGCTGAGGTTTCACGAGGTGGCCTCCATGTTCGCTTGCTGGGCCTTGCCCACCTATGTGCGTTTCAATGATTCCCCTCCTTGATGGCTCTTAAAGTTGTTACTCTGAATGTGAAAGGGCTGAATAATCCGGTTAAAAGGCGGGCGGTATTGTCTCTGTTGGAGAACTCCCAGGCTGATATCTGCCTGCTACAAGAGACCCATCTGCTGGCCAAAGACTGTCCCAGAATGCGTATCACCAAATTCCCCACGCAGCTTTTCTCCTCCAGCGCTTCCAAAACGGCAGGGGTGGCACTTCTCTTCTCCCGGGGGTTCAGGGGGGAGATCTTACACAAAGTGGCGGAACAGAAAGGGAGGCTCTTGGCATACAGGATTAGGGTGGGAGGCTTGGTGCTGACTGTAGGCTCTATCTATGGCCCCAATGATCGCCAGGATCAATTCTTGCACAGGGCGCTGGAAGACGTGGCGTCCACTTCTGATAGGCACATAGTGTTGGGGGGTGATCTGAATCTGGTTTTCGACGCGGCTCTGGACAGGTCTGTGCAACGGCGCCACCAGTTGGGAGAGCTTTCGGGCTCGGTTTGCACCCGACTTGAGGAGCTGGACTTGCATGACATGTGGCGCCACCTCCACCCTACTACCCGCGCATACTCTTACTTCTCACACGCACACAAGTCCTATGCGCGACTGGACCATCTACTTGTGTCGGGTCCGATGCTCGATTTAGCCTCGAACGCTGACATGGGGTCCTCTCTCTTTCCGATCATGCGCCGGTGGAGGGTACTTTCAATCTGCCCCCGGTGGCTCGGCCGAGAGGGGTCTGGCGACTCCGGGACACGCTATTGCACAGACGGTCGACGGTGGAACAGATCCGCGTGGCCATTGCGGAATTCCAGCGCGTTAACGACAATGACGACACCTCCCGCGCGACGCAGTGGGCAGCCCTGAAGGCTGTGCTCCGGGGTGAATTTATCGCTATCTCCTCGGCGGAGAACAAGGATCGACAGCTCAAAAGGCACGAGCTTACCCGGCAGGTGCGGGAGCTGGAGCAGGTTCCTCATAGAACGGGAGCCCCCAGAGTCTGGAGGCAGCTGAAAGCCGCCAGGACACTCTTGTCTGCCCTGGACACGGACCGGGCGGAGTACGCGATGCTTCGTCTGAAGCACAAGTATTATACCGGTGGCGACCGATGCGGACGACTCCTGGCCAACAAACTCAGAGTGCAACACCAACAGCACCGAGTGAAGGAGCTGGTTAACCCGGCCGGAGGTTCTGTCACGGAAGATGAGCAAATAGCGGACGTTTTCCGTAGTTTTTACGCAGACCTCTACACTGGCGAGGCCCCCTCGGCCCGTGCGGAGACGGACTGGAGTCGGTGCCGCTCCCGTCGTTAACGCCGGATCAGGCTCAATATCTGGAACGGGAGATCCGTATCGAGGAGGTGGTCACGGCGATCTCCCGGCTCAAACCGGGCAAGGCCCCGGGACCGGATGGCATCATCCCTCTGTTTTATAAGACCTTCTGTCAGGAGCTGGCGCCTCTGCTGACCCGCCTTTTCAACACGTTCGCGGAGCCGGGTGCCATTCCCCCCGAATTTCTTCAGGCCACAGTCTCTGTGATTCCGAAACTGGGCAAGGACAGGACTGCCTGTGGGTCCTACCGTCCTATCTCGCTGCTGAACACGGACTTGAAAGTGTTCACCAGCATATTGGCAGCACGCTTGGCACTGCATCTCCCGGGCATGGTCGATTCGGATCAAGCGGGCTTTGTGCCTGGCAGGCAGACAGTGGATAACACGAAGAGGGTGACTCATATTCTTGAGAAGGCCTCCAGGATCCCTGGGGAAAGGATGCTCCTTTCCATAGACGCAGAGAAGGCGTTTGACAGGGTGCACTGGCCCTACCTGGAGAGGGTCTTGGGCAAGTTCGGGATAGGCGAGAAGTTCCGGCATTTGATCTTCAACTGCTACCGGTTCCCGTCCGCGGTGGTCCGAGTGAACGGAGGCAGTTCCCGGCCCTTTCCCATAGAACGGGGTACGTGACAAGGATGCCCACTGTCCCCTTTGCTCTTTGCTCTTTATATGGAGCCGTTTGCTCAAAGGATTCGGCAGAACCCCGATATCGTCGGAGTCAAGATGGGCAAATTTCATCACGCGATTAGCCTATATGCAGAGGACGTCATTTTGACGCTCGATGACCCACAGAGGTCGCTGCCGGCTTGCATTGCGGAATTGGACCTCTTCGCCGCGGTGGCGGGCTTTAAGGTGAACCTCGGGAAATCAGCTGCCCTCGACATTTCGCTCACCAGCGCCACCAGGGCGGAACTGCAGAGGCTTTACCCTCTGAGCTGGTCCGGGGACCGGATTCCGTATTTAGGGATCCTGTTGGCTCCCTCCCTCCCGGCGATGGTCACGGCCAACTATGCGGCTTTGAGCACGAAAATCAGAGAGCAACTGGGTCGGTGGGATAAGGGCACGTTGTCGCTGCTAGGTAGGGTGGCCGCAGTGAAGATGACCCTCCTGCCTCAGGTACTATACCTGTTTAGGGCGTTGCCGCTCCAGCCCCCCATAGGGTGGCTTGCGGAGACTCAATCGGCCATTGCGCGGTTTGTGTGGCAGGGCCGTAGACCACGGATTAAGAGGAACATCGCTACGCTGGCGCCTGAATCTGGGGGGCTAGGGATACCAGATTTACGGAAATACTTCCAGGCCGCCCAACTCCGCTATCTGGTGGAATGGAGCCGGTGGGAGTCAGACAAACACTGGCTGTTCCAGGACCAGGCGGTAGCAGGCAGGACGCTACAGGAGGTCCCATTCTTGAGGCGGGCTCATCGACCCCCTAACCTTTACGCATCTCTTGTGACGCGTGTCCCACTTCGGGCGTGGAACTCAGTGGCCACTAGGCATGAACTTACTACTTTTCCCTCTCCCTTCATGCCGTTAATTGGCAATCCGGACTTCGGTCCGGGAACTGAGCCTGGTGCTTACGAGCGCTGGCGGGCAGCCCACTGTTGCACTTTGTATCACCTATACGGCCCTGAGGGTGTCATCCCCTTCCAGGATTTGCAGCGGGACTACGGCTTCCCTGAGACGGAGCGCATGAGGTATATGCAGGCGCGCCACTGGGCACTACAACCCCAAGTGCGCGACACGGCGGACCGGGAGATCACGGTGTACGAGCGCTGGTTAATCACTCGCACGTCGGACGCTAAACTAATCTCCGATTTGTATAAGATGCTGCAGCCCCACCCCTTTCACATTCACAACCCCGGTCGGGAGCGCTGGGAACGGGAGCTCGGACGAGTGTTGAGCCACACAGAGTGGGACCACATCTCCTACCGCTCACGCCACTCGACCTATCACACGGGGCTCACGGAGACCTTCACCAAAATTTCGACCTACTGGTACCGCACTCCAGAGAAATTACATGAGATGGATAGGTCAATACCGGGGACGTGCTGGCATAACTGTGGCCAAACTGGCACGCTTACACACATACTGTGGGACTGTCCCCTTTTGGCTTCTTATTGGGAGGAGGTTCTGGGTGAGGTGGACAAATGTTTTGAGATAGAGCTGCCGCGGTTCCCTGCCTATGTTTGCCGAATGGGTTGATGTACCCCCTCAGGTCTAGAAGGGGTAGACAGATTGCGATAGCTCTAGGGTCAGTGGTGCAAAACATTCTCATACACTGGCGCTCCACCACACTCCCCACTGTTGTCGGCTGGCTGCACAGATTGTGGCATGTCCTTGGCATGGAAAAGATGTCCTTAGTGGCCCTGGGGGATACTGATGCTTTTGAGGAGCTGTGGGCGCCTTTCCATGGCCTGTTGTGTTCTGAGTTCAGGGAGATCACCTGCCCTAGGTATATCAGGTTGTTACGGCTGACACCGCCACCGGATCCGCCTGTTTGATTGGTCGGAGTTGGCATTGAGTAGCGGAGTCAACCGGAGGGTCGATACGAGGGGAGAGCAGATGGTCATTGGCACAGTACAGGGGGTGGGTTGGGGTGCGGTAGTTGGGGGGTTTTTGTTGGTTGGGTAGGTTGTGGAGCAGGGTTGTTTCCCCACCCCTTTCCCCTCCCCCCCCCTTTTTTTTCCCCTCCCTTCCCCCCCTTCCCTCTTTTCCTTCCCCCCCCCCCCCCCCTTCTTTTTTATCTTTAACCACAGGCGCACAAGCTGTGTTTCCAAGCCGGATGGTGCCTACTGAAGGGACAGAACTGCTTTGATGTATCTACTGTATTGTACGCATTGATTGTGGGGCACCTTTGCGATAACCACATTGAAAAAGGGCAGGACCATACAACCCCGCAAGGCCAAAAAACTGGTCCGAGACACAAAAGAGGCCAATATGGAACTATTGGTGGAAAGATGTGAGGAAGTCTTGAAGGCACCAAACAACAGACTGAATGTCAGCGAGTTAACGGAGCACTACTTAACTTCAATAGGAAATATCGTCAATGACACCATGCCTCAGACACTGAAAAGAGTATCCGAGAAACCTAAAAATCCTTGGTTCAGTGAGTCACTAAATGAGGACAGGCGTAAATTGAGAATGGCCGAAAGGAAATGGAGGCAACATCCCTCCTCTCCCGAGCTCATAGCCCTCAGGAATACCAGAAGCCAGTATAACAAGAAGATAATTAAATCCAAAAAAGATTTTATAAAAGCTGAACTTGACAATGCCTCAAACAGACCCCGGAAACTCTTTGAGATCCTAAAACAACAATCGAACAAGCTAGCTAAAACAGTTCACGAGAATCCAAAAACTCCCTTAAGTTGTGAGGAATTCTCTACATTTTTCATGGAAAAAACGAAAATGCTTGAAGTGGAACTCACAACGGCCGCAATCAACATCTCGACCCCTACCTCACCTACAGAAGAGGCCAATGAGCCAGCAGAGAGTCCCCAAACAAAAAATAAGGCAAAATGGGACACATTCGAATTGTATGACCAAGATAAGATCACCAAAACGCTAATGGGAATCAGACCGAACAACCACTATCAGGACCCTCTACCGGCAAAGTGCGTTAGAGTAATTAGCCATACCCTAGTCCCGATCTGGACTGACATAATAAATGCCTCACTTACCCAAGGGACCCTGCCCGACTGCCTAAAAACAGGCCAGGTTGTGCCCATCATCAAAAAACCGACAGCGGATGCAACTGACCCGAACAACTATCGACCAGTGACCAACATACCTTTATTGGCCAAAACTATTGAGAAATGCGTACAAGTCCAACTGAGTCAACACATTGCTAAGTTCTCACTACTAGACGATTGCCAATCTGGATTTAGAGCTGGGCATAGTACTGAAACTGCGATCCTGCACATTGTGGATGACGCCCTACAAGCCCTAGACAGAAATCAAGCATGCCTACTGATTCTCCTAGACCTGTCATCTGCATTTGACACGGTAAATCATGAAATGTTGATGACCAGGCTACAAGAAAGGATGGGCTTGTCGGGAAATGTACTGAATTGGTTTAGATCTTTCCTGCAAAATAGGACCCAACGTTTCCTGGTCAATCAAGCGACCTCTTCCCCGTGTCCTACTGCCGTCGGGGTCCCACAAGGTTCAACACTATCCCCAGATCTATTCAACCTATATGTTGAACCTCTTACGGAGATCCTTCGGGGATCACAGATACCCTATCACATGTATGCAGATGACACGCAAATATACATAAAGATCGCCTCCCGAGATGACATTGACCTAATGAACAAGACACTAAAGAGAGCTCTACAGTGGTTAACTACGAACCATTTGAAACTAAATGCCCATAAAACTGAATTCCTGTTAATCTCACCGACAAAGAACCGTCCCGAGGTACAGGAACTGACGAAACTGGTGACAGCACTGAACTGCACCCCGACCCTAGTTAAGTCGGCTAAATCACTTGGAATTACCTTGGATGAGAACCTTGACATGAAAGACCACATAAACTCAATGGCCAAGGGTGCCCGCTTCCATCTGAACTATCTAAGAAAATTGAAACCATACATCTCAAAGACGGACCTAAAACTAGCTGTACAATCCCTAGTTATTTCAAGGATTGAATACGGTTGCACTACGTTAGCGGGTCTACCGAAATCATCCATAGCACCGCTAAAAGCCTGTCTCAATGCAGCGGCAAGACTGATCACGGGATCGAGGAAATTCGACCACATATCCCCTCACCTGAAGACGCTAAACTGGCTACCCTATGAAGCCAGAATTCAAATGAAGATTGCTTGTATTACCCACAGAGCAGTTCACTACAACATGCCGAGATACCTCGCCAAGAAAATTAAGCTATCAGGAAGCAACAGACTAACGAGAAGCGCTAAAGAACTGCTACTGAGGCCAGCCTTCTTCCGTAAGAAAAAGACCTACAACCGAGCGTTCTCAGGAGCCGCCCCCAGAGTCTGGAATTCACTACCTCCCAACATCAGGAAGATTAAAAACTTGGTATCATTCAAACGCGAACTGAAGAACTACATGATGAGCAAATACCTCTCTTAGGGAAGAATAATGGTTACTGATGAGAATATCTTCACCAAAGAGAGACAGCCTCGACTGGAACTTCCTGAAGATCAACTATCTGCTATCAGATTGATTCCATGTTATACATTGGACACACACGTTACTACTAACTTAAATCACAGGGATCTGATATCCATAACTCTCAGACAATACGATGTACCCTCTACCTCACTTTGTTTTATTGCCTAGGATCCCGGATACATGGCAATACTTTTTACTCCTTAATGCTATTTACACATGATATTTGCACTGCTATGCTATACAACCCTACCTCACTCACCCCCTAATACTAATTGGATAGGCCGAATAACTCTTACTTATAATCCCCCTTATAGCTGATCGCCTTAGACCTTATACCCATGTATATCTGTTGTTACTATTGCCTCCATAATTGTCTGTAACCTATCCTTACATGTGAAGCGCTCTGATACCCACGGGTCTTGTCCGCGCTATACAAAACTCTATAAATAAATAAATAAATAAACCTGTGGTTTTTCTTTTTCTTGCCCTGTTGTTTCCTTCCTTACCCTGCTTCAATAAAATACTTTAAACCTAAAATGGCCTCAATATGGTAGTTTCGGCACGGAGGTTTTGGATAATTTAGAGGTCAAACTTTTTTAAGAAGAAAGCCCAGCCGGCAATATTTGACTCTTTTCGCACATGGCGCAAAGAACCCAAACAGAGAGAAATTAAATTAGCGAAGAAGAATAAACGAGAACGAGGTATGTCTATGGTACAAGCAGCGGTTGCGTTTAGGGATAATGAGGAAGAGCAGGAAAGTGAACAAATGCTTAGGGTAAAGAAGTTAGCGGTAGATAGATGCTACCCAGTTTTGCCGCAGAAAGACCAAGAAGGAAGGGAAGATCTTGAGGAAGATCCTTTAATGTCACACCTTTGAGTTCACCACCTCCCTATGCACAGAGAGTGCTACGGCACCACCGCCACCAGTTGTGATTGCACAACCTCCAGTTGTTGTGCCACCTGTGATTTCCGTTGGCTACTCTTCCTTTGGCGCAGCCTCCTCAGGGGCCGCCACCTTTGTCTCCTTCTTCGTCTGCTACTTCTACGCCTGTTCTTAATGTTTCCTCTATTCCGACTTTAAATTCTCCTGATACTGTTCAGTCTTCTTTTATTCTTTCACCTTCTTCTTCTGCTAGAGAACGAATGACTCTGCAGTTACTGGTTTCTTTTCTCCTCTGTTGGGACAATTGGGTATGTCCCCTGTTATTGAGCGTAGACAGTCACGTAGCCAGTTGCCGAATATGGATGAGTGTACGATTTTGGATCATATGGCGCGTAGATGGATTATGTATGATACCCGATATGATCTTGAGGGTGTTATGCATGTTTTCCTTCAATGGGAACCACCGAAGCAACGGTACGTTTTTGATATGATGTGTGCTTTCCTTGTTGAGTAATGGGATGAGGTAGTAGGACAAGCTCCTGACAAGTTGTATAGTTTACGTTCCGAATTTGCGAAGGGAACGATTGTGAGTCCATCTGATGTTGAGAAAGCGGTTGCGACATTGTTGTCATTTAGGAGTGAGTCTCCTTCTCGACAGTTGTTTGAGTCCGATTCTTTAGTTGGAAGAAAGGCACGACAATATCCGATGAGGAAAGTTCCTCCTGTGTGGAAGGAAGAAGTGCCTGCTGGTGTAGGTAATAATCCGCCAGCTGTACCGGCTCATTTTCAGTGTGTTTGGGTACATGTTCCGTGGAAACGTGCTGAAGTTTTAGCTATTAAGCAGTCTTTGCCTGATCCACGTAAAAATCCAGCAGGGTACTATAAAGAGTTGACTCAAACTGTGGGTTTGTGTATTATGAATTTGGAAGACATCAACATGTTGTTCGGCAATGTTGTTCCGCAACCCATTTGGAGTAAGATTCGTCATACGGATCATGCGGATGAATTAGGTGATACATGGGTTCATCTTAGAGACGCCGACAATAGGCAAGTAGGCGGTGCTAAGCCTGAGGATTTGATTACTGAACTTCCTGAGAAAATTATTGCATATATGAAGACTTTAATGCCCGAATTGCATGTCAATTGGGACAAGATGTCTGCATGTAAGCAGAAGAAAGACGAAACAGTGTCAGACTTCTTCACAAGGTTCGAAGAGACATTTGTAGATCATAGTGGTCAGGATATGGCTACCGAAGGTGGTCAGAGATTGTTTGTTGATAAGTTTATACATAATTTGCTTCCTGAATTGTGCAATAAGTTGAAGGTTTCTGAAAGTGCTTGGGCTGTTTTCACGTCAGCCCACATTTTGGCTACTGCCCAGTACTATGAAAATAGGCGCAAAGATGAGTTAGAGAAAGTGGATAAGAAGACTAAGGAACTGAAGACTAAAGTTCTTCTACAGCAAGCTTATCCACCTCGTATTTCTAGTCAGCGTGATTTTCAGCAGCCTCAGCAGTATTCGAGAAATTTGCAAAGAAACGAGCCTTCTCAACGTTTCCCGTGTGGGCCTAATCAGTGTGCTTATTGCAAAGAAGAGGGTAATTTCAAGAATAGTTGTCTGGTTTTGTTACAACGCACGAATGGTGCTTTTGGTGTGAGAGGTAGAGGTGCTCAACAAGTGCCTAGAGGTAGAGGTCGCGGACTGAATGTACGTCCTTTGCCTCAGCAGAACTCAATGAATTGTTTTGATCAGCAGCAGAGTTCATCTGGTAGGACAGCACAGTACTATGTGGACGATTACTATGTTGAAGGTGATGAAGCGAATGGTAATGATTGTTAGGACAGCCATGGACAAAGAGAGGGAGCTGTTTCAGTTCCAGTAGATCAGAATGGACCTTATGTTGAAGTGATTACATCAGGTGTGTCAGAGCCTTTTCTGTTGGATACTGGTGCTACAAAGAGTTCTATTATGCATTCTAAACTCCCTGGCGCACCTTTGTCTGGCTTTGATAATGTTTCTGTAGGTTTTTCTGGCGCCCCCGTTACGAATCCGATTTCTGCTCCATTGTCTCTTTCTGTTGGTCCGTGTAAGATCAAAGCACCCCTTCTTTTGACTACAGGTTGTAATGAGAATTTGTTGGGATTAGATTTGTTGAAGAGATTGTATGTGACATTGTATTGTTCTCCATCAGGAGTACATCTTACTTTAGGCAAAAGAGTGATCTCTCCGATGTATGTGTCGAAAGATTGTCTTCCATCTGAATTGTCTCTCTTACCAGATTCATTGTGGGCTACTGGTCCAAATGATGTGGGTTTATTGGACATTCCTCCATATGTTGTGACGATGAAGGTGAATGCTAAGTTACCGCGCATTCCACAATATCGCATCTCGAGTGACGGTGAACGTGCACTTTTAGCGATTATTTATGATCTGGTTGACAAGGGTGTCATCAAGGAAATGAGAGGTAATGTGTGCAATAGTCCTGTTTTGCCTGTTCTGAAGAGAACTGATCCTTCACAGCCTCCTGTATTTAGGTTTGTCATCAATCTTCGCGAAGTGAACAAGATTGTTGTTCCGCAATTTCCAGTTGTGCCTGACATTACAGCCTTGTTGACTCTGGTTCCAGCTACTGCTACATGGTTTTCGGTGATTGACTTGAAGAATGCTTTCTTCAGCATCCCGATTGCCATGGAGAGTAGGGATATTTTTGGATTCTCTTTAGGAGGTCGCAGTTTTCGCTTTAAACGCGCTCCTCAAGGCTATTGCGAGAGTCCATCGATCTATAGTCAAGCTTTGAAGACACAACTTGATCTGTTGACTTTACCTGAAGGTGCAGCCCTTATCCAATATGTAGACGATTTGCTAGTCGCTGCTGATACTGAGGATGATTTGCAGGGAAGCCACTATGTTGTTACTGCATCACTTGTCTGATTGTCATCATAAAGTTTCTCTCTCGAAGTTGCAATTTTGTCGACAAGAATTAACCTACTTAGGTCACCTCTTATCGAAGGAGGGAAGGAAACTGACCCCAGAAAGAATTCAAGCTATTGCGAAAATTAGTGTGCCTACGACACAGAGAAGTGCGTGCTTTTTTGGGTATTACGTCGTACTGTAGACAGTGGATCCCTAATTTTTTGTTGCTAGCGAAGCCTTTGATAGCTCTTACTGTTAAGGATACTCAAAATCCTATTCCTTGGACTGACGAATGTCAAACAAGCTTTTCTGAATTACGCAATGCGTTGTGTTCGGCTCCTGGGTTGGGTACTCTCGACTACAGTAAGCCTTTCACATTGTATGTCCACGAGAGAGAGGGATGTGCATTGTCAGTCTTGACTCAACAGTTTGGCGGTAAGCAACGTCCATGTGCGTACTTTTCGTCGACTTTAGATCCGGTAGCTAGAGCGTTGCCGAGTTGCTTGAGAGCTACGGCGGCAGCGGCTGTTTCAATTCGACAGTCTGATGGTTTGGTTATGGATAACACGTTAGTTGTCATGGTCCCACATGCAGTGGATACCTTGTTGAATCGTACGAAGACACAGCATTTAACTAGTGCTCGGTTGTCAGGTTATGAGCTGACATTGTTAGCGAGTCATGTGCACATTAAACGATGCAACACGTTGAATCCAGCCACGTTGTTGCCGATTTCAGTTGAGACAGATGATGATAGTGAAGAACAGCATGACTGTTTTCTGAGAACTGAGGAAGAAACGAAAGGGAGAATAGACTTGAGGGATACTCCTCTTTCTGAATGTGATGGTACTTTGTGGGTTGATGGTTCGTGCTTTAAGTTGTCGAATGGTGATACGACTGCGGCATATGCTGTTACGACTTTGCATACGATTGTTGAAACTGCACGTATCCCACATAATTCAGCACAAGCAGCAGAATTGATTGCACTTACAAGAGCGTGTGTGTTGTCGAAAGGAAAACGAGTGACCATATATACTGATAGCCAATACGCTTTTGGCGTGGCTCATAGCTTTGGACGTTTGTGGCGTGAACGTGGATTTTTAACTTCGCATGGGACGAAGATTCAGCATGGACAATTGGTGAATGAGCTTCTTGAGTCACTGACCTTACCTTTACAAGATTCGATTGTGAAATGCAGTGCACACAAAAAGGTTACTGATGATGTTGGTCGTGGTAATGCATTTGCTGATGAGATCGCAAAAGAAACAGCAAAAGATGTAACGAATCGAATGTATGTAGCAGGCCCTGCAAGATGGGTTGGTGATGTTGGAATGTGTGGAGATACGATTGAGAGTGTGAAATCCATTCAAGCTGAAGCTACAGAGAAAGAGTTGAATGAATGGAGAGAAAGTAAGGGTAGATTGGATTCGAATGGTTGTTGGATTGATTTGTCAGAGCATCAGAGACGGTTGTTACCCGATGCGTATGTGCTTGCAGTGGTGACGATGGCTCATGGAATGGCGCATATTAGCGTGAAAGGGATTTGTAAGTTGTTGGCTCCAGTATGGCAGAATGCGGGAATTCTAAAATGTGCAGAGAACTTGGTGAAGAACTGTATGGTGTGTCTGAAATACAATCCTGGTAGGGGAACTCCAACTCCAGCTGGTCATTTTGCTCCTCCAACGTATCCGTTCGAGGTTTTACAGTTAGATTTCATTCACATGGAAAGGTGCAACAATTTGAAATATGTACTTGTTGTTGTTTGCGCCTTTTCAAGATGGGTAGAGGCATACCCCCTAAAGGACAATACTGCCCTATCCACTGCCAAAGCCCTAGTCAAGGAATTCTTCCCTAGGTTCGGAATGCCAAGAATGGTCTGGAGTGACAATGGAAGTGAGTTTGTGGGTCGAGTGATGAAGAGAGTGTGTGAGGGGCTAGGCATTCAACAGAAGTTCCACGCTGCAAATCTCCCCCAATCAGCTGGTTTAGTAGAGTGCTATAATGGGATTGAAGTTGAAGTGGGCAAAGATTCAAGCGAGTTCTGGCCTTAAATGGCCTGACGCTCTGCCTTTAACACTCCTGTCAACGAGAATGACTATTCATTCACGAGTGGGACTTAGTCCCTATGAGATTGTATTTGGCTGTCCAGCCAATGTATGGGGAGTGCCAAGGCCGAAAAAGTATAGTGAACTCGAACATCCTGTACTGCTTGATTATTTGTACGAATTGACGGCTAAATTGCGTGTTTTACACCAACAGGTCCATAATACTCTGCCTCCGGTCTCTGAAGCTCCAGGATATCCTATCGATCCTGGATCATGGGTGCTGATCCGGAATTTCCAGCGGACAAAGAATGATCAACCCCGTTGGACTGGACCTCATCTTGTTCTTCTCTCAACAAGATCAGCTGTTCGAGTAGACGGCAAAAAGCATTGGATCCACGGCGTACATTGTAAGAGGGTCCCACTGCCTCTCCCGTACGACCGTAGGATCCAGGAGAGTATCGCCGATTCTGAGACTGAGAGTGTGCTTTGTTTTTTGCCTTTTAGCGATGCACGTGTAAAAGGAACAATTTCTGAACAAGAGAGCGATAATATCCTGCAAGAAGCTGTGCCACCGTCAAGTCGATTGAACACTACAGAGCCTGAACTTTTGTTTCAGAACAAGACAGTACATGGAAAGAACCACTATAATCTGAGGCCGAGAACTATGGACAAATAAAATTCTTTTTATTTTTGATTGTGCAGCTCTCTCATCTGAGGAACTTGCTTATTTTTGTTTTTGAACTGCCATCTGGTTCGGCTGCTAGGGTCGCGGTTGCTTAAGTCTTTGGAGTGCAGCTGAAGACGTTAGGTCGACAGTTCTGGTTGGTCTAAGGGAGCTGCCCTGGACTGACAGAAGCATTCCTTAGCATGGAACACCCTACCACCGCGGGCAGCCACTTAGAGAGGATGGAGTTTTTCAAGATGGAGAGACCTGCCAAACAAATGAACTTTAAAGCCAGAATGTGTACAATAATGACAAAGAAAAGATTTTTGATAATATGCATTTAAATGTTGCTTAGTGTAATGATGTTTTTGATAGGATATGTTTTATTCTCTTTTCAAGTGACCTTTGCATCCACTACCCAGCCCATACCTCCTCCTACTGTTTCTTTGCATTATGTTCACCCTCTGCCTGAGCATGAGTCCAATAGAAGATTAGAGTTTATCAATAACTCTTTCATCCAGCTTTTGCACCAACACCAATTGATAGTGAATACGACAAATTGTTGGGTGTGTGGTCTTATGCCACATACGACGGATAAAGGTATCCCATACTTGGTCTTGCCATTTAGCTACAATGGTTATTTGTGGGCGTTTCAAACGATGTTCATATATGCCATCGAACCATATCCTCCACGTTCCACGAGAAGTAACTCGAGCAACAAAGCAGTGGTAGTAGGAATTGCAAATATGAGCAGAACAATTGACTCGTATAGAACGATTCCTAGAGATGAGTTGCAAGCCTACGTTAGATGGAATATAACAAAATATGGAGTTGCTTTGAGTGAGAACAAGCGAGCAAAGAGATCCTCCTCGATTTGGATCGTACCCCATCAGGGTCACCTATGTCTGCAAGGTAATGGTAAGAATCCCAGAGCTCAGTTCAGGAAAAGCATCTGCACTGAGACATACTTTTTTGCGTCTCAGACTTCCCCTCCGTTTTTAGCAGCTAAGGGTACCTATTTCATTTGCCATGATAGAGCCTATACATGGTTGCCCCCTGATTTCTCGGGCACATGTTTTGTCTCGTTCCTGGTGCCTCCTACTTACACGGCTACAGCAGATTACCACAGGACAAGGATAGTTAGAGGTGTCATGAGTGAAGAAGACACTGCGGGTCAAGAATTTGGAGATTTTGTGAAGGGTTTTCTGCCGTTTTGGGGACCTATGGTTAACAGCAGGAACATAAGGCAATTGACCAGGGTGGTTGAATCCGCCGTAATTGAGACTGCCGGTGCCCTTAGTAATTTGACGGCTGAGCTCCAGTCGGATTGCCTTATGACTCTTCAGAATATTTATTTATTTATGAAGCTTGTAGAGCGCACGGCTACCCCCAACGGGGGTGTCCCGGAGCTGTGTATAGAATAGGGTTGCATTAGATGTCGTACTTGCAGACCGAGGTGGGGTATGTAAAGTGATCCAATCAAATTGCTGTATTTTCATCCCTGACAACACTCCGACAGTTTACCAGGCCATTCCTAAATTGCATAAGATCTCTGAATCGATCCACCTGGATAAAGGGGATTGGTCATTGATGGGGTGGTTCTGGGAACTGATATCCGCTTGGGGATGGAAGATTCTGATAGTCATTGGGATGATTTTAGACATTCTTTTTCTGTTCTGTCTGTGTGTACAGTGTGCTCCTGCAATATGTGGCCTCTGTGCTACATCGTGTGTAAGGAAACCTGTATCGGGAAACAAGCTAAGAAATAGGATGATGCTACAGCAACATCTCAATGACTTTATGAATACAGGCCTGGACTCAGATTAGCATGAGTATAGGTTATTGCCTATGTAAGGGCAAAAGGAGGGTCTGTAGTACTGAAGATTCTGGACCCGTATTATAAACATCGTCGTATCATGACGATGTTGGTATTGGCAGACCGGTAATGATTGAGATACTATGTACAAGCATTTCCGTCATATTCGAGTGACGAAGTCACCCCAAATTCAGAGTTTCCGTCCTGAACCCTCGGGTTCCATTTTGTGAGCGGCAGCCATTTTGTGATTGCCCTCACCTAGGCACAATGACTGAAGCCGAGATCGAGTCAGAAGGACACGTATACCTTCGT
The DNA here is from genome assembly GCF_964263255.1 of Lissotriton vulgaris. NCBI lineage: Eukaryota > Metazoa > Chordata > Amphibia > Caudata > Salamandridae > Lissotriton > Lissotriton vulgaris. The sequence continues at coordinate 174,916,449 of NC_141700.1, read as the reverse complement.
TGACTCTTCTGTGACCTGGGCGAGCTGAGTCCACTGCCTGAAGCCAAACCTGTTCGGCCAGTTCCTTTCCCAGTGGCCGAATGAGATTAGCATCAAGGCGCACATGTTGTAAACCTTTTCATCGCACACCAGCTATGTCTAATCTCACCCACACCTGTCTCTGTTACTTTCTTTATGACTTGCTTTACGATGAGGAGGTGCCCGTTTTTAATAGTGGTCCGTTGATATCTGATGGAAATACTGGGCCTTGCTGGATAGTTGATTATGGGTTGGACAAACTGAAATAGGGGTTTGTCATCATGACTCTGCTTTTTCTTTGTAGTGGAAATATGTGAATGGTCAACTGTAAAATAAGGAATGTTTGCCTAAAGCATAATATTTTGTTTAAAAAGGGAAGGCTGGCTTTGTAAGATTGAGCAGTCTCCTGAGAATATACATGTTGCTGTACTTCTAGGATACCTGTTACTGGCTGCAGCCAATAAATACGATCTTTGACTTCACCTAGAAGACTCTGTGTTTCTGTTGTCCGAAACAGGAGAACTCGAAGTCTTCGGGTGTTGTACCCTGGCACCGCTAGGTTCTTAAAACCTGGTACTTCAAGATCCTGCTGGTCTGGTGGTCGGAAACCAGCCTGAATAGGCTGGTGGCACCACCGAGCATAGTACGAGTTGCCTTGTAACCGTCCTTTTCATGATGGTGAGCCCATCATGAAAAGGGTGGTAGAGAGATAAAGGGCCCCCTGCCAGATCTGGTCCTGGGGATGCATGCAAGGGGGGCACATGTTGTGCCCCCCTTTAATTGCACCCTCGTTCCTGCACGGTGTGGCATGCAAGCCACACCGTGCAGAAACATGCTGCAGGTGCTGTCATGGTGGCGGGCTGCATGTTAGGTTCTCCTGTGAGCCTAACAGCCCACCGCCGTGAGACTGCCACAGCACCACCCGCCATCCATGGATTACACTTGTAACCTGGTGCACCGGCTTCCTACCGACTTGGTGGTCCACCAAACTCATAATAAGGGCCTAATTCTTTCAAAATTGCTTTTCTCAGCTTGAAGAATTTTTTATTGCTCCTGCTTGCACATATTTTTAATCAAGGGAGGAAGATGTTTGCTTCTAATTAAATGTACTACTCGCATCTTCATAGTTTTCATTCCCTTCCATCATAGCATTGGTATGTGTTTTGTTCTTCTCCAATCTCAGTAGCTAGACACCCCTGTTCCACCTTTTGGATATCTGATTCAATCTATCCCTTAGTTTTAACCTTGCATTCATTTGCCAGCTACCCTCGCTGCAACAAGTCCCTCTTGCATCTTCTGAATTTTCTGCCGGCTCCTACGGAAGGGCCACCACGTTCAACGAAAAAGCCTTCAGGTGTGTTCCCAGTATGGCAGAGGAACTGGATGGGCTGTCTTAAAGAGACTGAGAGGTGTATTTCAGGGATTGGTGGGTAGCATGGTGAATAGAGGAGGAGAACAGATGTCTTTGTTGGGGAGGCTTTAAGCCGTGAAAATGGTTGTCTCTCAGGCTCAGAGTACACTTACCTGGGGTGCTTGTCTGTGGGAGTGAGATGGCTTCACAAATTCTAGTTCCCAGTTCTCTCATCAAATACACACAGCACCAGAACCTAAAGTAACTGGAATGGTGCCAATTTAACAAGGTAAAACAGAATGGGGCGAGAAGAGAGGGAGAAATCCAGCTGCGCATTAGCTTCATTAATTATATCAGACAAAAGGCTCAGGGGGAAAGAAAAATTGTTAAAACATTGGAAGAGTATCCATTATGATAGTCAGAGAAGCCCAGTAGTATCAAAATTATACATTTATTTATTTTACCAATTGAACAAAGTTTAAGTTTAGACATATAAATAATCTCATGCAAGAAAAATGCTGGTATACAAAAAAAGCAATACATATAAACCAGACAAGTGGCAACAACAATACATATCACAAAACAGAAAAAGGAACACCATAAACATAAATACTGTGTCCTTATAATAACTTAAGCCACAGAAAAGCGTCGACGGCGTTTCGACCGATACGTTATTTAGCGGTCATCTTCAGGACTCGAAAAGTATTCTTGAACAAGAGATCTTCTATTTCAAAATATGAGGCATAGACTGATAGACATTCAGGTCCTCCAGCATCGATATTCAATATCGCACTGAAAATAAATCACTGCACGGTAAAGCCTTGCTACCTGATAGCGTAATGTAGGAATCGTCAAATACCTTGAGAGGGCCACCTAATGACCACAGTGGTGATATCGGAATTTATTCACCAACACATCGTTTTTGGGCGCATATTCATTTAAAAAACGCCAACTCGTTTCCACGTGCATGAAGCCGGGACACCTCAGCTATGCTTTTTCTGTACAGTCACCTCTAGCCACTTGCTCTATGTTGTTGGTACTTCGCCTTAAAGACCTCCCTGATACTGCCAGGAAACAGGGAGATTTTAAGCTATGCATGGAAACCTATTTGCTCTTCTCTTACTTCCTCCTACCTCCTGACCCTTCTCTTTGCCACTGCTTAAATTGACATTCCCTCTTTCTACTGTAGAATAGGCTGGATGAGGTTCACTTTTCAGGGTTATATATTAACCTACGAGATAGTGCACACGATTTTAGCCATAGAACTTTCTACTGCTTCGTGTTCAAATAACATACACTCTTGAATAAATGTATAATCATAGCATCTTAACCTTACAGGCTTTGCCCATACACTGGAAGTCTTTAGTTTGGTGGTTCTCATCAGAATCTGTAAGTGTTCTATGCACCCTTTCATATAATTTATGACACTGTAATCTCAAGTGCCAAACTTCATAAGCTGTAGTTGTAGAGAAGCAATGTTCAGAAACTATTGATCAATGGTGTCTCAAATATTTCTGATGTGGGAGTGTGATTGCATGCATCCCAAAATCATGGTAAGTTCTTGACCTTGTGACATGCTTGTGCATTGCAGTACTTTGATGGTGAGTGACTACTGCCTTATTAATATTCTCTGTTTTTTTGCAGGTTTGCTCAGGAGGGATGCGGACACTTTGTAGCATGCGGACTCACCCCACAGGAAGTACTTGCCATTGCAGGGCTCTTGCGCATTACCATACTTGATGGTAAGTAGTTTACTGTTTTGTTAATATACTTTCTTCATTTTCTTATGTTGCAGGTCGCTGTTGATAAGATGATATGCAGAAGACTCGAAGAATTAGAGTGAGGAGTTTCCAAAGGAAGCTGAAACTCAGGAAGACCCCAAATAACACAAAGATAAACACGTGCAGCTGCTTCTGTGGTGAGTATTCAATAATACGCTATGAGCTATGTCTAGGTGTGGCTTCAGTCATGAATCACACTCAAGATGGCCATCACTTTTGCGAGATTTCAAAATCTTTTGGTAGAGCCTTCAATGGGGGGAATGCCCTTACCTGTTGCATCAAAAATGCTGTCACATAAGTTGGGGCCTGAGGCATAATTCTGATGGGGCATTCCCAAAGCTTCCAGTTGAAGTGGAGGGCAGTCATGAGGGAGGGAGGGAGGCTTGTTTAATTTCATGGGTAGATTGATTTTACCTTGCAAATACTTTTTTTAGGATAGTTTGTCTTAGTGCTTTGGAGGGGCAGGCTGATTTTTTTCTGTTATTCAGATCTATATAGTCTAGCTGAGTGCAGTCCATCCTTTTGGGGCATGTAAGGGGCAAGACAATGGGACATTTTATTGGGGAGGCAATTTTCCCGACACCTCTGTTGGCAGTATTGTAGCCATCAGAACAAATAACATGAAGGTTACAAATTCGGTATATTGAAGAGGCAGGTTATGGATTTTTATCTGAGCATTGCCACTCTCATTATAGATTGATTGCAATCTTGTGGTTGAGTTGCTCTACTGGTACACATGTGACAATGGTAACCTCAATTGTTTTGTGAACTTGATTCTTTTGGCATGCCAGGCTGCATTTACCTCTATACTTTTCCAAAGGTACCTTGTACAAAGTGAGTTTGCAGCTGGTGCTTGTTGCAGCATTGAGGCAAAGCAGGTTAAGGAAAAATCAGCATGGGGTAGGATGTTGACATTGCTCAATTAATTGGGTGGTTCTCTCCATTGAGGATCTGTTGGCTCTGTGGAGGCCTGCCTAGCCTTGTGGGGCAGTGGGGCCACAGGTAGAGGAAGATGGTGTTACGGTGGAGCAACTCAGAAGGTCCGATGTCCCTCCTAAGGTGGTGCTCATGTCTGTGCCTGAAAGGCCAAGTAATTGTCAAGCTTCCGAGGGGTCTGGTCTTGGAAAAGCTTCAAGGGAGTGCCCATGCCTTTGGGGACCGGAGTGCCTTGTGTATTAGTGATCATTGGCACATCATCCTCAGGTCCTAGTAATGTAGATCCAGTTAGTATTCCACCAGAGTCTATACCTGCAGTGAGAGGTCAATCAGAAGCAGTTTAGGAGGCTCACCCTGAGCTGGTGTCAAGCTAGGCCTAAATATTGCCATGGTTATTCAAGCTAGGGGTGTTATCATCCTTTGGTTTTTGGGATGTAACAGCTTTGGGTTCTAAGAGGGACAACTTGGTTACAGCCCAGAAGGTGGTGGTATTATTAGTGGAAAACAATGGGAAATTGAATGACTCTTCTGTGCAAACAGGAATGTGAGGACAATGGGGCGGGTCCCCCTAGCATAATCATGAGAACTGCCAGTGACATCAAACAATAATGGTTGAGTGGGGCTGGCACAGCAACCTATGACCTCCTCTGCTTAGGAAAAGCGTGGAGACAATTAACTTGAGATAGACTCTCTGGCTCTGGTTATGAGCTCAGCCCTGCCGTCTAGGGGCTATTTGGGGTACATCTATCAGACGAATTGAAAGATGTGATTTGACTTTTTTTATTAGGATTTTTTATTCTTGATCTGATCCTTGAGAATCCATTAGCAGAGGAGGACAAGCAAGTTAAGGAATGTTTCCACAAGCAGTGCAGGCCTTAGACTGAGGAATCAATTAGTTGAATAAAAAGGTTATATAATTTAGAAGTCTTATATGATTGAGAAGTTTCCAAAGTTGGACCCGAGATCTCACTTTACCAGAATAAGAATGAGAGTCCACAGGAGATGTTTGCGAGGAAGTACTTGAAGGATACCACCAAGTCTTCCACTGTAGAAAGGCCAAAAGTATAAAACAGATGCAAATACTTGGCTGTGTTGTATAATGCTGAACAATGGGGATGGAGCTAATAGTCAGTTCTTTCATATTCCCAGGCCCCTAGGGAAAGGAGCCTGTTGGGCTTACACTAAAGTTAGTAATTGCCCAGCCAGCAGGGACTTGCGAATTTAAGCATAGTTATGGGTTTCATGTACACCCCAAGTTGAAATGCTTCAAAAAATCAAATGACAAAGGGGCTCAGAAGCAAGATTCAGGCAAAGTTCCTGGATAGGGCCCTATCATCTTTCGGTTTGCAAGCAATGATCCATTGGCTAAATCAGTATCCTAAGTCACATGTGTCTCAGCAACCTTATACTGGGTTTAGCTTTGGCATAAGCATGTTGGCCCAGGGAGTTGAAAGTCAGGTATATGTAGAAATCACCAGTCTTTTTGGCTAACAAAGAAGCGACGAGAAGGAAATTGAGAAAATTGAAAGGAGAGACATCTAATTAGTGACATCTTGGTCCTTCCTAAAGGAGATCTTTACGATGGAATTAGGGACAGGCCAGGTGTTGCATTAATATATGATTTCTCATTCTTTGTCCAACTTAAATATAACCATTGCATTATGTCATCTATTGATCTTTCAAGGCCCTGATGTTGCCATTTGGGGTGCCATTGGCGAGTGAGAAGAAAACTTGCCCTGCTGCCGCACTATTTTTCCTTGTTATTGAGAGTGACATGCTCAGTGGACTTTTAAGTATACCAGCTGAGAAGGAGGCTGCTTTCAATCAGTCCAAATTTGCATGAAGGCCTGCAAGGTTAACTTGCATCAGGTTTGGTGGGCCAGTTGAACTTTGCCCTGTACATTATTCCCATGAGTGATCCTTTCACTCAGACCATGTCTGGCTTCAGGGAGAAGCACTGCAGGACTGAGCTTTCTGGGGAGATCAAGCAAGACATGTGCATTTGGTCCATTTTCTAGATAGTTTTAACAGCGGTGTTGTATGACTGTCCTATTTAGTTTCAAGTCAGGATTTAGGACTCTTCACAGACCTATCAGGATGTGTCGAAATTGTGGCTACCTTGGAAGTAGTGTGGTGTGCCAAGTGGTGGCCATGCAGGGGTTTGAGTCTTGCCCGTTATGGAACATCATGTTTCTGCAATTGTTTCGCATTTTGTTGACTGAATTGGTTACTTCCATGGCCAGTCTGTTCTGGTCTGACACTATGGCTCTGGTGGAGTCCAATAACCAGCAGCATGCTAGTGCACGATGGTACTGGGATTATTGAAAGAGATTTTCCTCATCTGTTTGAAGAATAATGTTCTTTTCAAAGGGATGCATGTTCCTGGTATTCTGAATAATAGAATATTGCTGCTGATTCTTTGTCACATTTTAAGATGCAGTAATTCAGTAGGCCTGGGCGGTAAATTCAGCTCCGCTTGTTGAATTTGAGGAATTTTGGCAATGCCGCGTTCCGTAGAGAACACAGAATTGCCAAAAATTCCGCAATCCGCGGCGTAGCAGAATTATTTCCTTGCTCGCGCTATAAAAATGTGTTTTTGCGCGCGTGGTAGTGCCTTACCGGGATCTCTGCATTCGCAGACGAGTTTTCCTATTTGTTCGCATGCGCCACGAGATTTTGGTAGCCGACCTAGCGAGATATTTCCCCCTCGAGCACGCAAAAACAGATCGCGAATGGTGGAATTTCCACCTCCTCGTGGAGATTTTTTACTGTTTCGCAGAATTTTGCGTAACATGACTACACAAATTCCCCCCACCCCTGGAATTCAACCACTTCCACCCAAAGGCAAAACAAATATATTGTTTTGTGTGATATATGAAATAATTCTAAAAATATTGTTGGATATTTGAAACTTTTCCAATAAAATACAGACTCAAGTGTAAGCTCTTTTCGCAAAACTGAGTCAGTCTCTGGTTTGTTTTTAGATGTCCTTGCTCTGGCCTCAGGAGTATTCAATGTGTCCTCCATTCTGGTTTCTGAAAATACTTTCCTGTCCTTTGGAGTGCGCACCACTCACTTCAAACTACGCTTAGTACAATGAAGCAAGCCAGCGTGAAGCAAGGTGTTCTAAAATCTGAATAATTCACAATTTGTACTAAGTTAAATGTGTTGAAATTGCTAATTTCCTACTCGACCTATTGAGATTTGGAGTGTAAAAATGATTCTGTGCATGAGTCATATGTACATCTGCACAATTTAGACACTCAGAAACTAAAATAAAATCACGTTTACTTAGATGATTAGAAACGTAACTCTGAATGAAGCAATCAGCATCACGGCAGTGTCTTTTTAAACAGATTTGATGGATTTCTCTTGGGGATTATGAAACTGACACAGAGGCTTTTTGTGACACTTTCACTAGATATAGAATTTTTTACATAATGTCATGCTATTGCTGAAGAATACCAAGTGTAAAAATCTGTAAAGAGGCTAATCTATTTTTGACAGTTCGCGAGAAAATATATTTGAATCTTTCTTTCCAGAATTTTTATTTTTAATGATTCATAACATGAATTCTACGTTCTAGGGTGCACTTCTTTTTAAAGAAAAGAACTAATACACTATTTTGCACGCTAATAAATGGACAAAGGTAATATTTGACCTGGGCCCAATCTATTTGCTGTGTTTTCTGATTCCCTGTTGTAAGAAATTGGGTTGTTGATTGACTGTGATGTGAGCCTTGGTCAAGCAGCAATTGCAATCCTTGTCAGGGTAAGTCACAGACCAATCCCATATTAACCTGTGCTCTCCCCCTTGGTAAGTTGGCAAAGAGCAGTCAGGTATAACTCAGAGGCAATGTGTGTAGTATTTGTGCAACACTTAAAACACTAAAACAGTGAAAACACACCACAAAACAACAACACAACATATTAAGACAAGTAGGGCAATTTGTAATAAATAAAACAAGAACAAATCAACAAAAATGCAATTAGTAGAACCAGCGATTTTGAATTTTAAAGTTTCTAGTGAAAATCATGCCAAAAGCACAAAGCGTCAATGGGGAATATCTGGTCACACCAGACAGCAACAAAGACAAAAGTTCAGGGCGACCACAATGGAGCGCAGGCTGGCTAGAAGGGACCAAGTCAGGCCAGCTGAACAAATTACCTTAAATCCTTGTTGTGGAGTGTTGGGTCGATCTGCATGGAAGATGCATTGCGCAGCAGAAGGGATGCGTCTGATCCAAGATACAACGAGGCTGTGCCATGAGGTCCTGTTGTGTCATCATCGAGGATCTAGTCAATGGGGCTTGTGATGCAAAGACCTGGCATCGTGGATGCAATGCGCAGCTGGCAATGCACGTTGATGCAGAGTTCATCGTTGAGGCTGGCATTGGCGAGAGATGTGAGGCTTTGGCTGTAGATGCACCATGCCATCGGTGATGCATCGTTGCTGAGATCTGTGGGGAAGACACTGACCTGTGCGACGGGTCCAATCCACAAAGCAGGGCAAATGTGTTGGTTCTACTCTAGGATGGGCCACTCAGTTGAGGGGATGCATTGGCTCTGTTCAGCGTCGCTCAGCAGGGAAGATGTGACAGTTCCGCTTGAAAGCACATAAGGTCCACTTACAAGGGTCCAGGACTCAGGAGGCACCACTTGACAGGATAGACTCACAGATGGCAGAGTCCAGGTGGCAGGATGTTGGAAGCATGTTATGTCCCTGAGGCTTCAGATCAGGAGTCCAGTCAACTAGCCCTTGGAGTCACTCTGGGTTCAAGATATGCAGATCCAGTCCTTCTCATCTAGGCAAGAGTGCTGCAGGCAGTAGGTCAGCACAACAAAGCAGGAGTCAAGCACTGTGCCGACCGACAGAATGGTGGTCCTTCAGCAGCACAGTAGTCATTCTTCTTGGCAGAGTATCCACAGGTTCAAAAGTGTATTGAAGTGGTGGTGCCTGAGGTCTCACTTTATACACGGTTGCACGTTTGAAGTGGGTAGAAGGTTCCAGAGGCATGCCTTTGAAGTGCATTGATGCCCTGCCTTCCCTGCACTGGCTCCATGCTAACTGCAGGGGGTATTCTGCCCTTTGTGATGAGAGAGGACACAGCGTATTCAGGTTTAAGTGAGACTGGGCCCAGCTTCTCCCTCCCATCCTGCGAGTGATGGCCCATTCAGTCATACCTAAGCACCCATTGTGTGTGGCTGTCTAGGAGGAATACACAGAGCCCAACTGCCAACTACACCAAATCATGTGACCAATGACAGGATGCAGGCACCAAATGGCTAAGGCAAAAAAAAGTGTAAATCAACTGAGAGAGAAAGGGTATTTGACCTTAGGGGTCGAGTAGGAACTCCTGGTCCCCTTGGATTCAATGTTTAAGCAAATGGAGGAGTAACCACTAAGGGTACTTAATACCTATACATTGGTACGGTATTCAGGTGCATGCCCTGCAACCCAATCTAGGACAATCCTTTGTCCTTAGAAGACCCCTCACTTACCAACCTAGTTGGTGACATGCTTCATCGTTGGATTCCCACCCGGACAGCCGAGTTCCATCCGGGTGTGCTTCGACACCTGACTACAGTGGAGCTGTTTTTTTTTATTATATGTGTTAAAGAGTGATATAAGTGTGGTTAAAAGTTGTCACAATGCTACTCACTCAGAGCCTTTATTCTGGAGTGATTGGATAACAGGTAAAAATTATTGTGGGGCACCTTTGCCTAATTAGGTAGGCTGCGGTGTCAAAAGAAGTAAAATGCTGGTGATTATTTAAAAAAAAGGATAGGTCTACATGTTTCAACCTTCGTGTGACTATAGAGGTTTTCTTCAGGACCAGTGTAGTGTGGGCTGGGTGGTCTACACACGCTAAGGTGTACCCTGCCTCGCCTACTTTCAGTTGTGAAATCACAAATTGGTAATTTCATAAAAACGTGTTCTTCTCTGTGATGTTAGGAAAAAACCTGTGGAAAAAAACAGACAAGGGGATGGGGTGGGGCGACGTACTCATGTACAAACATACATGGAAGGTGAATCATGGTGCACCATGTGTAAGTTCAAGCCCGTTATCGGGACCGACCCGATCGTGAGTAACGCAGGTATATGTGCTGTTGTGAAACAGTTGCCGTCAGGATTATCACAACCCATTTGAATCTGTGCAGTTTGTGAACTGATATCCTTGTATTGCTGCTGATCCAGTGGGGGCACAAAGGCCCAGGTGAAATGGATCAATGGGTAACATCCCATGTGCAGTGAACAAATGGGTGTATATACCCCAGAGTGGGGCGTGACGTTGCAAGTGGAAAATAATGCCACGCAGCTCAATATATAGTGAAAAGATTCTAAAATTGCGGTTAAAAACACACACTCGCAACACACAAACACCATGGTAGGCAGCACACACATACATACACATGCACGAAACAAGAGAAATCGCTCTTACTCAAAGCTCTCAAATTCTGGGCTTCATGGGCATCCCCGTCCCTGCCTTAACTCACGGCCACCATCTAGGAGGAAGCGGTGAGAGAGTGTAAGGGCATACTTGGTTCCGTCGAACCTCGTTTGGCAGGGTCGGGTAGCGTAAGGACTTACTTGTGGCTTGATGAGGTGTGGCAGATTAGCCTAGCAGCGTATCGGTCAGGAGCCCCGTTGGAGTGAATCACGGGCTCCAACGCGAGGCTGAAGTGCACTTCCGCGTTTGTCAGCAGTGGGCGAAGCGTCGTCACGTGTCTCCCGGTTGCCTCAGTCTGCTGTGCTCAATAAAGTTACATACGGGTGACAGTACATTAAAGTGAAAATAAACGGCCGCAATGTTGCTGCGAGTCCGTATTGAAATATTAACGCTCGTCAGCGCTGGTGAGGGTTAGGACTAAGTGTGCTACTCCCTTTGGCAAATAGGGGAAGGAAAAATATGGGTTTTATTCAATACAGCAGGAGCATTAGAATTATGCGCAGTTGTTTATCCAGAGGTATTGATATATGATGGCAATGTTATGCTGCCGGTGTTCAAATTAAACACATCAGTGGGCACTTAATTGTCATTAAAGGGAAATAGGAAGAAGGACTCTTTTTAACGAAATGGGTATATCTCTATAGTAATTGTTGGTAATGCCAACTTAGGTCAAAGTACAGAGTGACATCTGGATTGTGTTCATACGGAGGCACATATGTGGATAACTATGGGCTCAACAGGTAGTCTCTACCTAGAGAGCACTGTGTTCCACGGGATGTTATCGTTCAGGCCTGTTTTCTGGGTGGACAGTCTATATATCCAACGTTGCTCTTTTTCATAGAGTCGTTGAGATAGTCTGTCACCTTTGTCCACCTGTTCTATGACCGTCCATGTCATGTCGTTGGGCGTATGGTTTTGGGTAAGATAGTGTTCCGTCAGTTTCGTCATAGACTTTCAGCATATAATAGTGCTTCTATTTTCGCATATCCGCTTCTTCACCTTCCTGCTGGTCATACCTATGTAGCGGAGGTTACAAGGGCAGACAATGAGGTACACTACATTAGTGCTGTTACAGTTGGTATGGGACCTGATCGTTCATACTTTTCCTGGTTCCAGAGAGAGGGTTTTAGTGTTCTCGGTCAGGTGGCAAACGCTGCAGTCACCACATTTATAGTGGCCAGTGATGTTGGGTAGGCCCCAAGCGTTGAGGACTGTAGGTGGTTGTGTTGCTATGTTTTTTGGTCTCTTATTGACTACTGCATCCCTTATGCTCCTGGCACGTTTAAAAGAAAACAAAGGTTTCTCCCATTTCAGGTTGCCTGTGTTTAGGATTTGTCAATGTTTGTTGATGGACCTAGTCAGACTGTTGGATGCCGGGCTATAGGTAGTTACGCAGGTCAGTGGGACGTCATTGTTATTCTTTATAACATCCTCCAATAGGGCCTCACGTTGCTGGTTTCGTGTTCGTTTCTGACATTTGTTCAGGATTCTGGTCGGGTATCCCCTCGTCTGTAGTTTGGTGGTAAGATCCCTTGCTTGCTCGCGGTAGTCATTGATGTTGCTGCAGTTCCTGCGGACTCTCAGGAATTGACCATAAGGGAGGTCCTCTCTCAAGAGGTATGGGGTGAAAGCTCTCAAATCTCAGCATGTCACCAACTAGATTGTCCTAGATTGGGTTGCAGGGCGTGCACCTGAATACCGTACCAATGTATAGGTATTAAGTACCCTTAGTGGTTACTCCTTCATTTGTTTAAATAAGGCAAAAAAATGCCAACTGCAACTGCTCGTTAACCTCTGGGCTGTTCATGGCCTGAACTAGTTGTGAAATATGTATTAGAAATGAAGGGTTGGGCCTGGCAAAAGGCTTCTTTCCCAGTCAAAATGGCAGGGGGAAACTGCACACAAAGGCTCTGCAATGGCAGACCTGGGACATGTTTAAAGGGTGACTTAAATGGGTGGCACAATCATTACTGCAGGCCCGCTAGTAACATTTCATTTACAGGTTCAGGACACATGTATTGCACTTTACTAGGCACCAGCGGCAGCTGCCATAAAAAAAAGGTGGTGGGGCAGATGGGGTCGCATGAGAGGCCTCACATGGGGTGGGTATTATAATAGTTAAAAAAAACGAAAACCGTACCTTTTGCTGCCGCTTCTAGCTGTCTCCAGCATCACATTCGCTGCCTCTCCTCTCCCTGGGTCCTAGCAGCCCCTTGGACCCAGACTCTCATCCAATCCGGTTGCTGCAGTGCAGAGTGGGGATTAGTCTGAGAAGGCAAGAAAGATGCCCTGCTCAGGCCAGGGAGTCGGTGGGGTTTCTCCAGCCTGTGTCCCAATGCAACTGGGCTAGAGAAAACCTAATTGCGCATGTGTGTTTTGGTCAACCTGAAACGGCTGACCAAAACATATATGCGCACTTAGGGAGTGGATTGCACGTAACACTCCTCCTGCCCTCTCCCATGCCTAAGCCCCGCCCCTCTCAACACAGCTGGCTAAGAGCCATCAAATGTAAAATTAAACAATGCAAGAGCATTGTTTTTCTTTAACATTTGCTGGTTCTGAGCCAGGCAGTGGGGCTATGCTCCTTCGCCACAGATAGGGACTTATAAGTAAATTAAATATACTAATTGGTATAAGCCAATTCATACAATGTTTTATGGAGAGAGCACAAGCACTTTAGCACTGCTGAGCAGAGGTAAAGTGCACAGAGCCCTAAGCACAACAAATACGAATTCAGCATAAAGTAGTTGAAGGAAGGCAAATGTTTGGGTGATCCTGCAAATTAGTGCCATTTCTAACAGCTTTACCCAGTCTGATTCAAAACTTTCTGTCCCATATACATTGTGTTTCAAAGATCTTTTGTTCGATATGATTTACATATACAATAATTCACAGATCTCATATGCGATGTGATTCACAAATCTAATTTACAATGCAGTTTATGTTCGCATCTCACCATTTTTTCTCCCATGTACAACCAAATAATTTCTGAACTAGTTCAAAAGGTGCTTCACATGGCGAGACAGCCAATATTCCGTTCTTTATTGAAATTCAACATGTTCTGAAGCCTGTTCCCTCTCTGTTGTCTCCTATAAAGCAATAGTGTCTGCTGAAGCTGTGGCAGTAAGTCAGAACAAGCTACACTTATTGATATCAGAAAAATGTTGGCATGCAAGAATAATCAACATCTATTGAAATGGATTTTCTTTAGAACAGTCTGTGGTTTATTTTAGATTCCTCGCTCGGTACGAGTCCCTTTCTGAGCGAAATGTAAGTTACAGAAGTAAAACGAAAATCTTATTCCAAGTGGCACACTTTTATCAAGACGAATCCCACCAGGAAATTGGTCGTTACCTGCAGATAACAACTGGTTTCTTAGTTAATGACCATAGGCAAGGCCGGGGCCACTTAATGTTCCAGCTGTCCAGTCATTAACTGCCGTAAAGGCTGCGTCCGATGCGGTTATGGCGGTTATAAAATGTCCTCAAAAAATTATAATAGTAATAGTGTACAGACAAAAAGTGTTGGTAGCCCTAGTGTGACTGAATGGTTGCATTCGAAAATTTGGCCGCTCCCTCGTGGCTCATAACCGATTTTCCAGCAGCCAGACAGCAAGTTGTGCTCTGCTGGGTTTATAGATGAAGGGTAATAAAAACATTGGCCAGGTTAAATTATCAGTGTGTTATGTCATTAACCCTTGCTTCACTGTATTTCATTACCTGGTTTCCTGCCAGCAGGGCTGCGTACGGGTTTGAGGCATGCACAGAAAACGAGTTCCGTCCGTTCTTTTAGGAAATCTTGCCCCGCGCATGCATTTTACTAAAGCATTTACCAACTGTCACAGTGCTTTTTTTTCTTAAACAGAGATCTAACCGTGCACTGTGCATTGAAGAGTAGTTTTTTCAAAGGCAACAACGAAAAGTAGACTGCATTTCCTTCCTTTCATTCTGAACATTTTATGCATTAATACTGTCTTAGTGTTCGCCGCCAATAACTGGACAGGTGGTATTAATGGCTAGGATAGCCCCTTTGGTATGATATACATCTTGGTGGGACTGCAATACACTGACAGTGTGGATTTAATGGCCCTATGGTCAGTTATAAGGCTTTCCCCCAAGGCTGCCCATGTGTAGGCTCAATTGGCAGGGAGTCTCTTCAGGTTACAGTTGATCTTCAGCTGTGCCACTGGGCATTTGTTGTGTGACTAGGCATAGCACTGCCTGGCAATGAACACAATGCAGCTCTTGGAATGTTTTCTCTTTTTGGTTGGATTGTGTAGCAGCTTTACATGAGGGCGTGTAGTGTCTCTTCTGCAAGGATGTTTCGCTTGTCTGCATTCTGGCATTTCCCCTTTACCACCTGTCCAGTTTTCATGCTTTTCTTGGGTGCGGTCACCTGGTGGTCACCTCTCGTGGAGTTGGTGTCTTTTGTGCTGTTCTAGCCATGGTACCTCTTTTTCTTGTGTCATTTTAAGGATTGTGGAGGCTTTGTGCATCGTTTAGTGCCCCCGGTCAAAAACCCTTTTTATTTCCTTACTCCTTTTCGACCAATTGAGGGCGCATGATTTCAAACAACGTTAGAGGCTAAGATAGAGAAGAAGGGGCAAATTATCAAGGACGGCGTTAAAATTATCGCCACTTTAGCGGCAGGAAACTGCCGCTAAAGCTGAGATAACAGGCTTGCTAATATGCCCTTGAGAATTCCAATAGAAGCCTATGTTCTGGTGTGAACGTGGGCTTCTTTTGGAATTCACAAGGGCGTATTATCAAGGCCATTATCGCCGCTTTACCTGCAGTTTCCTGCTGCTAAATCGGCGATAATTTTAACTCTGTTCTTGATAATATTCCTCGAAGATAGGTGGCACAGAGAAAAAAGTTTGCTTTGCCATGAGCACCTTAGAAGACAGGGCCCCTGGAGAATTGCCCATTGTGCCTACGCCTTAAAACGTTTTTCTTAGTCTCTTCATTGTAGTTAGCAATTAGGATGCACTCTCGGTTGGTAGAGTCTTGACTCTTTGTGGTTGCTACTCTCTGCAAACATTACTATTAGTTTCAGAGATCTGCAGCTCCTGGAATTTCTTCCATTTACTTTTAGCTTCTTACACTTCTACACAGTACTTGAGAAAGCTTTTACTTTCTAGTACAGTACTTTACTAAGTGTGTAGTTATGTTTTGAATCTGAAAGTGTCCCACATTATTTCGTCTTGCCGGTTTGTTGGTGTGACCCAGGTTGGCAGCTGCAATATACTTTGCAATTGTTTGACATTCTGTTGTCCTTGTGTGGGTGCGTTTTAGTTGCATGGATATTTAATGTACATGTGGTCTCCACCTCTGGTGGATTTGTGGTTTGCAGGTGCAGTCATGAGCAAGCCTAGGGAAGATAAATTTGATCTGACTATAATGTTGCTATCTGGTTCACCTGTTATCTCATTGTGGAAGTGGTCATGATCTTTCCAGTCCTGTTTAGTGGTCTCCTTATTGAGGGTTCAGGTGTCCAGAGCTTGGGCGGAGTGGAAATTTGGCTATGATAGCTTGTTGCACTTGTTTCTGTAGGATAGGGCAAAAATACCTATGTGAGCTGAGATAGGAAATGTTGTTTTTTAAGATTCCAGATCCCCAGGTGGATCTGCACTAAAATGCCAAGCTCAAAATAGACGAAGCTTTAAAAAAAAAAACTTTAGTGCAGGTTCATCAACTAGAGATAAAGTTATTAATGAATTAAAAATGGCTTTTCAATGGAAACTCTGACCTAACCAAAATGGCAGGGTCATTATCAATGACTCTGTAATATATATATATATATATATATATATATATATATATATATATATATATATATATATATATATATATATATATATATATATATATATATATTACCTACTGGTGGTCGCCAGTAGGTAGTTATAGTTAGAATCTAGTTTCCATAGGGAAAGCATTTTTTGATTTGCTAATAACTTTGGCGTCGTTTAACAAATCGTCCTGCAATCCCCCCCCCCAAAAAAAGTCTATCCAGTTCAGCTCCTATCCTGAAAGTTTTGGGGGTGATTCGTCAAGTGGGGTTGAGAAAAAAGGCAGTCCCAAAACATGTTTTCTCCGTGTTAATTTCCGTACGAAATTTTGCGACGAGCTACAGCTCGAACTGCTGAACGGAATTACCCCAAATTTGGCAGAAAGGTAGAGCTTGGCTCAGAAAGCAACCATTTTTTTTAAATGGTCAAAATCCGTTCAGTAGTTTTTGAGAAATAAAAAAAACTGTGCAAAAATCATTTTCCCATAGGAAACTTTGTGCAAGGCTACAGCCGAAATTTCTGAACGGAATTACCCTAAAGTTGGCAGGAAGGTAGTGCTTGGATCAGAAAGCAACCTTTTTTTAAATGGTGTAAATCCATTCAGTAGTTGCTGAGAAATTAGAAAAATAAAACTTTCGATATCTGGGCGGAGCCTGAGTCACGAGCTTTACTGTGATTGGCTGCCAACACTCCAAGGAAGTGTTGGCAACGACTCGGTAGAAGCTGGAAAACAGAGAAACAAAGGTAGAAAACAAGAAAAGGGGAAGAGTAGAAACACCCTGACCTCTTAGGCCTGGTCAAGGGGTCCCAGAAGGACCCCCAGGGCCCCCTAAAAATGTTTTTTTTTTAAATCGAGGTAATTTGCGCTAATTTATAATTGATCATTTATTTCAATGAGACCTTGGGGTGGGTAGGTCCCGGGGGCATTTATTAAAAAATTATAGCGGGGGCTCACTGGGGCTGCGGTTGACCGCTTGGGTCCCCGCAGTCTCGGGGCTTCACTCATGTTGGGAGGGGGGTTGTAAGGCCCCCCCTCCTGGAGCTCTTCATCTGCTTATAACTTTGGCGTCGTTTGACGATTCTTTACGAAATTTCCCCAAAAGTTACTCTTTTTTGATCAGCTCTTATGCTGAAAGTTTAGGGGTGATTGGTCAAGGGGGCGCTGTAAAAAAAGTGGGTGTGAAAACGTGTTTTCTCAATGGATTTTTCATAGGAAAATTTAGAAACAGCTAGGTCAAACTGCTGAATGTAATTATGCCAAATTTGGCAGGGAGAAAGCTCTTGGTGTAGAAAGCGCACTTTTGTAGAAATGGTGTAAATCCGTTCAGTAGTTTTTGACATTTTAAAGGAAAAGATATATATATATATATATATTTGGAGGGTGTTTGGTTATATTATTCATGCCGGCCAGCAGCATGCTACAGAGGCTCCTGCACGAAAGTTTTGGACTGATCCTATACTGGCAATTGCTTGTTGCCTCGGCGACAAGCCTCTCCTTCCTTCAAGTAATTGAAATTGATCAGACCCGCCTTTGGCAAGCAAGACAAACAGAGCGGTGTCAGAGTTATTAACTCCGCCTTGGGAGAGGTGCATTGTGAACTCACCCCCGTGGAGATGCGTCCTGTGTGTCAAGGTTGTGCAGTTGGGGACTGGAGAAAGCTATTGTCTCTGGACAAGCGGCAAGATGGGGTCAACAGCTATGTTCATAGAATACTAATCCATTTGGCCGCCCACTCCCGGTAAACTGTTGCATGCTGGGACATGTAGTGCGTCTCACGCTTGAGATGCTGAACATGCTGCCAATTGGACATTAAGGAGGGCGGAGCATTTCTATGAACATTACAACAGCCGAACATTCAGGTCAATCAGTGGCATCTTGACCTTTCATCATTCACCACGCTGGGCGCTGAGGAGGCTACACGCAGCCGAAATGCATACGCCCGTCATGCTGCAGATTCAGAAATAAAGATGCTTTCTTATGTGATCCCCGTGATGGCCTCTGTCCTTTCGTTTGGAGGGTGTTTGGTTATATTATTCATGCCGGCCAGCGGCATGCTACAGAGGCTCCTGCACGAAAGTTTTGGACTGATCCTATACTGGCAATTGCTTGTTGCCTCGGCGACAAGCCTCTCCTTCCTTCAAGTAATTGAAATTGATCAGACCCGCCTTCGGCAAGCAAGACAAACAGAGCGGTGTCGGAGTTATTAACTCCGCCTTGGGAGAGACGCATTGTGAACTCACCCCGTGGAGATGCGTCCTGTGTGTCAAGGTTGTGCAGTTGGGGACTGGAGAAAGCTATTGTCTCTGGACAAGCGGCAAGATGGGGTCAACAGCTACGTTCATAGAATACGAATCCATTTGGCCGCCCACTACCGGTAAACTGTTGCATGCTGGGACATGTAGTGCGTCTCATGCTTGAGATGCTGAACATGCTGCCAATTGGACATTAAGGAGGGCGGAGCGTTTCTACGAACATTACAACAGCCGAACATTCAGGTCAATCAGTGGCATCTTGACCTTTCATCATTCACCACGCTGGGCGCTGAGGAGGCTACACGCAGCCGAAATGCATACGCCCGTCCTGCTGCAGATTCAGAAATAAAGATGCTTTCTTATATGATCCCTGTGATGGCCTCTGTCCTTTCGAGGGTGTTTGGTTATATATATATATATATAAATGCTCGGTGCCTTACTCCCAAGCACGAGCTTGCCTCTGATTGGCTGCTAACTCTTCAAACTAGGAAGTGTCCTCTGATTGGCTACTAACACTTGAAACCAGGAAGTGTTAGCAGCCATCTCGTGCCTCGCATCAAGTGAAAATATAAAAGAATGGTTCCGAGGGCAATTTAATATAGCGGAGCTTTGTCTAGTGATGATTTGGATGCAGTGAAGGTTTACAATTTATTAACAATAAAGGAGAAACAGGTGAGCGACAGGCAGCACGACTTCTAATCCAGAACACTACTAGGAAGATAACCCTTTCAAGCTCCCTGTGCCCAACATCACTACTTCGGAGGTATGTCTTTAGAAGTCAGTCCATTGGCTCGCAGCTCTCTACCTTTGAGAGCTAGTACGGTGCTGTGCCTGTATATCTGCGAGCTGCTACGCTGTTGTTCCTTTGGGAGCGGACGGCTCGTAGTTCTGCCTCTGTGAGTTGAGTGGACGGGCCGCAGTTGTCCCTCTGCAAGCCTGGGTGCGAACTGTTCATAAGTCTCACTATATGAGTATTGAAAAGCAATTTTGTGATTCAGTCTGTCAACTGCCATCTGTCCGAGGCATTTCTGAAACATACTGGAGCTCTGTCTGTGAGACATACCCTTTCACACTGCCTCCCCCCACATCAGCACGTAACGCATCCTCTTCCCACATCACCAGCATACCGTCAACAACCTTCTTGGGCCCGCAAGTCTCCCTCTGCGAACCACTGGTGGGCTCGCAGCTCTTTTGGTGCGACTTCTCGGGTCCGCATTTTTACGAGCAGCCTGCCGGCTTGCAGGTCTCTGAGAGGAGATGCAATGTAGGCAACAGTGATGCAGGTTGGATACCCAACACTACTCCGACATCCCCTAGCAGCAGCTCCTTGTCCGTCAGCCCTGATCACCCCCCACAAAAAATGTGACAGGAACGTTTTTAAATATGGAGCCTAATAAATCGGCTGGTGTTGCAGTTTAAATAAATGATATCCTTGTGAGGTTCGACAAATAAGAATCTTAGTCATGTATGGATTTACATATAATATATTTTAATAAAACAAAACAACAGCAAATAAAACCATGTGTGTAAAACATTTTATTAAAACAAAAGGACAACAAATAAAATGATGTATAGCCATGGTGTTTCATCCCTCGACAATTTGTGAATCACAGCCTGCAAGACAAAAAGAAAATAAGATGGTGCGGTATACATCCAGCAAAGGAGAGAGAAAAAGAGGAAGAGTTAGATACAAGGAAGATAGAAAGAGAGAAACAGTGTGAAAGAGAGGAAGAGAGAGAAAGAGTGACAGAGAGAGCCAAAGGGAAAGTGAGAGAGGAAGACAGAAAGAAAGAGGAAGACAGAGAAAGAGTGAGAGAGAGAAAGAGAAAGAGAAAGAGAGAGATACAAGGAAGAGAGAAAGAGATACACAGTGTGAGAGAGAAGAGAGAGAGAGGAAGAGAGAAAGAGAAAGAGTGAAACAGTGTGAGAGAGAAGAAGAGAGAGAGAGGAAGAGAGAGGGAGAAAGAGTGAGAGAGAGGAAGAGAGCGAGAAAAATAGAGAGAGAGGAAGAGAGAAAGAATAACAAAGAAAGAAAGAGTGAGATACAAACAGTGTGAGAGAGCAAGAAAGAGAGATAGGAAGTGAGAGAAATAAAGAAAGGGAGAGAGAGAAAGGAAGAGATGAAGAGGGAGTGTTGACACTGGAGAAAATCTTTGCAGCACAACTTTTTGTCACTGGTGTGTCTCCTATCACGTGCCAGGACATACTGCACCATCAAGTTTAGTTATCTGAAAGATAGTATAGAATTAGTAATTGCAGACTATATACAACGGTACACTCGCAATTCACTGTTTCTGCTTTGGGCAGCCAGGCTGCTGCATCCCATC
The DNA here is from genome assembly GCF_964263255.1 of Lissotriton vulgaris. Taxonomy (NCBI): domain Eukaryota; kingdom Metazoa; phylum Chordata; class Amphibia; order Caudata; family Salamandridae; genus Lissotriton; species Lissotriton vulgaris. The sequence continues at coordinate 174,895,541 of NC_141700.1, read as the reverse complement.
CACTTCCACTGCCCAGAGGTGTCTAACAGCCGCTGCGCACCCAGGGCCATATTATCAAGAACGGCGATAACACTATCACCACTTTAGCGGCAGGAAACTGCCGCAAAAGTGGCAATAAGGGGCTTAATAATATGCCCCTGTGAATTCCCATAGAAGTCCAGGTTTGATGTCTTTCACAACAGAACCTGGGCTTCTATGAAAATTCTCAAGGGCATATTATCAAGCCATTTATCATCACTTTAGCAGCAGTTTCCTGCTGCTAAAGAAGTGCTAATGTTGCCTCCGTTCTTAATATTATTATGATCCCCAGTCTGGTGTGGCCTATACACTTGCACTGTCCAGAGGAGTATAACAGTCCCTGCGCACCCAGGCGGCTGCGCCCTATGCACTCCCACAATTAGGAGCTGATCCCATCCGCTCCCACTGGCTGGAGGTGAGTGCCCGCTGCTGCACAAACAAGCCTCTCTGCTCACCTTCCGCCACCGGCATGTATCGAAGAAAGTCAACCACGTTCCGAAGGAACCTCCTCAGCCTCAGTACATGCAGGGTACAGAGCTCACAATTCAGACTAGGTGTTGATTGCCAGGATGGCCACGCATCATCGCAGGTTCTACACGTGTTCAGCTCTGGTGGTGTTTGGGGGGGACGTCAATTTGTTAATCAGAGCCTGGTAGATAAAAAGCAAGATAAGATTGTGCATCATGCATCCATCAAAGGAGAGAGAGAGAGAGAAAGAGTGAGAGAGTGACACTGGAAAAAATATTCGCAGCTCACCTTTGTGTCACTGGTGTGTCTCCAACCACGTGCCGGGACTTAGTGCACCCTCAAGCTCCCATATCTAAAAGATAGTACAGAAATAGTAATTGTAGGAAAGACCACTATGCAGGAATGAAAAGACAGAGACAGTAATTCTATTGATGTGGTTTAATCCTCAGAACATGTTTTGTAAGCAGCAAGTATGAAGCAAGAATGACTGAACCCCTCTTAACTTCTACTTTCCAAACTTTTCACATTCAAAACATAACATTCCCAAAGCGATACAAGGCAGGCACGAGCTGTGAGAGCCCATAGTTAGAATTCAGCACCGGCTCCTCGGGCATTGCACCAATGCTCGTGTTACCAATCGGACGCTGTGGCATAGTATATACGAGTGCGTATGTCTAAATCGCTCTGCCATCTTTTTGCATTCAGGGGGCTGTACCCCATCCACCTCCGCTGCCCAGAGTTATCTACCCGATGCTGCGCACCAAGGCCTCACTGCTCTCCTTTTCGCTGTCACGGCACCCTCCACATCATGCAGCTCCGTTATGCAAGGTAATAGTTCTCATATTTGCTACTGAGTCTTGATATGGCCATGGTGGAGGACATACTAGTGCACCTTTCATCATTGCAGATTGTACACCCGTTCAGTGCTTGCGGTGGTACTAACTCAGTAGGAAGTGAGGCCACATACTCTAAACTCTAAAATGGCGCAGAGCACGTGCGCCCTGTCTTTTATATTAACAGGGTCATGTGTCCTGAGACGCCTGTGCTGGATGGGTGTGGTGTGGGTGTATACTAAGGGTGGGCATAGTTCGCGTAGCGGCACTCCGCGGAGCTACGCAAAGTTGCTCTTGAGCTCCGCGAGCTTGCGTAGTAGCTTGCTCGACCCGTTCTCGAGCCATTTTTCTACTTCGGGAGCGCGGTGCGCGTGTTCGGGGCGCTGCCTGCATACTCGGGATGTGTAGTGCGCGAAGTTACACATGAGGTGGGCTATGGGCGTGGCCATCTTGTTTTTTCAATTGTCCCGCCCATGCTCGCGAGTTATTCATGCCAGATTGCAGTTCTGCGTGTTTGGCAACTCGATCTTACCGACAAGCATCCTCGCGCATCCTAATGACCTGATCGCGCATCAAAATTACGTTATCGCGTTCGCACAGTCACACGGGATTGTGCGGCAGGGTTTACAAACATCGTGGAACACGCGACCGGGAAAGAACATAGAGAAAGTGAACGCATAACCAAGGTAAGACATTTCCGCGCACGCGAGAACGCTATTGAGCACGCGAGAACTGCCCTACGCTGCCGATTGCGGAGTATTCGACAATCACGCGTTCTCCGTGGAGCGCGGAGTTGCCGAAACTCCGCAAACTCCGCAAACAGAGCGCAGTTCTTCGCCCAGGCTTAGTGTATACCAGCCCTGTGGGAGTGGCTGTGGCATCAGTGTTGCCAGATTGGGCTACATCACGCACAATTGGGCTATATTTTTCCGGTTGTGTGGTAAATGTTTGGTTTCTGCTAGTTGCTAGATTATAAATATGTATACAACGCTCCAGCAAAGTAGTATGTTAAAGCACTTTATTAGACAAATATTTACTTAGCATACTGCTGCAGCATCAATTCTAATGCATTTACCGCCTGCTTGACGTTGTCCCTGCCCCTCCTTTCTTAAAGTAGCAAGATTGGGCTACTTTGGGCTATTTTTTGGTTGACTTTGAGCAATAGAAAGCTTAAAAAATCTGGCAACTCTGGATGTGGGTGTCCGTGTTGGAGTGCTACCATCACCCGGGTTGCAAAAGTCAGTATCACTCTGTGAGCCAAGTCCAACAATATGGCCAACATGTAAGGTAAGGGGAATTACTGACCCTACATGTATCCATGGTTCCACACAAGACAGATGGTGGACATGAGATTTATGTGTAGATATGGATGTTTATTGCACTTTCAGTGGATTGTTGCAGCTGTAGCAATACAGGGCCAAGGAAAGTTGAGGTTTCAGTTTTTGGCACATGGAGGGCAGCCAATTAGAGACAAGGACGTTGTCGGAGTTAGGCTGTGTCAACATATGTACTTATACGATTACTGCGACGATCTTCACACACTTATAAATTCAGTATATACTCTCCTTGCAGTACTCTTATGATGCAGTCTCTACGTACGTACTTGTACAATGACCGAGACAAAGTTACATAACTAAAGTGTTTCCCCACTGTCAAAGGTAAGATGGTTGCATAAGCTGCCCAGAGCACTATGTAATGTGGTAGGGCCTAGGGGCAGCATGTTGCATACATAATGAACACACCGTCACAGATAGATAGTGGAACTGGGTACGGGCAGATGCGCTCAACTCCTTTTTTGTGGTGGATGCGTGTGGGGTGATTGTAAGCCAACCCTCTGGGAATGGTTGGTGCTGGCAAGAAGTACAACAGTAATCATTGGATCAGACACAGAGATTCAATCATAAAGGGTCAATGATTTGTGCTGCACTAAGGTACGGGCATCAGATATGAAATAATACAGAAATGTTTCTATTGTAAAGGGTTCATGACTTGTGGTATACTGAAGTAGGACAGCAGATGTGAAATTATACACTAACTATTTTATCATAAAGGGTTGTAGTGACCACTCCACAGAGGTATTTGTAATTTCAGAGATAATTTATTGGTAACTTTGTCCAGCAATAAAGAAAGGTGCAAGTACCATCTCTACCACATCACATCTGGCATCATAAAGTTCTCCACCTCTCAGGTGCAGTAGTCAGCACAGACATAGAGGAATGTTTTAGTCACTTCCTCTTGAGAAAGTTCGAAGACATAGAGTACAATTCTCTCTGTAATAAATAAAACATATCAATTTAAATTGTGAGCTTTTCTGACCGCAGTGTAGGTGCATGGAAAAAAAGAAGAAACATTTATGGAATACACTGTCGAAATATGTAGGTTTCAGGGTCGTTCGTAGGATCCAATTTCTCGATGTGAAAGCATCTTCAAGCTGAAGCTGTACAATTTTTTGCTAGGTGTCTTATCCTGTGAAATTTCCTCCTACATTTCTTTCAATTCTGTCTTCTCAGACTTGGTAATATATGACGTGACATAGCGAGCAACAGCAATTGAGTTATCTGCAAACCTATTGTATGTCCACATCTTCAAAATCACCAGATTGTAATCATTAATGTTCTTCAATTCTTCTGTTCTTTTTATGTTATTAATATTTTTGGGTGTTTTTCGAGTGATAGTATGCCTTACTGCTAACATAAAACTGTTCACTCTTCCTTGCGATGAATTATGTTGCACTGAGTTACTAGTACCTTTGGCGCTCAGCATGTACGTACCCTGCGATGATGCGTGGTCTGGGGGAGATGCACTCAGATCAATGTCTTTTTGTCTATTGAATTCTGCCTCAATAATGCCAGGTGGCGATGTCTTATGGTGCACTGAGTTAGTAGTACCTTTGGCACTCACGGTGTATTACAGTTAGTTGTAGTTCTCATTTGTGACAAATTTGTTTTGTGGAAGCTATTGCTGGAAAACTGGGGATATTGGCTGTTTTCACTAGGTTCATAATGAAGTGATAATTTAAAATCACTGAAAAAAACTATAGGTTTAAAGAAGATTGAAAGTAGAAATTTGCTTCTAAAAAACCATTGAAATTCACTGAAAAAAACATAGGTTTCAGGGACGTTATAGTTACAAATTAGCATTTAAAAAACCTTTGAAATTCGCTGAAAAAAACATAGGTTTCAGAGACGTTATAGTTAGAAATTAGCATTTAAAAAACCTTAGAAACTCAATGATAAAACCATTGGTTTCAGGGACGTTATAGTTAGTTGGACATTTCACTCTTACAAAACCATAGAAATTCCGCCCTTGTAGTCAGTTGAGCTAACTATAACTCGCACCCCGCAATACACTGCTGATGGCGTCACATATTACATCATTCATGACATGGTCAGTAACATCACTGATGACATCACTGATGGCATCTCAAATGACATCACTGATGACATCATCCATGTGAAAATGTAATGCACCTCCTCACAGTCTAATATAACCTTTGATACACCCACTGTAAAAAACACACACTACCATTTTCAAAACCATCGACACACCAATACCAGTTACTACATACATACTCACTGATTCCCAGGTCTACACACAGATCCACTCATTCACCCATACAATCACTCATACATACAGTCACTCATCAATACAACACTAACATATGCACTCATACACCTATACAGACACTCACACAGCGCCACTCATTCATGGAGTTACTCACACACCTAGTCAGTCATGCAAAGAATCAATCACACTTCCATTTACTGGCCTATAGAGTCATACACACAACAGATCACATTCAAACAGAAACAAACACAGAATTACTCTCTTATAAACAATCACTGATACAAGTAAACACTCATCTATACAGCCACTCTCACAATCACTTACTCTCACATATAGTCATTTATATACTCCATCTCTCACATACACTGCCTTTTAAATATGTAGTTACTTGTACATGTACCACTGAGATATCCATTCACGAAGTAACACACCCATACACACACTGGCCCACTCATACAGCTGTTTCCACATGCACTATTGAACCCATACAGCCACTGAATCAATCACTCAAACATGTATAACAGAGTCACACACCTCCCAGCCACCCACACACACACTCAGGCACCCATACAAATACTCTGGCAACCAATCAATAACCCATAAAGACATTCATGTGGCTACTAACCAACCCATTGAGCGTCTTATACAGAAACATACTGATACAGACATTCATATAGTTTATTCATCATCCAGTGTATTCAGTAAGACACATGTAATAACTCACTTAAACAGTCAGTGACGCACCTACTAAATCCTCTATCCAAACACTTATACACCCACTCATTCTTCAATACTCCTTGGCATATATACAATACATAGTTAAACTTTATAGAAACACACAGTCACTGGATGATGTCATCAGTGATGTCATTTGAGATGTCATCAGTGATGTCACTGACCATGTCATGGATGATGTAATATGTGACATCATCAGCTGTGCAATGTGGGGCGCAAGTTATAGTTAGCTCAACTAAATATAACAGCGGAATAACTATAACGTCCCTGAAACCTATGGTTTTTTCAGTGAATATATATATCTTCATTTATTTTGCTATTAACTCGCGCTCCATTTGACAAATATTCATAACATTTTCAAAACAAATTTGACTGCCACTTCAGCTACTGCCTGGGAATTGTCGAGGTGATTCTTCAAGTGGGGGCCAAGAAAAAGAGGAGCTTCCAAAACATGAATTCCCTATGCAATTTCCTATAGGGGTTTTTAGACATGACTGCAGCCTGTACCGCTGAACGGAATTACACCAAATTTGATAGAAAGCTAGATCTTGTTCCAGAAAGAGTGCTTCATATGATTTGGTGTAAATGTATTCAGTAGTTTTGAAGTTATTAAACAAAAAAGATTTATGTATATCTAGATACGCAATCTACCTGCCAGCAGCAATCCTGTGATTGGCTGGCTGCAACCTGGGAGAATAGTTGCAACTGCCATTTTGTGAATTGGGACATGGTTAAAGGGGGAGGAAATAAAGTAAAAATAGATTATAAGGGGTCAGGACAGAGGTTTGTAGACCCCATGGGACTAATGGAGGGGTCTGGGAGGGACTCCTCATGGGCAACAAATTGTCCAAAAATGTTTTATGTTTAGCGCTTGAGGATCCATGGATCAACTGAGGTGCTCAGGGCAGCCCCAGTATGAATCTGTGGTGGATCTGTGGATTGAGATGTCGTTATTAGGGAGTTTCTAAGACATACACCCTGCTGCGCAGGCCCTGACGTCCTTAGTGAATGGAGACGCATTTTATTCATCTAGTTAATGCAGTCACAAGGGTACTTGTAAGATTTTGTTAGATGGCAATATCTGCCATCGGTTTTCATTAAGAGGGAGTTTCCATGGCCTGTCTCCTTATTCCGCATATCTATTATAATGAGGGTGCATCTGTCCTCAGAGCGAAGTCCTTGTTGAAGTGCTCGTCCAATGTGGTAAATGCAGTTGATAACAGGACTGCATTTCAGCTCAATGTCTACCGCTTGCCTCTACAAATACCGCACAACATAGACTAACATCGGCCAATTTCTGTTAAAAGTAATTGTGCGCCGCGTATGTCTCAATAATGGACAAATCATCCTTAGCACTTTCACTTCGCTTATTGACATGCTTTCTATTGTGCATACCACCAAACGAGGGGGATGTCAACTATGTATTGCACTCACAATTATTCCAAAGCCCTTCTTCTGCCTATCACAAACTATCATATCTGTCTGTTGGTATAGCTTTAGAACAGCTGAGCCTTCCTTCCTACCTGTCCGTCGGTACTCCAGACGTCCTTCTGGGCTGTCTGTGGGAGGTACCCGGCGGACAGGAGGAGGTCTATTAGACAAAAACCAGGATACTCTGACGCTGTGATGTCATGTCAGCGCGCCTCCCATGGACTCTAGGGAAATGTAGTGTCTTGGCGTGTTTTCGCAGATCCAACTTCGCATATGTTTAAAAAGAGTCTGATCGCGACCACTCATCTTGATGTATCCTGAATCAGCTCATGCTTGAATAAGAATACGATTTCTATCCAGTGTTTCTATTCTATGAGAAAAAGCCCCCGCGCTTATATCGCACTCCCTAAGGGACTACAAAAACCCCTTGGGAACTAGGGAAATGTAGTCATATTCACCATCTTTATGAGGTGTTAGCGGTATTGTTTCACAAAACTTTCCTCTAGAACCCACATGTAGTATGCTTGTAGTAAAGAGCGGATGTCATAATGGGAGCGTGTGTGGAATGTCCGTTATAGATCTGTCTAGACCCCACTGAAAAGACGCATTATGATTGCGCTTCTGATGTATTCAGAGAGGTGTAAGAAGAAAAGCCCTCTGTAGATGAATGCATTTAACTAAAATGTGAATGCAACTAAAGTTAGCGTATCCACCCAACATAAGGATAGATGAATGGGAGAAGTGTGCCAGCATAGCTGTATTGGCTCAGTTACTTCCCTATCTGTTGTCCTCTATCCTCAGAGGCTCAATGAAATATCGGAATAGTGTGTCTCTTGCTAGCTCTCAGGAGAACTCCTGGTATCAGAGGTACTCAGGGTGCCCAATGCCCTGAATCTAGAAATGTTACAGCGACATCCAAGGGATCTCCTCATTCATCCCCAGTTTGTCAGTCTGTAATTGTAGACCCATCTCTGCTCACGTCTAAAGAGGAACCCACTCACATCTATGACGTGTGTTGGTATCAATGGTTGTTCTAAGACAGTCCACCTTAATTCCAAAGGACTGTTTTTAGCCTCTAGGAAATGGCTCATCAGCCTAGTCGCTTGTTTAGAGCATCTAATCGAGCTCTTATGCTCCGAGATGCGTATCTTAACCTTTCGTGTGGTCATCCCTACATATCGTTTTGCGCACAGACAGCTGATTAGATATATCAAATTACTGCTATTACAATTTGTAAATCTGCGTTGTTCCCAGGGTCGGTCTGTGCCGATATCAATGGTTAGGGACTTCACTGTCTGGGGACAGGCTGCACAATTGCCACAGGGATGGTGACCCGTGGCTGCCGGCATATCCCATAAGGTGCCTATTGTTCTGGGAAGCTCACCTTCGGGTCGGGTATGTACCAATCTGTCCTTGAGGTTTGGTCCTCTTTTAAACGCAAATAGTGGGGCAGGTAAGGTGTCAGCTCCTGTGTTAAGGATTTTCCAATGTTTCCTCACTATTTTTTTAATTTGATTTGATTCCGTGCAGAATGTTTGTACACATGTAAGACGATCTTGTTTAGGTTTAGGTGGCAAGATCTCCAGTAGGCTATGTCTGTTATTGTTTGAAGCCCTTTTTTTTAACTTCCGAACCAGATGCCTAGGATAGTTCTTCAGTGAAAGGTCTGTTTCAAGGCTTTTCGCATGGTGTTCAAAAGCCTGTCTGGTTGAGCAATTTCGTTGTAGCCGAAGGAATTGCCCATAGGGCAGGTTATCCCGGAGTGCTTTGGGATGACAGCTGTGGTAGCTTAAAAGAGAGTTCTTTGCCAATGGTTTACGGTACAGCTCTGATTCTAAACCAGTGGAGGTTGAAGTAATTAAGATGTCAAGGAATGCCAGATGTGATCTGCTGTGTTCCATAGTAAATTTCGAGTATTGATTTCTTCCATTAAGCCAGGCGTGGAAGTACTGTAGTTCTTCCTCCGTACCTCTCCAAATTACCAGGACATCATCGATGTAACGCTTCCACAGGCGTAAGCTGGCTGTGAAAGGGTTTGTTTCTGCAAAGATGTGGTCTTGCTCAAATCTGTGCACGTAAAGATGCGCCAGACTTGGGGCAAAAATACTGCCCATGCTGGTCCCGCTGATCTGTAAGTAGAGAGACTGTTCAAACTGAAAGAAATTCTCAGTCATAGCCAGATTTGCCAGAGTCATAATCACACTGACTGGAGTGATGGTGGTGAGATCCTTCTCAGTCAGAAGGGCCTCCACTACCTCTAAGGTCTCTCATTGGGGTATTGAGGTGTACAGGCTCTCTACATCAAATGACACCAGAATATCTTGGTTGTTGTCATAATCTATCTCAGGTAGAAGTCTGAGAACATCTTTGGTGTCCTTCAGGTAGGTTGGCATCTCCCTCACCATAGGTTTAAGAAAAAAGTCAACAAAGGTCGACAGAGGTTCCAAAAGGGAGCCTATTCCCAAAATAATCGGGCGACCAGGAGGTGGACGTGCTGGCTTATGTATCTTTGGTAGATGGTAAAAGTGCGGTATTCTAGGGTTCACCGCACAAAGGTATTGACCCTCTTTAGCTGTGATCCACCCTTCACTGAGTGCCTCCTCTACTACTTGCCCAATCTCTCTGGTCAATCTCTCCGTGGGGTCTGTAGTCAATTTGCGATAGGCTTGACAATTGTTCAGTTGGCGTAAACATTCCCTGCGGTAAGTATCAGAGTCGAGTAGCACTATTGCTCCGCCCTTGTCCGCCGGTTTGATGATTATCGACTGGTTATTGGCCAGGTCTCTTATTGCTTCTTGTTCTTTCTTGGAAGAATTGTTGAAGGGTCTTGTATCTGAACGAAACAGTTCTTTCAAATCATGGTCAACAGCTTCTTCGAAAGTGAGTACTTTCGCTGGAAGACCTGTCGTCGTGGGGTTGAATGTGGATGGTCTCTTGAGACCAGTATTCAAGTCACCACTTTGACTTTCTTGTGAGGTCGACTACTTATTGGCAAAAAGATAGTGTAGCCGAATCTTTCGAAAAAACTTGCCCATTTCAGTCTGGGCGATGAAAGGATCTCCTTTATTGGTAGACACAAAGCCCAAGCCTTTATTGAGAACCTGTTCTTCTATGTTGGTAAGGGAATGAGAGCTCAGATTTATTACAAGGCTGGCCCTGTCGATGTCCCTGCTTGGTCCAGGTTGATTTTCTTTCCGCTTCGCAGATCCATGGTCTGAGGGGGTAAGTTCCAACGAACCTGGCCTTGCTGTGCTGTTCTTTGTCGGCCCGTGACCTCCGGCCAAAATCTAAAAAAGGCTGCTGGTGAAAATTCTGAAAAGCTTGCTGTGGGCCAAAAGGTCCCATCCTGGGTGGGAAGGGTCGAGGGCCCCACGGGCTTGGTTGCCACCAAGGTGCGCCTTGCGGTTGAGTAAATTGTTGACCATATCCTCTCCAATTCTTTCTGTTGTTTCCTCTACCTCTTGGTTTAGTATAAAAGTTGTCTTGATTAGATGAATCAGAGTCCCTAGAGACCCCGTCCGAGCTGGAGGTGCCATAATTGGATCCCCCTTGGCGCCCATATTTGTTATGCGTTGATCGGGTGTAGTCGTCGCTGGTGTATGGATATATTTTATCCATGGCGAACTTCGCCAGGTCCTTTTTAAACTTTTCTAGCTTGCTGAACAAGATAGAATTACAAAACTCTTTGCTTGTCTTATTTCCATCTTCTTGGTGCTTGGAAAACACCTTGCTGGAGGAAATAGTGGTCTTAATTTGGCCTTCGAGAAGTTGAATCTCGACAAGAATTTTGTCGGCAGTCTTTTTAGCCATTTTGATGATTAATACTAGCCAATCACGCGTGCATCTCCACGCTATGAGCGACCAGTCTTTTAGGAATTCTTTGTCATCTAAGAATAGGCGTGGAGCATTCGTTACTATGAGTCCACTGGGAGCACAGTTGCCACGTAGATATTCCGCCATGGTGATGCCGTGGACACACACCCTTGCTTGATTCTTTTTCAATATAAAGACTTTGGCCCAACCCTCATCCGGATTGACCTGAACAGTCGGTAAGAGTTCTAGCATACTGGGATTCTCTGAATGTATGTTTTGTACTTCCGCCTCATCAAAAGCTAGGCCTAAATTGGTGGCCATGTTGGTGGGGGAATAAGTAGGAAATGAGTGATAAAAGAAGTAAGTGTTACAGCTGGCAAAGCGCCTCAACTCTGACTACCACCTGAGAGTGGCTTGAATGTAGTTAACAACAAATGTACAAACTGGTACCGCAGTCCAGGCTGCTCAAATACTATTTCAAAACACAAAGAGGGGGTCCCAGGGTTTTACACACACAAACCATAGAAATTCAGTAGTTATAGTTATCTTGAGTATAAGGATGTATGATGTTACAACGCATACATTTACATCGTGGTACATTACATCGCGGTTGTTACAACGCAAGTCGTTACAACGACTTGCGTTGGAGGGCGCAGGACTTAGGAGTAGTATCATTTACTATTCCAACTCCAGTCTACGTACAGTAGGGAAGGTGTTGGATAGTAAATTATACTATTGCTTGTCCTAGAGCGCCATCCAGAGCAAGACGTTGTAACGACTTGCGTTATAAAAACCGCGATATGATGGCATCGCGATGTAATTCCTGCATTGCAAACGATGTTTCCCTGAGTATACATGTGCCCTAAGGTAACTATAACTTGTGTCTTTGCCATGCACTGCTAATTACCCCACATATTAAGACACTTATGACATCTTCTGTGACATCATTGATAATATCATTGCAATATCTGCAGTGAAACTATTGATGAAAAACTGTGTATGGCGAGGGCACAAGTTATAGTTACCTTAGGTCCTCAGGTAATAGCCACCATCTGTGTATGTGAACCTGAACTCTTAGTCTTGAGGTCAAGAATAGCTGTGCACTGGATGTACATTGCCTCTTTTGGTACATATTTCAGTACGCATTGTGCTTCCACCTCTTCACATTCCAACATGGTTGCACACAATAAGTTTAGAATTTTATGCATGATCCTTTGTTGATGTCCATGAATGTATGTATATTTTGCAGCTCTTCCTGATGCAGCTCATGTGATGTGATGTTATAAGTGATGTCATATGTGAGGTCATAAGCAGTGCATGGCAGGGGTGCAAGTTATAGTTAGCACTGCTAACTATAACTACAATTTTTTTGTTTTTTTTTGTTCAAAATGTTAATGCTGTCACTGAGAAGTTCACCTAACTATAATTTTACTTTAACCATTAATTTTTTTCAGTGAATTTCTAGGTTATTTTTAATGGAAAGTCATATTTAATTACCATATATAAAGCCAATGCCCCACCGGAGTGCATAGTAGGGTGAGGGTAGGGACTAGCCTCTCTTTTCAAACCCCTCTCCCAGATGACAGGTGTGTATAGTAGGGTATAAGGAGGGATTGACCTCTCCTTCAGACCTCTCTTCCGGTGCACAGACATAATATCGAGTCCAAAATATCGATTGGACATAAGATCGAGTTGTAAATATAGACTGGACAAAATATCGACAGGACATATCGTTTTTAAGGTAAGTGATGTAATATCGACTGTTAAAAATATAGAAAGTTAAAATATCGAAGTATATAATATAGATAGTTAAAAATATACATTTTTTAATAATATCTAACTTTTTTATAGTGTATTTTTATGTTATAATATGTGTGAAAAGTGTGTATTTATGTTATAATTAATTTTAATTAATGAATTTTGTTTTTATAATTATTGCGTAATTTAATTCTGTAGCGGGTTGTGGGTGTATAGGGGAATAGGGTGGGAAGTAATTTAATTATAATTAATTAAATATGTAAATGTATTTATTGATAATAATTTATAATTAATTGTTAATTCATTTATATTTGTTAATTAATTACATTTTAATTGGCAATTAATTGTAATTAATTGATTAATTGGTAATTATGTAAATTTTACTAATTTATTTTCTGTAGCGGGTTGTGGGTTTATAGGGGAATTGGATGGGAAGTAATTCAATTATAATTAAATAAATATGTAAATGTATTTATTGGTATTTATTTAGAATTAATTATTAATTAAGTATTTATGGGTAATTATAAAAATTGTATTTGCCAATTAGTTTAATTTAATTGATTAATTGTTAATTAAGTTAATTTTAATAATTTGTTTTTCTGTAGCGGGTTGTGGGTTTATAGGGGAATAGGGTGGGAAGTAATTTATTATTAATTAATTAAATAATAAAATGTATTTAAATTTATTTAATTGGAAATAATTGTTAAATAATTTTTAGTTATTAAATAATTAATTGTTAATTTTTAATTAATTTGTATTAATAGGTGATCAATTGAAAACATTATTGTTAATTAGTAATTTTAATATATTAATTATTATATTATATAAAATGCTTAATTATTTTTAAATAATTATTAATAGATATTCATTTTTAAATCTTGGTGTCTACAAGACACCAAGAGCTTACTGAGGATGCTACAGGATATCACTGTAGATGAAGACACCATTCTACTAAGCTTCGACATAGAAAGCTTGTACACGAGCATACCTCAGGATGGCACAATAAAAGTTCTGGAACACACTCTTAATAACAGCCCTTGGACTTTCAACACCCCCAAGGCATTAATATTGGAATGCGCTAAGCTGGCATTAAAACGCAATTATTTTGAGTTCGAAGGCTCCCTCTACCTACAAACAGGTGGTACATCCATGGGAAGTATTTTTGCCGCCAGTGTGGCCGGACTTTATGCTTTGACTTTGAACAAAAATGTATCCTTAATGACCAAAACCCTTTTTTGAATCATCTGTGTTTCTGGAAGCGATACATAGACGACGTCCTTGCGATCTGGAAAGGACCATTGGACACCTTACAGGAATTCATGTCCTGGATCAACACGTGTGATCAAAACCTGAGGTTTAACAACTGTTTTGACAGAGAAAAGATGATCTTCTTAGATATCATCATCACCAAGGAGAATGATCACTTGATAACAAAAACACACTATAAACCCACTGCAAAGTACAATTTATTGAGGTTTGAGAGCTTTCACCCGCGCTCTCTAAGGGAAAACCTCCCTTACGGACAGTTTCTGAGGCTACGTCGGAATTGCAGCAAGCTAACAGACTATAAAGCACAAGCGGCTGACCTGACGATAAACTGGTAGCAAGAGGTTACCCAACTAAAATTGTCCACAAATGTCATAAACGGGCCAGAAACCAGCCAAGGAAAGTTCTCTTGGAAAACAAAACAACCACTGATGACACAATACCATTGACTTGTGTACCAACTTTCAATCTCATTTCTAATCTAATGAGCAGAAGTATAAACAAACACTGGGCCATGCTTAACACCGGTAACTTACATTGGGAGAAACCACTCTTCTCCTACAAGAAATCATACAGCCTAAAAGACACCCTGGTTAATACCAGACCGAAGACAATCAAACAGAAAGAGGACAGTTCCATCACTAGAGCCTGGGGACTGCCTGATGTCATTGGACACCTCCGGTGCGGTAATTGTAGTGTATGTCACTTAACCAACAACACCAAAACACTGACTTTAGAAGAAGGCAAAGTCTGGAAACAACTGGCAAACACTAATTGCAATAGCAACAATGTAATCTACCTCATAAAATGCACCTGTGACAAAGCGTATGTTGGGATGACAACAAGAAAGGTGAAACCACGCATCTGCGAACATTGCATCCCTATTTGCTGTAAAAAAAAGTGCCACCAGACTTACTGATCACTTCCTCGAAGCACACCATACCCCTAATGATATGGTATGGACTATAATTGAACAGGTGAAACCAGGCCCTAACCTACAAAGCTGCCTGTTTGAGAAAGAACAGCGCTGGGTCTACAGGCTATCCACGCATGTCACAGGCCTCAATGATAACATACCCTGGCATCTGTACTGTAGCTTTGTATCCTTCAACTTTGGCTCTACTGACCGTGCCTGTATCCTGTCCACTTGCCCCTGTGCTTTACCCTCCCACCGCGCCGGGACCCCCTGCATGCCCGGATGTTTTCTAGTTCTGTACCGTCTTGCCCTGTAACTGCCTCTACCATGCATTTTGCAATCTACATGCATTAACCCCTTTCTTGACCCAGGGTGCATCTGTCCAAAACAGCATTTTGTCAACCAAACCTTATTGGACTGTACATTACGCACCCTCTTATGCCCCTGGTTGTGCCTATTATTAGGCCACCAGATGTCCATCCTGTAACGTTTGACAATCAGAACGAGGATTGACCGTGTACATCCTATTGCGGTGTACACACAACCTGAGCATGCACTTAACCAATGTTACGCATCGTTCTGCCCGTTTGTTTTCCAATTCTTTTTCATGCCACTGACAGGGTGTCCTTAGCCCCCTCCATTCTCCCGTGTACTCACGGTAATGCGTATTCTCGCATTGCCTGGCCCACACGGCTTTTTATTAACCACACCACTGACGGGTTTCACTAAATTCACGCCGCGTTTCTTTCGGCCTGCCTGCATACGCCCATTTGCCTTCTCGTCCCGTTGCTTAGCAACCTGGCCATACCACGTGCACGGCCTAGTCCGCGCCCACATCCGGAAGCTATAGCCAGCGGCCGGCTCCTCGCCACTTCAGCGGGGTTCCCTGTGAGGCACGTAGGTTATCCAACTTGCTAATACCGGCAAAACTGTAAGTATTATACCCGCCGCCATTGCAGCACAAAAGGCTCCAGGTTTACCTTTTACTTGCCGATACTTCCTTTCCTCCGCTATCGGCACTCTTATTGGCTCTCTTTTTTTACCCACTACAGAGTATGTTTCCCTGATGAGCTAACCGTCCCACTGCCCCCCGAATCCTGAGAGACCCGCAGTAGGGGTAAGATTATCTCCTTGTGTTAACAATTGTGTTTATGTTGTTTGTCCACAAATTGCAACAGTCAATGCATGCATTTAGCGCTGTACTCACGATCATGGTTGTGAGTCTTGATAGTCACCCTACCATAATTTATGGAATGCAAGTGACTTTATTAATAATTAAATTCACGCCACTATTCACACACCCATTGATCTGTGTGTCAGAGTGAGCAAACTACAGCTATAGTTTATAGCACCGTGTATCAGTTTGTATACCACAAACCAGTACTGCACTACTGAATACTACTACGTATTCTCACAATACACATCACGTTACTGGCTGTATGTTCAGAATGGGATTGTCATGAAGCATGCAGACACATGAGAGGTGACACTACGTTACAGGCACGTGAATACTGTTTGATTGTGACTGCCTTTTATTTTTGTTCCTCCCACAGGTCTCTTTTTCTTCTCGCCGATTTTAGGTTTGAGCTTGTGCCTATTGCCGTTGTAATTGGGCTTTAGGAATCTAGGATTGGGTGCACGTTAGTGTGTGTAGACCGTCCATTTTCCTTTTTCTGGTCCTGATGAAAACCTGGATTGGCCTTGTTAGATTGAAACATGTAGACCATCTACATAGATACTCACGGTCATAATCACCCACCAGTATCTTTTCACTATTTTTAATATTGTCCAGTTGCTTGCGAATAAAGTTTTTTCAATAAAGTTATACCAGGACAATTTTTAACATCACCTCCTGTTTTTGCACCAATCACTCACAAAACCAGCTCCACTGTAGTTCAGGTGTCATTGCACACCCTGGTGACACTCGGCCAATGATGAAGCATGTCACCAACTAGGTTGGTGAGTGAGTGTTTTTTTTAACAAAGGGTAATACCCCTTTGTTTCTACATAACACATCCCATTCAGAATATTTTCAGATTCTCATGGTGATACTCCTTTTTTGTTACATTTATACCTTAGCCCAGGGGGCTTGGAGTGTATCCCTTTCACATATGTGAAATACATCCCTTACTATCGCTCTTGTTTATACACAACCAGGTGTTGTCCCATGAAGAGGGGAAGGGTCCGAGGGGGAGGACCTCTGTCTTCTCTGAGTTGAGCTTCAAGCAGCTGCTGCTCATCCAGGAAGTGACGCCCTTCATTCCTTCCTGGAAGTTGAGTCTGTTTGTGATGGGTCCTCGGTGAGGGAGAGGATGAGCTCGGTCTCGTCTTTATAGGATACAATGGTGAGTCTGTGATGTCTGACGATGGTGGCAAGGGGGGCCATGTAGATGTTGAAGAGCGTGGGGCTGAGTGATGATCCTTGGGGTACTGTCGAAGGCTGCAGAGAGGTCAAGTAGGATCAGGACAGCGGCGTGTCCTTGGTCGAGGAGGGTGCAGAATTAACTATTTACCCATCACAGTATGTATCTTTTACACAGTTCCTCTCAAAACCAAGGACCACAATATGCATTCTACTAATGGAGTGTATTGAGAACTCGTCCACTTCTTTTTACTTGTCAAAATCCTGCGAGAGTCCTGCAAGTGTGTAAAAATGTATTCAAAACCAATAATCATTTGATTTCTTCACAATAGTTATCCTTTAGACACCTCCTCTCTAAATCTAGGGAGACATAGTACGGTGTGGGGTGGGACTGGGCTCTCCTTTAAGATCTCTCTCCCCGATGGCGCATATGCATAGTAGGGTGTAGGGAGCAACTACCTCTCCTTTAAGACCTCTCTCTCAGATGACAGGTGTGTGTAGTAGGGTATGGCAAAGGAGTAGCCTTTCCTTTCAGACATCACCAAGATGATGGGTGTGTGTAGTAGGGTGTGTGGATGAGCCTTAACTCTACTCACAAATCTTCTCAATCCAAGGACTATAAATACTAGAGTCTGATAAACACCATCTCCATTAGGACTCCTTTCTACAAATAAAAAGTGAACATAGCAGAGTGCGGTCGCCAGTAGGTAGTTATAGTTAGGATTTTTTTCAATGTTAAATCTCAAAATTCTATTTGGAATAACTTTGGCGCCGGTTGACGAATCTGCCTGAAAATGTCCTCAAAATGGCATCGTGGAGCTCCGGTCCTTCCCTGAAAGTTTGGGGGGGATGCGTCAAGCGGGGACCAAGATAAAAGGGGGGTCCCAAAACGCGTTTTCCCCATGTTAATTTCCATAGGGCGGTCGATGTCACTTTTAGCCCGAACGGCTGAATGGATTTCAACCTAATTTGTCAAAATTGTAGGGACTGGTAGCCCGATGTGCCTTTGCTATGTCTCGAGATATGTGCTCGAGACATAGCATACGAGATATGTGCTCCAGTGGATTTTGAGTAATTTAGGTTAAAAAAAATATATATATCTAGAGCCGCGCCCCGGTACGCTCGCCGGGGAGCGCTCAAAGCGCGCCACGCTACTTGCGTACGGAAAGCTGATTGGCTCTCGGGTGTCTGTAAACATTCGAAACAGTCCGCAGCGGCCGCCATCTTGTACCTCGGTAGGATTGAGGTGGTAAAAATCAAAGGGGGAAATGAGCAAAAGGGGGCAAGGTACACCCCCCCTGACTCCCTAGGTTTGATGTTGGGGTCATAAAAGGGCCGTACGGGGCAAAAAAAAAATTTTTTTTTGATTTGCGCCGGGGGAGCGCCTGGTACGCGCACCGGTGAGCGTACGATTGAGAAAAAGAATGACACTTTTTAAAAAAAAAATCGCATTTTTTTATAAATTGGAGGTAGTTCTGAAAAGAACTTTTTTTTTGTTTTTTTTGTTTTATATTTTTTTATACTTTTTGAAACGATTTTATATATTTTTTTATTTTTTACAGGGGAAAAACAAAAACAGGGATTAAAAAAATGCTCAACAGGAGCAAAAAAATGAGAAAATTTAGGGACGGGGAGAGCATTGGTGTTCCTGCTTCTTTATTGCAATGAGTTCAACACTCTGCTCCCCGTAACGGAGTAGTTCGTCACAGTCCTTACATAAAAATTTTATTCCTGCAAATACCGGCTGGACGTTAGGGACCATTCTTGCACGTGTTGAACCTGAAGGTGTTGCTCCACCAGTGGAGGTGCTGCTGCCATCTCTTCGTGCCTTCTCTGCCAGCTCCCTGACACTCTCCCTGGAGTAATTGTTGGGGTGTCTTCTTTTGACATGCCTAATTAAATTGGCATTTCCAAAGCTGTATTTTTTTAGAGGATTGCCTCTGGATAAAATACTTCCACATATTTTACAAGTTACTTTACTTGCATTAACTTTTTTTTGTCCTTCAGGGATGTCATAAAATTTCCAGATGAAGTGGTTCTTTGTTTTCTGGTGAGGAGGGTCCTCTTGCACAAATCCATCTGAATCACTGCTGGATGACTCCCTTGCAGTCATTGCTGTAGATCAGGAAAGTAATGAGTTGAAAATTCACAAAACACCTCTTGCTCTCTCCAAGTGCAAATCATTAGTGAGAGAAATGGGTGGGTTTCTCTAAATTTAGAAAAAAATAATTATTGAACCAATGAAAAGTGTTATTTACAGGTCACATGACCATGGGCTTCATCATTATGAAACCAAAACTGTTATGAACCAATGAAAAGTGTTATTTTCTGGTCACATGACCCGACGCGCTTACGCGACGCGCCGCGATGCGCGGCCAGAGGCGCGCCGCGTAAGCGTGTCAGACGCCTACGTTGCGCGATCGTATTCGCTCGAGTGCTTCCGGGTGCGCTTACGCCGTGCGTATCACGCGGATGCGGCTACGCGATACGTTGAGATCATGTTTTCGTTCGCGATATTGGCGCTCTCGGGTCGCTCCCCGGAGCGCGCCTCGGGACGCTTTATAGAAGTACGCTTTTCGGGGCGCTCCCCGGGGCGCGCATCAGGAGCGCACAAAAAAAAAAAGGGAAATTGTAGGGACAGGTAGCCCTATTCTGAAGTGCTTTTTACGAAAATTAACTTTGGAAAAACATATATTGTGCTACATTGGGCTTTATATATGTTAGAGCAAAAATGTAGCCCAAATGTAGCCCAATGTAGCCCAAAGATGGCCACCAGAGACAAAAAAAATATAGCTCAAATACAGCCCAACTGTCGCCCAATGACAGAATGTATCAGAGTGTTCTAAACAACTAGAGCGCCAACAGTCTTACTTATAAAGTGAGACTTATAGTTAGGAATTAGCATTTAAAAAACCTATGAAATTCACTGAAAAAAACCATAGGTTTCACATCAGTTATAGTTAGGAATTAGCATTTAAAAAACCTATTAAATTCACTAAAAAAAACATAGGTTTCACATCAGTTATAGTTAGCTGGAAAATTTTACTGACATAAAACCATTGAAATTCAACGTTATAGTTAGTTGGACTCATTATAACTTGCGCGTGTAATGCACTGCTGATGACGTCACATATTACATCACTCATGACATGGTCAGTGACATCACTCATGACATCACTGATGACATCATCCTTGTGACAGAGTGACAGACCTCCTTTCACTGTAATGTAACCCATGAAAACACATATTGAAAAATATAAATTAAATTTTTTTTAAAAATGGAGATACCAATACCAGTTACAACAACCAATTCAATAATTCCACCATCTATATACACACATGCACTCATTCACCAACAGTTGTATATAGTCACTCATACATATATACACTCATCATATGTAGTGATACACCTATACATCCTGTTACACACCGACAGTCATCCAAACGTTACTCACACACATACTCACACATGCAAATAAACTATTGAACATCCATTTATTTGCATATACAGCTAAACACACACTACCACCTTACTTCTAAGGAAACTTACATATACTTACTCTCTTAAACAATCACTTATAGAAACACATAACCATTTAAACATGAACTCTTTCAATCTCTCACTCTCACATATACTCACTCATATACATCAATACTCACATACACTAGATTAAAACATATGTACTTACTGATAAAGACACTAATGAGACAGTCATTCACTCACTAACACACGCATATGCACACTTATCCACCCATACAGTCCTGCACATATGCCGTCTTCAAAAAACATACAGTGAGTCAGTCATTAATGCATCTATGTGCTAAGTAACACTCCCACCAAACCATACAGACACTAATACTGATACTAAAAAAACATCTGATAATCTATATACACACATATGTAGCTACTCACCAACCCATGCAGCCATTTATACACAAAGTGAAACACTGATACATATATTTAAATATTTAAACATTAATCGTTAATATATGTATTCACTAAGATACACTTAATAAGCAAGTTAATCATCATTTTTTTTTTTAAAAACATCCATTTACACACTTATTTAAACATTTATTGTTCCATCGACCTTTACATATACATATATAAAATATATTTATTTTTCAGAAAGCCACACATTCACTGGATGGTGTCATCAGTGATGTCATGAGTGATGTCACTGACCATGTCATGAGTGATGTAATACGTGACGTCATCAGCAGTGCATTACACGCGCAAGTTATAGTGAGTCCAACTAACTATAACGTTGAATTTCAATGGTTTTATGTCAGTAAAATTTTCCAGCTAACTATAACTGATGTGAAACCTATCGTTTTTTTATTAAATATATATATATCTTGGGTAGTATTTTGCAGTTGATGTACATAGAGAACCAAAAGGAGTACATAGAAATGTAAAAATATTTATACTATGGATATTTGTATTTTTGCACATATTTATTGCCATTACAGATTAGTTTTAATATGTCTTTTATTTAATGATGAAATGTTCCGATGCAAATATGTTTTCTATGTCTATTTTTAACTGCATTAAGCGTGGTAATTAATGCCCGCCCTTTTTTAAACTATAAGTACCCTCCCAATTGCTTTGCAACATGTCATGTGATCAAGCCTCTGGAGAGAGGCAAAACGCATCATGGTGGGCATGCTGGCGATCTTATGCACGAAATAAAAGCACAGAAATAATCAGCACCAGACTTGGATTTTGCTCATCGTCATTTTTTCTCCTGCTAAAACATTGGCTGGATACATGTTTGCGTGTGGCAAGAAACTTTTCAATATATATGTTTATATATCCAGTAGGTAGTTAGAGTTAGGACCTATTATGCACAGTAAATCCCCAACATTCTATTCCCAATAACTTTGACGCCGATTGATGAACCTTTGCAAAATTTTCCAAACTTTTGACCAGCTCTGGTTTGCTCCTATCCTAAAAGTTTCTGGGTGATTGGTCAAGTGGGGACCGAGGAAAAAGGGGGGTTCCAAAACGTGTTTTCCCCATGCAATTTCCCTTAGGACCTTTAGCCACAGCTACAGCTTGAACGGCTGAATGTAATTACGCCAAATTTGGCAAAGAGTTAGTCCTCAGTTCTGACTTGTGCCTTTTGCTTGTATGATGTCAATCTGTTCAGAAGTTCCTGAGAAAATTACAGTTAAAGTCATTTATATATCAATGGGCAAGGTGGATCCGCAGAGTGTGCGAAGATTGTCATCGTACCATAAGCGCACCCTTCTGATCACACGCTGAATGCTGATTGGCTGTCAAGTGGTTGTAAACATTCGAAACCAGGAACTGTTTGCAGATATTTTGTGCCTCGGTAGAAGCCGCTGATGATGTCAGTGGAATATGTGTGCAAAACGGAGAAAGAGAGAAGGGTAGAAATAATGTTGCCCTCTAGACCTGCATAGGGGGTCCCAGAAGGACCCCCGGGGCCCACAATTGTTTTTTGTTTTAACCGGGCAGGTGCATGTAAGGCATGGACTGTGCCGTAAAATAAATGAAATAAAACAGAGGTTTTTTTAATAATTAGTCCCCTGGGGTTAAATACCAGGGGCAAAATTATTACATTTTCTGTGGGGCCCAGAGGGGCCCCCCAGCCTCGGGGAACGTTACCCCCGGGCTTAAAAAGAAAAAAAATGGTGGGGGTAGGGGTCCAAGACCCTCAAAGACGCGGGGACCAACACCCCCTGGGGCTTTATGTATTTTGGGAGAGGGACTGCGTGGCCCCACTGGAGGGCCCTGTTACCCCCGGGGCTTTAAAAAAATGGTTGGGGGGATGCAAGGTCTCCAAAGCCTCGGGGACCACCACTCCCCGGGACTTTATGTATTGTGGGAGGGCCAGCTCTTGCAGTATCCCGGGGTGTCTATCCTGCCCTCCCATAGCAATGAAATCTGTTCTCTCTTTCAAAATGTAAATCAGATTGGTTTTCCACATGGGGAGCTGCATGTTAGTAGCTCACAATGTGGAAAAGCAATGCTGGCTCCCAAACGCGTAGAAGTTGTGCACCAAAGGCGGTAGAGTTGTTCACCCTATAGATTATGAGTCATGCATGCAGCGCGTGCATACAGGGGGCCGCACTGAGCGCAGCGCTGGGTGCGCAACTTTTATTTTTTCGTAAAAATAGCCCCTATCAGTAATTTCTAATATCTCCGGGGACCCTATCCCCAGGGTCTTATAAAAAATGTTGGGGACTGTTGGGGGAGCACCAATGTCTCCACGGTCTCGTCGGCTCCCTGGATTACTTTTAGGATGGGAAAAGTGACGAGAAAGTGGTGCAAGGCTGTTGTAAATCTGGTTTGGATTTTGAAAGAGAGAGCAGGGTGCATCTGTAGGCTAAGTGCAGGTTACTGTAGGGGTAACAATTACTATTCTAAGTCCAGGGGGGTTCATCTGTAGGTTAAGTGCATGTTAGTGTAGGGGTAACAATTACTATTCTAACTGCAGGAGGGTGCATCTTTAGGGTATGTTTTGGATAGTGCATGAGTAACATTTACTATTGCTAATTCAGGTGGTTTTATCTGTGGGGTATTTGCTGGATAGTGTATGAATAACAATTACTATAAAAAAGAAAGAGAAAGAGACACGCACTTTCATGGTAAACCTGGAAGAAGAGAAAGTGCGAGAGAGGATTTTTGACGAGTTTAGGCTTGAGAGCCTGGTTAATCATTAAATTGGGTCTGGCAGATAAGCGCGTACTTATTCTGCAAGAAGCCTTTCGGGGTCTTGCGAAAGCAAGTCATCTTTAATAATTGCCTTTCGCTGCATGTACTTGCAAGGTCATCTGATTTGCTTGTATGTTAGAAACAGAAACTTTCTACACCTCCTTTTCAATGGTTGGGAAGCATTGTAAGAACCAATCCCTTTCATTGCGCAGATTTTAAAAAACATTTGATTGGCTGTGTGTTGTCAACTCTACCTTCCTGATGCTAATGTTGATTAGCTTGTTTTTTCTATGTGACATTACGATACCCTCACCATGTACGTAGCCCATTTTGTGGCGCACTTTATTTTATAATGTGTTTCAAAAAGTAGTTGTGGTAGGGTGTTTTTAACTAAAACTGTGTACTCTGCTTACAAGTTTGTTGAATGTAAAGGTATTTAATAATATTATTCTATTTTTTATTGTATCATAATTGTTTTGACTTTTTATCTTTATTGTGGAGTACTTTGTCCTTTCATTAAATGCATAATTCTTCAAAGAATCCTTGAAAGAAAAATGCACAAGTTTTCAAAATATTTTTTTTGAGTCTTTTAAATTCATCACATGGGTGAAATACAATTTTGTTTTTCATTCATTGGTATCACGCATTGGGCCACATTTATTTTATTTTATCATAAGCACTAATTTCTTAAGTTGACATTATATAAGTGTTGCCCCATCATCTTTTTTAAATGTTAGGGCTCTTTTAACTTTCAGATAAAGTAGAATGGAAGTGCTACGACAAACACTCCCTCATTGCATCATCTTTCTTTTTTATGAACATTTCATGTCATTATTACATTTTACAATCATTTTTAAAAATTTAAAGAAATATTATTCACATTAACATTTTAACACACAATTATATTATCTTGTTGAAAAAAAGTGCTTGCCAAGATAATCCTCCTGTTTTTCACGAGTGAAAATTGGTTAAAGCACTACTCAATATAAATAGTTTTAACCCATTTTCACTCTAGAAGATAAAGAGTATTCTCCTTTATTGCAAAGTATTTTCTGGTAAGCTTATTTATACTACATTTTTCAATCATTAAGAAATACTTGTATACTAAAAAAAAACAATTCTGTGTTGAAAGTCATCCAACTCCACTTGAAGAATTATAAAGTTGAATGTAAATTAAAATATACATTAACAATATGAGGCTTCTGTGGAATTGAAAGATAAAGTGAAGATGATTACATTGTTCCTAATCATTAACTTGCATGTAGTAATTCCCTAATTAACTTATACTTCTTGTAATAGTTATTTTGTTACCTTGTTATTATATTCCATTTCAACTTATACATACTACATTTTATAATCATTTAAATATTTTTGCTTTCTTTTGTAAAAGTCTCAAACATATACCCATTTACATAATTTACCTCTGTTCGATATTCTTTACCTCCTCCGTCAAAATTCATTCAACTCCTCTGGAGGGGACATAATGTTTTATGTATTTTTTAATATACATTAACAATATGTTGCCTTTGAGGAAATGAAAGATGTTCTCAAGATGCTTCCCCAGCCCCAAATCATTACCTTGCTCATAGTTTCTTCGCTCGTATTGATTCTCTGAAATGAAACTAATCATCACACAGGTGTGGTTTATATACTTTTCTGTTACTTAACAGTCTATAGGATCAATTTATTGCTCCTCCCACTTTTAAGTCACGTTTTCAGTTGACAGGTGTTCTCATTTCCACTGTTTTACTGCGTCACGTGTTTATGTAAACGTGCCTCTTTACATATTTTTTAACCTTCGTATAATTTCTAAAATGCTTTATTTAAATTCATTTTTCTTATTAAAGCATTTGTATAGGTTACTTTTCTTTTAATAGGGTATTAATATTCATTCCCCTTTTTTTTCGACTTATCATTCCAGTAACTTCACTTTTTCTGTAAAACTTTTTTTATTATTATTCTTGACGCTAAACCCCTATTTTCCCGGCACCCCGTGCCAAAGATACTCTCTATTAAACTTTAAGTATTCAAATTTATATCCGAGTATTAATTTATTTAATCCCATTACTGCGAGTTTTAATACATTTATTTATCTATTTCTTTTTCTATCTTTATACACAGCAAGGGATACTGTTATTTGTCTAGAATCACACTATGAATCAGTGTCCATTTGGCAAAATTGAGAGAGAATGATTTGGTTGGTTGATGTGTTTGCAGTTACATAAGTACGTACACTCTTGCAGTAATCCAGGCTTTAGGGTATGCAGTGCTTCAAACTACTATGCATTATTCCATGTAGTGGTGTAACCACGTTCACACTTGTGCTTTAGGTCTACAATTCTTCAGTCACTATCTATATACTCCAGCAAACAGAGTGTGATGGCTGTTGCAATATCAAAATGAGTCTTTCAGTACCATGTAGTAATTCATTCACTAAAGTAAAAATCAACCAATTAAGAATTCACCCAGTGTCTTTACTTATATTATTGTAATCATTCAGTCAGTAAGCATGTACTCATGCAGTGAGCCAGGCTTTAGGAAATGGAGTGATTCAAAGTGCTATGTATTATGCATGTAGTGGTGTAATAACCTTCACATTTGTGCTTCAGGACTACAATTCCCCCATGTCTATACATACCAGGGGTCTGCAACTAAAGCTAAGGATTTACTGGTAGCTCACCAGCACTCTGAAAATAGCTCTCAGAGGTGAAGCCAAACCAAGCCAATCTCAGAGATTCTGTGTGTATTAAAGAAGGTAGTACTGCTCATTTCACTACCTTTAAGAGTTACAGACAAGCAAATGAATGGCAGGGCCTTTTGATAACACTCAAACACACACTGTGGTGGCATATCAATTAATCAATTGGGGATGTATAAAGCGCAGTACTCACCAGTGAGGGTTTACAGGTGCTGGGGGAGTATTTGAGGGGGATTTGTGCAGCTTTGGCAAAAAGCCAGGTCTTATGGGTCTTCCTGAATGCTTTCAGAGTGGAGGTTCATCTGATGCTGAGGGGGAGTTCATTTCAGGTCTTGGCCACTATGTAGGAGAAGGGTGTGCCTCCTGTTTGGTTCTGTGGATATAGCGAATTTCGGCCAAGGCCTGGTCAGCGGAGTGGAGGTTTCTTTTGGGGATGTAGAAGGAGATTGAGGTATTGGAGTCCGGTGTTGTGGAGGGCTTTATAGGTGTGTGTGAGCAGCTTGAAGGTCCCTCATTTGTCGATGGGGAGCAAGTAGAGTACTCGTTTATTCTGGTTAATGTGGTCTTGTTGTGGGATACTGAGTATGAGCCTGGCTGCGGTGTTATGGACAGTCTGAAGTTTATGGAGTAGAAATTTGCTGATTCCGGTATAGAGGGCGTTCCCATAGTCCAGCCTGCTGGTGATGAGTGCTTGGGTGATGGTCTTTCTTGATTCGGGGGTGGGTCTATTTGAAAGTCTTTCTGGGTATGTGGAGGGTGTTGAAGCATGTGGAAACTGCAGCGTTGGCCTATGGGCCTGTCACATGAAACATGTTTATCCACTTTAAATGTAAGTTGGGGAGATTTACTGTTGTGGTAATATCATTTGTGGGAAACTGCATGTAATTATTTGAAATGTACTTAATTAAAATATCACTCACTTAATTAGAAGCATTTAATATTGATAAACGTTTTCCTAGCATTCTGATGATAACTTCACCTGGATTTTTTGGGTGGTTAGCAGTGATAATTGGGCTTTGGGTGGTCATAGTGTAATGTTAATACATACCCCCAGAAAAACCCCTATACTTTTCAAACACTAATACACTACCCTAAACCTTAAAACACTACTCCCAGTATTAACTTCTATAGTACACAATTACCACTGCACTTCTTTAAACCCTAAAACACTATCCCCTACAGTAGACGAAGACCACTGCACTATTCTAAACCTTAAAACACTACCCTCAGTAAGACCCCCTACACTACACAGACACCAGTGTACTACCCTAAACGCTAAATCTACCACCAACACGACCCCCTACTCTACACAAAGACCAATGCACTACCTTAAACACAAAATCTATCCCCAGCACAACCCGTTCAGTACACAAACACCACTATATAGCCCTAAACCCTAAAACACTACTCCTAACACTTATACAAACAGCACTTAGATAGTAACTCATAGTTAGTGTAATAAAATCACTATTACAAGTATACAGTTATCCATACAGTTACTGATGCAATCACTTAGTTATATGTATACTTCTTTATATATAACAAATGTCACACACAGTGGCTTTTATTTTTGTACTTTATTGTACATGTAGTATTGAGAGATATATTCGCTCATTACCAAACCCATAAAGATATTAACTCCCCCAAACAATTATTATAACATGTAGTTTTAAAGTCATAAACCTACTGAATCAACTGTTCACACATCTTTGGGTAGTCAGACACCCCCCAGCGACCCACACACATACTCTCTCCCAAACAAATACTCAGTTAACTAATCAGTAAGTAATATAGATTTTCACGTAGGTAGTAACCAACTGGTGCAGCAGTTTACAGAACAATTGACAAAGTAATACAGATATTCACACAGTTCAGTCACTATCCAATATAATTAATGAGACACTATTAATTATTCAAGTAAACAATCAATCACACTGCTACTAAATCCTTTATCCAAATTTTTTTATCAAGTCATTCTTCAATGCAGATTGCTATATATATAATACATATTTAAATAACAAACCAAACCACATTCACTGGATGCTGTCATCAGTGATGTCATAAGTGATGTCATATGACATGTCATCAGCGATGTTATCAGTGATGTCACTAACCATGTCATGAATGATGTAATATATATATGCGTAAAGAGTTGCGTATGAAGGGGCTGTTTATAGAAGGAAAGGAAAATTTTAGCAGGGTAACTTTTTGTCTCCTTGTAAATATGGAGGAGCCACCTGAGCAACCAGTACGTCAGAAAAAGTGGCGTACTGGTGGCGCACGTGGCTTGTAAATCTGCCGTACTATTTTTTTCATTTCTCCTCATTTTTTTCTTACAATATACGCTACAATGCACAGCATACATTGTAGGAGAAAAATGTCTTCACTGTCTCCACACGACAAAGATATTGTTGCACCATGGTGCAAGGGTGCGTGTATCACCACATGCCTGCAGTTTAAACAGCAGTGCAGAGGGAAGGACAGACGCCCAACATATTTGTGTACATATGTTACATCTCTGTCCTTCGGAAGTAGCTCAGCACGCTGTAGCTAAAGAGCTTGCAGTGTCATGCTACAGAACTTCCTAATATTTCTGCAGTTATACATTCACCATATATGACAAATGCAGTCTTTACTGAATTATCCAGTATACATACATTTATGTAAACTTTCACACACTAGTACATACATTTAGCTCTTTCTTTAACCAGAGTGGTTAGTTCTGAAAATATATATATTTTTTTGTACTTTTATATTTGTATTATTTTTATAACAATTTTTTTTTTAAAGAAAAAAAAAGTCAACTGGACGAACAAAACCATGAACTTTGAGGGAATACAAAAAAACTAGCATTGATGGTTATCAATCGCTCTGCAAACTAGGTCTACTGATTGCTCCCCATAACAAATTAAACGATTGCATTTCACACAGTTCATTCTAACTTTCACAAATTGGGGACGTATGTCTGGTTTTGAGGTACTTGGTATTTCTGGTGGTGGAGGTATATTTTGGCGCAGTCTTCTACATTCTTTGTGAGCATAGTTCACAGGATGAATGGATTGGAGGTGCTTGCGCATACTAGCAGTACCACAGGAGTATTTCTTGTTTGGACCCTCTCTGGACAGTACTGCCTGGCAAATCTTGCATGTTACTTTGGTGGCATTACATTTCTTTTGCCCCTCTGGAAAAGTAAAAAATTTCCATACGATGGATGTGTATCTTTTGGGAGGGTGACGTTCTGGTACAAATTGTTGAGCAACAAAATCATCAGAATCAGATGATTCTTGCAGTGGTGTAGCCATTTTTGAATCCAAAAAAGAAGTTCAGGTTTCCAATGAACAAAAAGTGACATTCTTTTTAGGATAGGTCTTCTTGTAAGGAAGGTCTAAGAAGAGTAATTGAAATGGGTGGGGTTCTTCAATAGTTAGAAGAGTAAGGGCCAGATGTAGGTAGGCAAGTACCGGTCGGTAACGGCCGAAATTCGGTAATTTCGGCCGTTACTAACCGGTATTTGGAAAATGAGATGTAGGTGGGCATTTTACTGATTCGTTAATTTACCAAATCGGTATTTTAAGCAATCGGTAAATTACAGATTCCTTAAAATACCGAATCGGTAAATTACCGATTTTGCTATGTAGGGAGCACTCAAATGAGTGCTCTTCCCCTTTTAGGATTCATTATTTACCACCAACTACAAGTTGGTGGTAAATAATGAAAACCTTGGAAAAAGCATTTTTTTTGCTTTTCCAACAGTGCCATGTTGCAGACATACATGCTCTTAGGGCATGTATGTATTCAACATGTGCACCCATACACAATTGAGGGGTGCAACAGGGTGTCAAAGTGACACCCTGCCACCCTTCAATGTTTCCCCCTTTTACCGAATCGGTAAATACCGATTCGGTAATTGGCATTCATTCCTATGGGCCTCCAGGCCCATAGGAATGAATAGCAATTACTGAATCAGTATTTACCGATTCAGTAATTACCAAAACATACCGATTCGGTAATTTTTTCGGTAAAAATACCTACATCCCATTTGCCTGTTCTTAAATACCAAATCGGTATGATTCAGTATTTAAGAATCGGTAATCTGGGATTACCTACATCGGGCCCTAAGTGTTATAAACAATGAAATCTCTTTTTTTGGTCACATGGGATCCGCGTTGGGTGCGTACACACAGCACGCATCTAGCACGACTTCTCCAAATTGCATTTAAAAGTAATAAAAGTTTATTAAAACTAAAAGAATAATATTTTCCCCTTAATATTTATATTAAATACATATATATATATATATTTTGTTTATATCGAAAAATTTCGCGGAAGTCGCGCACTCACCGCGTTGAACACGTACATGATGTCATGTGGAAACGCGCACGCGCGGTGTGGCGTTACACTTATATGTTGCGTATGCGCTTCAAGTCACATACGGGTGTAGTGAAAGAGCCACTTTTGTAGTCTGGCACCCTATGACGACCTCCAACTACCACCATTTTAATTGATTTTAGTGTGTTATTTTACCTTAACCTTAATGTAGGATGGTCCTGCATTTGCCTGCTTCTCTTCTGTTCAGTAATCTTGCTGTTTTTCAGTGGGAGCTGTTACGGAGTGGAACAGTCTTGCCAAGAGCAGAGCGTGTGGGATGTGTATTTGAAGATGTGCAGTTGTGCTGGAATGTGTATTGTATTGTGTATTGGTGAGAATTATGAGTTCTTACTATTGGCTTTGACCATTCTGTTTTCTGACTTTACCTTGCTTTATGGCAGTGCTGACTATTGCCTTTGACATGCTCTCATGTGATATTGCTGTTCAATTCCATCTTGCTTTGGGCCTTTCTGTGTGCATGGCTTAACTAACTCCATTTTCATGACTGAAGCCATTTTCTGTGCCTGCATGAAGCTGCAGAGCTGAAGAGGGCATGTTTTGCTTTCCTCCTGTTTTTCACACTTTTCTGACTGGAGAAATCGGTTCTTATCGGAGGAATGTACAGGCTCCTTCTTGAGGTCATAGCAAAGGCCTGATCAGCTGATGCTGTGCTCTTGCACGGAGTGGTACGGAATCTGATGGGAAAAGGAGGCGAGGCTTGCTAGAAGCTTCGACCAATGTTTCCACTTGTATTAAAAGGTGGAGCCTCCACTGGTCTGGTGGAAGTTTGGATCTTTGGGAGTTTGGATTTCGAGTGAGGGCAGACGTGCCTATCTCGGATTAAACCCTGATTGCTGAGCTCCGATCCCCGGCTGTGTGAAGACTTCCCCTTGCCAGAAGTGGGCAGTGTATGCATCAGGTGATGTATTGAGTTTTGTGGCTATTGCCATTGTGATGTGAGCCAGTGGCTGTAACCGTTTGAGGTGTTTTCTTTGTGGTGTGGGAGGTGCACATCCAGAGTGATCCTCTACTCTGTATATATATCCTTCTGATCTCTTGCAGGGCGCCCAGTGTATCTTATCTTATATCAGTTATTGCTTGTTTATTAATCAGTATTATAGTTTGCTCAGTTATTGATTCATGCCTTTAGATTATATGTTTGTCACATATATTTGAATCTAATGCATTTGGTATCTGAGACAGCCTTTATTTAGAGAGTATTATGTAATAAATCCCAAGCTTTATTCTAAAAGTGATAGTCTTTGCATTTTGTTAAATAAAACTCCTGTTCAAAAGCTGCTGTTTGTTTTGTGTTGAAGTCTTGCTGTGCCAGGGATGGTAAGACTTGCTTAAAAGTGTATATTATTCAAAGGTGTAATGATATATTTGCCTCCCAGGTGGGAGTGCAGTGATTGGGTGAGGCTTATTGGTGAGAAGCCACATTCAAAACAATGGGTCGCATAGCAATCGCGCATAAAAATATGTACCCATCGCACACCCTACGCGCATTCCACAGAACAATTATAAAATAGTGGCTACGTTGTGCGCAGAAATCGAGAGGGGTGCAGTTTGGGTGCGGGACTGCTCAACAAATTGTAAAAAAAGAAAACAGAAAATATTGTCAAAATATATTAATAAATATAAAAAATATATATATTTTTAATTTAAAAATATATATATATATATATATTAAAAATGTGTAATGTAATCTTAAAAATAAGATATCTAAAAATTAATATATTTAAAATGAATTTGTAAATCAGAATCAAGGAAATAAAGATAACAATTAATAGATTAATAAAATTGTATTGAATAAATCTTTCAAAATCACTGAAAAAACCTTGGGTTTCAGGCAGGTTATACTTTGAAATTATCATATAAAAAACCTTCGAAATTCTCGAAAAAAACATAGGTTGAAAGCAGGTTATAGCTAGGAATTATCATTTAAAAAACTTAGAAATTCAGTGAAAAAAAAACATAGGTTTTAGGGGTGTTATAGTTAGCTGGATATTTCACTCATACAAAACCATTGAAATTCCTCTGTTATAGTTAGTTGTACTAACTGTAACTCTCGCACCCTCAATCCACTGGTGCTGATGTCACATATTACATCATTCATGACATGGTCAGTGATATCACTGATGACATCACTGATGACATCTCAAATGACATCACTGATGACATCACTGATAACGTCATCCACGTGACAATCAGGTACACTTCATCATAAACTACTATAATCTTTCATCACTCACTGTAAAATACAGAGTACCATATTTGAATCTATTGACATACCAATACAAGTATCTAAAATCCCACTCAGTCATTGGTAGATCTACACAAACATGTAATCAATTACCTATAGATTCACTCATACATTCTGTCAATAATCAATGGAACACTATCAAATATACTTATACACCTTTATTGACATCACACACCAGCACACATCCTATTTACTTATGCAGTCACCCTACTCACTTATGCAAACAATGGATCATACTTATATTTACTCAGCTACAGACTTATACAAACACCACTTTCATTTATTCATATAGATAATAACTCATACTTAGTGTGTTATAAAATCACTATTACAAGTATACAGTTATCCATACAGTCACTCATGCAATCACTGAGTCTTATGTATACTTATTTATATACAACAAATGTCTCACTGCCTTTTATTATTCTAGTTTGTTGGACATGTACCATTGAGAGATATATTTGCTCATCAGCACATCCATATATATATTTATTCTAAATCCTCCATCCAGACACTTATACATCTACTCATTCTTCAATGAAGATTGCTATATATATAATACGAATTGACATACGGAACCAACCCACATTCACTGGATGAGGTCATCAATGATGTCATCGGTGATGTCATTTGAGATGTCATCAGTGATGTCATCAGTGATGTCACTGACCATGTCATGATTGATGTAATATATATATACGTAAAGAGTTGCGTATGAAGTATACTCACTGAATGATGTCCTCAGTGATGTCATTTGAGATGTATTCAGTGATGTCATCAATGATGTCTATGACCATGTCATTAGTAATGTAATATGTGAGGTCCTAATCAGTGTATTGTGGGGGTGTAAGTTATAGTTAGCTCAGGTAACTATAACTGCAGAATTTCTATGGTTTGGTGCATGTAAAATTTGAACCTAACTATAACATACCTGTAACCTTTTATTTTTTTCGGTGAATTTCTAAGTTTAAAAAAAATTCTAGTTCCATTTTATTTTCAGTTTTTATTTTTGGCATAGTTACACAAAATACTATTTTCAATCTAATTGAAGAGGTGAAGGAATTTGCGTGGGAGAGTGAGAGAGGCCAAATTCCTTCTGGCGGAGAATCCTAAGATCCCATATTTCTACTTGTTACCTAAGATTCATAAACCTCCATGCCCTTCACCTGGTAGACCCATTATGTCTGGCATCAGCTCTCTTTTGGAGCCAATCTCAATTTACAGATTTGTTCATGAGACTCTAATTGTAAATGTGCCATCATATCTACAGGACACTAAGTATGTCCTTAAGACCCCTCAGTTACTTTTGATCCCGAATATGATGTTTTTACGACCCTTGATGTGTAATCGCTTCATACCTGTATTCCTCAAGATGACACATTAAAGAGATTTGAGACCCTTTTGAAAGAAGAGCCACCTGATTTGTGAACTCCAGTCTCTTTCTTTATGAAATGTGCTCACTTAGCCATGAAAGAGAATTTCCTTTAGTTTCAGAAACATCTGTATCTTCAAGTGTCTGGGACCTCCATGGGCAGTACATTCGCCTTAAGTATGATGATTTTGTATATGCATTATTTTGAGTGCACACACATTTATTGCAGTGATAATCACTTTCAGAGCTACCTCAAGCTTTGGAAATGTATCTATTTATTATTTATTTGAAAGTTTTGTATAGCGCGAACAAGACCCTTACGGGGATCAGAGCGCTTTACAAGGTCGTTGTAAGTAAACAAATCAGGCATAGAAAAAACGTAGGTGAGACTAATAGTGGGGGGATCCTTAAATCAATTAAATCAGGGTCACTGATTGACCCAGCGCGCTCAGACATACTCAGGAAAGGGGCTAATATAATTTTGTCTAGTTTGACAGACATTTTCAATTATTTCCTGGAAAGTGTAAGTGTCCCCTCTGCATGGAAACATGCAGGGGTCAGACCCTTACTTAAAAAACCTACTGCCGATCATCTATGCATGCAGGATTATAAACCAATCTCCTTTCTTCCAAGGTCAAGCAAAGCCCTGGAGAAGTATGTTAACAAGCTGGAGAAGTATGTTTACAAGCACACATTTTTAGAGACACATACTATTTTCCACTCAACCCAAACAGGTTTCCGGCCTGGTAGTAGTACCGAAACATCTGTACTTGCAGCCACAGAGGAATTGAGAGCAATTTTGGATTAATTCAGATCAGTGGCTATGATTTTGCTGGACCTGAGTCCAACCTTTGATACCATATCCTACCCTGTTTTAATACAAAGGCTGGAGTAGGCATGAATTTCTGGAGTCGCATTCAAGAGGCTCATCGCCTTTCTCGAAAACAGGAGTTTCCAGGTATATGAAGAATCCCTGTTCTAGACTACCCATTTCTTAAAGTGTGGGGTCCCAAGGGCTCCTCTGTATGACTTACACATTTCAATATGTATGTGCTCCCATTAGCAGAGATGGTGCAAGCACATGGCCTTGCACTGATCTTCTATGCAGACCACAGACAGATTGTCATATCTCTCACTTCGGATACTAACAAAGTCTCTAATAAACTAAAGGCCTACTTGAAATGGGTAAAAGACTGAATGTTTGCCAGCTGCCTGAAATGAAACGGTGAAAAAAACAAGTATTAGTTGAAGGCAACAACCCCTCTTGCTTGCTGGAACTGAGCTGGCTTAACAGCCTTGGCCTGCATCCTTCTCCTTCCCCCACAGTCAAACGTTTCGGGTTCTGGATCAATAATAAACGTTCCATGGAGGTACACGCTAGGAAACTAGCATTATGCTGCTTTAGACTTCTTAGGACCCTCAGAAAACTATTAAGTTGGATTTCATGCCCTCAGCAATGAGTGGGCATGCAGGGATTGGTGAATTCATGTCTGGACTATGGCAATTCCCTTTACCCATGGAACCTCAAGTATGTGATAAGGAAGCTTCATGTGGTTCAAAACCCCACTGCCTGGATTCTCTCCAAAGTCCCTAAGTTCCAGTCTGCTTCTCTAGCCCTAGAAAATCCTGCACTCTTACCTCGGCATAAGAGAATCCCACTTTAAGACACTCTGTCTAGGTCATTGTGCTATGCACAGAAGAGGCCCGAACATTTGGAGGAGACCACTATGCTCCGGGGATCAAAAACTACTATGGCCCCAGGATCAAGAGGGCAAGGAGCGAAGGGCTCTACTTGGCCTATTTAACTCCTAAACTCTGGAATGCCCTTCCAGTGGATCTCAGAATGAACCAATCAGAACTCTGCTTCAGAAAGCATTTAAAGACTTTTCTAGTCTGGTTTCTTTTTAGGCTATGCAAATCAGTTTCGTGGCTAATGTTTGTTACCAGCGTGGGGAGGCCCGTTGGATAGCCATGCACTCTACCAATCCCACAGAATAGAATAGAATGACAAACTTTTGCACTTGCAAATGTCATTTGTCATTTCAGAAGTTTTACCACTGTTCTGGAGTTTCCACATTTGCAAAACTAGGATTGGGGGCTAGTGGGTATTTCTGTTTGTGTTCACAGTTTTCCAACGTGGTAATATAAGCAAATATACTTCTGTGAAGAGTCACCTTAAGTGGTTTTTAAGGGTGGGAAGAGGAAGGAAACATCTCTAAATGTAATAGGATTGGAGAAGCAAGGATTTCTGTGTGAGGAAAACATAGTTTCCCAATGGAGAAAAAAAATAATTGCACAGTTGTGTTCAATGTATGCTTGTGGAATTGTACTCCAGCTACAAATCCCTCTAGAATTACACATTGCAGTTCCTTGACTAGTCGTTAAACTGTTTGAGAAATTTAAATAAAAAATAGAAATTGGCAACATATGTAAGAGGGAGTATGTGGGAGAAAATTCCATACCTTTTGAAACATTTGTGAAATGGACTATCAGTTTCTAATAGGTTGTCACCAGTGTGTTGTACAGTGCAGACACAATTAGTACTTTCTGTTTATACCTCTTATGAACCCCATTCATACCTGTTGTTCTCCCCTTGGTCCTGTGACAATGCTTAGCCACACAAAGGGGATCAGTTAGGATAACTTTAAATTCCTGTTCTGATTGGTTGACTTCTCCAACAGATGGAACTCCTGTGTGTGAGTAGACATCCATGTTTTCTACCTGCCCTGCAACATAACTCAAGTAGATTATGGAAATCAGACAGTATGGACTGACTTCAAGGGCATCCCACTTATTTCTTCTTTTTCTTTAAAAATTACATAATGTGCCAGCACCCTTACAGCAAGTCTGTTAGCACAGCATTGCCACATCAAGGGCAATCAAATGATTTTCTATTTCAAAAAAAGTATTGAAGGCTTTACCGAAGTCTGAAATGAACACATCGATCCATGTGCATTGACCCTTTTAGTTTGTAGTCAATCAAAGAGTGTAATTGTATCTTAAACTGAATTTCCTTCTGGAAAACCAGACTGCCATGCATGCAACAACTCACTTGTTCTAAGATATTCAGCAATTTTGCATTATTGGACTGATACTTCCTGTTGCAACTTTTTTGTTTGCACACTTTTTGAGATGACACTTCATCTTTTCATTGTTGCCTCACATGGAGGATATTGTCCTAATATGTTTGGACTCTAAAGCTAAAATACTGTTTCACCTCTAAATTGATGCATGTGATACTGTAACCATGTATTAGAACCATATCAATATTATTGAACTGTTCCTGTGCTATTACTTATTGTTGTATTCGTGCCGCGTTCTTCCATGAACCTTAAAACAACAGCTCTTAGTATTTTGACTTCTGTGACCCCCCACTGGATCAGTATTGGATGCCGGGGAACGCTGCCTATGCAGTTTGTGATTTGAATATGTAAAACACACACCACTACAGTAATAAGTATACATAAATTAGGAAATGCTTTTTTAAAACCAAAAACAGATTTTTTTTATTTTAAATGGCATCATTGGAGTTTTTCAAAATGTGGTTTTATTTCTAAAAGACAATGGGATATGGTAGGTTCCACTTCCAGCACATCAATTTGTTGTTATTGCCTCTATTGCATCCTCTTTTCTACTAATTATCAGTATTACTGTTTTTTGTACTTCAGTTACTCCTACTAATCAAACGAAGGATACCAAATTAATTAGTAGCCTCCAACTTCGAATTCCTTCACATTTACAGAGCGTTTTAAAATGTTAAATTTTACTTTTTGATTCTTGATGTTTATATATTTTATTAATGTGCTAATATTATTTTTTTAAACAGCTGTAGACCCCTAGAGAAGTTTTTGTGGACCCCAGGGGTTCATGGACCACAGGCTAAGAACCAAAGCCCTAGGATAACTGTGCTCACAGCAACCTTTGAACAATTAAAAATCCTCAAAACCAGCACCTTTTGTTTGGTATCATGTTAAAAAACCACAATAAAATGTTTCCCCTGTATAGGAGGCTAACTAGATACACCAGAGTGACAGTGTCCTGGTGCCTATCACTAATGCAGGATAGCTCGGTTCTCTTTTGCCCTCCATTATCTATCCAATTACTCCTTAGGTAGACTCCCATTAAAGTGACACACCTGCTGATCTTTTCAAATAATGGAATGCCGTTGATTGCTATCCCAATCGTTGGGGTTTCCAGCTTGTTTCTTCGAGAATTGTAGGACAGGAGAGATCAATATTTCATTCTCTGCAGTGATATTGTAATTTAGGCACCAATCCTCTATGCAAAGCCAGACAAATGTTCTTAATGTATACCTGTGAAGAGGAATGTCTGATGAATGCCTTTGCCTTTCAGTTCTTTATCTCTGATGGTCAGTTCGTTGAAAGTGTGTGTGGAAGATCAGTGGCACCATTGCGGCGAGAGCTTGGCTCATCATCCCACTGAATAGGTGAATTCAATGAGTTTTGCGGATAACCACTATGGCTAGATATAAGGTGTTTACATACAATACATTTCTATTGGTCAATCTGAAAACTAGACAATTTTACTATTCAGATGTCTCAGCCCTAGTTGTGGACAACCGAGAACATTCTCACTTTCAAGCCATCAAATGTGATTTCTTTTCCAATCATACCAGGATGTGTTATGTGTTTTTTACCACTGAACTGCAATGAGTCAACCAGCTTTATGTTACAGGCTGTGGTTGCAGAGTTACACTTTGCTACTTGACTTAGATGTTATTCCTGTTCTTTCTCGTTTGGACTGAATATAAAGGCAATCCTAAATGTAGCTTATCACTAAAAGTTTTCCGGGTTTTCCTCTACACCTTTCTCACATTCTCTCCACAGCGCGGGGACACGCCGGGAGGCGTCACCAGGCGCTTTACAAGCTCCTTTAAATTAAATTAAATTAAATTAAAAGTATAATAACACTGCATAGCCAATGAATGCAGCCTGATGGATCAGATAACATTGTTGACGGTTCACACAGCATATAATAAATACACTCTAAATTGCCACTTTATGTTTAAGTAATAACTGTTATTCTCATACAGAACAGAAATAGGGGCTGATGTATTAAAGGATTTTGCAGTTTCAAAGACAGTGATTCGCAAAATCACAAGTTCATTGGAAAAGTTGATCATCTTTATTTTTTATGAAAGCTGGTGATTTGAGGCTTGGCACCTGCTTTTGCACTGTTAGGTGGAACATCAGAGTTATCAGACCTGTTTGATGAACTGGTATCAAAGTTGTCAGCAGAGTTGTTTTTGATTGTGGTCTCTTTAGTGAAGTTGCCTATTAGGGGTTCCTATCACTTTGTGCGGTGTACACTGCTAGGGCCTCTCACAGTATGGAGCAGACTGATCATCAATGCTTCTCTTTGCATTTAAAGGCTCTGTTACTCTGTCTCTGCCCTTGGCATTCCAAGTTTCATCGTTGCTGCTTTCTGCGTTTTCCAGATGTGTGCTCTTCTAAGATCCCATGTAGGATCCATTGTCAACTTTGCCAATGTGAGGGTTTGGATGATTGCAGCCTTCACTTATTGCATCTTATCTTCAAGGGAGTAACTTACAGTGGTAAGGAGACTGCTATTCCTTATATGAAATATGCATCTTCATGCTCTGCCTGTAGGTTGTCCGATATTTTAATAACCAATGACCATTGGCACGTGTTCTGGCATGCAGGTAATATTTGTACACCTGGATGTGCACCATCTGGAGTAGCATGTTTTAGTGGTGATATTTGCAGTGGATCATAGTGTGGTACAAACAAAATGGCGGTAGTGTTTCTCATCAGAGAAAACGTCCGCACCTACTGTTGTTGGTTATTCTCCCCGGGTACGTAATGCGTGAGGTATCAAAAAGATATAGAGGTGCACTGAGAACTTGATAAGACACCCACCACCAGGGGTGTTTGAGCAATGCAACTTAATGCAAATACCATGAATCAAGAAAGAAAACCAAATTGCACAAGCACCCTCTTAACAGTCCATTAATCTATGAACATGAATGTAGTCATTTCCAAAGTTATTGCACCAACATTATTCAATGGTTCGATGTCAATGTAAAATATGGATCCAAAACCGAATCTTGTACTTAAAGTTCTTTATTATTCAAATAGGTTAAAAGATTCCCAGCTTATCACTGCCGACACGTGTTTCGCCCTCTCCAGGGCTTTTTCAAGGCTATCTTGTTCTGGTCTTATGCTGCTCTGGTCTTGTGCTGCTCTGGCATCGGACTGGTTTGTAATCAAAAAGATATGGGTATGAAGCGTTTTGTGCGAAACCTATTAGAAGTCTTGGTCACAGCGAGCTATTCAGCAAGTATATTCCCTCTAAGTAACACGGATCTAGTTTTGTCCCTCATGGAGCATTGAACGAACAGAGCTGATTTAGATTGGTCTTGTTATGAGGGTGCGTTTCGCTGCGTGGAGATACGTCCTATCTCGTTGAGTGAGAAATTCTTAAAGACCCTGATAAGTCTTATTCATGTTGTTTCCGGGCGCCGAGTCTCCACTGCAAGGCACTGAATGCCCTCAGTGCCTTGCAGTGGAGACTCGGCGCCCGGAAACAACATGAATAAGACTTATCAGGGTCTTTAAGAATTTCTCACTCAACGAGATAGGACGTATCTCCACGCAGCGAAACGCACCCTCATAACAAGACCAATCTAAATCAGCTCTGTTCGTTCAATGCTCCATGAGGGACAAAACTAGATCTGTGTTACTTAGAGGGAATATACTTGCTGAATAGCTCGCTGTGACCAAGACTTCTAATAGGTTTCGCACAAAACGCTTCATACCCATATCTTTTTGATTACAAACCAGTCCGATGCCAGAGCAGCACAAGACCAGAGCAGCATAAGACCAGAACAAGATAGCCTTGAAAAAGCCCTGGAGAGGGCGAAACACGTGTCGGCAGTGATAAGCTGGGAATCTTTTAACCTATTTGAATAATAAAGAACTTTAAGTACAAGATTCGGTTTTGGATCCATATTTTACATTGACATCGAACCATTGAATAATGTTGGTGCAATAACTTTGGAAATGACTACATTCATGTTCATAGATTAATGGACTGTTAAGAGGGTGCTTGTGCAATTTGGTTTTCTTTCTTGATCATAGTGTGGTGTTGGCATGTTTTGCTGCATGAGCCCAGATGGGTGTTTGCTATGCCCTGATTGAAGCCTTTTATGATTTGCCTTGGTTGTGATAAATTTCCACTCAATGCTAAACAGGTCCCACAATGGTGGTCGGTACATTAATGTGCGATATGAGCTGAATATCAAGATGAGAATACCTTGTGGTAGTCTCTTCTTGGTATTTGGCTTT
The DNA here is from genome assembly GCF_964263255.1 of Lissotriton vulgaris. Lineage (NCBI taxonomy): Eukaryota > Metazoa > Chordata > Amphibia > Caudata > Salamandridae > Lissotriton > Lissotriton vulgaris. Next base: position 174,853,657 of record NC_141700.1, on the reverse strand, counting down.
GTGTCCATAGGTAGTAGCCTCTTCTTTGTGTTTGGCTATTTGTCCCTAGGGACATATGCCCCCTCTTGGTGATTCTGCTGCAGTGTTCCCCTGTGTGGTAATGTGTTTTGGATTGCATGGTGCTCCTTTTCAGTTAGAAGGTACTCCTTTTTTTACTTATAATAATAATGATGGCTTAATATTGATTGTCATTTCATAGCTCTGTAAATATCATTTGTTATTATTTCTCAATGTAATGTTTCTTATATTAATCAGTCTTTGAAAGATGGAGGGCTGTAGCAACCTGTCAGAGATTCAAATCTGTGATGTGCATGCCAAATGCAGATGTTGGCAGTAATTGCATATTTTACTGTGCCACTTTGTCGGAACCTTACGGAGGATTATTTTTTTCTCACGTGAATTGAACACTTCTTAACACATTTTACTTGCACTACATATACAATTGGCTGCATGTATGCTGAATTTTAACTTACAGGAAATTTGTGAAGTGAATACACATTTATTTCCAACCTCGCTCAATAGTTCTCTTAGTGTAAAGAATCACATGAATCAGTACCTACACATTGGTAAAATTCATAAGCAAACACTCATCATCCTATACACTTTGCATACTCTGTAGTTGCACACCTTGCAGTTGTGTGTTTGATATAGAAATCCCCCTATTTATATTTACATATTCCATTGTTAAAGTTACTTTGTCGGTCTGCGGACTTCTTTCTTTTACAATATAGTTTCCATGCATCATTCTGAACATGACTAGAAAGTGTCCTTTAGTGTTAGTTCCTGATTACATGAATTGACCTAAAAAGACAGATCCCTTTGCAATGCCACTCAATAGGAAGTGCCACAAAAAGAACAACCCCCTTAGGGTTAGTGACTTTGAATGATATACCGCTGTAATCATAGTGCTCTTGATGGAAACTATAGGGCCTATTTATGAGGCCGTTTAGTTGCTCTTGCACCACGCATTGTGGTGTAAGAGTGACACAAACCATAAGACAGATTTTTGAAGCTACGCAAAGCCGCTATGTGTGACTCTAAGTGGCTCCAAAAATATTGAGTAATGCAATGCATCACAAATCACTGCGTTATGCTCTGGGAAGGTGTTCCATGTGTGATTCATGGGTGTTCACATGCAACTCAAATGGATTTTGATACATACCCCAATTTACAAGAACTTGTAAACCTTTTGGATGTGTCAAAATCTTACACCTTCCGAGGGGAGGCGTAATGAGTAGAAATATCTCTATTTCTCCTCGTTTCTTTCTCTTTCTATGTATGCTGAATTCTGAAGCACACATAGAAAGAGGAATATGCCTCCCACAATTGTTTTGTGCAGGAAGATGTCCCTTCCTGCACGAAAACATTAGCACATGGGAAAGGACAGGAATGCTTTCCGGTCTGGGAAAGACATGGCTTGGTAGTTCGGACTAGACTGTTCCCATGGGGCACAGGGTCAGAGCTGATTTGCATATAGCCAGTGTCTAACCCAGGGTGGTGTGGAGTGCAAAAAAAAGATGGATTTAGGTCCAGATCCTTGTACTGGGGTGAATGTAAGACATTGTTCTACATTCTGTCCATCAACTGTGTTTTTTGCAAAGGACAGGAATGCGCCATAGTCCATAAAATACGGGGCATTTCTGCCAGTTCCCTGTCACGCACTGCAGTGCAGCAAGGTGACTTTATGTGCTGCACTGCATCACAAAGCTCATAAATGAGCGCTAACCTTTAAATAGATAGAAACGTATCCTATTTGGACCTAGGATGTTTCCACCTGCTGGTCACATAGGCTCATTTTTAACTGTTTTGATAAATAAAAAACTGTCCTGATTTGGAGGACTTTAGTGAGATCCTTCATGATTTAAACGTTTTGTTCAATTGGTGGGTAAACAATGCTAGGTTTAGATGCAACGCTTTGCATGGCCTCATTTACTCTTACACAGAGTAGGAAGTGCAGCATAATTGCTCTTCACTTTAAAGTGATGGCAGCCTTCCATTGGGTATTCAGACAGAGGGATTTGATTATCCAGTTCTCGTGAAGCCATCATTTGAAAACCATTCAGCCTGATAATTGTAAGAGAGCCATTGAAGAGACCGTCTTTGCAAACAGTTGTCAACTTTTGTTTATGTACAGTAACTGTAAGTTACAGACATATGTTTATCTGATGAACATCACAGAAACTAGCAGAACAATTCCATCAATCATCTAAACCTGTGGTTCTTAACTTGTGGTGAATGGACCTCTGGGGGTCTACAATGCTTACTCTTGCAGCCAGTGGCTGTTTGTCAAATAAAAAATGATTAGTATATTAGTAAAAAATATAAACATAAAAAACTAAATTTGGAAATACAAAATGTAAAACACTGTAAATGTGAAGTAATTTGAAGGTGGAGGCTACAAATTAGCAGGCCTATTTAGAATTTGGTGGATGGGGTTTTACTCCATGAGAGCAACGGAGTAAATTAATCCGTAACCATGACGGAGTTCCTGCCTGCCAAATTCTAAGATGACCACTTGTCTAGCAGACAACTCTAGCATTGGCAGGAACCACTGTTAGTATTGTTCCTGTCATTGCATTGTGAATTTGATGGGCAGTTCTATCAATATGATGAAATCACATGGAAAACTTACAATATTTTTATTTTTATTTTCCAAAACAAAACCAAAAAGTGGGTTTTTGTTTTGGAAAATAAAAATAAATAACACCACCCTTGCCATGGGAGTTTTCTCCCATGACAAGAAGGGCATTTTGCAGTAGTTATTGCCATTTGCCACCTGGTTTTACCTGTCAGGGATGGGCACTGGAAACTAGCCATGCGCTCACCCACCCTAAATTAGGTGGGCAGACTTACCGCCAAACCCCTTATGGCCCACAGAAGTAAGGTTTATATATAGACGGCGGAGTGTGCCATCACATAATGAAGATACACCCATCTCTTAATCAGATGCTGTAATGTCCCTCTATGCCAAACTTTTGATTGGCCCCTAAGTTGGTATCCTTAGTTCGATGTGTACAGCATTTGAAGCATTAGTATGTGCCAACAAAAAGGAGGATGCAATGGGGGCAAAATAAACATAGTGATGTGCTACAATCTAGCATATCAAATTGTCCTTTGAAAATACAACCAAATGTTGAACGTTCCAACCTTGACATAAACATTTCGATTTATACCTACTTATTTGTTGTGATTTAAAAACAATATGTCCTAAGGTGTGTATTTGTTTGTTGTATACTTATTTCTGCAGTTTTCTGTGTTTATTTAGGCTGGATTCACAAACCTTGCTCTGGTAGGGGCCCCAGTTTCCAACAGTGATTCAGTGGGGGTCCATAGAAGTCAAAAGGTTAAGAACCGGTGATCTAAAATGATTTTACCTGCCACTGCAAAACTTTTGTCACACACTTGTTGCATTTTAACATCTATTTTAAGTTTGTTCTATGTTGATAGAGGAACTGTAGGAATACCACTTCACAGGTAATCGCCGATGGCAGAACAGTGGAACACCAGGCTATGAAACATCTGCTCTGGAGAAGCCAATAGGCTGCCGCCCCTTCAAGATTACATTGGTTCCCTTGGTTCTCCACAGACTCAAGGGATGCTTCGGAATTCCAACTGCTGCCTTCCCTGTCATCTATGGGTCTTCCCAGTCACATGAATTACAAGGGATTCATGGCTGTACTAATAGCTGCTCTCTCACAGAGCCTGAAATATCAGCTCTCTAATCTCTAACTAAGAGTAGATAGCATGCATTCAACTGGGGCAGAGGAGTGAAACTTCAGAGAATTGTGAGGGTTGGATAGAAGGATGCGGGTTATTTTCACTTTTTAAAATATGTGGTTGTGCAAGGGTGATATCAAGGATAGTGGAGAGAGTGTTAGGACCAGAAGTTATTTTTCTGCATTTGTGTGAGGGTATGCTACTCCTAAGAGTGATGAGGAAGGGTTGAAGGTCACTATTTTATTTAACGTTTTTCGATAAAGGAGGGTAACAGGCTGTTCAAAGTGTAGTTGGGTGGTCTAGTGGCAAGACACCATGCATATACTACATTTGTTGTAAAACTAGTGAAGGCAGCTTGAGAGATGCAATTTATGAATAGCCTTCCCATAACTCCTCTACTCTTGTGCACTTCAACCTTGGGATCAACTGAGCAGGAGAAAAGCATTTGTCTGGTGTTAGACCGGATATCCTTGGTGTGGCATACCCCTAAACGTTTTGCCTTTACTAGTTTACTTTGTAAAACTTGTTTTTGTCGGCATTAGAACTAAGGTTGACCTACACCTAATTGGCACATTTACTTGTATGTCCCTAGTTAATGGCACCAGCTGTACCCAGGGCCTGTCAATTAAATTCAAATAGTGGGCAGCAGCACCCATTGTTCCACTCACTAAAATAGCCCTGTAAAACATGTCTCAGGTCTGCCACTGCAGACTATAGTGCAGATTTAAATTGGCATTTTTAAATGCCAAAATAAACCTTTTGCCAGAAATAATTCCTCAAGGCTCGCAGAATAGGGTGAATGGTATTTAAAAAGTAGAACATGTGGATTTAAGTTTTACATACAAACTCCTCAATTCCTTTTTCACGGTTTTAATGACATCTCTTCCATAAACACTGGGTTGCCTTATTACAACTCACACAAAGTAACCTGACACCACACCCACCCTTGCCTTTTTCATCTTAGACAGTATGGAGCCAGGACAAGGGAAAAGGGAAGAACTGGATAGAACCAATTTTGGGGCACGTTAGGGAATTCCCCCACACAAAGACTGGTACCACGTATAAAAGGGAGACCTTCAGAACCTCTCATCAATCACACTCCTGGACCTGAACTCTTCGTACAGACATTGAGAAGGCAACTTTCTATTGTGATCAGCCAGAACTTGTGACTTTCCCCCATTCTAGCAGGACCAGATAACCAAAAGTAACACTTTGTACTTCTTACCACTACTCTAAAAAATCATATCTCAAGTTCTACTGATGGGAGTTTGATAGTTTCTGTGTCATTTTATTTATTAAGCATTACTCTGTGTCTAAATGGGTTTGGGATTTTTCTTCAGCTGTGTTTCCACTTTACTAATGTTTCAGTGATGTATAAATAATTACACAAGATTAATTTAGTGACGATTGTGGTTCACCCTGACAAAGATTTTGTTTAATATTTGAGTGTAAAATCCACCCCTCTCAACTAATAACCCAATTTCTTACAGGGGGTATATAAAGTGTGTAGTTATATATAAGTAACTGTCAATAACGTGACGTTTTCCACCTCAGGTTTCCAGGTGATATCATACACAACTCGTGCTTTAGTTTTACTGTCTATCTGATGTCACTCGGAACCCCTCAGTGGAAAACTATCCCTTTATTGATAGATACCCCTATGTAACTCTATATATTGAGTTTGTGGTGTTGCAATATAATGTTTACATTTTTAACATTTGCTCTATTCTCTCCAGTTCAGACATCAGCCCAGCTTCATTATTATCACTCTCATCCTTTTTCTTTCCTTCTTATGTTTAAAAAAAACACTCTTTTCATTAACGTTTTAAGGTATATAGGCTATACAGTTAAGATGGTAAACTGGTGTGAGATATAAAAAAGGGGTACATTTAAGACAGAATTCAGACTTTACCCTCAATTACATTTATAGATGCACAAGCTGGACCCACAGGAACCAAAACATTTACTTTAGTGCCACGCAGTAGAGAAATGAATTTCTTTCATGTATGGAGTCCTTGGATAGACCTGATCTGCTAGGAACAGGCTTAAAACGCTTGACCTCATGTTCATTGTGTTCACGATTGATGTACGTCTTGAAAGGAACCCAAAATCCATTAAGTCTATCCCTAACCAATGCAGTCAAACTCTCCACCGCATGAATCTTCCCAAGTTTGGCTTTCCACTGCTGCATATGTATCACGTCCTGAGATTTCCACTTTTGGGCCATAGAAAATGTATCTGCAGTACGTGTGTCTGATTACTTTATCAAACGGGGAGTATATGGCATAGTCACCCTCGTCACTACTATAGCATAGAATGTAAAGCAAAGAATCCATCTCAAATGATATCCTTTCTTTAGTAAAGGCACATTTTAATGCCAAATAACTGAGGGCATAATATATTTATTGGAGTGAGTGTGGAGAGGCCCAAAATCAGAACAGAGGGCCTGATTTAGGAACGGTGGTGTGACCTAATGAAGGCAGTATGGTGCAGGTGGGGACTTTAATTGAGGAGGTCTGGTTTGACATACGCCCAGGGGAAGGTGATGGATTAGTGTAAATTGTATATACTACTGTAGACAGTTTCATTTAGCAGAGGAGGGGTGTTCTCTTGGATTATGCCCTGTAAAGGAGAAAGAGTGGTTCAGTTGAGGCAACCCCTTCTACCCCAAGGCCACTACTTCAAGGTGCCACTACATCCGAGCCACCTTTGTTCAACTCTTAATTCCTAAACTATGATTGCACAATGTTTAATACAGCTAGCGCAGAACACAGATCCCTGCCCACGATAATGATATGATGGGTTTGCAAACACTATTCGTTGCAAATATTTGGGTTGCAATGGTAACAGTTGCCTGGTTCAAAAATCCTCCAATTGGTGCTTGAGAGGGATAGAAAGAAGAGAATGCTGCTAGGACTGGCATCCTTGTTCCCACACCTGCTTGGGCAAAATCAGTGCTCTGCTTGGTACAATGATTTCCTGTCCCATCCAGAAATGTGAGGGTAATAATATTACATGTATCAAAATACTCTTTAAGAAGCATGTAGAAGAGCTGTACATTCAAAGACCATTTATTTTTACAGTATAAATATAGACCTTGGAAACTGTGTTTTAATTCTTTTTAAGAACCACAATATTTTCAGAAATCAATTTTTAAAACTGAATTCATTGGTTAGGGTAATTAAAAAGATACACGGGGCACTACTCAGATTTTTACAGATGACAGAAACTCAATGTAGCTGATATTTTCTTTTTGTTCAGCCACTATGAGGAGAAAACCTCACCCAAGAGTGTCAACGAGGGCTCTAAAACCATTAGCTCCCTGATACTCTTGTTTTAACCAGTTATTTAGGCCTGGTATCTTTGGCAACTTTTGTGAAGTCCATAACAACCTTATATGTTTAAAAATAATAGTATTTCTTATCATGCTATGTACAATAGGCAGTGCAGAGAAACAACTATCCCTCCACAGTGATGTCAATACAAAATGTGCCAGAATGTTCTTACAGCTTGAAAGTGACTAGGGACAATACTATCTATCAGGATTGATTGATGGTAAAAGTCAAAGTTTAAAAGAATTAAATATCCTGCACCTTCAACGAGACTAGAATTTGAACACAAAGAACACTTTTCCATGACAGAGGGTTCTATTTGTGTGATCCATTTGGATGTACAGAACAGTATTATGTGATTATTCGCAATGCCTTTTTTGGTTTAAAATCAATTTTTTGTTATGAAATTCATAATTATTTGTAAAACTTATCAGTGCTTTTCACAAATACACAGAGTGGTGGGTTAGATCTCTAAACACATTGAAAGTACACTGATGTTAATAGTGGCTACTAAAAACATCAAGATGTGGAGTGCTTTGTAAATTAATGACTAAATAAATCCTTTGAGAGAATATTCATGTGCATATGCATTAGCACTAGAAGTAAGTCCATGTGTCAGATTCATCACAAATAATTTGGGCAAACAATTAATTGGTGACTGGAAGCTTGTTACACAGCATGCTGTTTAAGTGGATCAGAACAACAATGAAAGCGCCACGTTTCTTACATAAGCACTACATCGGAAGGATTACATCAATATAACCATTTTTGCCAGTGATACGACTGATAATGTCACCACATTGAAACATGTAACTTAATGGGGTGGACATTAGTATGGTTAAAGTAGTTTATTTATTTGTATTTGAATATTTTAAGGTTAGCATAAGGATTAGGGAAAGTTACGGTCACTTAAATGAAAGTGCAACTCACTAAATTAAAATCAATTTTGGGCTGCGGTTTCTTTAGAGGTATGTTTCTGATGTTTATTAACTTTAATCTAGTTGAATTTAAGGTGAGATTTAGCATATGCTTATATAAGGTATTTTACTGCATTTAATGTGAACGAATATTATTTAAGGATAGAACTCACAGTAGGGTAATGTTATATTTCCTCATTTAATTTAATATACTAGTCTGAAATTACATCATGTACCTAACTTGTCGAGGTAGTTTTCCTAATGTAATGGCTCAGATATAGTGGTAGATCAAGGTAGTAATATACAACTAGATAGTGAAGTAGGTGTAGGTGTGGTGTAATTTAGTGAGGTGGTATGATCTGTAGGGAAACTGTGTATCTACTGAAGGTATGATATATTTTACTAAGTGCATCTTAACGGCTGAAGTGTGATGTAGCCAGAAAGATTTGAAATAGTCTATGGCGTGTGGTGCTGTAAGCAAGCCATGGTCTGGTGGTGGAGGTGTAATATCATAGAGACTGAATGATTTAATGGGGATCGTTTTCGCGTTCTGGGAGGTATCGCTACTGTGTAGAGGGTGTCTCATGTACAACACTTTTTTTATTAAAGGAAGTGTGGTTTAGTGAAGAGGATCTGGTCTTATGAATTTGCTGCGCTGGGTATGGGAGCTGCACCCTATAATGGAGGTTTGACATACTCGTGAGTGTTTTGCCTAGTGGAGTATGAAGCGGTAAGTAGAAGATATATTTTCTAGTGTTAGAGCTAGGGTACAGAATTATTGTCATTGCCACTAAGATTCTCAGCTGTGTGCAACTGGCATTCCCCCCCTTACCCTCATTTTCTTGATGACTAGATTTTTCACTAATTGCTTTTTTCAACCAATTCAGGCAGAGATTTTTTAGTGTTGTCTTAAAAGTAACGCTACCTTAGGCTTGTGCATAAATCACTTTTGCACTTGTGATTGATGTGGCTACGTGTTATGAATGAATCATAGCAGTGATCTATTTTCTATCCCTAAATGTTGTATCTATTTAATGCTAGGTATTAAATAATCATATTCTGTGGTCTTGCTTATTCCTTAAGTTCAGTTCATGAACATTACAGTCTTTCCAAAATACTCCTAGAATGAAAAAGAGGACCTGGTGTAAAATGCATGTCAGCGGAAGCATATTTACACATAGAGCAGAATAATTTAATTTAGTGCAGCACTTTACCCTAGTCGCCATCCGAGGTTAAACTGAAAGGAGAGAATATCCACTTCATGTATTTCAAAAACAGATTCACCCAGACTCAGTGCACACACATGCCGTGTCGTCCATTATAGTCCTGCAGGTGCCCTGTATGTTTCAGGACTAGCATGTAACGTGTTCTTCAAATAAACTCTTTTTGAAAAAACTTTACTCAATTAATCAGTACAGTTCCATCGGTATACAGTGGCACGAGATTTAAGTAAAGCAATGGATACCAAATCACATTATAATACGTTCCTGAAACACGTTGTATTTCGCATTCTCAACATGGAAAAATGCTACAAAATACAGACATGTTGATCCCAATAAACATGCTAGTAACTTCAAATGAACTTCATTTGAGTGTACACCTGTGCCATAGGTTTCTATTTTGCCTTCCTTTGTCCGATTTGTTCGAAAACGTGTTTGGAGCATGCATAGATATAAATCAAACTGAGTGGAATCGCTTAATTTCAAATGAAATAATACGTTCAATAGTCTCTGATCCAGATTAAAACCCTGTTCACTTCTACTTAATTTGACCAAACTTTCAGGATTATGAAAATATTGAAGACATACACCCTCTCCCCTTTATGTTACATTTTTGCAGGTTAAATTTTCATATGAGCTGCCACATTTTTTCCACAGCATATTGTCTTGTTAAAATCAGCTGTTCCGTCGAAAATGTGTTTTTATGTTTAACACTTATGTAGCCAAAAAATATTTTCAATTTCTGGCTCTGTTATAAGCTTTATCAGTCTGAAATACGTCTCATCCAGGCCACACATTTCACTAATTTTCAGCACCTACTTTGGCACAGTTCACCTAATGCAGAAATAGATTAGATGAGGTGATTGGAGATTTATACAAGGTTTATTTAGAATTTTTGTTCAGCCCAATCGTAAATAAGATCTGATAATGGATGGGTCCATTTAGCTTAATAATAATAATAATAACCTTGAATTTGTGAAGCGCACAGCTACCTCTGAAGTGGTTTCCTGGCCCTGGGGGCACCCTGGAAGATTAAGCGAGCTATTGCTCAGAGTCACATGGTGCTGGGCTGACTTACCGCCGGCGAACGAACCGTGAACCCCGTGGTCCGGAGTCAGGTACCCTGGCCGCTGCGCCACACCTCTTCCACAGCTGTCTTGGTTGTTTCACCCTGTCCACACATTTAATATGTTTGGAAAGTTTATCAAGTCAAACAATCTCAAGGTTGGAGTTATCCCTTGATAAATTGCCAGAAAGTGGTAGCATAACAAGTTAAAATTCTAATTTTCGCTAAATATTTCAGTAGTCTGAATTTTAAAATTCGTACTATATTTCCCACATTTAGTATTCAACAGATGCACCGCACATAACCTATTACTGTGGTGAGATAGTTTAGGAAGTAAGATACTTCTAAGTTTATTTTTGATTTTCTTTCATTGTTAAAATTCATATTCCGGGTTCTTGCTTTGGGGCATGCTTTGCAGTGGCCGTGTACAAAAATACTATCAGAGGGAAATAAAACAACATTCATTGCTTCTGTAATTAGTTGAAATTGGCTCCCCATAAAATATCTTCAGTTTTTAGTAATTGACTAAAAGTTACCTTTTGAGAATCTAAAAGCATGATTGCTATGTGTAATGATGAGTTATTAGAACATTGGAATGTTGGGAACTCCATTGAAAACAATGGAGTGCTCTGGGCTTATAATGGCTGGTATAAGCCTGGCGCTCCAACATTCCAATGTTTCTTTGTTCACAGCTCTGGCTGTGAACAAAGGCTTCAGGGAACCTGAGGGGATTCCAATCCCCTCGCGCTCCCAAAAGGCTTTGTTTTTTTTGTTAGAACATTCTGTCCTCTAGTGACAGAATGTTCTAATAGCCTTATAGCCCTTCGTAGAAGGGCTATACCGCCATTAAAGTCCCTCTCCCTTGCTAAAGGACCTCGCCTTCGGCTGGGGGCCTTTAACGTTGGAGAGGGCCTTTAATAGCCGGTATAGCCCTCTACGGCGGGCTATAAGGCTATATTATATTTATTCGTGTAATATCCCAAAAAAATAACGTTTTAAGCAGCCTAAAAGTCAGGTCTGTGAGGCTAAAGATGTCAGATAGACAAGACCTAAAAACATAATTAGGGTCATGTGCACTTGAGTCTGCTGAAAGAGCTGTGGTCTAGCAGAGAGCTATCTCAGTGAGATGTGTTCTGGTAGTTTAATGGAATAGGAAGTTTAGTCCAGCTTGGAAATATTGGATCAGATTCACAAAGACTTTGCTCTGGCTTATCCTTGGACTACTCTGGCTTACTCCTGGAATTCGAAAGTATGCCTGATATTCAAGCGAAAGCCAGGAGTACCACAAGAGTAAGTTACACCTACTCACAGCAAAATCTTTCTGAATCGCGCCCAATATGCAGTGAAAGAGAATGTGTCTTCTATGACTTTGCTCTCCTGTTGGGGGTTTGATCCAGTTAAAGAGGTGTGATAAAGTCGAAGAGAAAGCATCCCATATTGGTGAATGTATGTCAATTCATTTCAAAATCAGCGTTGTACAGTAGCAAAGTGTCATCTAGTTCATTTGGTGTGTGAGCTGACCTGATGGAGGATTCGGTCATCAACTTTGAAACCAGTACGCCTTAGAATCAGCACACTTAACGAAACAGTGCAATTATGAAGTGAGCAAACAACACATCTCACTGGGCCTTGTGTTTCTTACCAGTTACCATAACTGGTTACTTTCTGTTTTAGCTAATTTATAAATGTTACTTTTTATGGAAATCTTAAAGAATGTGCTGTTTTGAATCTTTTATACTGTATGTATTGCTTTTTAAGATTTGATTATCGAAATAAAGCCCTTGACTGACTGACTGACTGACTGACTGGTTACTGACAAGAGCCACCTGACCAATGCCTTCGGTGTGTCAGGTATGGTTTAACATAACTGGCGTACTAATTTGTGAACATTCTCACCCTCTAGCACTCATCTTAAAATCAGTTTTCCTTATTTGTTTTTTGACATTATCGCTTTAGTTTCCATTGCTGTTTTTTGCTAATATCCTTTATTTTACTGTTTTCATTTTATATTTTTATGTACAGCACTTTGGCTTTGAAGGAGCTGGATAAATTAATATACATAAAACATATACATGCAGTAAACCAGCTCCCAATCTTGCTTTCAAAAAATGCCTTGCTGCTGCATATTAGTAAACCTTTCCATTGTTCAACAGCCCGGTAATATGCTGTATAAATTACATCAGTGCACTTTCCACCCATGTCTGACAATAAACCGTTCCACAACTTCTTCATCCAAGTGAAATACAAAATGATTTATACGATATATCATTCCTATTTTTATATACTAAGCCATATTAATGTTTTGCTTGAAAAATCACAGAGACAAATTAATATCATATATTTATACATCATGGAGGGGCAATTTACAATTTGAATATGTAGCTCATAAACATAATAACTTTGGGGGAGTGAAGGATTGGAAGCAGCGATCAAAAAATGAAAGTAACATGGGGACAGAATGAAATATACAACTATCTTTCTGTTCTCCTTGATGTCACCATAATATGAAAGGGAAAACAGGATTGTTTAATGACAAAGGACAGTTTTTTCAGTGTTGCAGTTGGAAAAAATGAACATTTTTTCCAGTGAATTTACGGTCTTTGTGCTATCACATGGAAAAACTATTAGCATTGTTTAAAAAACATTGAAAATACTAAATCCAGTGGAAAGAGAAAAGATGCATGGAAGGCATGTTTAGGAAATATACGTTGTCTTGGTCACATATATACATATATACAGACACTCATACATATACATTTGTATATAAATATACATACATACCTGCATTTCTGTATCATGTTTTGTTACAGCACAGTGTTCGTGTTGTCTGTCACTCAGCACAGTGTTTTATCGCCACATCAGAGTTGTGTTTGGGTGCTAGGTTTATGTGTCAGTGTGTGAAAATAAATAATGTCTCAGGGCCATAGGCGCGGTGTGCTCAGTACTACCTGAGAGGAGTGATGTGCTGTGCATTTCTTTATCTTTGTTGTGACTCAGTGACATGGGAATGGTGTGTTTGAAAGATGTTTGTAATATTCAGTCTGGGGTCTATATCTGAGTTGTTCTGGATTACTGTACTACAGTGGTCCATCTAATCTGAGCCTGCTTACCATCATGCAGTGCTATAGCTGAATCTGATGCTTGTGATTGCCCAATGGGTACTGAGGCATGCTGCTTCTGAACGCGGGTCTGTGTGAGTACTCTCTGAGAATGTTGTATCCATAACACTTTTTAAGGACCAGTTCACATAGATATTTCTGTATGTGTTGCTGGTGAGTAAAATATGTCTACTAACAGAAGAATCTTTGTGAATGGTTATACGTGCTATCAATCAGTGATGTCTAGAGTATACTGAGTGCTAATTCACACAGCCAAGTACACTGTGAACCTCAGTGTGATGTCAGAGTACAATGTCTTAGTACTTGGTTTGAATGATGTCTGTAAGTGCTCACTGAGCCTCATGCATACGGTTTTATCTGAGTGCTTTGCCTAAAAGCCAGATTTAGAGGATGGGTAACAGAGCATCTGTGTTTGGTGGCTGTTTCATTTCTGTATCTCAGTATTGTGACTGAACACTATGTCTTATTAATTATTATGGTTGTTGCATACAAGTGCTGTGATGGAATAGTGCATGCAAGGTCTGCATCTGTGTTTTATGCATGAGTGCATTTTGAGTGCAATGGAGCCTATTCACAAATGTAGGTTTCATATGAAATTCTCTGCATCTGTAGATCTATTGTGTCACCTAGAAGTGGACCTCCTCATGATGGAATTCACACTTTCCATGCAGAGATCTATGCATAGATTAGTGGCAGCTGGCGTGGTTCATGGGTGGCGGGGCAGGCGGTAACGGGGGTTGCGAGGGGTCAAATACAAATCAATAAAGTTATCTTGAGGTCAGGTCCCACGTCCCTGTGCCTGCTCTCCTGCCTCTGACTCAAGGAACAGGAAGCAGGCAGCCAAGCTCCCTCCCTAAAGCCAATCCCAAAACTGCAATGCAGCGTTGTGATTGGTCTGAGCGCCGTGACTCGATGCTTAGCCTGGGGCTGGAGGGGTGGGCATGTTCTCCATGCAGGCTGTAATGCAGCCTGCATGGAGAACGGGGAAAGTGTGCATGATTGGTTTGGGCGGCCCAAGAGGGCCGACCAAACAGTCATTGTGCACTTAGTAATGGGAAACCCACTCCTCCCCTGCTTCGAGAGCAGAGCAGCAAAGCCCACCCACAAAGCAGCAGAACACAAAGCATAATAGGATTCTAACTCTAAGAGTATTATCATTTTATGTTTCTACTTGGCAGTGCTTGAAAGCAGTGAGGCAACACTCCTCTGCTATAGTGGAGGAGCCGCCACTGGCATAGATGTAGACCTATGGGTCTCAACCACCTCAAATGATCCCAAGATCATAATGGAAGTTTCTAGAGGTCCCCCCTGCTTGGATGAAGCTTTCCCACTAGAAAGTAATAGGTAATTCTAAGAATTTTAAATAAAAAAAATAGTTATCAATAGTATTTAATAAAAAAAAATAGTGAAACACATTTCTCTAACTCCTATTCACCTAGGACTCTCATAGTAACAAGGGACAACACACCTGTACTAAAAATGACATTTTAACTTCATTTAATTTTTATTTTAAGCATTTTTTTCAAGTCCCATATTACACATTTCAAAAAATGAAGATGTCATGTTGTAAAAAAAATACATATATTAATAAAATGAATATAAAACAAGTTTAATTTAAAATGTTCTTTGATTGAATGTAATTTACATGCTTGCCTTTGTTTTATTGTTCCCTACCTCCACTGATTTCTATGGGAGCATGTTGAGATATCAGGGATTGGTTATGTGTGATGTTTGCCTTACTCTAATACTCGGTATGTTTAAGCTTGTAATTTGGGAATTCCTACAAAAGTAAATGTAAGTGTGTACTTTCTGAACTGAAATTGTCTGACTCATTCGTTGGTGCGTTGTTGTATTTATATGTTGATACCTAAATCTCTCCTTGAATGTTCCTAAATTCTACCCATGTTGGAGTACTTATTCCCCTTTTTCCCATCACTCCTACTTATTCCTCCCACATTTACTTTTAAAACCTATACTTATGTGTGTGAGATTTCTACCACCTTGGTAGAGATTTCTGTACCGAAATGATCAGTGAGATGGGCAAGGACTTCTGCAGCCCGAGATTTGCAAATTTAATTTTGAAGTATGTAAATTAGCACTACGTCACTAGTCCAAAATGGCTTCTTCGCAAAAGGCACTTATATCTCAGTGTCACAATGTGAGTAATTTGTATTGCCAATAAAGGAGGTAATATCATCCTCTGGGACAAGCAAATGTATCTGGCTGAGGCATACAAAAAATTGAATAACAAAACATGTTATGTTAAAATTGCTGAAAAAGAAATGTTATTAAGTCATCAAGAATACAAAACCGAACTAAAACAATGGTATGATCAATGTCTCTTAAGCCATGATGAGTATATGTTCCTAAAAATGTACAAACCAGTTACACCAGTGTTTTATTTAATTCCCAAAATTCATAAAGATGCAGTCAACCCACCAGGGCGGCCCATTATTTCAGCTATAGGGAGCGCACTAGAGCACACATCCAAATATGTCGATTCATTCTTGAGCAATTTAGTGAAGTCACTTCCCTCCTACATCCAAGAGTGTGGGAGTAGAGGAGACCTTCCACCACGTGGCAATTTCCCTCTTGACCAATAGCAGTGCCAAGCCTATTAACCGGTCTATTAACCGGCATATATGCTTTTGTTTCTTGTGTATTTTATTAACCCTGATAGGAATTTCTGAATTTCTTTCTAAATCATTCTGCCAGTTAGTTCTAACACACACTAGTACAACTCAGTCCAATATTGGGAGATCACTGAACACTGCCACACTATGTGACAGAAATCTGCATTGCCCTGTGCAGACCGTGGACAATCTGTTTTCACACTAGGAAACAATGATCTTTAGAGTTAGCTAAGTATGGTGAAGAATATTAATTTAGTGTATAATTACAATGTCAGTCGGAAAGCCTCAGACTGCTGGTCGGAGACTTTCTGACCGACATGGTAGGTTTAAAGTATGACTGCCGTATTTTGATGAGCCGGGTCAGAATTGAAACAGGCCAGGGAATCCAATATGGTCCGGGCCAGTCGGAAAGCCCTCCTAATCCCTTAAGGACAGCGTTTCTGCGTCAGGATTATGATGTCAGTTTCCGACAACAGCCAATCCATATCAGCCTTTTCCCCCTGGCCCCCTGCATTTGGCCCTTGTGCCCCCCTAAAAATATCTGCACCATGTCCCAGGCACCGTGAGGTGCCAGCCACATGGTGCAAGGATGTTCAAAAACTTCAATTATTTAATGGGAGCATGTGCTGTGGACTGTTTCAGTCCACCGCACAATCTCCCATTGCATAATGGAAGTTAGCTACAGCACCATGTGCAGTCGCATCCTAATTGCGCGGTCTGAACCACCAACCTATGGTCGGCTGGTTCCTTCCACAAAATGGTATCTGAACAACATTGTAATGGGTGCCTTAGTTCGGTATATTTTAACCTCAGGTTTCATAAGACCATCTTTACATGTAGTAGACGACTTTTTTACCATTCACTGTCGGCCAATTTTTGATTTAATGTTCTTCCCACCAAGCCATAAGTCCTCCTAAGTCTCTGCGATTTTAATGCAATAAGATTTCTTATATATAAAGTTATAGCTTTTCTATGTCACACCTATAAGTTAGTAACCCTTGTAATGCTGGAGAGGTGTCTGTTATTGTTTGGGTGCTTAACCAACTGAGGTAGCAAAGACATATGCATGCTCTGCACAACAGAAACGGGCCCTGCCTTAGGCCATACTTCTCCACTAAATTTTGTCGAAAGCTCTCAGTCCCCTTTGTTCTGTGATGGGCCTTCATGTTTGGATCCCCGCCTCTGCCCAAATACATGTGTTTTAGGAGACCCTAAGGGAAGCCCATTCTGATAACAGCCACAGAGACAAATTGGGAGCAAATGAGGTTGCTTGGATCGTGTGCGCAGATAGATCTTTCAGCACCACAGTGCAACCATCAGGCACGCAACACCCATTGGACTCACCGGGCTTCAGCCCCCCCCGTCGTGTGTGGCAGCCCGGGCACACACAGAGCTGCACCCGAACGTTTCACAGGTGTTTTAAAGACCATTTGAATGTTAATTAGGCCTTGCAGTTGTTTCACCCCTTCTAAGAGCCCCTGCAGCTCCACTCTGCCTACTGATTAAAGGTTCAGCCCCCCCGAAATTTTTTCTTAGCCCCCCCCCCGAAATTTGGCTCTAGTTGCGCCTCTGGCAACCATCATAAGGATGCCCATTGTTAGAAAATTAATATTCCCCAAACAACCTTTCCAGCATTTTTTCCCCTCTAACTTCCTGTTGTACATCCTTCCTGTTGGTAACTAGCCAACGCATTAGCTATTTCAGTTGAAGGCAGCGTATTAAACCTTATAGTTGGAAGCAACCAACTCTCCCTCTGATATCGGTGCATACAATATACTGATAGCGACCCTGCACCTTTACCTGACCCAAATCAATAAGTATACTTCGTAGTTCCTTAGCCCCTTTGTCACAGGGCTAATTCCCCCGTGGTGCTGGGGGGAGAGGGGGCGTGCACAGCACCGCGGTGCTCATGACGAGCTCGGCTCGTCCTGCAGACATGGTGGCGCTGTGCTCATGACGAGCTGAGCTCGTCATGACACACCCGTTCCAATAGAACGCCCAGCACAGCAGGGAAGTTATCCCCATGTGGGCGTTCCGCAACGGTCATGACTAACTCAGCTCGTCATGAGCACAGCGCTACCGTGCTGCATGACGAGCTGAGCTTGTCATGGGCACCCAAGAGGTTAAGTTATATTTTCTTGATTATTACTGGCAGTGCTGCATAAAAATAAAGCAATCGAGAAAGCACCACCAACTTTGTCACTGCGTGTTCCAAAATACCACGGAATGTAGAACTGCCGCAATCACCCGGCCCAAATTGTGAGTTACAAAGAGAGCAGATTCCACTAGAACCCCTGCTTTTATGAGCCAATCACAAGGATTCATAGTGTGTGCATAATAAATCACACCACCAATTTGTGTCCGAAACTAAATAAAATTCAAATCAAGGTATTTTACTGATGGTGCTCAGGCGAGGATAAGGAAGAGACACAGGGGCGTAACCTGAACAAATTTGCAAAGATAAACTCAAGTTTTCATGTGAGGAAATCGACACTGCAGAGTCTTTTGGAACTGAGCACTTAGGAATATCTATGTTTTATAAGTAATTTACACAACAAGGATCCCCTCCTTCCTTGAAGACAAGTAGTGAGCAGGGCGTCCAGTTGGTTTCATCCATGGCTCCACACCCCCGCCCCTCCTCCAGTCCAATAATGGAAATGAACTTCCTCTCTCTTTACAACAGTCAATTTCTACTAATAATGCACAGCAGTGGGTTGTCCAATTTGAAATATCCTCTAATAACGATCCTCCAAGGACTCTGAAATATTTCCAGGACAGAAAACCAATGATTAAAAAAAAAATAGGGTGAGACAATGTATTTAGATAAGGCTCGTCCACGCTGAGCAAAATGTCTAGTCGTGTCCCAGACTTTGACAACACCTATCCTACCTACTTCTGTTACATATGATTATTACTAGCACATAATTTATTATTTCTTCCTATAGTGCCAAATTACTTCCAGACAGCACATTAGATTAAGCTATGCATAAGAGAAATTAATTCGGTACATCATAACATTTCCTGCCTTACTGCAACAGCTACAAAATTAACTGATAATCATCAAACAGCCACTATCATTATATCATGCCCAATAAGTATTTGCTTGAAACATCACGCGCATGATTCTCCTGTAAATGGTAAAGATGTTAAACTGGAAGAGCAGGCACATTAAGAATATTCCCCCCTTGCATGTGGTGTCGTGCCGGGTTATGAGGAGGACAAATATTGTACATTTAAAAGTATAGGAAATAAGTTGGCACGTGATACAGCACATTTGGAGAAGAAAATTTTTACCTTGGGAAGACCAAAGAGCACAAAAACATTGGGGCATATTATCAAGGATGGTGTTAAAAATTATCGCCAGCCGCTAAAGCGGCGATAATGGGCTTGGTAATTTGCCCTTGAGAATTCCAATAGAAGCCCATGTTCTGGGGTGAACATGGACTTCTATTGGAATTCTGCAGGGCATATTATCAAGCCCATTATCGCAGCTTTCGCAGCAGCTTTCGGCCGCTAAACCGGCGATAATTTTGACGCTGTCCTTGATAATATGCCCCATACTTCTCTAAAACGTTCAACCACATTCTTTACGCTACCTTGCGTCAAAGGGCAAGAGCAGAAAAATGCGTATTCTTCTAAGACACAGAGCTGGCTTTCTCTCCCCCCTTGCGTTCGCGCACTTTTAGTTACCTTGTGCCATGGCACACACCCTTGCACCTTAGTGCAAGGGCCAAGTGAGCAAAGTCAAGCATGGATTTTGTACTGGAAGGGCCACCTTCCAGTACAAATTACTGTTAGGATATAGTTAAATACTTTTCGAGTTTTTGTATTTGAGCTTCACAGTGCAGAATACGTGCAATGTTATAAAGGTTTGGAGAAAACAAAGCTTACTCCTGCCTTGCCAATATTAGTAAATAGGGATTTGTGTCAGAACCCGTGTTTTTAGTTGCATGGTTCCATGTAACACCAGTGGTATGGCCCTTGCCGCAAAGTTGAGTATAGCGGTACTTTATATTACTCTGTTCCAGCTGGAAAGTAAATTTCAATTCTACGTTCCTGATGAAAGACTTCCTTAGCATATGCGGAATACTCTATGCCAAACACCTGTACACTCCAGCGACGTGATACTTCATCTAACTCAGTGGCAGTAAGGTGCATCTTCGGCAGGCAGGCTATGTGCATGTGTCTGCACCTAAGGTATGCATATATGTGGTGGCAGGGTATGGGGGTTGCCATACCTCTAATGTTCCATGTCAGAGTATTATATGTGGCAAATCAAACACAAGGAGATGATGGAAGGAGCGCTGAAACTTTTCCGACACTCACCCCCAGGCACAGATATGGGTTAAACCCATCATCATTCTTTAGCTCACTTCGCCACCTCAGTTCAGACCCAGCTATAAGCAAATCCATCTTGACCCTGTGCTTCATGGGAACAGTCCAGCCCGAACTCCAAAGCCCGGTCTTCCCTGAACCGGAAAGAAGCATCCTGGGACCGGTTTCTGGGTAACACCCTTCATCAGCCAGGCTAGCTTGAATCCAGTGGCAAAGTAAGCAAAGGACCCATGTCTGGGCATACCCTGCCAACTTAGGACGAACAAAGCAAACACAAGGAGATGATGGAAGGAGCGCTGAAACTTTTCAGACACTCACCCCAGTCACAGATCTGGGTTGAATCCATCATCATTGTTTAGCCCAGTTACTATCTAGTCGACCCCCAGTGGAGTCTCCATGGCAGTTTTAGAGTCCTGGATAGCCCGTAGCATCTTATCAAACAATCCAAAATGTTTCTCGAGAGTACTGTACAGTTGGTGGATCGGGTCTACTGGTGCAAGGGAGGCCGCCAGCATAGCCATATTCGTCTTTTGGGGGGTTGGAGTTTTGGAGGTTTTTGGCCTAACCATTCCCTCAATAACTTCTGTCCTCGACACCTGGTGGGGCACAGCAAAGAGTTACAGTCCCTGGGCTCAACTACAGGAGTAGACAGGGAGGGTCCATGAGCAAGAAGGGGGAGCGGCCAGTGCACCTTCAAAACTCCAAAGTTGCAGTGACATGTAATTCACCGACACTCATTTGCAACGTCTGTGGCAATGCATCTTGCAGAAGATCATGTAGGTGGGCAGCACAGATCTTCGGGGCCCCAGTAGGTAGGCTGCATCCCTGCTGATTCAGAATAGGGGGTGGTGATGGACAGAGTATCTGAATTAAGCAGAACACTCGTACCCAGTCAACAGATCAGGGCTTGATCCATGACCGTTTTTTAGCTCACTGCACCATCCCAGCTCAGAACCTGGCTACATGCAAATTAGTCTGTCCCTGGCCCAGTGCATCATGGGAACAGGGCAGACCAAACTACCAAGCCAATTCTTTTACTGGGAAGGAAACAAGCTTCAGGGGACCGGTTTCTGGCATTACAGCCGTCTTCGGCCCGGCTTGCTTGAATCCTGATGGTGCAATGAGCAAGGGACTCATGTCTGAGCATACCCTTCCACGCTTATGGTGGACAAAACGATTCAGAATAGGGGGTGGTGATGGACAGAGTATCTGAATTAAGCAGAACACTCGTACCCAGTCAACAGATCAGGGCTTGATCCATCACCGTTTTTAGCTCACTGCACCATCCCAGCTCAGAACCTGGCTACATGCAAATTAGTCTGTCCCTGGCCCAGTGCATCATGGGAGCAGGGCAGACCAAACTACCAAGCCAATTCTTTTACTGGGAAGGAAACAAGCTTCCGGGGGCCGGTTTCTGGCATTACAGCCGTCTTCGGCCCGGCTTGCTTGAATCCTGATGGTGCAATGAGCAAGGGACTCATGTCTGAGCATACCCTTCCACGCTTATGGTGGACAAAACGCTTCAGAATAGTGGGTGGTGATGGACAGCGTATCTGAATTAAGTAGAACACTCGTACCCAGTCAACAGATCAGGGCTTGATCCATCACCGTTTTTTAGCTCACTGCACCATCCCAGCTCAGAACCTGGCTACATGCAAATTAGTCTGTCCCTGGCCCAGTGCATCATGGGAACAGAGCAGACCAAACTATCAAGCCAATTCTTTTACTGGGAAGGAAACAAGCTTCCGGGGACCGGTTTCTGGCATTACAGCCGTCTTCGGCCCGGCTTGCTTGAATCCTGATGGTGCAATGAGCAAGGGACTCATGTCTGAGCATGCCCTTCCACGCTTATGGTGGACAAAACGATTCAGAATAGGGGGTGGTGATGGACAGAGTATCTGAATTAAGCAGAACACTCGTCCCTAGTCAACAGATCAGGGCTTGATCCATCACCGTTTTTTAGCTCACTGCACCATTCCAGCTCAGAACCTGGCTACATGCAAATTAGTCTGTCCCTGGCCCAGTGCATCATGGGAACAGGGCAGACCAAACTATTAAGCCAATTCTTTTACTGGGAAGGAAACAAGCTTCCGGGGACCAGTTTCTGCCATTACAGCCGTCTTCGGCCCGGCTTGCTTGAATCCTGATGGTGCAATGAGCTAGGGACTCGTATCTGAGCATGCCCTTCCACGCTTATGGTGGACAAAACGATTCAGAATAGGGGGTGGTGATGGACAGAGTATCTGAATTAAGCAGAACACTCGTACCCAGTCAAAAGATCAGGGCTTGATCCATCACCGTTTTTTAGCTCACTGCACCATCCCAGCTCAGAACCTGGCTACATGCAAATTAGTCTGTCCCTGGCCCAGTGCATCATGGGAAGAGGGCAGACCAAACTACCAAGCCAATTCTTTTACTGGGAAGGAAACAAACTTCCGGGGACCGGTTTCTGGCATTACAGCCTTCTTCGGCCCGGCTTGCTTGAATCCTGATGGTGCAATGAGCAAGGGACTCATGTCTGAGCATACCCTTCCACGCTTATGGTGGACAAAACGATTCAGAATAGGGGGTGGTGATGGACAGAGTATCTGAATTAAGCAGAACACTCGTACCCAGTCAACAGATCAGGGCTTGATCCATCACTGTTTTTTAGCTCAC
Organism: Lissotriton vulgaris; assembly: GCF_964263255.1. Classification (NCBI taxonomy): domain Eukaryota; kingdom Metazoa; phylum Chordata; class Amphibia; order Caudata; family Salamandridae; genus Lissotriton; species Lissotriton vulgaris. Next base: position 174,830,660 of record NC_141700.1, on the reverse strand, counting down.
TGCACCATCCCAGCTCAGAACCTGGCTACATGCAAATTAGTCTGTCCCTGGCCCAGTGCATCATGTGAACAGGGCAGACCAAACTACCAAGCCAATTCTTTTACTGGGAAGGAAACAAGCTTCCGGGGACCGGTTTCTGGCATTACAGCCGTCTTCGGCCCGGCTTGCTTGAATCCTGATGGTGCAATGAGCAAGGAACTCATGTCTGAGCATACCCTTCCACGCATATGGTGGACAAAACGATTCAGAATAAGGGGTGGTGATGGACAGCGTATCTGAATTAAGTAGAACACTCGTACCCAGTCAACAGATCAGGGCTTGATCCATCACCGTTTTTTAGCTCACTGCACCATCCCAGCTCAGAACCTGGCTACATGCAAATTAGTCTGTCCCTGGCCCAGTGCATCATGGGAACAGAGCAGACCAAACTATCAAGCCAATTCTTTTACTGGGAAGGAAACAAGCTTCCGGGGACCGGTTTCTGGCATTACAGCCGTCTTCGGCCCGGCTTGCTTGAATCCTGATGGTGCAATGAGCAAGGGACTCATGTCTGAGCATGCCCTTCCACGCTTATGGTGGACAAAACGATTCAGAATAGGGGGTGGTGATGGACAGAGTATCTGAATTAAGCAGAACACTCGTCCCCAGTCAACAGATCAGGGCTTGATCCATCACCGTTTTTTAGCTCACTGCACCATTCCAGCTCAGAACCTGGCTACATGCAAATTAGTCTGTCCCTGGCCCAGTGCATCATGGGAACAGGGCAGACCAAACTATTAAGCCAATTCTTTTACTGGGAAGGAAACAAGCTTCCGGGGACCAGTTTCTGCCATTACAGCCGTCTTCGGCCCGGCTTGCTTGAATCCTGATGGTGCAATGAGCTAGGGACTCGTATCTGAGCATGCCCTTCCACGCTTATGGTGGACAAAACGATTCAGAATAGGGGGTGGTGATGGACAGAGTATCTGAATTAAGCAGAACACTCGTACCCAGTCAAAAGATCAGGGCTTGATCCATCACCGTTTTTTAGCTCACTGCACCATCCCAGCTCAGAACCTGGCTACATGCAAATTAGTCTGTCCCTGGCCCAGTGCATCATGGGAAGAGGGCAGACCAAACTACCAAGCCAATTCTTTTACTGGGAAGGAAACAAACTTCCGGGGACCGGTTTCTGGCATTACAGCCTTCTTCGGCCCGGCTTGCTTGAATCCTGATGGTGCAATGAGCAAGGGACTCATGTCTGAGCATACCCTTCCACGCTTATGGTGGACAAAACGATTCAGAATAGGGGGTGGTGATGGACAGAGTATCTGAATTAAGCAGAACACTCGTACCCAGTCAACAGATCAGGGCTTGATCCATCACTGTTTTTTAGCTCACTGCACCATCCCAGCTCAGAACCTGGCTACATGCAAATTAGTCTGTCCCTGGCCCAGTGCATCATGGGAACAGGGCAGACCAAACTACCAAGCCAATTCTTTTACTGGGAAGGAAACAAGCTTCCGGGGACCGGTTTCTGGCATTACAGCCGTCTTCGGCCCGGCTTGCTTGAATCCTGATGGTGCAATGAGCAAGGAACTCATGTCTGAGCATACCCTTCCACGCATATGGTGGACAAAACGATTCAGAATAAGGGGTGGTGATGGACAGAGTATCTGAATTAAGCAGAACACTCGTACCCAGTCAACAGATCAGGGCTTGATCCATCACCGTTTTTTAGCTCACTGCACCATCCCAGCTCAGAACCTGGCTACATGCAAATTAGTCTGTCCCTGGCCCAGTGCATCATGGGGACAGGGCAGACCAAACTACCAAGCCAATTCTTATACTGGGAAGGAAACAAGCTTCCGGGGACCGGTTTCTGGCATTACCGCCGTCTTCGGCCCGGCTTGCTTGAATCCTGATGGTGCAATGAGCAAGGGACTCATGTCTGAGCATACCCTTCCACGCTTATGGTGGACAAAACGATTCAGAATAGGGGGTGGTGATGGACAGAGTATCTGAATTAAGCAGAACACTCGTACCCAGTCAACAGATCAGGGCTTGATCCATCACCGTTTTTTAGCTCACTGCACCATCCCTGCTGGGCACCTCAATACTACAGATGAAGGCGTGGATCCTCAACACCCCCAGGAGCCTCTGGCGCGCTCTTTAGCCTGTTGATAGTGCCAGCCTTAGATATCCTCACTGGGGTCCCAGAGCAGGGTCGGTATAGGCTACGTGGCCTCTAGTGCACACCTGGCACCCCACTTTGAGCAAACCTCCAGCGAGGAGAAATAGACGTTTAGGGCATGTGGCGGAGTGCTGCACCTTTCCTTAGTCACTTTATCCTTCTTGCAATGTGGTCACGTCCCTTCCCGTAACCCAGAGGGGTGGTGGTGAACCGCCTCTGTATTTATACCCAGGTGTTCTGTATTTATTGATTGGGTTTTGCTGACTTGATAAAAGATACTTAGTGTGACCAGGGGAACAGACTATTTCCAGTGTCCTGAGTTTACTTACCTAAACATAACATCTTGGCGACAAAGCGGGTTTTCCTGCGTGTCCTGTTTCTAGCCATGCTTCCAGGGTTCTTGCGGCTTTGCTGCCTTGTTCCAGCTGTTCCTGGGGGCATGGCTTGCTGGTGGCTGAGTGCGGCGTGCTGGTGAGGACCGGGTGATTTGCGACAGAGATGAGAGTGCTGCCGCTGCCCTGCGGCCAGCACCGTCCTGTTGGAAGGTGCGGTGTGCTTTACCAGCTGTTTGTGGTGCTGGTGCTCAGCGACTTGTGGTGTCCTGCTGGGCTGAGAAGGTTGTCTCCGCCCTCTGATGCTCTGTTGATTCCCCATTGCATGTGACGTCCTCTTGGGGTGAGTGGAATGTCTTTTCTGGCCGTGTGGGACTTTGTGCCCCTTTGGAACCTGGGGCTGTCGACTGTTCTGGTGCAGGACTTTTTTTCTTTGAGCTCTGGTGAGTATTGCTGGGCTTTTCATTGGATTATGTCTTGCCGGTCCTGGAGTGGTACCTGTGTGGTGTGCCTGGAACTGTGGTGCTTCGTTTTGGGGGTGTTGCCATGTCCGCTATCCCTCCTGTGGAGCATTTTCTGTTGGATGGTCCTCCGTCTGCCCTGTCAGCCCATTGGAAGTACTGGGTGGACCGTTTAGAAACATACTTTGATGCCATTGAACTGGAGGAGGAGTGATGGCGCCCAATGTTGTTGCATCCGGGGGGCGGTCATGCACCGTTTAGGGCGGTCAGTGGTTGAAGGCAGGCCACCGCATACGTATGGGACTTTGAAGAAAGCCCTTACTGACCATTTTGGGCCATTGGCCAACCCAGATTATGAGAGGTTTTTGTTGCGCCAGGCCCGCCAGCTACCAGTTGAGTCTGTGGATACTTTATGTGCCCTTCTGCGTGAGTTGGCCAGCATCTGAATGTTGCCCAATGCTGCAGATGAAATCAGGGCCCAGTTTATACAGGGCTGTTCCTCTAGCAAGTTAAGTGAGGCTATCTCACAGGTGCTGGGTATTTCCATGGCTGACATGTTGACCCGGGGCAGGTCTAAAGAACTTTCGAAAGTACAAGCGGCCAACATGGAGGTGGCCCTCCAGCAGGTGGTGAAGGTGGAGCTGGTTTATGTTGTTTTGGCCCGGGTCCCTGACAGGAAGAAGCTGCGAAGTCCGGGGAAAGTGGAATGGCCCAGGCATTGTTATGGTTGTGGATGTCCTTTTCCTCATAAAGGGATGTGTCCTGCTGTTGGGAAGAGGTGTTCCAACTGCAGCAAGCTTCACCATTTTGTGAAGATGTGTCGCTCTGGCCCTGCATGAGGTTCTGTTCCAGTATCATCTGATCAGGTGTATATTGCTGCTCAGTTTCCGATGGAAGGGGACATGGATGATGATGATGTGGAGGAGCTATACATGTCATCCATGCTTTGCAACCTGGGGGTAATGTACGAAAGGGTATCCCTAAATGTCATGTGATGATAGATGGTCCCCCGGTGCCTGCCTTGGTTGATACAGGTGCTTCGATAAATGTGATGTCCAAATCGATGATGCTGACATTGCCAATTTCTCCCGTTCGACCACTAAAAGGGTTTTTGCTTATGGGTCCTCCGATCCCCTTCCTCTGGCAGGTGTTTTTACTGCTGAAGTGGCACATGGCTCTCATGCGATAAGGACATGGATATATGTCACCAAAGCGGGTCAAGGAATGTTGCTGAGCTGTCGGACAGCGGAAAGTTTGCAATAGGTCGCTTTTGCTTTGAGTGTGCATCACTGGAATGTGGAGGAGTTGTTGGCCCAGTTTTCACCTTTGTTTGATGGGATTGGCTGTTTGAAGGGTCGTATGATCAAACTTCATATTGATGATTCCGTCCAGCCAGTGGCTTTACATCATAGGAGAGTGGCGTTCCATCTTCGGACGAAGGTGGAAGCAGAACTCGTAAAACTGAAGATGGCGGATATCATTGAACTAGTGGATGGCCCAACTCCCTGGGCGTCCCCTATCGTGGTGGCCAGTAAACCTAAACAGCCTGGCGAGGTCCGCATTTGTGTGGATATTTGGTTACCTAATCTTGCAATCAAGCATGAGAGGCACTTCACCCCTACCATGGATGATATTGTGGTGGAGGTGAGTCACGTTGGTTTTCCAAAATGGATCTTCGTGCTGGTTACCATCAGCTGATGCTTGACCCTGCTTCCTGTGCAATCGCCATGTTTTTTACACATGTGGGTTTGGGGAGGTATAAGCGTTTGAATTTTGGCGTCTCTAGTGCTGCAGAACTTTTCCAGGACACAATCCAGGGGGTTCTTTCTGGACTGGATGATTAATGTCAGTGATGACATTTTGGTGCATGCCCCCACTTTGGATGAGCACTTTTGTTGTCTTAGAGGTGTGTTTCAATGGTTGCTGGACAATAGAATAAGGAAAAATGTGAATTCCTGAAGTCTGACATTGTTTTTTGCAGGATGGTGTGTCACTGGACCCTATGGAAGTGTGTGATATTCATACTTTTCCTGCTCCCAATAATGTATCTGGCATGGCCGTTTTATTTGAAATCCTACTGATCTTACGGCTCCTTTGCGGGAACTCTCTAAATCGAAGGTTGCATGGAACTGGGGTCCGGAGCAGGAATAGGCTTTTCAAGCTACTAAGCAGGCCCTCTCCGCTGACACTACTCTGGTGTATTTCAATCCTGTACCGGACTCTGAGTTGTCTGTGGATGCTAGTCCTGTTGGCTTGGGGCTGTGCTTTCTTAGCGGCAGAGCTGTGGGGAATGGGCCCTGATTACTGTGGTCCTGATGAAAGCAATGACAATTTGTGTCAAGAATTGCTGAAACATGTTGACCCTAGAACACATCTAGACGATCCAAGAATAATTGGGTTGTCCCTGTCTACTTTTTAATATTGGTAGAGTGGGTAGCAACAGAATAGTCACGTTCAGCACCCTCTCATCCAATTTTATCTCACACACATTTTCTCTTGTTTTTTCACTATTTTTTACACTACGACATCAGTCCCCTTCTTTAACATCCTCTTAGTTGAGAAGTAAGACCACGTTAATCTATCTGACCATGTGAGGGTTTTAACAATCTCAGCCCTCCATGTGAAAGACAATAGATAACACCATCAGTGGTCTTAAAAGGAACCCAAATGATGAAGGGCGGTTCCGTGTGGTGACTGATGGGCATCCTTATCTGATCACTTGTTGGGTTTAGTGTAAGGGTGACCCCTGTCTTTATAGTTTACACACAGCATGGTACTGGAGTCCTCTGTAGGCGCTCATCTGACGTTCTTGTTCTTGCTATCCCAGACCCTCTGACACTTCTTGTCTTTCAGTATCGTTGGGGCCGTATCAAAGTGTGGTCTTTAAAATCCCCTTTGACCCTCTTTAAATGTTTGTTGTTGTTGCTATTGGAGCAGTCGTTTGGCTGCGGGTCATTTTTAAACCACAGACCAACTAATGGTCTGATTACGCTAACATATTTGGTGATGCGTTACGCTCTTTCGTGTGTTTGGCCGTCATTGTTGATTGCCTTTGCGCTTTTACTTGTTTCCTCAAACATGGCCGAAAATCAGGGCCTTTCCTTTGATGAGGATGACTTACAACTTGCTCTGGCTAGTCATCCTGATCTATTAGAAACATTACCTGTAGCTATAACTAGCAATGAAGATGAATGGGGTAAAATTCGGACTCTAAAGAAATCTCATACACATACTACACTACATGGAACGGTGATGGCACAATATCTACGCAACACATGTGCACCCACGGGACTCATTTTCACCAATAGTCCTAGATTGTTCCTGAAGGATAAAGAGTTCCTCAAAAGTTGGTCCCTCATCGCTTGGCGATGTACCAGGGACTGGCTTATACTCCTCATTCAAACATCAAAAGAATTGCGGACACAATACTAGTTGAGATCCAACTGTTAGAGTCTCACATTAAAACCACTCTTTCCACTAAAGCTTTTCAGAAAAACCAAGACGAAACTAATAAAAATAACAGAGAGTCAAAGAATTTACGCTGTCGGTTAAAATTGAGAAATTCAGAAAGGACCTGGAGAAATTTAAATTTGATAAGGTATACCCATACACAAGCGACACATATGTCCCTCCTGACTTCACTGCTAATGGACGTAAAAATGGGTCCAATTATGGAACTTCAAGCTCTGAAGATAATAGCTCAGGAAGTGACACCGGGTTTACTAATCAAGGTCTAAAACCAAGAGGTAGAGGAAGGAGGAACTACTGTAACAACTGGAGGGGCAATCAGCACAACCAAACACCTATGTGGTGGCCCCCGAATGCGTGGCAATATGGTGGGCCTTCTTTTCCTCCCCAGATGGGACCACAACAAATGGGTCCGTTTCAACCACATACGGGACCCTTCCCACCTCAATTCCCGAACAACTTTTCGGGGCAGCCGTTTTTAGGCGTAGGCCGAGGACGGTCGCGAGGCAGGAAGAGAGGTCAACAGCAACCGCAGGTACATTACAGCCCTCCCACAACCTCAACCAGGAATTTGAGGAGTACAACAACGAAGAACAAGGACCAAATGACAACCAACTTGGAACCGGGCTCGTGATCAACCTTAGCCAACATGTGTTGACACAAACTGAAGAGAAAGCCCTGAATAGAGGATTAGGCTGTGTTCCAACACATATCAAGGATCACTTTGAAACACGTCTTGAACGCAAAGTCAGATTACACTTTTTCTTTGCTAGTAAACAGGGATCTGACGTGGAAGAGACTCGAGATACCAACACGGGATTAAAAAGAAAATCTACTTTTACTCCCCCCTCACACGCCATGCCTCCAAAGGTATTGGCCTTTGAGCAGGCTCTTGAGAAGAGTATAGAGGATTTGTTCTCACAACAAGAGCATGTTTTTTACAACTTTCCCAAAGAAGAACAACTGGCTTTGAGAACATTGTCTGCATGCCATGAATTAACAATAAAACCAGCAGACAAAGGGGGAGCCATCGTCCTCCTGGACACCAGCATTTACCGTGCTGAATGTCTCCGCCAACTGAGCGATAGGAAATCATATCGCCCCATTGAGGTTGATCCGACAGAGGAACTCAAGACCACCATTTCCATCATGACGGAGGAAGCCTTATCTGAAGGATGGATTACATCCCAAGAAGCCTCTTTTTTGTGCACTCCGCACCCTGTGACCCCCTACTTTTATGCCTTACCCAAGGTACACAAGGAACAAAGACCGCCACCTGGCCGCCCCATATTATCGGGCATTGGTTCGATCCTTGAACCGTTATCAACATTTGTTGATTTCTTTTTGCGCCCAATGGTGTAAGAAATGCCAACGTATTTAAAGGACACAGGTGATGTACTACGCCTTTTGCCTGAAATAGAGTTCAACACCACTATGGACCTCCTGGTCTCATTCGATGTAGAGGCCCTCTATACATCAATACCCCAAGATGAAACCCTGGAAGTTATACAGCACCTTTTACAATCTAGGACACTGGAAAGTATAACTCCTGTTGGTTTCATTATGGCTTGTGCAACTCTGGCCCTTAAACACAATGTTTTCAAATTCGAGGACACGATATACCTCCAGGTATCGGGCACCAGCATGGGGAGCGTTTACGCTCCCAGCCTGGCAAACCTCTATGTTCATTCGTTTGAACAGCAGCATGTGCTGGCTAACACCAACCCTTTCCTTCGATGTATTAGAACCTGGAGAAGGTACATCGATGATGTCCTTGTGGTGTGGCGAGGCACAAGTGAAAGTTGCCTAGAGTTTTTGGGATGGCTAAACAGTAGGAATGATTTCCTTCGCTTCACCATCGAGATAGGAAAAGACAGATTGGCTTTCTTGGATTTACTCATCACATCCACTCCAGAGGGGTTACATTCAGAACTCTATAGAAAACCAGTGGCAAAGAATTCCCTGTTATGCTTTGACAGTTACCACCCCAAATCCTTACGGGAGAACTTGCCATATGGACAGTTTCTTAGAGTTCATAGGAACTGCTCCAGTGTTGGGGCCTTTAAAAATCACTCAATGGCTCTTAAAGAACAATTGATTTCCAGGAAATACCCAAGGAGATTGGTACAGCGATCGCTTAAAAGACCTAGGAACAATAACCGTTCGGCATTGTTGGAACCACCAATCCAAAAGCCTCCTCTTGAGAGGTTAATCTTCGTCACCACGTTTGGGACTCTATCCAATAGGATACAGAAAACAGTCAAACGCCATTGGTCCATCTTGAACTCAGATCAGTCTAAGATACAGACGCCTCTTTTTTCCTTTAAAAGAGGTCCCAATCTTAGGGATCGTCTGGTCCACACTAGACCACGCATGAAAGAACCCAGGGCTCTGGGTTTGCTATGGGACCTTCCCCCAGTGAAAGGTCACCATCCATGCGGGTCATGTCATTCCTGCCCACAAACTAAGAAGCCCACAGAAATAGACATAGGCACCACACGACCATGGATCCAAAATAAATTCACAAACTGTAACAGCGACAATCTGGTATACCTTATTACATGTCCATGTGGCCTCAAGTATGTGGGGATGACCACTCATAAGATTCGAGTGAGAATATCTGAACACAAGAGCACCATAAGGTGCAAGAGGCAAGCCACCAAATTAACAAATCACTTCCTGGAGGCACGCCATCCATCCACTGCATTCCAGTGGACAGTGATCGAACAACCTAACATCCCAGCACACATCACTGACATTGGCAGATTCCTTTTGTTAAAAGAACAGAAGTGGGTGTTCAAATTGGGCACCAATCGGGTTGGGCTCAATGATGACATACCGTTGGGCAGTTTATGATTTCCATCATGCTGTGTCTCACACCAGCTAGAAGAAATGTTCATTTAAAATATCCTGGTAAGACCGATCATGGCTATTGTTTGATTCTGCATGTATACTCTAAACTCTGTATACATAACTTCCACATATGCCATTTATAACTCTAGGCACACTAGTTTTGTAACATCCTTCCAGATTTATACTGTGTAATACAAAATAGTTCCCTTAATAACATACAGGGCATCTTCTCACCACCGTATAATTCACTCTTCTACCCCTGACTGGCACTCACCCGCCCCTACCACTCGCACTCCCCCTTGTTTTTAAAAAGGGTGTCAATACACTTAACATCATGCGTTGCGCCTTTATATACTTATAACCTAGGTGCGCAATGTTAAGTTGCATGCATGCCAGTTCGAGTAAACAAATCAAAAAAACATCCCGGTTTGTTTACTTTTTCGGACAACGTTAGTTCCCTGTGCCCATTGGCTGAACATCTAGCCAATTGCGCGTAATGTACTAACGCGCGTGAGAACCCATGTGACCAACTCCTGACGAATGACGCTTCGCGTCATATACAGCGGCTCAGGCGAGCTCCCGTAACTCCCCGATCGGCTTAGACGCTGACAAGAAGTACCGACGGAGAGGTAGGGCGTTCCTCAGAGACCGGCTAGCATTTTGCGATCGTGTGCTTATGGAGGTTTTTCCTCGCGTTTATTACATTATTTTTTTTTTTAAACGCACATGTAGAAATCGGGGTTATTGATTTTGAACGCATGTGTAGAATTGGGTTTAGCACTATAACTTGCCCAGTGAGTGTGTCGTATATTGACTAACAGATCCACTACTATGACTCTAGATTTACACAAGGTTGAGGCACGTTTTATAATTGGGAAACGCGTAGAGGGAGTGTGTTAATTGGCGGTGATCAATTCCAATACAATGCTTGGATCCAAGTTAGCTAAACAAACTGTTTGAGTGAAGCAACAGATGGCGCTACTCGGCGCTTATTTTTGACTGTCTGAATACACGAGATATAAGTGGCATTTTCAGCTTTGCTGTTCTTTGCCCCCCTTTTTCAGAGCGGTGCTTCCCCTTTACCCTGAGCCGTGGCCAGGTGGGGTGAGGTCCATACATCTTCCAAGTGGGGTAAGATGTTATCTCCTTTGGTTATTTTGACAATTCGATCCAATGTTGAGATTCTAGCACTATATAAGATGTTTCTACGATTGTGCCTGAACACATGTCATTTACTACTAGGATTGTATAGTTGAAACCTAGTACATTTATACAAGCACAAGAATGCAGTGTTTTACTAACAAGACTTCTGTTTAATATCTCCATGTTTCCACTATTCCTAGCAATCCCCAACTTGGAAAGGTGAAGCTACCGATACAGACATCTAGTGGATACAGGTGATCTAAGTATCGGGTTTGAAATTTATTTATAGTTTTGAGCACTCCTTTTTTTGCTTTAAGAGCACTAGTTCGTAGTAGCAAATAGATTACTGTGGTCCTGATGAAAGCAATGACAATTTGTGTCAAGAATTGCTGAAACATGTTGACCCTAGAACACATCTAGACGATCCAAGAATAATTGGGTTGTCCCTGCTACTTTTTAATATTGGTAGAGTGGGTAGCAACAGAATAAAGTCACGTTCAGCACCCTCTCATCCAATTTTATCTCACACACATTTTCTCTTGTTTTTTCACTATTTTTTGCACTACGACATCAGTCCCCTTCTTTAACATCCTCTTAGTTGAGAAGTAAGACCACGTTAATCTATCTGACCATGTGAGGGTTTTAACAATCTCAGCCCTCCATATAAAAGACAATAGATAACACCATCAGTGGTCTTAAAAGGAACCCAAATAATGAAGGGCGGTTCCGTGTGGTGACTGATGGGCATCCTTATCTGATCACTTGTTGGGTTTAGTGTAAGGGTGACCCCTGTCGTTATAGTTTACACACAGCATGGTACTGGAGTCCTCTGTAGGCGCTCATCTGACGTTCTTGTTCTTGCTATCCCAGACCCTCTGACACTTCTTGTCTTTCCCCAGAGGCGTATGCCAGTCGTATGTTGACTGCGACTGAACAACGGTATTCGCATATTGAAAAGGAGGCTATCGCCATACATTGGGGGTGTCGTCATTTTCATTTGTATTTATATGGCCACCATCTTGGCCACACATTAGTGAATCTTTACCTTGTTGGCGGCATGCAAACCAGTATGCCAATACAAGGCAGGTAACAGTTTGTTGACCAAGTTAGATATTTTTTATTACTTTTTAAATTTAGATCATGCAGTCTACACAACAAAATCTTTACAGTTGTAATGTAACTATAACACTGCATTCAACACAGGACATTTAAAGCTTCCAATACCGATAATAAATATAAAACAAAGAATCCAAGGGGTGCACAAATATTTTTCAGAGTTCTAATATAATTATGATAAAGTGAGTTAGCACACAATATATTACATAATTGACTTTTAATATAGATCCATTTGTGTTAACGTGAGGAGAGGAGAGGAGAGGTCCGATGGAGTAGGGAAGGGAAATGTAATAATAAAAGCAAGCTGTTAAGCCATCACCACATGTGGGATGGTATAGAGGAGGGGAAACAAGTGGTCTTGCAGCATTTAGATAGTAAGCATTTTCAGTAGTGTCATAGAGAACTGTTCAAAGTGCTGAGTAGACACAATGAAGGAGTGTAGCCATAAACATCAGTGGATGGATGTCAGCAGAGAAGAAACCATGGTTGGGTGCATGCATGCACTTAAAGGATTAATCCAGTGTAGAGAATAAACAATTCCATTTACTATGTTCTGTATTTTTAACAATCACCAACAATATTTATTCTGGAATGTTGCTTTGTTTGAGGATGTCAACTACAGTTTTGAGATGTATGGTGACATCTTTCACTGGATGCCTCCATTAGCCGCAAGTATTCTCAGGAGTTAGGAGTCAGAGAAACAGTTCAAAAGAGTGTGACCACATGCAGTGCTTTATTTATGCCAGAGGTTGCAGATGGTGTACACTAGCACTCATTCTTACGGGCCACAATTTATTTTTCATCATCAGACTTTGACCCAATGTAAAACTCATGTTACATCTTGCTACCCAGAGCAAAGTTTAGTGATTTTGTTCTGGTGACTAGTGGTGTCAGAAGTTGCAAAGTACTTTTGTAGTGTTTACGTAGGACTTTGACTTCAGAGCTTGACTAAGTTTGCAAATTTTTTTTGTTGATTTGCCACATCTAACTAAAATTATGAATTTTGTGCCATTCTATTTTTTGTGGTCTGATGCTGCTGTTTGATTATTAGGTGCCCTGGGACACAGCTAACAAGGCTCCAGTACATCTGCTCTGACCCCTAAAACAGGGTAAAACTGGCTTACTACTAGCTCACACATCTAATTTTCTTACAGGGCCACAGTATATGGTTCCCAAAATACACCCATGGCAGGGAAAGATAAATGTCTCCTTTGGACAACAGCACAACTTTACCATCCAACAGTATCACCAGTCAAACATTACTCCAGGCTTACAACTGTAGCCTGGTTGCTGCAGTTTTAAATCTGCAGCCTGACCTGTCAAACTATCCTTTTTTAATAGGATAAAACCTTCCTTTTAAACATTACTAAGTGGCCCTATGTAAGCCTTGCAGCCCGCAAGGCAAGGTGCATGGTATTTAAAAGTAGGACATGTGAAAAGTTTAAGTTAACATGTCCTTACAGTGACTGACATCCATAACCTAGTTGCACTGTAGCAAGGCTGGCTAGCCCATAGAGAAACAAAGTGAACTAGCTATAAATATGATTAAAACATTCTGTTTAATATTTATTAAGCCCAACTTAATGATGAAGTCAGATTTGTAATAAATATTAAGGGAAAAGTAACTTTTAGAAAGTTAAATTTGGACTGCCTTAAGTTCCTGGAGGCTAATTTGCATTAGCTCTCGAGCAGAAACACTGATGAGTGTCAAAATGTCTCCCAGAGCAGAGACAATGGTTTCGGCGTGGAGAAGTGCTTTTTCTACTTCTGGCAGGAAGACCAGTTAGGGTGTACCCAGGAACATAATTTATTTCAAAGGAGCGCTTCCCGTCACAAGCAAATGTTAAATGACACCTCAAAAGGACCCCATTGTTGTCCTCCATGCCAGGCAGGCACCAAACGCAGTGAGGGGAAAGCTAACTCCAGAACTAGCTTGAACTGACCAAGAAAGAGAACATTGCTCATTACTCAGCCACACCTCTGGATGGGTAGACAGGCTCTGCACAAGAGGAGAAAAGTTTGTTCTTTTGGGATTTTGAGAGTGAGCAGTACTGTGGCATTCTTTACAATAGGGCAAACAGGAACTGCTTCAAACATAGGTAGGGTTACTCTTTGGACCTTTCACCACATTGTTTAGGAAGGGGCCAGGATTCACCCCCACCAACTAGTTAATGCCAGGTATAATTGTGACATACCCTCTTATAATCACTTTCTGGACATACGGAAGAAGAGAAGAGAACTGGACCTGTTGTCTATGCCCATGAGAAGAGCCATGAAGGACTGGACCTGTTCCCTCTTATACCCAAGAAAGATAAGTGGTCTCCAAGGGTTAATTTGCTGAATTCCTCTGAGGTGATTTGGCTACCAAACTCTGCAAGAAGACTTTTCCATGAAGTGCCTAGCTGACCATTACCAACTGGACCCAAACAAGACCCTTCTGGTGGCTTCTCGTGGAGTGTGTCCTGACCCCCCAAGTGCTAATCCTGATTTCCTGGGACTCTTCGTTGTTTTAAATGGACTAGTCCCATCACCTCTGAAAACCTAGGACTTGGACATTTTTCATACTTCCAGACCTCAGGAGGACTGGGAAAAATCACTCCAGCCTATCTGACAAGGAATGACCTTGCTGGGCTAAGAAGCAGGTTTCAACGCCTGTTAAACGAGAAGATAGTGGAAAGCCTTGACAATTCAATGGAACAATATTTTGAAGAAAACTCAGTTACAGAGATGGATGCACTGTTCTGATGGGAGGCCTGCAAAGTCATCATCTGGGGGTAATCATTGCAGATAAGATAAGGGAAAAATGGGAGCAATCCCAACGCCAACCTGATCTAGAACAGGAACTTATGGACTTGGATGCAGAGTACACTTGTGGCCATAAACCGCTGCAAGGCTGAGCATCTTGATCAAAATGGAAGGATTCTTCTCTTTGATCAAAGTAGAGGTTAAGCAGGCACATATTGCCAAGTAAAAATATATATATGAACTAGGAGACAAGGCGGGTAAACTTCTGGCATGGCTGAGCGCAGGCGACCGGGAAAGGAGTCATATTGGAGGCAATATTGCACCGAATGGCTTGCCATTTTGGATTATTCGTGATTCTAACTCACATTCCTACCAGTTTGTAGATTAAAATTCACCTGTACCGGCGAATTTCACCTTGACCATCATTGACTCTTTTCATGGCAAGAAACATGTCGACCTTTTAACCTTTTTGCTACCCAAGATCATTGCATCATTGCCTCTACTGGGAGCCACCACCTTTTTAACCACACAAGCATACTTATTGATTAAAACGTGTCTCAGAAAATTGCTTAGTCTATGTTATTTCACACTATTCATGCATACATATCACACTATACCAATCTACACCCTGGACCCTACTCCTACACTTCACATATGGCATTGGGACAAACGATCTCAGAAAAAGAGCCCACTTGTGGGTGCCCTTTGGGTATTACAGTGTCAGCCCAATAAAGACCATGCCCTATGATGAGAATGACACCCACATGGGTGTGTGAGACCCTAGTTCCTAAATGAACCTCCCCCTGCTTTGGTTCCTTTGACACTGACCTGAGACCCATTCTCTCTTCCTCTTCTTAGGTGCAGCATACTTTTGTTGATATAATAGAGGGGATACATCGATGTACTGTTTGGAGGGGGAATACCACTGAATGCCCCCACCCAGTGACTGACAAGGTCATCTGCATATGGCGCACACTGAGTGGGGTGGGAAAAGAGTTTGACATCGAGAGCACAATCGTGGGTAGGTACAAGGCTCCACCAAGTAGCAGGCTTACCAAGTTACAAATAATGGGGGTTGATAGGACTCTCAGCACTGGGATGCTAATAGAAATGTTCAGTTTGCAGACTTGTGGGTCGAATATGACATGGTCAACACCCAGATATTTTAATACCTGCAATTAAGACATGCCCTGCAGGCCAGGATCCCCAGGGAAGAGGAAACAAAGGAAGACTACCCACTAGAATGACAACTGTTACCCCTGGCTCCCAAAGCCATTTCCTTACCTATGCTACATTGTGGAGAAACACACAGGGAGAGCTAACACGATTGTGTTCAAGATGGTAGTAAGATATGGGGAGCTGGAGGAAGATGAGTGGGCGGATAATCTACAATTCCCAAGGGAAGTGGCCATATGGGCCAGCATAGTTCTCATCCACTAAAAAAACCTGCACAGAACGTCCAACACTTGTGTACTGCTACACAAGATAGTGAGGGCCTCAGATGACCGATACCTCCAACAGTGTGGTCAGTGGGGTATCTTTTATCACACACTGTGGGACGCCCAAAAATTCAGCCCTTCTTGGAGGGAGTGACGAAATCCCTGCAAAGGCTGCGGGGGTACCCATGCCATGCATTGAATGCGCTGCTAGAGGTTTGAATTGACTCTGAGGCTACATCTTATAATAAACTACTGATCAAACTGGGCTATATAGTAATGAAGAAAGATATTGCCAGAAACTGGGGCAGTCCACATTGCCTACAACTCCTGGAGTGGTGGGAAGGAATGGAACTATGCAGAATAAGAGAAAAACGTGTTTATGAGGGTAGGGGATGCACTGGCAAATGCAACAAAATATGGGCGAAATGAGACGGGGGACCTAGACACTTACTAAGGAAGGGCAGTAAAGTGGTGTGTGATGGCTGAATAGGGAATGGTGGGGACACTTCCCGAACCAATAAAATAATGGGGAACACCCATCGAACTCTTGGGGGCACTGTCACAATTATATGCTAATACCTTATTTATACGAAGAGGAGGAGGGGAGGGTGATGGGGTCAGGTCATAGTTGCTCCATGGTGGCTGCTGCATTTATTTTGTTTTTAATAAAGGAAACAGGTTTCTCCCACATAGGGTTTTACTTCAGCAACAAATCTGATTCAGCTTACCCTCGGAGAGAAAGTATGGCCCCCTGGAATTCTACATCGGATAAAGCCACAGCCCTGTCCTGCTGAAGAAATTTGAGCTACAAAAAAGAAACTCAGGACTGATCTGATTTTTAAATGCGGCCTCCCCACCTGATTTAATGTGAGCAGACAATAGGTTTAACCCCTTGGGTGCTCATGACGAGCTGAGCTCGTCATGGCACACAGTGCTCGTGTGCTCATGACAAGCTCAGCTCGTCATGACACCCACCCCAGGAAATCCCTCTGGTGCGGGCACCAGAGGGATTCCCTTTTCTTCCCCAAAGCCTCGGGAGCTGGGGAAGAGCATCCCCAGCTCCTGAGGCCCCCCCCCCCTGGTTTCCCTGAAATGACGATCAGCGCGCACATCGCGCTGACGTCATTTCAGTGAAACCGAAACTGAAATGAGCCAAAAGGCTCATTTCAGTTTCCCTTTGTACGTGCTCAGGGGGCTATACCAGCCCATGTATAAAGACAGGAGAGGTATCGTTGGAAAGGGGAGAATCTCCCCTTTCTAATGGTACCCCTCTCCAGTGGATCCCTGCTTGGGGATTGCCACAGGAGGGCGATCCCCAAGTAGGGATCCACCCACTAGACACCAGGGAGGGGTGAGCGGCCCCTTGGGCAAGGGCCTTTGCTTCCCCCAATTCTATTTGGCACAATTTAGTCTTTTTGCCCCCCTGGGGGGCAGATGGAGGCAGTAGCCCCCAATCTGCCCCCCGGGGGGGCAAAAGGCCCACTAGACACCAGGGATTTTCAAATACATTTAAAATAAGGGTGGGGGCTGCCCAAAATGGGAATGCCCATGCCCCCACACCCCCACAATTGTTAGTCTTTCTGCCCCCCCCCCCCCTGGAGGGCAGATGGGGCATTGGCCCCTAATCTGCCCCTTAGGGGGGAAGAAAGCCAGGGATTTCTTTTTTGAAGTTTTTTTTCAGGGTGGGGCTGCCCAAAACGGGCATGCCCATGCCCCCTCCACAATCATTACAGTCTGTCTGCCCCTATAGGGGGAAGATGGGGCATTGACCCCTAATCTGCCCCTTTGTGGGGACAGAAAGCCTACAAAACACCAGGGTTTTGTTTTTTGATGTTTTTTTAGGGTGGGGGCTGCCCGAAACGGGCACACCAATACCCCCACCTACCCACCACCATTACAGCCTTTCTGCCCCCCGTGGTGGGTAGATGGGGGCAGTAACCCCCAATCTGCCCCATGGGGAGCAAAAAGCCCACTAGACAGCAGGGATTTTTTTGGGCAAATTTTATTAGGGTGGGGGCATTGGCATGCCCGTTTTAGGCAGACCCCAGCCTAAATAAAATGTGCGCAAAAAATGTCCTGGCATCTAGTGGACTTTCTGACCCCCCTGGGAGGCAGATAGGGGCATTACCCCCCAATCTGCCCCACCGGGGGGGGGGGGAAAATAGCCCACTAAACGCCAGGGATTTTTTTGGGGGCAAATTTGAAATAGGGTGGGGCTGCCCAAAAAGGGCGTGCCCATGCCCCCACCCCGTCCCCGCAACAATTACAGCCTTCCTGCCCCCCCCTGGGGGGGCAGATGGGGCAGTAGCCCCCAATCTGCCCCCCAGGGGAGCAAAAAGCCCACTAGACACCAGGGTTTTTTTGGCACATTTTTATTAGGGTGGGGGCATTGGCATGCCCGTTTTGGGCAGGCCCCACCCTAATTAAAATCTGCACAAAAACTCCCTGGCGTCGAGTGGACTTTCTGACCCTCCTGGGTGGCAGATGGGGGCATTACCCCCCAATCTGCCCCGCTGGGGACAAAAAGCCCACTAGATGCCAGGGATTTTTTTTGGGCAAATTTGAATTTGGGTGGGGCTGCCCAAAACTGGCTTGCCCATGTCCCCCCCCCCCCCAAAATTACAGTCTTCCTGCCCCCCCTGGGGGCAGTAGCCCCCAATCTGCCCTCCCCTGGGGGGGAAAAATGCCCACTAGACACCGGGGATTTTTTTTGGGATTTTTAGGTAGTTTTCCCTAGATGCCCGCCGAGCCCCGGGCCAAAAACTTATGGGACCCCCCTTGCAAACCCAGGTTGGTTTGTGACAGGTAATTTTGAAGTTGCCTCAATAGGTTTTGGGCCCTTGCCTGTCACGGGTCCTTGACCCACCCACGCAAGTAAAGTACCATTTTTATCGGGAGACCTGGGGGGACGCTGGGTGGGAGGAAATTTGTGGATCCACGCAGATCCCAGAACTTTCCACCACAGAAATGTTGGGAAAATGTGTTTTTTTGACAATGTTTTAGGTTTGCAAGGGATTCTGGGTAACAGAACCTGGTGGGAGGCAGTCAAGTCACCCCATACTGGATTTCCCTGGGTGCCTAGTTCTCAGAAATGTATAGGTTTGATAGGTTTCCCTAGGTGCCGGCCGAGCTACGGTTAAAAAACGACGGCTAGGCACTTTGCCAAAAAAGGGTAATTTTTCACTGCGAATTTGAGGTGTGACCACGTTGCGTTTTGTGTCCTTTCCTGTTGCGGGTACAAGGCCGACTCACACAAGTGAGGTACCATTTTTCTCGGAAGACTTTGGGGATCGTGGGGTGTGTGGAAATATGTGGATCCACGCAGATTCCAGAACTTTCCACCACAGAAATGTGGAGAAAATGTGTTTTTTTTAAAACAATTTTAAGGTTTGCAAGGGTTTCTGGGTAACAGAACCTGGTGGGAGGCAGTCAAGTCATCCCATCCTGGATTCCGCTCGGTATCTATTTTTTAAAAATGTATAGGTTTGCTAGGTTTCCCTAGGTGCCGGCAGAGCTAGGGTTCAAAAACAACAACTAGGCACTTTGCCAAAAAAGGATAATTTTTCACTGTGAAATTGAGGTGTGACCACGTTGCGTTTTGCGCTGTTTCCTGTCGCAGGCACTAGGCCGACCCACACAAGTGGGGTACCATTTTTCTCGGAAGACTTTAGGGAACGTGGGGTGAAAGGAAATTTGTGGATCCACGCAGATTCCAGAACTTTACACCACAGAAATGTCGAGAAAATGTGCTTTTTTTTACAACTCTTTAGGTTTGCAAGGGTTTCTGGGTAACAGAACCTGATGGGAGGCAGTCAAGTCACCCTATCCTGGATTTCTCTGGGTGCCTAGTTTTCAGAAATGTATAGGTTTGCTAGGTTTACCTAGGTTCCGGCAGGGCTAGGGTTCAAAAACTACAGCTAGGCACTTTGCCAAAAAAGGGCCATTTTTCACTGCGAAATTGAAGTGCCACCATGTTGCGTTTCGTGCCGTTTCCTGTCGCAGGCACTAGGCCGACCCACCCCAGTTAGGTACCATTTTTCTCAAAAGGCTTTGGAGAACGCAGGGTGGGTAGAAATTGTGGATCCACGCATATTCCAGAACTTTCCACCACAGAAATGTGGGGAAAATTTGTTTTTTTTGGTCAATTTTTTAGGTTTGAAAGGGATTCTGGGTAACAGAACCTGGTGGGAGGCAGTCAAGTCACCCCATCCTGGATTTACCCGGGTGTCTAGTTGTCAAAAATGTTTGGGTTTGCTAGGTTTCCCTAGGTGCCGGCAGAGCTAGGGTTCAAAAACTACAGCTAGGCACTTGTTTTATGTCGCAGGCACTAGGCCGACCCACACAAGTGGGGTACCATTTTTCTTGGAAGACTTTGGGGTACGCAGGGTGGAAGGAAATTTGTGGATACACGCAGATTCCAGAACTTTCCACCACAGAAATGTGGGGAAAATGTGTGTGTTTTTGTCAATTTTTAGGTTTGCAAGGGTTTCTGGGTAACAGAACCTAGTGGGAGGCAGTCAAGTCACCCCATCCTAGATTCCCCTCGGTGTCTAGTTTTCAAAAATGTATAGGTTTGCTAGGTTTCCCTAGGTGCCGGCAGAGCTAAGGTTAAAAAACTACAGCTAGGCACTTTGCAAAACAAGGGTCATTTTTCACTGCGAAATTGAGGTGCGACCACATTGTGCTTTGCGTTGTTTTCTGTCGCAGACAGTAGGCCAACCCACACAAGTGAGGTACCATTTTTCTCAAAAGACTTTGGAGAACGCGGTGTAGGTGGAAATTTGTGGATCCACACAGATTCCAGAACTTTCCACCACAAAAATGTATGAAAAATGTGTTTTTTTTGGAAAATTCTTTAGGGATGCAAGGGATTCTGGGTAACAGAAGCTGGTGGGAGGCAGTCAAGACACCTCATCTTGGATTTCTCAGGGTGTCTACTTTTCAAAAATGTATAGGTTTGCTAGGTTTCCCTAGGTGCCGGCAGAGCTAGGGTACAAAAACGACAGCTAGGCAATCTGCCAAAAAGGGTCATTTTTCACTGCGAGGTTGAGGTGTGACCACATTGCGTTTTGCAACATTTCCTGCCGCGGGCACAAGGCCGACCCACTCAAGTGAGGTACCATTTTTGTCAGGAGACTTAGGGTAATTCAGATTTGTAAATCAACTGTTATTACCTGTTGAGTTTCCATGCATTTCTCCCTTCCAAATGAAAGACATTGTGTAAAAAAGAAGTCATTTTGAAAAATTACCAATAATTCTCATGCTAGTATGAGTATTCCCAATTTTGAAAATGTGCAAAGATGTACTGTTTCTAAACTCTATAATTTGTACCCATTTCAGAAATACATAGGTGTCTTTCATACCGGTTTTTTCATGTATACATTTTCCCAGAATAATTGCTCTATACCCGGTACATAATAAAATACCATTGCAAGTTGCTGCTCAGTTTTTGGCTCTGGGTTCGTCAAGTTCTTGGTGAACCTACAAGTCCTATATATGCCCACAACCTGGAAAGTCCAGTGGATGTAACGGTATATTGTTTTCAAAGAGCTGTCATAATTACAAGAAGTTACAGGTGAAAACGTTGACACAAAAGGCTGGTTTTTTCAACTAATTTTCAATTTTTCCAATACTTAACTGTTAGTTTCTAGAAAGAAACCTTCATGGATTTAGACAAATGACCCCTTTATGAATTCAGAATGTTGTCTACTTTTCTAAACTGTATAGCTTTCCAGGATCCATTATTGCTTTCAAACTCAATTTTACCTTTAACTGGAAGGAGGTTGAAAGCACTAAAAATAGCAAAAATAGGCTATGTCCCAGAAAAATGCCAAAACTGTGTGAAAAATGTTGGTTCTCTGACAAAAGACTGAAATTCCCTAAAAGCCGGAAAAATGGTGATTTCATCCCCACAAACCCTTTTCTGATAACATTTGCAGCCCGTTTTCTGAAAAAAACAAAAATGTTACTGTATTTTGCTTAATTTCTTGGACCCCTCCAAGGGAATCTACAAACCCTGGGTACCTTTAGAATCCCCATGATGTTGGAAGAAAAGGATGCAAAATTGGCGTGGATACTTTATGTGGTCAAAAAGTTACACTACCCCAAATAGCCCAAAAAAAACTTAGCACACGAGGGGAAAAGACCTAGCAGCGAAGGGGTTAATCATGGCCGTGACTACTTCATCTCCACCATAATGTAACTTCTCTGGCGCCCCTGTGGAGTCATTGCCATCACAGTCAGACCTGTAATTCCACGCACTGATTTAGATAGGTGGAATGAGATGTCAGTTTTCACTACCCATAACCGCCAGGAAAACCCTGGCTGTAAGGGGCAGGGAAAAGAACTGCAAAAGGCTCCTCTCGCCATGGGAGAGAGAGCATTTTCTTTTATATTTTCAAAAAGAAAATCCCACTTCAAGATTTTCTTTTTGAAAATACAATAGAAAAAATTGTGGAGCATAGCTCTGTCATGTTGATGGAGCTTTGCACCAAACTTCACAAAGCATTGACAGGTAACCACGATGACAGCGGTTCCTGCTAATACTTTCAGAAATAGCTGCCTACTTGCGGTAATTGCTCAATTTGTCGGGTGGGGAATTTAGTCTGTCGCCCTGAGAGAGAACTGGGCCACCCACCAATTGTTAAATTAGGCCCTAAATCTGAAAGTAAATATCTTGAGTGGATGAAGGTGCTAAACGTATCTGTCTGGTGAGAGTATTTCACTGGTTGCAAAATGTGAATTTCTCCCACTCCAACCTTTTCCTGCCTAAACCAATGACTTCCACAGGACTTTGTTCCACACCTATCCGACTTCGTGAGGGCTTTCCCAGATACTGCCTGTTACCTTGCCCCTCTGGAGGATTTTGACTTTCAGAAGAAAGACTAAGTCCCAAGGTAAAACTTCCAACTTCATCAAAACTGGTTAATGCATCAGACACATGCTGTATCGCAGTCAACCTGAAAACGTGCCTAGGTCCAGGTCTTCTGTGACCATTAATTACAATTGATGCTTTGTGCTTTTTGGTTCTATTTTACTTTAAAACATTACAAATTCATATCTTCAGTTCCCCTTATAGGATTTGTGTCCTTTTGGTGTACGTTTTTCATTACATTTTACTCTATTCCTATAATTTGGAGTATGGTTCTTATTGCATTGTGTTGTTGACTTTTTTACTAGTTTGGTTCTTTTAAATTCTTTAAACAACAATTTCTCTAAGTTCAGCCTATTTGTTCTGTGCCATAGCTACCAGGGGTTGGGCACAGGTTTAAATTACTGAAATTTCTGATTCGACCTAACAGGCTTATAACTTTATTACTTATGGTGAACTATTATCCACCCAAAATGATAAGCCACTTTCTAGTGCAAATTATGAATATGTAACACCCACCCCAGCTCAGGGGTGATGTTTGATTCATTGAGAAAATATAGCTGGTTCTGGTGGGTTAGTGGACGAAGGCGCCCACTGTAGGGGCCTGTGTTTGGCCTCATAGTCACAGGTTCAATTCATGGTGCGTCCAATCAGCCTTTCATCCTTCTGAAGTTAAAACAATGAGAACAATTGGGTTGAGTAACAATGAACATCTGTTATTCAGCACCAAAATACCCTTGGGTGAATATGCCCTTTATAAATACACATGTTCTGTTATTCACAAAATACATTTTTAATAGAGTACCCAAACTATTTGATACTACCACTCTTTAAAATATCAATAAAAGTTCACCATGCCTTCTGTTCTTGTTCTTTCTGTAAGTGGACTTTCCATTGTCTTAATTTAGTGAATGTTTCTTTAACAAAAGAAAGCTCAGAAGTTGAACTATAAATTGTCAATTTATATATTTCTTTGTGAATATTCACCAGCTGGTGACTGGTTGGAGCAGAAAATGTCTTGAGTGAATTGTGAAATTGAGTGTGTGTTCCATGGCTGATTTCTCTGTGGTACCAGTGGTCACCTTGCGTCTTTGGAAACTGTAAGGAAAATACATTGGCCACACGTCTTGCATGACGTTTGACATGCATGAGGATATACCTTGTATACAAATCATCGCAAAGTAAATTATGTGTAATATGCATAATTTTTGCAAAGATTGCAATTTCATACACCTCTACTTAAGACATACCTTCACATATGATTCACAGGGGCAGGTTTACTAACAGTTCATGCAAAGTAGTAAAGCAAGGTGACTAGCTACGTTGCGAGAAAGGGAGACATCAGAAATGTGCAATATTTACAAATGTGCTGTGTATTGGAAGATGGTGTCTGTTGCCAAGGGCAGCCTATACCTGGCTTTCATCGACCTTAAGACAGCATTCGATTTGGTCCCACGTAACAAATTATGGAAGGAGCTTCTTGACATGGGGTTCCCTAGTTACCTTCTAGAGTTGATTGTTAGGTTACATCAGGGCAACTATGCCAGAATTAGATGGGGGGACCAAGGCCAATTAACAGGGAGGGTGCCTGTACATAGGGGGGTCCGCCAGGGATGTGTTTTGGCTCCAACATTGTTCTCCCTCTTTATCAATGGGGTGGTAGACCATTTGAGGGAGGACTCTGTGGATGCCCCAGTCCTGGCGGGAGAGAAACACCAACCCTACTCTTTGCAGACGACACCCTCCTTTTGTCCAAAACTCCCTCCGGCCTTCAGAAGCTACTAGATAGATTCAGTATGTTTTGTGACGAGAGGGGCCTTACTGTGAACACTGCTAAAACCAAACTGATGGTGCTGTCCGCACAACAGAAAGCTAGGAAGATGAGCATAACCCTAAACGGGGCCCCACTTGAGGTGGTGGAAGAGTTTGACTACCTGGGCGTCAGGATCAACAACCGAATGAAATGGGACTCCGATGTGGCCAAAATGCTTCTAAACCTCAAAAGAGCCGCAGGAGCAATCCTGAGAAACCAGCGCTTATCCACTAGTAGACCAGTAGCCCCAGCACTGGTAGTATATGAAGGAAATGGGCGTAGCCTCCGCTGTCTATGGCTCAGAGCTGTGGGGACGAATACCATTGACCTGGTAAGGGCAGAGAACAAATTTGTGAGGGACCTGGTTGCTCTCCCGCTTTCTACACCCCTAAAACCCCTCTTTCTAGACATGGGTAAACATTCTATTGCAGACGTGGTGCGCCTTCGCCCTTTGCTGTTCTGGGTGCACCTGCGAAGGACACCAGAACTGGCAAACTATGCGTTGGTTCTGGATGAGTTGATCGCCCTGAACAGGGCAAATAAGATACCGTGGTTAACCACACTAAGGCAGATGGTTTTGAAGCTAGGTTTGGGTCAATATTGGACCTCCCAGTCTCCCCCCCCCACCCCCCCATAAGCAAATCATCAGAAACATTTACTGGGATTGGGTACAGGAGAATGAAGCAAAACATGCAAAATGGGGGGCATTAACAACACAATTCATGGAATTTAAACCTTCGAAAAAACTCGAGCCCTTCCTTGATCTCACACAAATCCCAAGGGATAGGTCTCTCTTCCTGAAAATGAGATATGGAATCCTACCCTTGAACAAGTTCATTGGGGGTTGGAAAGGAAGGGGAGATCACACCCACTCTCTCAACTGCCCTGGGTGCCTTTGTACAAGCGAATCTCTTTCCCACTTCTTGTTCGCTTGTAGGGCTTACAAAAAAACGAGATCAAAATGGTTAAAACCGGTATGCAGAGAGCTGGGTGTGAGAGAGTGCAGAACTGCCTTGCGCATTCTATTATCCGATGTAACATCCATGCTAGTTGTATGCGGGGTTGCTAAATATTTAGCCAGCGCCTAGTCCATTCGTGCAAAACTGACCAAAGACTAGAGCTAGGCTTGGGTAGCCAAATTGTTGTTATACCCACTGCTGCTAATGCATCATTGAATTCTCTGTTCTTCTTCTTTTTTTTTTTTTTTTAATTTGTTTTTATTGCAGAATTAGAAACCACAGAATACAATGGCTCAACCAGTCCACTCGTAATGTCCCCCCGTTCAATCAATAAGACGTATACCATACACAGCCATTCAGCCCGCATCCCGGAGGCCGGGCGGCATAGTTCCTTAAATAACAGGAAGGCATCACGGTGAGTGTCCCTTAGGGACCATGGTCGAAAGAGCGTTTTTCGTATCTGCATTTTACCCCCCCTCCCGCAACAAATAACAGCGTCAGCCATCCCACATGTGCAAGTCAATGCTATTAGCCGCTTCCAGACCCGTCCCGCGCTCTGTGGGGCCTACCACATCTGATCCGCTCCCCCCTGCCACCTCCCGCACATCGCCTACGCCCCACTGGACCTCCTCAGCTCAGAGTCACCATCGCGGTCAACCAACCCCCTGGCTTCCGCCCCCCCCCCCCCCGAACTCCCACTAACAACCCCCCAACGTCCCCTTCCCGGCAACTGCTAATGGTGTGTGTCCTGTACATAAGTGTAGTATGGATCCCCGCTACAGTGTCAATGACATCTCTGAGTTAGAATGCCTCGCGGTGTCCACAGGTCCCATCCACTCAATCCTCGTCTTCCACTAACGAGTCACGCAAGGCTTGCACCACCAATTCCCACGCACGCGCTGCATCCAAGGCCTTCTCATCACCAAGCTTGACAGCCTGCTTCATTCTGAGCACACTCTCACAATCAGACCACCGCAGCAATTCATTCTTCCACCTCCTCACTGACGGCCCGCCCCTGGACTTCCAATGCCATGAGATCTCTCTTTGTGCCAGTATCAAACCCAGGTCAATAAATTTGCTCGTCACCTTAGTGTGTTTGGTGTGCGGGAACCAGAGCAACAGACACGCCGCCATGTCAAAGTCTACTTCCCTGTCGGTCACATCGTTTAGGAGGTCCCCCACCTCTGCCCAATAGGCCTCCAAATGCGAACAACCCCAAAACAAATGATCCATGTCCGCCTCCGGAGACGAACATCTCGGGCACCGTGCGTCCTGCACCTGGAAGTACCGCCGTATTTTTTCCGGGGTCAGATAGGCCCTATGTAGCACAAAGAAATGCACTTGTTGGAAACGTGCATTCCTCGTGCCTTTCCATGTGCGCCGTAAAATATGGCTCCATACCGTGTCCGGAATAGGCCTGCCCAAACTCTCCTCCCATTTAACTTTGAGCCCCTGGAGCGGTTCCAGTCCCTCGTACAACATCCTGTTATGGAGGCAGGTCACAGCCTTAAAGGTGCCCGCTGCCATCACCACGTATTGGCACGCCATTGTGGTGTCTGGTTCTATGAGCCCTCCCTTCCAGTGCCTCTGTAGAGCCGCTACCACCGCCGCATGCAGGAGAAAGCCCCCATCAGACAGCCCGAACTGTTCCTGAAGGACTCCAAAGGGCACCAAAGTCCCATCGACATATAGATCTCCCACCACCTGAAGTCCCGCCTCCTCCCATTCCAACAAAGGGGACCAATCGCCCCCGTGTGGAAGGGCCGTCAGCATGCCAATCGGTATTTCCGGCGCATAAGGCCGAGTCGCCCTCGCCCTCCTAAGACTCCTCTGCCAGCACAGCCTGAGCGTCCGTTCCTCCATTGTGAGGCCCCGCAGCTCCAGCCTCTGCTGCATAACGATATAGGACAGCACATGGCGCTGTATCCCCAACTCCCGATCACACTCCGGTCCCCTAAACACCCGGGCCACATGTTGCGTGAGAACCTGGAGCTGCGCCGCCAAGTAATACAGTTCAAAATCAGGAACAGCCATCCCCCCCTCAGTCTTGGGGCGTAGCAACGTGCTCAGAGCCACTCTACGGCGGCCATGTCCTCACAGGAAACCAATTATCATCGTCCTCAGGTCCTTAAAGAGTCGGGGGAGCGCCACCATTTTCAAAAGAGCAATTCTTCCCAGAACCGTCAGCGGGAGGGTCGACCAAAAGGACATGCTGCCCCTCAGCGCCCGCACGCACCGACCAATATTGCCTTCTAATAGGTCCGTGGCCACATGGTAGATACGGACGCCTAGATAAGTGAAACAAGATGGCTCCCAGACCACCCCCAAGTCACGAGCAGGGCAGGGCGACTCCGCTCTCAGCGGGAACACACATGTCTTCGCCCAGTTAACCTTAAGGCCCGACAACTGGCCAAACTCCGACAACAGGTCCATCGCTCCTTCCAGGGCCCGCTCCGTATCGTCTAAATACAGCAGCAGGTCATCCGCGTATAGCGAGATGTGATGTAACCGCCCGCCGCTATGTATCACCGCGTATCTATCACCCGACCTAGCATGGACCGCCAAGGGTTCCATCGCCAGAGCGAACAGGAGGGGGGAAAGGGAGCACCCCTGTCTCGTGCCCCTACCCACCGGGTACGCCGCAGACACCAAACCACCCAAACGCACCCGCGCCGTCGCTGAGGAGTACAGGACCTTCGTCCACCGGCGGAACCCATCGCCTATGCCAAACCTCTCCAGCACTCCATCCAGAAAGACCCACTCCAAACTATCGAATGCCTTCTCTATGTCCACTGATAAGACCGCTTGGGTCCCATCCTCGTCCGGAACGGCGTCCATTATCCCAACCAGGCGACGGATATTCAACGCCGTGCTCCTCGTGGGGATAAACCCTGCCTGATCCCTGTGTACCAGGCCCGTCATGTGTGGAGCCAGCCTGGCGGCTAGAATCCGGCTCAGGATTTTGTAGTCCACCGTCAACATGGACAACGGGCGATAGGACCTCACATCCGTGGCATCCCTGCCGGGCTTTAGGAGCGGCACAATCAAAGCCTCCCTCATGGATCCAGGCAAACCCCCTAACTCATAAGCCTCCGTGTACACCACCAGCAGTCTGGGCGCCAGGCAGTCCACAAACTGCTGGTAGAATTCGATCGGTAGCCCGTCCACCCCGGGCGTTTTATTCCGAGCCATATTTTCAATGGCCGCCCGTATTTCAGTTAGCGTAATCGGACCGCCCAACTCTTTCGCGTCCTCCTCGTCAAGGACCGGAAGCTGCCTCGCCTCTAGGTACTCCGTAACTTCCTGGGCCTCCACTCCCAACTGGCTCTGGTACAATTCCTCGTAATAGACACGAAAGCACTCCAACACCGCTGCCTGAGAATATACCGTCTCCCCCAGTGCGTTGTTGATGCTAAGGACCGGGCAGCCCCTAAGTTCAGGGTTAGCGAGTCTGGCCAAGAGCGTGCCCACCTTATCCCGTTCAGCATGCGCTCTGATGGCGTATTGCCTGTAATCGTAACATCTCAACCGCTCCGTTTCGGTGGCGACCACCTCCTTCGCCTCCAACAACCGGGCCTGCAAGTCCGGCCTGGACGGCCTGCGCCGTTCCAAGTCCCTCAGATTCTCCTCCGCTTTCGCAAGTGCATTCAACACAGTCGTACGAGCATTCGAAAACCGACCCAGGCATACCCCTCTCACCACCACTTTCATCGCATCCCATTCAGTGGACCTACACGTGGCCGTACCCTCGTTCTCGCCAAAGTAATGATCGACGCCCTGCTGGACAGCCTCCCTAAACACTGAGTCCTCCAACGTGTCAGGCCGGAGTCGCCATGTTGGAATCGCCGAGCGCTCCCGTTGCCACTGGATATGTACCAATAGGGGGTTATGGTCCGAAATGGTTCTAGCCAAGTATTCCGTGTGTGAGATCAATGGGGCCAGGGATCCGCCACAGAGCACTGAATCTATCCTCACGTGTAGCGCATGGAGAGCCGAGTAAAAGGAATAGTCCCTGGTGTCCCTGTGCTGTTCCCGCCACACATCCAGCAACCACCACCTGTCCTGCCAATTCTTCCTATGCATGGCCAACTTACGTACCGGGGAATCAACAAGGGGGGGGTGAGACCTATCCAAGAGCACATCCGTAATCGAGTTAAAATCCCCCCCAAGTACCACCGGGCCCGCTAAGAAAGAGGCCAAGGACCCAGAGAGGCCATCGAAGAATCGGGCCTGATCAGTATTTGGCGCATACACACAACAGAGAACCACATCCCTACCATACAACCGCCCCTCTACCGCCACAAACCTGCCATCCGGGTCCACCACTTGGTTCAGCACCTGGAACGGTATCCCCACTCTCACCCAAATCAACACCCCCCTGGCATAAGCTGAATAAGTGGTGCCGAACACCTGTCCCCGCCATCTTTTCTGCAACGCAGCACATTCCTTTTTTGTCAGATGGGTCTCTTGTAGCATAGCAATCTGGACCCCCCTGCGCACCAGATATGCGTGCACCTTGTGGCGCTTGACCATGGTTCGTAGCCCCCGGACATTCCACGTTAGGCATTTTAAACTAGGTAACGTCCCCATACCAGCAGCGAACAGTCCAGGTCAAAGAACGCCAGTTCACATCCCCACCAAAGCAGTTGCCCCCCCCGAAACAAACTCTGAAAAGAAAAACACCCCAAACCCCACTCCCCAGGACAGAGCCCACAAACCCAGTGTCAGCCCCGATCCAAACCTCAAACCAACCACACATTCTCCTAACCTGTGGTCTCCACCACAGAAGGCCTTAAGGGCCCTAGGGAGGTGAGTTATCGCCGACCCCAGCTAGCGGAGCCCACGCCTCGCGCTCCATCCCGTCCTGCCCCCGTGGCACCCTACCCGGCAACCCACCCAACTCCAACAGGATACCGCCCTACCATCAGATCTTGTCCAAGTCCCAACACAGCCTCAACCGTGAAATATCCCATCAGAAGTCTGGGGGGTCACCACCGGCCCCTTCGAGCTTTCCGCTTCCGAAAGGTCCTCTCCTGTCCTGCTGCCCTCGCCGCCAGAGTCCGTCTCCGCCAGTTCACTTTCCTGCTGCGACCCCGTAATGGCCGCCGTCGCTGCGAGTGCATCTCTCTTCTCTGCAGCCATTTGGGCCTCCCGTTTCTCCCGCTGGCGCCTATTGCGGGACCGAATGCGTTGCGATTGTCGGATCTGAGGCAGTTTAGGCCGATCTCGCCTACTTTTGTGCGACCTATCCGTCCCCACTCTGTACGACTCCAGCCACTGCCATGCCTCATCCGCAGTCTGAAAGAAGTGCGTGGTCTCATCCAGGATGACCCGCAGCTTGGCCGGGAAGAGCAAGGAGTATTGAATGCCCTCCTCTCGCAGCTCCTTCTTCACCGCCAGGAACGATGCTCTATTTCGTTGGACCGCCTGGGTGTAGTCCGGGAAGATTGTGACCCTGCTGTTCTCCACCTCAAACGGGCCCGACGTCCGAGCCCGCTGGATGAGGAGGTCCCGGTCCTTGTAATGGAGGAGCCGCACCACCATCGGTCGGGGGGGGCGGCCAAGACCCGGCGGGCGAGCAGGCACCCTATGGGCTCGTTCCAGGGTAAAGAAAGGAGTAAGCCCCTCCGGCGCCACCACAGTCCGAAACCAGTCCTCCATGTAGGCCACCACATCCTCCCCCTCAATTCGTTCCGGCAGGCCTACGACCCGCACGTTATTCCTCCTATTGCGGCCTTCAGCATCCTCCGCACGTCGCTCCAGCGAGTTCAGCCGGGCCAGGATGTCTGTGATCTTATGCTCCGCGGTCACCACAGACGGTTTCAGGTCCAACAGCAGCTGATCATGGTCCTTGACCTTATCCGCCAGCTTCGCATGGTCCGCTCGCAATAGCCCCAGCCCCGTGGCTACTTGCGCGATGCCCTGCTGCAACGCCTCCTTGGTCGAGGCGATCGCGTCCAGTATGGCATCCAAGCGTCGATTCAGTCGCTGCTCTTGGTCCAACTCCGGCGGGGGGGTCTCGCCCACCTGGGGCAGCGCCGCCCGGTCCCCCTGTCCGTGCTCCACGGCCACCGGCCCTCCCGTAGCCGCCATCTTAGGGTACTGCGTCACAGGCCAGGAAACCCGTCCAGTCCCGGCACTCGTGGGTCGGTGCCAACGTCCCAATATCGAGCAGGATCAGGCGTCACCGCCAATGCCCGCAGCTCCAAGGGCCCAGTGGGTGAGCACTGTCCGATCTGCCCCCTCGTGAACCTGGAGGAGGAAGGGAAGAGGGAGGGATAGCGGCCAGCAGGCGTCCTCAAAAGTCCAAGCGGAGCCGGGTCCCCTGTCCCCGATCTTCAGGACTGTCGCCCCAGTCCCTACCGCTTCGATCTCTCGGCTGGAGAGCCCTCCACCAGTCAGCACCAAGGCCGCTCAGTTTCGACGTCCAGAGCCGCCCGTCCTCTCTGCCGCCATTTTCTTCTCACTCTCGGCGACACCTCAGCCGCCGTTCATCAGGGTCTCCTCGGGGCCAACAGTTCCCCAGCAACTTTCTGCCGATGCCCAATGGTCCCCCTATACTATGTAGGGCAGGAGTGTCGACCACGGGTCGCCCAGGGTGCAGAAATCAGGAGAATTAGGGGGATTCCGCGCGGAGCTGCGAGCTCACGCCGCCATCCCGATCGGCGTCCAATCCACGCCCCTGAATTCTCTGTTCTAAATGTAAATATTATGAATTTTATCTTTTTATCAAAATGCATTTTATCTCTTTTTAAATATGTGTTTTTATGTTGTACTGTTTGTACTTTTATGATATGCAAATATCGAATAAAGTATTAAAAAAAAATATTTACAAAGATATGGTACATTTCTGCAGCCTCATTGCACTGGTGCACTCTGTGCAGCCTAGTACCAATGCAGGCACCCCTGCACCACAGTGCAAGGGTGTCTGTGTTAAGATCAGGATAGTTGTTGTGCAGATAGGGACACTTTCCTGAGCAAAATCAATGCTTAAAGACGTTTTCCTTTTTCTATGTCTGATGCAGAATGCATTACACATAGAACAAGCATTTGCAATGCAATAGGTCTCGCATTATTTAAGTTTGAGCTATTAGCATTGTAAATGGCAATTGTTTTTTGCTTTGTGCTATAGTTATTTTTTTACATAAAAAGCTATATATAAAATATGTTTTATTAAAGTTATTTATGCAGTATCTAAATTTTGTTTGCATAAAAGAGTACAATAATATCTTAGTAAAAAAGTCAAATATTTTAATGGTAATTCACCAAATGTTCATTTATGTGTTGGTTTTGAAAATAGCTAAATTAATAGCTTTGTCATTTACAATGCCAATAGTTATAACTTTCGCAAATGTGACACCTATAGCATTTGTAATGCAACATTTGTATTTACGTGACTTAGATGTATTGATATTACAAATAACAATGGCTTTTAATTTTTTTTAATACTTAATAAAAGTGATTGTAATTTATAATGGCAATAGCTTAAACTTTTGTAAATAACTTTTGTGAAGATTATGTTCAGTGTATTTTATTGTAACGAAATCCAAGAACAGAAGTGAAATATTAACATCTTTTTGTGACATTTGTAATAAAGCTTGAAACATTGAGAGAACATATTTGTGCTGTGGTGGTGCTGAGTGATGCTGTGGTGCTGCTGAATGGGGCTGTGGTGGTGCTGAATGGGGCTGTGGTGATGCTGAGTGATGCTGTGGTGGTGCTGAGTGGTGCTATGGTGGTGCTGTGGTGGTGCTGTGGTGGTGCTGAGTGATGCTGTGGTGGTGCTGAGTGGTGCTGTGGTGGTTCTGAGTGGTGCTGTGGTGGTTCTGAGTGATAATGTGGTGGTGCTGAGTGACTGTACTCACTGTCACTCTGCACTCACTGTCACTCTGCACTCACTGTCACTCTGCACGCACTCTGCACTCACTGTCACTCTGCACGCACTCTGCACTCACTGTCACTGCACGCACTCTGCACTCACTGTCACTCTGCACTCACTGTCACTCTGCACGCACTCTGCACTCTGCACGCACTCTGCACTCACTGTTTATGCACGCACTCTGCACTCACTGTCACTCTGCACTCACTGTCACTCTGCACTCACTGTCACTCTGCACTCACTGTCACTCTGCACTCACTGTCACTCTGCACTCACTGTCACTCCGCACTCACTGTCACTCCGCACTCACTGTCACTCTGCACTCACTCTGCACTCACTCTGCACTCACTGTCACTCTGCACTCACTGTCACTCTGCACTCACTGTCACTCCGCACTCACTGTCACTCCGCACTCACTGTCACTCTGCACTCACTCTGCACTCACTGTCACTCTGCACGCACTCTGCACTCACTGTCACTCTGCACGCACTCTGCACTCACTGTCACTCTGCACACACTCTGCACTCACTGTCACTCTGCACGCACTCTGCACTCACTGTCACTCTGCACTCACTGTCACTCTGCACGCACTGTCACTCTGCACGCACTGTCACTCCGCACTCACTGTCACTCTGCACGCACTCTGCACTAACTGTCACTCTGCACGCACTGTCACTCCGCACTCACTGTCACTCTGCACGCACTCTGCACTCACTGTCACTCTGCACGCACTCTGCACTCACTGTCACTCTGCACTCACTGTCACTCTGCACTCACTGTCACTCTGCACTCACTGTCACTCTGCACGCACTGTCACTCTGCACTCACTGTCACTCTGCACTCACTGTCACTCTGCACGCACTCTGCACTCACTGTCACTCTGCACGCACTCTGCACTCACTGTCACTCTGCACGCACTCTGCACTCACTGTCACTCTGCACGCACTCTGCACTCACTGTTTCTGCACGCACTCTGCACTCACTGTCACTCTGCACTCACTGTCACTCTGCACTCACTGTCACTCTGCACTCACTGTCACTCTGCACTCACCCTGCACTCACTGTCACTCTGCACGCACCCTGCACTCACTGTCACTCTGCACGCACTCTGCACTCACTGTTTCTGCACGCACTCTGCACTCACTGTCACTCTGCACTCACTGTCACTCTGCACTCACTGTCACTCTGCACTCACTGTCACTCTGCACTCACTGTCACTGCACTCACTCTGCACTCACTGTCACTCTGCACTCACTCTGCATTCACTGTCACTCTGCACGCACTCTGCACTCACCCTGCACTCACTGTCACTCTGCACGCACTCTGCACTCACTGTCACTCTGCACGCACTCTGCACTCACTGTTTCTGAACGCACTCTGCACTCACTGTCACTCTGCACTCACTGTCACTCTGCACTCACTGTCACTCTGCACTCACTGTCACTCTGCACTCACTGTCACTCTGCACGCACTCTGCACTCTGCACACACTCTGCACTCACTGTTTCTGCACGCACTCTGCACTCACTGTCACTCTGCACTCACTGTCACTCTGCACTCACTGTCACTCTGCACTCACTGTCACTCCGCACTCACTGTCACTCCGCACTCACTGTCACTCTGCACTCACTCTGCACTCACTCTGCACTCACTGTTACTCTGCACGCACTCTGCACTCACTGTCACTCTGCACGCACTCTGCACTCACACATGCAACAGTAATGTAAAGCTCTCAATGGACCTTAATCGGAGCGCGTTTCTGATTTAAAAGGCTGGCATGAAATAAATTAAGCGCATGTAAATTAGAAAGGAAAAAAAAACGAAAAAGCTATTAATATTGGGATAGAGTTTACGACATGCAGAAACCACACAGATTAAAGATGCAATCTGGCTGGGGACAAATGCCCACAGGCAAGACAGCAAACTAGAGAGCGCTAGAGTAAGAGTCTTCAAGGAACAAGAGCGGACGCACCGTAATCTCTTGGTGCTCACAGCTGCTTGGAAACTGTAATCAACGAACACGGGGAAATTCTCCGCATCACTGCCTGTAATTCTCTCCCAGCCTTCCACCAGCCCATCCTCTATGCACGTATGCTCATGTTACGCTTAATAAAATATTGACCTTCTATTCAATAAAAAGTGGTGCTATGTCCTTTATACAGCCACTCCATGTAGGCTCTGCGTCCCCACGCTCCAAGAGAAGCAAGGCACAAAATGTGCACTGCATTCAGAAATAATTTTTTTTTAAACATGCCCTAGCTGCGTAGTTGAGGTTCATTTCCGTCATAATGAAAACAAAAAACCCAACATGAAGATAAATCCTTCAGAAAGAATAACCTTAGCAATTGTGTGCAAATGGTGTGTGATAATTAATAGGAAATGTAATATAATATTAGGAGTGTGCGATATTTGCGTAAATTCTTTTGCAAAAAATACATGGAATTCTTCAATAAGTACACGAAATAACAAAAAAACATCGGTCCAGCATTTGGCAGCTGTTTTGCCATGTACATCCTCGCATTCATTCTTGGATACAAGGACATATTTTGCACTAAGAAAAAGTCGCAAAATCACGCGTGCACGAACAGCATCTGCACACGTTCTCTTTGCAAACCTTGTTTCCTGTGTTTATGCCATGGGATATTGACCCGAACAGAAGCTTCTTTACTTGATCTGGTCACGGTGTAATCACGTAATTGCCATGATTTCATCACAAATGTAAAGCAAATGCCAGAAATTAACTGAGATTACACTGTGTAACAGAAATTTCACCAGGACATACATAAAACCACAGAATTAGCGATAGCATCATAAGCGTGTCCTTTCACTGCAATTGCTTAATCCTCTGCATGTACACGGAAATCATTTGTCAAATATCAGGAAATGTAATCAAATAATGGAACAAAACAATTAAATGGAAAGGATAGCAAGGGTTATGAAAACATGTTCTTTGCTCACATAGATTGATTATGCACTCAGCTGTCTGTTGTACGTGCACCACAATATGCTTACAACGTGTGCAGTCTCCGAAGCTGTACGTCGTTACCGAAAGCACAGTGACAGTCCAGTATGCAAATAAACACAGTGCTAGGTGCTTGTGTGCTGACAAAATGGCCGTCTCTTCATCGCGGGCGCACTCTGGAAGTCAGGCAGCCTTTGTTTGGACGTGGGCGGGGCTCGTCAAAGAAACAGGAAGTAACTGCCGAGGAGGACGTCCGAAACATGCAGGCTTCACGCTGAAGTCCCGGGGCGCTTCAGAGAGACCGGGCGAAAGAGCGAGGGCAGACTGCATGGTAACAGAGGCAACACGGGGCTCCCGAGTGGTGAGGAGACCCCTGCGGCGTGCCAAAAGACGGCCCAGGAACCTGCACACCGAGCCGGTAAGTGAGAGCTTGCAGGCGGGGCGGGGCGGGGGGATTGTCTGTGCGTGTACTCTCGTGTGTGGGCGGCGGCGGCTGGGGGGGCGGGGGCGGCGGCGGCTGGGGGGCGGCGGCGGCGGCGGGCGGGGGGGGGGGCCGCCTGGGGAGGTGTAGTGTGTGTCTGTATGTGTGCGCTAGTGTCTGCCTGCGTGTGCATGTGTTGTGAACAGCCTGCTCTGTGTGTGTGTGTGTAGGTGCGGCGGCGGCGGCGAAGGGGGGGGGAGGGAGGAGGTGTGGCTGTGACTGTGATGTGCGCGGCTGTGATGTGCGCATGCGTGAATGTTGACGCGCGTGCACGCAGCTCAATCCACGCTCGTCACAGTTTTGTGTCCCTCATTCCCCGGTGTCAGGCAGCTATAAGTCTCCGACCCTGGACGCATCCTTCGGATGCGAATTCCAGGGCGAGACCTAAAAAGTAACAAGGAGGAATGAGAATTTTAGTCCTCGTTATACCTGGATCTGGGAGAAGTACCATTTTAACGCATTCCCAGGTTTATAAATGTTTGCAAATCTGGGAATGTGCCAAAAATCCATAGGTGGATGCATGGGAATGCTCGCACTTTACCCATGGAACGCCTCGCTGCTGCAAGGTAAGGAAAAACAGCAGAGTGTGCTGCCTTGTGTTTCCTTGGATATCCTAAACCAAGCAGAGCCGTGCAAGGTGGCGTTGTGTGACTTAGAAGTTCTCAGTCAAAGACTTGCACTGCCTTGCATCGCCTTGCATGGTGACAGGACAAAGCAAGCCCTTAGTAAATTTGACCCACAGTGCCATGCAAAAACATGGGGAACAGTGCCGCTTATAGTAAAGATAAGATATTACGTTTCCTACTTGATTCACCATTTACCTTTCTGCATCAAATTTGAAATACAGCAGGAAGCATGTACTACATTATAATCTTAATAAAGTGAAGGGGATGCACGAGTAAGTTATTATATATTATCTTTGCTAGTTCATTCCTTGTTCAGTTAAGTGACTCCCACAAACGTGAGTTTATCTGTTCATGTATTTGCTTATTTTAGGTGATCTGCTTTGCAGCATGGCACATTTGACACTTGAAAGCCTCTTGAAGCAGTCTACATATACAAAGATGAAACAACAATAGCAAAATGCCATCATAGACAAAGAGGCTTACCTGAGAAATAGCTTTTCAGACATAAGGGATTCTTAAGCCATGCATCTCAGATGCATGCAAGGGCAGCTCCTCCAGTAAGGTGAACGAGCGTCGTCCCACTGATCTGTGAGCAGTTAAAAAAGGTAAAATAAAATGATAATAACTTAGAGGCGACGCAGGGCTAGACATCATAGGAATTAGGGGAGGAGTGGTGGCACTATTAACTGCACATGACGGTGTGGCCGGCCGTCTCGGACTGGCCAAACAGTCATTCAAAGTTTGCATGTTCTTCATCAGCTGTAATGCTCAGCCTGGGTGGAGAACATGCCCAGCCTCCCAGTCCCTGCCTGAGCGCCAAACCATGGTGCTCAGACCAATCATAAAGATCTGTTAGCAGTGTTGGGGTTGGATAGGGGGTCTGGGAACTTCCTGGTTCCTTTTTCTTTCTTGCTCCTGGACTCTGCCGAAGAACTGAAGAGGACAGAGAGGAAGTGGCCGGCATGCATGTAAGTGGTTTTTGTTTCCTTTTTTTCATTTACCCCACCCCCTCTCCACCCACCACCCGCACCCCACCTACCCGGTTCCTCCACCCCCTCCTCTTAGCGGCTGCCAATGCATATATGCCTTCAGTCCACATGTGTGATACGTATATCTATTTCGTGAAAAAAATGTGGGCACTGTGTGTCAGTGAACTAGCTGCAGGACAAACTACAGATATGAGAACTCTGCACACAATGGCTGTGGTATCGGAGTAAATTCTTGCATAAGTGAGGAGAGAGACAATTGTTGGTAACTGGCTGTTGAAGAAGTTGGATGTGAAAGTGGTTCTCTCAGTGTACTGAGCATCACAGCTGAAAGGAGGTCTCTTTGTTTACCTTGCAGAAAACTTTGATCAGCTTCAAAGAGAAATTAAGTCTTGCCAGCCCCATTGGAATTATGAGATTCATGGCAACTCTAAGGGTATCATGTCTTTCACTCAGAATCTCTACTATATAAAAGCATGTGGAGACAGCAAGTGAAATACCAAAAGGAAATGAGGACTAACCAGCGACGCACTTGATAGACTGATAACCCCACCCCACCCCCCAGGAGTAACTGGTACTATCATTAATTTTGAGGTTTGGGGTACTATCGACATAATTGGGGAGCACAGATTTAGGCCACTTGTTGTTAGCAACATGCCTGATTCCGTTTACTGTAAACAGAGTATTTGGTGTTTAACAATATTCGTTTGCATACCCTACGTGTTCAATTTGTAAGTAATGTGTCTTCTTTTGGGAATATAGTCCACTCAACATTAGGCAGCATATGCTTATTGTTATGTTCAAGGCTATGAGGTATTGAGGCATTTACATACAAATATTTTGAAGTATTTACACAGCAAGATTTCTGCTGGAGCAGGGGGCAAAGGATGGATGGTTTACAGGATTGAGGCACTATTTGTATTGCTAATACAGAATGGGTTAACATATTTGTTGGAAAATACCTCTTTTTGCTTAGTCACCAACTTTTTGTGCTGACTGGAAATGCTAGTTTTATAACTCGGCACACTGGAAGTTAGACCTGATCCTGCAGGAACAACATTCTCACAGAATCCCACTTTTTGGCAGAACCAACTCTAAGAATAATTTACTAGATTATCGATGAGACCTAACAAGGAGAAGGGATATTAGTGGCGTTACTGCAGAGGGGGGACTCTAAAAGGAGATTGCAAACCGGATGAGTCAAGGGTAATCCAGATCTTCTTCTGGCACTACAGTAAACAACAAATGTTCTTACCTTCTTAACTGTTAAGGAAGAAATGTTAATGTAAAGCTCTTTCTTTCATAAGCGGCAAGCGATCTTTTTCCTAGAGTGACCAGTTGCAACTGTACATAGACAAGACACTGCTGCCTGCTGCTGGTTTTTTGCTGGAGATAGTGCTGGCCCCTACATGCTGAGCCTGAGGTCTTTGGAGCCATAAACGTGACCAATATGAGCTACTCCAGAAAGATGGAAAAGTGGGATTTAGAAACTTTTCTGACTTTCAAAGCCTCTGGAACTTCAGACAGAAGTCCCGGCAAAGGTATCTGACTTGGGTCTGACCTTCCTGGATACATGCTGCATCCTTTTCCTGCTGGAGGATTCTGAGCTCCAAAAATTATTCTGAAGGTGGAAATATTGACTGAGCGAAGGTGCAAAGAGTATCCGGATAAAAAGAGGCATTGGTTGATCATGAAATCTGAGTTTTCTCACTCTGATCTTTGCTCCACAAAAAGTAATAGCTTTAGTGGGACCTTGTTCACCTTGTATCTGGTTTTAGAGGACTTTGACAGATATGGCCTTCAACTCCACCCAGCTGGAGGTTTCGACTCCCATAAAAAAGACTAATCTACTTGGTGTTTCGGTCCTCTGCTCCATCTCAGTTGGTCTCAGATCATGCGTAAGTCCCAGTCAAACATGAATAGTGACTTTAGATTTTTTTACTTTACTTTCTTGCTGCTTTTTGCCTTAAAACATTAGGAATTCCTATGTCTGGTTCCTATTATTGGATTTTCAATATTTTGGCATAATGGTTCTAATTACAATGCTCTCTATTTTCAGACATTGGTTCTGTGAAATGTATTGTGTTGTGTTTTGAATTTTTAATTGTTTTGGAAAAGCTAAATACTTTACACACTTTGCCTGAGTTAAGCCTGTCTGCTCTGTGTCGTTGCTACCAGTGTTTCGCTCCAGGTTTAAATTATTGAAACTTGGCAAGATTTAGGGTGTCTTACATGAGAAGGAGTCACATTCTAGTCAACTAGTAGCCTATATTCTTACAGCATTGTTAATAATAGCCAGTAGACGAATGCAGATAGGCCATGCACCCTCATCTAAGGGAGAAGGTCAAAACAATATTTCAAATGTAAACAGTATAGAGTTTACCCCCTTAAGTGCTGCTGTCGGCCCTTGGTCATCGCGAGCACTACCTTGCCAGTGCTGCGCTCGACCGTTGGCCGATGGGCCAGCATTCGTTCTTCGAACGTTCAGCACTGGGCACTGAACAGTCGACGCTCCTATGAGGATAAAGATGATGCCCTCTTGCTAAGGTAACATCCTACAAGTGTAAAGTTTTCAAAAGTGAGGTGAGATATAGAGGCATGAGGCAAAGCTGTCAGCCTACAACACAAAATACAGGTCTCTTAGGCACAAGCTATGCATTTGCGCACAACCACTTTTGTGTATGGCTCCTGCATGGCAGACAGGGTCAGAAACATGTTCTGTGAGCATTAAAACCTCCTGTGTGCCTTATCTGACCGAGCACTGGAGGTCGTAGCCATAGATGGTGCACATATGTGACCTAGTGCCTAATTTAGGTCTTGGCTGATGGGAAACTCTGTCACAACGGTGATTGACATCTTATCCAACAAAATATAAATCCCACAGGACATAATGGGATTTATATTTCGGCGGATGAGTTATCTGTCACCATTGTGACAGAGTAACCCATTCACCGAGATCTAAATCCGTCCCTTTATCTCCTGATGAATAGGGCATGCCTGCACAATATAGTATGTTATGTTATGTTAAAACTTTTGTAGAGTGCTACGTATACCCTGGGGTGTCTTGGCGCTAGCTTAGCAGAGAGGAAAGGTGAAACAGATAGAGGGCTAAGGAGTAAAATGCTAGGTTTTTAGCAGCTTTCTGAAAAACTGTATAGAGGGTGCCAATCTTATGTGTTCGGGAGGAGATGCCACTCTTTGGTTTCTCCCACAAGGAAGCTACTTCCACCCTTTTAGTCTTAGTGAATCTGAAGGTGGTAACTTTATAGGATCCAGTTGATCTAGGTTTCTGTTGGGAACATACCAGAAAATGGACTGGCTCAGAAATTCTGGTCCTGTAGTATGCATGCAGTATGGTGTCCCCTGCCCATTGCCTCTTTAATTCAGTAAACGTACCAGCCCTAACAATTTTTCTCTTTACAATCAGTATTCATTTATCCAGTTAATTATCAACTTCCGCCTAATCCTGCATATGCCATGGATAGTTTCACTGTTCTTCTTAGAAGGTGCTTACAGGTACAACAGTTTGGTAAAATACATAGGTACTCTGGCGGATAGGTTGTGGTATGATACCAAGGTATATATAGTATGATACTACTTCTATACAATAGTGCTACATACTACAGATACAAATTTCAGAGCTCCTTTACTGTCCATTGCACTAGGAGTATACCCATCATTTTAAAAGGTTACTGCATAATTGTGTGTCCCAGTGAGAAAAGAGAGACATCTGAGTAGAAATCCCATCAGGACTAATTGCAAAACTTTCTCTCAATTAGAAATTGCTGCAGCACAGACTTATTTGAAGTTCCTACAGAAGAAATAATGCTGTTCAATGGTAGTTATATCAGCATGCCTGAAAAGGTTACTGTTCTGCATCTACCATTGGTTCTTTTACATTCTAACTCTACAACAGTATGTAACTGAGAGGATTTCAGTGCTTTGTTATTGATGGTTTCCTTAAACACTCTCCTGACACAAGTTGGACCTTGACTCACGCAACCTCTAAAGAGTGCACAAAATATTGAATTTGTCAGTTAGTTTGTTGTGTCTCGATTTAGATATTGGATCTAGATTTCCCAATTCATGCCCTTATATAGGTATAATTCACATTGCCCTTATTTAGGAATAGAAATCCCGTCCTTATTTAGGCATTGCTCATGCTAACCAAATACAGGCATGGTCAACTACATCCGATCCTCTTCCTCACAATGAGTTCTTGGAAAACCAGACTCTTAAGCCCTTAGGACTTCCCCTTGCTTGGATAT
This sequence comes from Lissotriton vulgaris, assembly GCF_964263255.1. Classification (NCBI taxonomy): domain Eukaryota; kingdom Metazoa; phylum Chordata; class Amphibia; order Caudata; family Salamandridae; genus Lissotriton; species Lissotriton vulgaris. Next base: position 174,788,086 of record NC_141700.1, on the reverse strand, counting down.
TGATTTCTCCAAGAACTCATTTATTATGCAGGAACATCTATTCCTTAGGGGTTCATTCATGACGTTCTTATGCCCGACTTTTATGTCAATACTGGCATTCCTCTACCACTTCAAGGTATAAATATGCCTTCACCTGCTATGGCAAAGCACGGTGTGGTTTGACTACCTACTTGCACGACCCGGCTCGCCACAGCAAGTCCCGAAGGAAGTCAAGTCCCCAACTGACGCACTAACCAGACGCTGTCATCCTCCTCGCAGAGAATCCAGCTCCAGTGTTTCTGACTCCCCTTGCCGAATGTTAGAGATCAAGTCCTAGGAAAGAGATATCAAACCCTCATTCTAAGGTATGGAGCTGATTAGAACCTAGAGAAACGTTTGGCAACTCTTGGCATAACTTAACCAGACTAAGACAGCACCTACTTCTTCCCTCGTACTGCACTTAGGTTAGGTATACTGGGGTAGGATTATTTTAGAAGCACCAGATGAGTATTCTAGCCTGTGTTATTTATGTATGTATTTTTATGAATGTATGTCATAGCTACAGACCATGCTATTGCTGTATTATTTAATTGTACTGTTAACGCTGTACATGTTATACTTCGCATTCTGTCTTACGATTGTAGCAGTTCATATCTCTTGCATGAGAAATACAACTGTCCAATAAATCCTTTTTATTGAAACGCCTGTCTCTCTATTTCTGTGCAACTCTGTAGAAATGAAGCATGCACAATTGACTGAGTGAAGGGTTATCTATTGTGTCCACGACTCTGAAGGTACTGTTCCGACTCTAAGGGAAATAAAGTTGTCATGTTTATGCGGTTGTTAGAAACTAATCCCTTCTTGTTTAGTCGAGAAGTTTCTAATGACCTCTGAGTTAGCTGGCACTCACAAGTAATTAAGTATAATGTATTCGATAGAGACATACTGACCTCAGTCCTATGTCAAAACTAAAGTGTAAATTATTCCAATGCTCAGAGCCTATCAGGGATATAGGAACTAAACTACATAGCACCCAACGGTTTAATAAGGCACTAATTTAATTTTAGTTACTGAAGTAACTAAGTCATGCTTTATCAGAGACCCCTACTCATAAAACTCCATTAGACGTCTGGAGTGGGTAAGGATATTATCCGCCATAGCTGAATATGATGAAATTCCTATGTATTAGCTGTTTGGTTTGTTCAACGTTGAAGGATACAGTGTTCCAAAATATTGTGCACCTTATCTTTGTTCCCTTGAATCTTGCTCTGCAACTTTCATTAAACAATGGCTGACGAAGCCAATAACACCGCAACCGGTGGAGCTACAGGTTACAACGCCATACCAGATTTTAATCATACAGGTTTTACTGAAACTGATGAGAATGCTATAATCATTCCTCCAAATTTAAGGAGAGCCATCACTTTAAAACTTATAAAACATGGCCTAACACCAAGAAGTGGTAGAGCAGTTTTTATGATAGAGGCACATGAATATCACCAGACAGAGGTATTCTATTCATGGATAGTTTTCCCAGAATCAAATCCAGTAACACACGTGTTTCACTTCTACAAAGAAGATAAACCACCAGAGGAATATATTCCTTTCGAGGATATTGAAATTCCACTCACATACCAGGAGCTTGAGCTCTTGTTTAAGGGCACCCTAAAACATTTAAATCACATTACCAGGCTCGGACCACTAGGTAGACCAGGAGCAACGTGGCCGGTTTTAGCCTGTTATACACCTTATCCTGACATTGAAGAAATGTCAGACATAGAATTACTTACTCAACTCAAAGAGTTAATCAGAATTTATAGACAATTGGTTCAATATGTCATGCGGACTCTCACAGTCCAACCTCCATTAGTTATTCCACAACAAACCTTTCACCAGGGGAATACACTAAAAATCACACCTCAGACTTTACACGCAGTCATAGGCAAACTGCCCGCAAAACATGAACAAATTCAGCCTGGATAGCTAAAAAAATTACTCAAATCGAAGTGGTATTTCCTAATACCAGCCCTTATGACAAACATAGAATTCTAACGATCTGTTTACCAATGGGGATAACACCACATCTGGAAGACCGCATAACTTATGGAACATCCTTCGCTGCTATCAACACTAAAACACATGGTGTTCCGTCTATGGCGGTAATACCTGATGTCCTGAATCAGATTCAAAATGAATACGGGGCAGAACCTGCTCTGAAGTTAGGTATGAAGTTACTGAAAAATTTCAACCATAATATTATCTAATATTAAAGGAGAAGCAGCATCAGTGGCAATCCACCAGAAACTAAGGGAATTTGATGTAACAGAACAACCACAAGAACTACCCAGAATAATTTAAAAATCCTATGAAGAATTAGGCAGAGACAGTTTGGGTGGGAAACCAGTTAAACCACAGCTGTCTGAAAGTCTAGAAATGCTCCTACCTCTTCTAAAAAGAAGTGGGAAAATTGCCCATTCTCAGCGTCCTTTTTCTAGGATATGAACTATCAAATGAAGGCAAATGCCTGGCAGCCAACTTTTTAGAAAAGTGTGCACTGCTCCAACCTTCAAAAACGCTGAAAAACTTAGTCGATTCTAGGTGTCTTAAATGATGGAAAACGTACATTCTAAACGCAGAAAGGGTTAAACCTCTTTACGACTTAATCAAACCTGATTTTAAAATCACACATTGGACAAAAGAACACAGAGAAATGTTGTGTTCGCTACAAACAGACATGTTAGCAACAAACCATTTACAAACACGTGTAAACTTACACAACTTAGTGATCCAAATCATTCCAGGTCAATGCGGATCCACCTACTTAACTTTTAATGAAGATGAGAAAGTACAAACTGCATACAAATCACATTTGTATTTTACAAGCAGAAATGAAATTTACTCCCACAGAAAAAATTCTGACAGCAGTTCAAACAGCTGTAGCAAAAGAAAAAGCCTAGCTCAGGGAAACACATTATGGTCTTCACTCCCGTACCAGCCTTAGAGGCAGTTCCAAAAGCTAGCATTCCGAATGCAAAAGCTTTACATCCAAGATGGACACAATGGGTTAATTCTCTTGATGCAACTGATGTTGAATACGTTCTTGATCCTTATTTGAAAACACAAGCATTCCTGCAATACGAACACAAATGTCGTCTGCCCACTGAAATTCTACCTCTAGACCAGTATGAATATATAATTTATACTGACGGATCAGCACAAGCCGTTACGGGGGTAAACAAGCTTATAGTGCTGCATGCGCGATTATTAAAGGTCGTATGCGCAATGGCAAATTTAGACCTATGGTCACAAAAACACAATCTTTAGGAGATTGTACAGCTCAGCGAGCTGAACTTTAGGCATTCATAATGGCACTTGAAAATGTGGATCGTGAATTCCCCACACTTATAGTGTGGGATTCTTTTTACTGTGTTCAATCTTACAATGAATATTTACAGGATTGGCTTCAAAATGGTTTCAATGATGCAAAAGGTGGCACAATCAAGCGCAAAACGCTTTGGGAACAAGTAGTTCAGTTTCAAAGCGGACAACAAAACATTCACGTGATACACACGCTGAGTCATCAACGTGGTGGCGTTCACGTTGAAGGGAATTCATTGGCTGATGAAGCCGCGAAGGGGGCTATGCAAACGACTTCCCTAACTGCAATCACTCATTCCAAAACAAAAATAGACAGGAAAATATTACTGGCCGTCAATGCTTCAAGCAAAGGCAGCGGTGCAGCGTTACCTAAAGGGTTTTCACTCAAATACTCATATATAACTGATGCGAATAAGGTACCGTTTGCTCGAATCCCTGGAGTGGGGGATAGGGTAATTCCAAACATGGAACATAGATTAGGACTAATCCTAGCAGCACATGAAGGGCTTGCCTCTGCTCATGCAGGTGTTTCTGCCACAGTGTCATTATTAAAACAACAATACTGGTGGCCCGGCATTAGGAAACAAACAAGAAACTACATCTTGGACTGTGAAATATGCCAAAAGATGAAAGTCTCTACCGTGAAACACTCTGCGCAGACTCCCCTGTTAATTTCAGATAAACCATTAGCGTGTGTTTACCTGGACTACTGCGGTCCCTTACAAAGGGATGGTAACTATAAATATATCATGGTCGCAGTGGTTTTGTGTTCAATGTTTCTTTGGATGTGGCCTCAGTGCTTGGCTGACGCTCAAACTGGTATAAAAGATTTGCGAGTCTTTATCGGCACATACACAATAGGCATACTGCACTCCGACCAGGGCCCTGCATTTAGCTCTCAAGCCTACAATGAAGCCATGGCCGGTTTGGGTGTTGAATTGTGATACTCTTCTCCATTCCATCCTGAGGGAAATTCTGTTGTGAAAAGAAAAAACCGGGACATAAAGCAGTCTATAACAGCTAGGGTATTAGGTTTGGGTGATGGGTGGGTCAAGCATCTGTATGGGGTCCATCGTGGTCTTAACAATTTGCCAAGAAGTTCTCTAGGGGGTGTCACTCCATAGGAGGTCCTATTTGGGACAAGAATGTTGGTTCCGGACCTTGATTGCCATGGAATGGTGGTAGAAAATAAGAAATTTGATATCAAAGATAGTTTGGCTGTTTCACAGGACTTAAATGAACTAAGATTGAAACAAAGCAACGTGTTCCCGAAGCCAACCACCACTGGGGAAAAACCAACCACCCCAGCAAGGCCTGTCTGGATCCCAAAGCTTGGTGATCTAGTCAGAGAAAAGATAGCGAACAAGAAGGAATTTGGGTCTTCTTACAGACAACCAGTATCTGTCCTAGCAATCCACGGATCAAGAATAGTACTACTGCCCCCTCTTGCTGGTTAAAAAGGAGAGAAGATTTGTGTCTATTGACCTGATCGAACCAGACTATGTGGCCGATACTAAGCAGTAGACTTAGAGGTCTCCGCCAATGTAGCAGACGCACTCCGCTAGCTACAATCCAAGAGGTTCAAACTGAGAGACTCATCACCTTTGAAGATTCTACAGTGAGAAAAGAAGGACTAAGCAACAAAGCTATGTAACTCGTTCCTCTTGAAACCCAAATAAGTTTGTCCTGATACACCTGTCTACAATGAAGTAACAAGTGATCAAGTGGTTCCAGCGATTTCAACAAATCCGGATGTAATTACAACCATTGACAGAACTGCCTCTGGCTATTTCATTAACTTTGATACGTTTTCTGAGGATCCCAGCAAACCTGGAATGACGCCGACAAAACAAACTTTCAAAGAACAAGCAACAGACTTTTTTCATCACCTGAAAAAGTCGTATCTGGTTTCACCATGAATTGAACTATGGATTGTTTTGGGAATTTTCTTCTCTGTACTTTGGTTAGCTCTGGTAATAACTTGGGTATGCTGATAAATGGAAGATATATTCAATTGGACACAGCAAGTAAAAAAGTGAACTCACTTCTCCAGCCACACAAATCATCCCATCGTGAACAAAGAGACTTGTCAGCAGTGAACATCACGGCCGTTCCTATACCGAATGGTATAGTTTGGGACAGAACTGAATATGACAGTTTTTGCCCGTCAGAGCTGTTGAAGATTCCACACTTATTCAAGATTTCATTAAGTGACGTTATTACCTCTAGTACCTTTTCTGATGATTGGGACTTCGAAACTGTTAATAACATGATGTCTGATCTAGAAATGTCTGCAGTATTCACAAATCATGAATATTTAGAGGGTTCATCAGACTATCACAAATGTATTGTTATAACCATTATGGTCATAATTTCATACACAAATCTGTAATACCTAGAAATGTATATATGTATAACCAATGGGAACAGTGTCCTACACCTCCAATGGGTAGCTCAAAAACTTTTGAAAAGAAATTTCCATATTTTTCAGGGTTCAACTTGTCAAATCCAGAAACAGTTTCTTTAAAAATGTGAACAAAACAGGAACAAAAAATATGTTGGCAAATACAAAACAGGTTTATTCTGCAGCCTTTATTGCCCAACTATCTAGACAGGGTTTTGACTTTTGGAAAGACACCATTGAGACAAAAACTGTCTGGGGTACTAAAGATTGGCAAATGCAGGGGGTAGAAGCCTTCTTTAGAGCCTGTATCATCCCTGAGCAAATTATGTTTTTGAATATCACTATCCAACAAACGTCTTGCCTTGGTTTAGCCAAGATCAAGGACATGAACACACCGACCATACCTATACGTGCAAGTAATAGCACTACACGGGGGAGGTTGATGTTAATAATATTTTGCAACACAACAGATCAGATCCAGAATGGTTGCTCTGGCCCACAGACACAAGCAACTGTCAAGATCGATTCCTGAACAAAACACAAGGTTTCACAATCAATAGGCCAGACCCAAGATATGTTCAAAGACAGCATCCTGGGATAGTAACAACATACAGTGTAGGGAAACTATGCCTTGATTGGCTACAGAAATCTACACTTGAGGATGTAAAACAACACATCTTTACTTAAAGATTGCGCAGACCTTTGGGAATTCTTGCTAGGACCAAGAAAACTGCGTCAAAAACGTTTCATATATTCCGGTATATATGCTGCATATAACGAATTATGGAAGATTACCCAAGCAGAAACTGCAGAATGAATGCAAGAAATTGATCGCATTGATTTAGAGAAATCTCTCTCTGTAGTAGACAATAGGTTAACAACTCTGTCGTCCAGGATATATTCATTGGACAGCATTGGTCATGATGCAACATGGTCAGTCTCAATTATGTTCTATCATGCTATTAAGCTGGACGCTACAAAACGTACATGTAGGCTATGTGCCTTGGCGTTTAATCAGCATTACGTCACTGTTTTCAGAATTCAATCTCACTGATAAACAGATCAAACTGGCGCAAAGAGGAGCAGACTGCACGGTGCTGAGCATTGAAAAACTGGAAAGATTACCATTCACAGTGGCAGAGAAACCAGCTGAATGGATAATACATGGTAACATCACTCTGCTTGTTACAATTTTCCATTTTCAGTATTGCCTAAAACACATACCAGCAGGCAAATATGAAAGGTTGGGTAAAGTATACATCAAGACATTCTGCAATTTACCATACACACACAAATGATGAAGTGGGGGGCGTGAAGTGTTTCTTAGCGGTTCTGTGAAAACGCACTAAGCGGTTCTCTCCTTTGTCAGGGTATTAATTTACACGGGGCCTGCGATGATTACACTACAAACTTATCCTGTCACCTGCAAGGTTCACCAGCTGCAGTGCTTAATCCAATTTTCGGACTACTGTCTAATGGGAGTTACCTAATGTTGAAGGATCACAGCTGCTGTGGCATGTTGCCAGGAATTCCATATCTAGTGACTGTTTCATCCAAGGTCAGTTGCCCTATGCAAGAATTGTTTCCACAAACCAAGACAGTCAGGGAGTCGGCTCTATGGCCTTCACTGAACATCTCTTCTATACGAATTGATACTCTAAGCAGAATGAAGGCCATTCTTTTACCAAAAAACTGTGCACTGACCTCGGCCAAAGAAACCTATGATCTACAAGTCGCAAGGCCTTCTGCCGAGATACATGCCCTTTTGAATACAAACTGCCCTATGCATTTCTCAGAAATGTTGGAAAGTATCTTAAACATGTCTGATATGAGCGGTATTGTACACCTATTTAAGAACGCATGTTCAGCACTGTTAGCAACTTTTCAAGCAGTCCTCAGAATATTTCCCAACTTCGTGCACTCTGTGTTTAGCGGACTGCCACGAGTTTTTGGACTCGTTGCAGGGATCCTATTTTTGCTCCTACTGCTACGATATGGCAGGCCAAAACACCAACGCCACTCCAAGCACCATAGAGCGAGCTCTATTAGAGATGAAGTGTCGTGAGCGCATCGTTCAAATTCTAGGCTTACCTCATCTACGAGAATTAAATACCACATGGTTTCTGTCATTCAGACCAATTTGGCAAGATTGCATCTTACCTGTTCTACGCTGCCTGCTTTGCGGTGAAGAATGTGTGCTAGACATCTGTCTAACACTCCCATCAGTCATGCCTACGGATATTGATACTCTGCTGGACCCGGTAACGGCCCATGTGTTGTCCCCAGTGGCTACCAATCCTGATGACGGCATTCATTGAGATCTCACAGAAACAAATTGCTACTGCTGAGGTATGAGAGGAAACAGGCGAGCAGGTAACATCTGATATGAACATTGCTGATGCGACCAATGCTGAAGGTGATGCTTCACATTTATGTGTAGTTAATCTTCTAAACAAGGTAATCCAACGTTCACCTACAATGGTAGATGAATTTTTGTCAACAGACATAGAAGATTTCATGTTTTCTCCAAGCCCTAACACTGACTTTTGATTTTGGCACATAGTGTTCTGAGAGACATTGCTCATGCTAACCAAATACAGGCATGGTCAACTACATCCGATCCTCTTCGTCACAACGAGTTCTTGGAAAATCAGACTATTAAGCCTTTAGCTCTTCCTCTTGCTTGGATATAGATTTCTCCAAGTACTCATTTATTATGCATGAACATCTATTCCTTAGGGGTTCATTCATGACATTCCTATGCCTGACTTTTACGTCATTACTGGCATTCCTAAACACCTTCAAGGTATAAATATGCCTTCACTTGCTATGGCAAAGCACGGTGCCGTTCGACTACCTACTTGCACGACGCGGCTCGCCACAGCAACTCCCGAAGGAAGTCAAGTCCCCAACTGACGCACTGACGGGACGCTGTCATCCTTCTCGCACAGAATCCAGCTTCAGTGTTTCCGACTCCCCTTGTGGGGTGTTAGAGATCAAGTCCCGGGAAAGAGATACCAACCTCTGTCATTCTAAGGTATGGAGCTGATTCGAACCTAGAAACTTTTGGTAACTTTTGACATAACTAAACCAGACTAAGACAGCACCTACTTATTCCCTCGTACTGCACTTAGGTTAGGTACTCTGGGGTAGGATTATTTTAGAAGCACCTGATGAGTATTTTAGCCTGTGTTATTTATGTATGTATTTTTATGAGTATATGTCATAGCTACAGAGCATGCTATTGCAGTATTATTTAGTACTACTGCTAACGCTGTACATTTTATACTTCACATTCTGTCTTACGATTTTAGCAGTTCATATCTCTTGCATGAGAAATAAGACTGTTCAATAAATCCTTTTTATTGAAACGCCTGTCTCTCTATTTCTGTGCAACTCTGTAGAAACGAAGCATGCACGATTGACTGAGTGAAATGGTTATCTATTGTTTCAACGACTTTGAAGATACTGTTCCGACTCTAAGGGAAACAAAGTTTCATGTTTATTCGGTTGTCAGAAACGAATCCCTTCTTGTTCAGTCGAGAAGTTTCTAGTGACCTCTGACTTAGCTGGCACACACAAGTAATAAAGTTTAATGTACTTGATAGAGAAATACTGACCTCAGTCCTATGTCAAAACTATAGTGTATATTATTCCAATGCGCAGAGCCTATCAGGGATATAAAAACTACACTACAAGTATAGCTTACTACGTAGAGAATGGTGACAAGGTCCTCTGAGATTCATAATGAAATGGATCCTTTTATTCTGGGATAGCTGTCATTCTATGGAGTATTTTAAATCAGAGCTCATTGTAACATGGTAGTGTAAAGGGATCAGGAAGAGAGTCCTTCTGGTCATGAAGAAGGTTTGGAGTGCGAATGTTCAATTTTTGTTATTCATTCTTTGTAACTCATTGACAATGTTGTCCTAGGGAGAAATTCTCACCTATTAACAGTGCAGAATTACAGAGTCAGTTAGGGAGACTGAGATATGTTTTGCAACACATCACATGAAATTGGAGAGGACCATATGAATAATGAACAAATGGAGTTAACTATATCCTTTTCAGAATCATTCAGTACTGACACATTTTGCCTCACCAAGTACTGGAGGTTGTGCAATAAGTTTGTGAAAATTGACATCAGTCTTATCTCGCTTGCTTCTCCCCTCTCCTAATTATTAGAAAATGTAACGCACCATCAGCATAGGTTTTGTGGCTGCTTGCTACTTTGCCATGACTTGATAAATTACAGAGGAAAGGAGGTGCCATTCTATCTGGGGGACAGACATTATCTTCAAGGACTGGGGGCCTGTCATAGAGAAGGGTGGGAACAGGGCACACACCATGCAATGATGGGTCTCAGATTGTCCACATGTGTATTCTTCCAATGTACTTCGATAAATGAGTAGAGCACCTTCTATGTGGCAGAGCTGTTGCTGGCTCCACCAGTTGAAATGCCATAAGCATGGATTAGCAGTCACCAAAAACATTGTCAGACCATCTGGTGAATATTGTGCTACCAGTTCGTTATTATTAAAGTAGCATCTATGAAAGACCATTGTGTAAACCATGGTTGTCTCTTATGAAACCACATGAAATTGTCCACTAGGTACTGAACGCAAGTCCTAGATTATCAGCAACACTTCTAACCTTTGTCCTTTCAATGTAACCCAATTTGGAAGCATCATTACAACACCCACGTTTTGATGAAAAAGGGTAAACAAAAGGCCTTTGAGAGTGGTGACAGAAACAGGGTTTGGGAATGGGGTTAAGGTAGGAAGAGCAAGTGAGGATATCAAGTCATTGGGAGAGCTCTGATCAGTAGGGTCATGGATCGGGTTAAAGTGATGAGTCTATTGACCCCAGAATATTTCCCATCAGGAGCTTTCCTTTTTGTTAGCTCGAGCCTTATTAGGGAAAAAAAGACTATCATGGATGTGGAAAGCTAAATGAATCTTCTAATGACGGCATGGCGTTACCTCTGCCACAATGGTGAGTGGACCTCTAAATTAGGTAACAAATGTTTTAGCTTGGATGAAAGGGATTAATACTCAGAATACAAATTCCCCTGATGGGAGTTTTGGGAACATAATCTCACCATATAGGGTTTCCTAAGTGTCTCAACTATAGATTACCGATAATCATGAGAGAGAAGTCAGGTAGGTTGCACAGAAATCTGGGTGGGGTTTTTAAAAATGCCATACTTAGCTTTTATTTTGTGTACTCTCAAAATATGGATACTACCATAAGGTTAGTAAAAATTCAGAGCTCATACAAATGAGCATTTGCTGCAGTTAAATATAACAATCGAGTTGTTAGTTTACTTCCCAGTGTCATATCTATTCATGTGTTCACATTTCCTACAAGAAAGAAGTGTTTCCCATTTTGTAATAAAGGCTCTAGCTATGTTGAAGAAACAGAAAGGGCAATAGCCAGGAAGTTTGTATTTACCACAAAATAAAAGTCTGTATCATTTTAATTGCATTGTTGTCTTAGATGTGTGGTGGAGTCCTAACAATTCTATGTAGTACAGTATCAAAGCAGACTAGAGATACCTAAATTAAACAATGCTGTTTGCTCACTATGCAACCTCAGACAGAGATCAGCCATTTACAATGCAGCCTTGGTCCTGCTCCGTTGGGAATAGTGCATCCTGAACTGGCAGACTTAGGGAGTTATCTACAAGGCCCCGTGATAAATATCGCTAAGCACGCTTAGCGCGATTGAAGTTATCGCCTGCTATTGCTGGATATTGACGCTGAGATAGTGCGTTATCATCAGCGGCTATCTCCAAAGTGATAAAATATCTAGTGATAGCGGTGAAATGCTGCAATGTTGCTGTTTATCCAGCGATAACATGTCAGCAATAGGGAATTCCTTGATGATGAGCCATGGTGGATTCAGCATGACGATCCACCCCCCATAAGGCAATATGAGTAAGTCAGAAATTAACCTGGCATTAGAAACCAGCGTTAATTGGGTCTTTGCGCTATTTTCATAGTCGCGACGCGGGCATGGGGCATCCTTGTTGATAGCGCGAAGCTGCAATATTGATGTTTTGCCATGTAGTGAATGTCAGGAACGCCTACCTTGCATCTCATTAGCGATGAGATGCAAGGCGTCAGTGAAATGTGCGATGACACAAGGTAACACCCGCTAAAGCCTGTTAGCGTGCCCTTGTTAATACCACGTTAGGATTATCGCCACTTTACGTCTGAAAACAGCTGCTAATGCGGCGATAATTGTCTTGATGATATGCCCCCCTGTTCCTTCTGGACCGAAACACAAGGAATCCCAGATCAGGGTTAATTAAAGCATTTCACTCATCACTATTTGATTTTTTAAGTGCCGCAGGTATGGGCCGATATGAGCCCCGTGTTCATGGTTTCAGAGGAGTCAAGCTGCTTCTCACTAATAACACCTAAATATGCTAAAGCCAATATGGGGGCTTAGTTGTGTATGTGTCTAGAAGAGCCTTGGTGTAGCCTTTTTAGTTGTACTGCTCCTATTAGTGCAGGCAGGATCATGTCTGGTGCACGTGTGTGCATATGTGTGATGGTCTCTGTCTGGAATGCCATACTGGATAAAAAATATCCACTGGAATGATGCATAATGAGGAGATCCGCAATCAATGTTGGTGGTAGACCTGATTAAGGCACACTAATCCTATGTAGTGGTTGGTATGAGGCTTGTTTGTTAAAGCACCAGTATTTGGATGAGTGTTCCAAAGACGTCCCACCTACACTTCCTATATTCACTTGCCAGGAAGAAAGAAAGCACAGCAAAAACAGGGCTTCCGAAATGTAGGGGGAAACATGAAATATGACAAAAAACTAAAAGTCTTTCTAGAATGGTAAGAAGTAAAACAAACATGAAAATCATTGTAAGAGACTTGCAAGCTAAAGTGCCTAGATCAAAAGCATATGAATACGCATATCATCAAAAAAGATATTATGGACCAAGTATGGACGTCACAAGTTCCTGGAAACTGAAATGACCACTACCAGACAAACTGTAACATTTCTAATTTATAGGTTTATTTTGCCAGCACTTTTCTAAATCATTATGCCAAGAAAGTTACATAAATTGTATTACTGCAGTGTTCTTGCTGTGAGAAGAGCCCTTCCCAGCCACCTCATAAGGCATACTGATTAATGGAACAGGCCTACAGTAGTTAGCATATAAACAGGTCACATAGGTTGGGAGGAGATGTTGTTGGTTTCTAAAGCTTGGCATGGGCATGGTTAATAGAGATTTGTCGTGGATGTTTTCAAAATGTGGGGATCATTTTAGGGGAACAGAGGTTGGGGTATGGTTGCTGGAGTAATTGGGTTTGTCTGACAGGAATTTATAAATACTTTACTTTTTGTCAGGTGCATGTAAAGACTTGGAGCAGGGATGTAGATTAGCAGTCTTTCTAATTAGGGGGACGAAATGCCACAGAATTCCCATATTTAGAATTCCCATCCGCAGGTCAACCTGAGCCATGGCATTGTCAGCATCACAGTTGTGTAAATATGAGTGAGTGAAGGCTTTATTTCGATATAAAAATATAATAAAAGCATAATACAATGGATTTGAAAAAAAACAACAACATTTAAACAAATACATACTATTTACACAGATAAAACATTGTATGAGCATTTAAGACAAGCATTAAATTGACAAGGAAAGCCTTTTTGAACGAATTGCCCAAGACCATTTTAGGAACTTGGACACACCACAGGCAAACAAAGTGCGTGTGTCGGACATTAAAATTCGTGATGCCACCTTGTGCTGCCGAGTGCCTATTAGTTGGCATAATGGTTTGAGCCAGCACCGCCTCGGCGCTAAATAGGCCGGGCATTCAAAGAAAATGTGGGCAACCGACTCAACTCGTGTTAGGCATGTCGCGCAGAAAGGAGATCGCTGGTGGGAAGTTTTCCAGCGGGCAGTCAATTCACTTACGGGCAACGTCCCTATTCTAAATTAAAAATACAGATCAGGGTCTGCGGGGTTAGATATAATATCAAGGTACAGTTCATAGGTCACCACATCCTTGATCTTCATAAAGTCAGTAGTGGATTTGCAAAGTTTTGACTCAGTGGAGTTTTTATAAAAGAGGCAGTTCCAGTACAGCTTCTTTAGAACGGCTTTGGGGGGGGCGGTCCTGGATTCCCATGCATCTCCAGGACCTAAATCCCCCAACAAATGTTTCACATCCCTCAACCACTTGATATTAGATCACCCCTTCATTAGCATAACCTCTGACAGGGCCTATGCATATGAGGCCAGCTCGGGCACAAGCCACAAGTGCGCCCAAAGTAGCTAGGGGTGTAATTGGGCTTTATCCTTGATCGATCTACATCCCAGATCCATTAATACAGGTACTGTAGGGGTGCTCTGCGGAAGGGCCATCAAGTCCTTCAGAAATTTGCTCTCTGATCTTGATAGTACTTCAAGGTTACACATGCCCCACAACTCTGCCCCATACAAAGCAGCACTAACCCCTCTTGCTTTGTAAATCTCCAAGACTGGGGCAATAGGCTTAGTTGTCGAGGAGCGTTGCTCCTTGAGGTGGGCACAACCCACCCTTTTATGGCCAAGTAACATCTTTTTGATGTGAGAATTCCAGTGCATTGAGTCCGTAAGACGGATGCCTAGGTAGTCAAATTCGGCCACCCTCTCCAGAGGCACAGAATTCAGCACCAGGGGATGGCCCAGTTTTTTTGGCGGGTTCAGAACCAAGTATTTGGTTTTGTTGGTGTTAATAATCAAGCCCCTATGTAAGCAAAACTCCTGGAACCTATTTAGAAGGCTCTGCAAACCCATGGGGGTCTTTGAGATAAGGAGGGTGTCGTCAGCGAAGAGCAATGTGGGGATGCGCTTGCCCGCCAGGGATGGTGCGTCTGCAGGGATTCTTAGCAGATGCTCAACCACTCCATTCACATAAAGAGAGAACAGAGTGGGAGCGAGCACACAACCCTGGCGAACGCCCCTTTCTACTGGGATCCTGTCAGTTTTCTTGCCGTGCATGCCCCACTGCACCTGCGCAAAATTATCAGCGTGGAGCCTCACTAGTAGGGACAAGATGTAAGGGGGCAGCCCCATCTCGGACAGAACCCTCTACAACCCCTCCCTCGGTACTAGGTCAAAGGCAGTCTTCAGGTCTATAAAGGCCAGATAAAGACTGCCTTTGCCCAGAACCACCACCTTCCAATAGAGGAGGACCAGTCTGAAGGCCTGTTCTATAGTCCCTGCTCCGGAGCGAAAGCCGGCTTGGAAGTCCGATAGAATATTATTATCGATTTTACCAATTCATCCCCAATTTCCAATTAGTGCCTTAGCATACTACTTGATTGATACAATGAAATACATTTAATTTTTTATTACATTGCACACACACACACATATATATACAGCAACACTCACACAGATACATATATATTCACTTATAGAAACAAACGTTAGAGTGACATCATAAGTAGATGAAGAAATGAAATAAGAACTATGGTCTGAATACTAAAAAAACTATGAAATTCACCAACTATACTTGACTGAGCTAACTAAAACTTGCTCCCTTGCCATGCACTGCCTATTGACCTTACACATTACATCCATCAAAACATGATCAATGAGATTAGTGGGATCACTGATGACATCTCATATGACATCATTATTATCATCACCTGGGGAAGCTTGAACGGTGTCACAGTACCATGTGGTAAAGCTTCTGCAGTGGCTTCTGCAGTAGTACATCATAGGAGGGCTGCACTTTGTTCAGTGAGGGTACCGTTGAACACATGGCATAAAATTGTTTCTTTACATTTTCACCTATAGGAGGGGGTCACTCTGGATCCCCCTGAATCTTCAAGCAAGTGCCTTGGGATCTGAGTGTCCCTAATGTGCCCCACTTTACCCTTGAGTCCCTGAGTCCTGTAATGGCGGGTGCAACATTATCTTTAAAGTTGTGGCTAGGCATTTAGATTGCTCAGGACCATGAGACCAGGACTGGTACCATGGTACCAAAATGGCAGATGGGAGACAAAGTGTCATGATTCTCATGTTATGATTCGCAGCGGCCGTTATCTGAGTAACCCGGCCCGCCCCGAACTCTTCTTTCCGCAGTACTTGAGTCGGCGGGAGACCAGAACTACAACTCCCGGCATGCCTGCACGGGAGAGACGGAGAGCCAGGCGTCACGTACGTCGTGACGCATACCAGGAAGTAAAGCGAGCAGGTTCGACCAGAATCACTGCCGATAATTCTTTTTGTTCTGGTGGCGCGTCCAGAAGTCCGGTAAGGCCGTTCCGAGATACTCCAGCTTTTTGATTACATCCTTGCTGTGGTTCAGGAGATACGGAATCGTAGAGTCGCTCATTTATTAGACTTGGTTGATATCTTTCCTTCCTGAGGTCGCTCTGTGTATCAAAGGAATTCACAGGTTGTTTTGTGGAACTCTGCAACTGATTTAACTTTTTGAGAGTCTGTGGGCTCTGAGGCAAAGAGTCGCGTGGTCTGCTAAGCTTTGTTTCATATTCATCTAATCAACTAAAAGGAGTTCATTTTTGGGGCTCTGACGTAAGAGCTATTGGTGGTTTAATTCTCCAGTACTTCACGTGTTGGTCTTGTGAAGTGATACCCAGTGCATTGAGTACAGACAGTGAACTTATTGTTGTGGTATTCTGTGTTGGGTTTGGTGCAAGGACATTCTTATGCGGCACCTTGTGTTTTGTTACGGCTGTAGCAAAAAACCCATTATCTAAAACCATCACCAGCAGTGTTCAAGGTTAAGATGTATTAACAATCGAAGCTGCCATTCATATACATAACTGTGTTCCTGTTTATTCGTTATAGGAGAGAACGAATGGGAGGAACTGTCAGTGGGTTTGGTTAAGCACTAGAACAATGTTTTCAGGTGTGTTCCCAGGTTGATATGTATTATATATTCAGAGTCCCATATGTCAGATCTATGTTAAACTTCCTGTTTTATCATTTTCAGTTATCCAAAGTCCAGGTTCCATCCCTTGAACTCTCCTAGATATAGGCCATCGTATTTTTCTTTTCAGGTAGGCAGGGGGTAGAATCTAACCACAACATAGGGGAAAAGAAGTGTGGTTTGTTATATGTATTCAAGAATAAGCAGTGTGTTTGAACATCTGTTATTTGTCGTTCCAGATCTCCCACCCCGCTGTTCCCTTCCTTTCCTTCCTGGATTTCTATCTCTCTATCTTCTTATTATTCCCTCGTGTGTTTATCCTGGTAGTCTGTGTATATTACTTCAGACTCCGGGGGCGTCATGAGATGGAGCCCATAACATCATCGGTGTAATCCTGAAGAGTCTTGGACCCGAAGCCTGACAGAATTATCGGCCCACGGTTATTACTCTTCCTGATTGCATCAACACCATGGCCACCATGGATGATGTTTTGGCAGCCTTGGCAGTTGTACAGGCAGAATTAGTGACGTCCAGACAAGAAGCTATAGCTGCACGGGCCGTTACGGCCCAGTTACAGGCGCGTGTAGATACTTTGCAATCATCTGATTCTGGGGGTACTCCTGGTCCATCCACGTCTGTAGTGGTAGAAATGCCTTCTCAAATACCTTTGGCTCCTCCCGAGCGGTTTATGGGAGACAACAAGAAAGTACAAGTATTCATGTCCCAAATCCTTTTGCGCTTCATGTGTAAACCAAAAATGTTTGCTACCAACCAGGCCAGAGTGGCTTTTTTGATATCATATTTGGGAGGTGAAGCTGCACAATGGGCAGTTCCAGTGGTTCGAAGAGACGACCCCTTATTATATGATTGGGCAGAATTCCGGTGTGAATTCGAAAATACTTTTGATCGGAGAGCTGAAACCTTTTCTGCTGATAAGGATTTGCGCGAACTTAAACAAGGGAACTCCGATCTGGTAACCTATCTGAACAGTTTCAGAAGACTTGTGGCGGAAACTGATTGGCCAGAAGCAAAGATGTCAGCCGTCTTTTATCATGGCCTTTCGGATGATCTTAAGGACGCTCTGGCTACCATAGATCCCCAACCTAAAACCAGCGCCCCTCTCATCGAACTCACACTTAGGTTGGATCATAGAATGAAGGATAGAAAAGGGGATTTAAAGAAAAAAGAACGACCTTTAACTGTGTATGAGCGTACAGGGGACAAAACGTCTACGCCAGTAGAAGCTATGGAGGTGGGTGCCGTCCGGGCCTCTTTAACCCTCAGCGAAAAAGATCATCGTAGAAAACAGGGATTATGTCTCTACTGCGGAAAGAAGGGACACTATTTACGTGATTGCCCTGTGAGTCCTAAATCTGGGAGGTATCGTACCAATCAAGCAGCAGCAGGTATATCTGAGGATAAGCCGGAAAACTCCAAAGCTTGAAGGTGGAAGAAGGGAAACCCTCAAGCGCCATGACCATCCCTTCAACTCACCCCTGTCGTCAAGAAAAAAGCCATTTGTTTTTGGATATGAAAATCGTGATACAAGATGAAGAGAAGATCATTTGTGTAATGATTGATTCAGGTGCCACTGGGTGTTTCATGGATCACAAAGAGGCAGAAAGAATAAGAGTTCATCTTATTGCCAAAATTCACCCCGAAACCGTGTATGCTGTGGATGGTAGGGAGTTATCAACAGGTCCTAATCAACACCAAACTTCTGAGTATGATCTTATATATGAGAATAAACATCAGGAACGTCTTTCTTTTGGTCTCATTGATGCTCCTCATTTCGGAACCATATTGGGTCTTCCTTGGTTGAAGAAACATGACCCATGGATTCACTGGTCATAGGACACGGTGGTGTTCAATTCTATATATTGTCAAGAACATTGTGTACCGGAGAGAACAGGACCTGCACAAGTTTTATCATTGAGACACCATGTAGCAACAGCTGCTGAAAAAGAGGTAGACCTACCCACAGAATATAAAGACTACGAGGAGGTGTTCAGCGATAGTAAGGCAGAGGTACTCCCACCACATTGTGATTTTGACTGTCGGATTGATTTGGTCCCTGGAGCAACTACTCCTAAGGGAAGGGTTTACGCTTTAGCCCTGCCTGAGAATGAGGTCCTTCGAGAATACCTGGACAAGTACCTTGCCTTAGGGTTTATCCGGCCCTCACGTTCACCGGCTGCCTCCCCTTTGTTTTTTATCCCCAAGGCCAATGGTGAGAAACGCTGTTGTATTGACTATAGAGCATTAAACACCATCACCATCAAGAACCAATATCCTTTACCCTTGATCCCGGTGCTGTTGGAACAAGTAAGGGCCGCACAAATCTACACAAAATTGGATCTCAGGGGTGCTTATCACTTGGTACGGATCAAGAAAGGTGACGAGTGGAAGACGGCCTTTAAGACGAGGTACGGGCTTTATGAATATCTCGTGATGCCTTTTGGGCTCTGCAATGCCCCGGCAGCTTTTCAATTTTTTTTGAATGAAGTCCTCAGAGAACACCTGGATCGTTATGTTGTGGTCTATATAGACGATATTTTGATTTATTCGGCCACCACAGAAGAGCATGTTATACATGTGAAGAGAATACTGCAATCATTGCTTGAACACCATCTATATTGTAAAATCACGAAATGTGAATTCCACGTTACCACTGTGGAGTTTTTGGGCGTCATGCTCGCACCAAATGGTCAAGAGATGGCTGAGAGGAAAGTTAAGGCTATCAAAGAGTGGCCCCAACCCCATACCATCAAAGACATTCAATGTCTGTTGTGTTTTGCCAACTTCTACAGAAGATTTATCAATAACTTCTCCAATCTGGTTACGCCTTTAACTAAACTCACGAGAAAAAACACACCCTTTATATGGGACAACAAGGCACAAAAATCTTTTGAGGGATTGAAGTCGGCCTTCTCCACCGCTCCAGTGTTGGTACATGCCAATCCCGAGGACCCCTTTATAGTGGAGGCTGACGCCTCAGAAGTGGCGATTGGAGCAGTAATATCACAAAAGAACAGACAGACAGGGTGTTTACACCCCATCGCCTTCATGTCTCGGAAATTGAGTCCCGCCGAGGTAAATTATACCATAGCGGAGAAGGAGCTGCTTGCCATCCGGGATGCCTTTCGGGAATGGAGACATTGGCTGCTGGGGGCCAAACACAAGGTGGTCATCTATTCGGATCATCGGAACCTTCAATTTATGCGGGATGCCAGACATCTTACCCCCAGGCAATTGTGATGGATGTTGTTCTTTGAGGAATACCAATTCGTAGTAACTTATCGCCCCGGATCCCAGAATAAGAAAGCTGACGCCCTCACCAGACAAGAACATCCTGGGTTGCACAATGTTACCCCGCTTCGAGCCATTATAGAACCTTCCAGAGTTGTAGGGGCAATCCAAACAGATGACTTGTGTTGGGAGTCAGAACAGGGGTTAAAACATGTGTTTGGAGAACTTGGTTACGCCATCATAAAGAGTGGAAAATGGTCCAAGGAATACCCATGAAAGGAACTCGGGTATTGGTGCCTACGCCGCATCTCAGAAAAATTGTGTTCCAGTGGTGTCATGAGGCACCTAGTGCAGGACATATGGGATATGCTAAAACCGTGGAAAAGACATTGAGGCAATTCTGGTGGCCTTCGGTCAGACCCGATCTGAAACAATGGATAAAAGAATGTTCCGTGTGTGCTCAAATGAAATCCGACAGACAGAGACCCCAAGGGTTATTGCAGCCACTCCCAACACCAGAAAATTCCTGGGATAGCTTCTCAGTTGATTTCATTGTGGGCCTTCCTAAAGACAAGGGGAGTACAGCTATCATTGTCGTTGTGGATTACCTTACTAAAATGGGACAGTTTATAGCATGTACTCAGGTTCCCACTGCAGGCCAATTAGCCCATTTACTGATGATCCATATCGTACGTCTGCACGGTCTCCCCAAGGTCATAGTGTCAGACAGGGGGGCCCAGTTCACTGCTAACTTTTGGAAGGCTTGGTGTTCCGATCTAAAGATTAATTCATCCCTGTCCACCAGCTTTCACCCACAAACAGATGGACAGACTGAGAGGGTGAATCAAACACTTAAACGATATCTCAGGTGTTATGTCCAAAGCAACAAGGGATCTTGGGTGGATTGGTTGTGGGTGGCGGAGATAGCCTACAACAGCACACAGCATTCTTCCACCAAACATACTCCTTTCTTTTGTTCTTACGGACATCACCCTAGGTTCACTCCGTTATTACTCCCTGGTGCTGTCATCAAGTCACCTTTAGCACAGGAAAGATTGTCACGTGTCCACAGAATTCTTCATGCCACACGGAACAATCTGGTCTCTGCCAAGGCTAAATACAAAGTACAGGCTGATAAACATCGTAGGGTTGGCCCAGTGTACAAACCACGGGATCGGGTTTGGGTTTCCACTAGGAACATCCGGTTTAAGAAACATAGTGTCTTTAACCCCAAGGTCATTGGGCCATATGAAGTGATCAAACACATTAACCCTGTTGCAGTGAAAGTACGTTTGCCTGCTCATATGAAGATCCACCCTGTATTCCATGTGTCCCTGCTTAAACCCTCGTATAGTCCGGTGAAAAAAACACCGCACCCTGTATGGGTGCAACAAGATCAGGAATATGAAGTGCAAAAGGTACTGGACTCTAGAGTGGTGTGGGGAAAGCTACAGTATCTGTTAGCATGGAAGGGATTTGGTCCAGAAGAGAATTCCTGGGAAGCAGCTAAGGATGTGCATGCTCCCCGTTTGGTGAAAGACTTCCATAGATTGCATCCGACTCGGCCTGGGGTCAGTCGGAGCCCCTTGTAAAGGGGGATGTACTGTCATGATTCTCATGTTATGATTCGCGGCGGCCGATATCTGAGTAACCCGGCCCGCCCCGAACTCTTCTTTCCGCAGTACTTGAGTCGGCGGGAGACCAGAACTACAACTCCCGGCATGCCTGCACGGGAGAGACGGAGAGCCAGGCGTCACGTACGTCGTGACGCATACCAGGAAGTAAAGCGAGCAGGTTCGACCAGAATCGCTGCCGATAATTCGTTTTGTTCTGGTGGCGCGTCCAGAAGTCCGGTAAGGCCGTTCCGAGATACTCCAGCTTTTTGATTACATCCTTGCTATGGTTCAGGAGATACGGAATCGTAGAGTCGCTCATTTATTAGACTTGGTTGATATCTTTCCTTCCTGAGGTCGCTCTGTGTATCAAAGGAATTCACAGGTTGTTTTGTGGAACTCTGCAACTGATTTAACTTTTCGAGAGACTGTGGGCTCTGAGGCAAAGAGTTGCGTGGTCTGCTAAACTTTGTTTCATATTCATCTAATCAACTAAAAGGAGTTCATTTTTGGGGCTCTGACGTAAGAGCTATTGGTGGTTTAATTCTCCAGTACTTCACGTGTTGGTCTTGTGAAGTGATACCCAGTGCATTGAGTACAGACAGTGAACTTATTGTTGTGGTATTCTGTGTTGGGTTTGGTGCAAGGACATTCTTATGCAGCACCTTGTGTTTTGTTACGGCTGTAGCAAAAAACCCATTATCTCAAACCATCACCAGCAGTGTTCAAGGTTAAGATGTATTAACAATCGAAGCTGCCATTCATATACATAACTGTGTTCCTGTTTATTCGTTATAGGAGAGAATGAACGGGAGGAACTGTCAGTGGGTTTGGTTAAGCACTAGAACAATGTTTTCAGGTGTGTTCCCAGGTTGATACGTATTATATATTCAGAGTCCCATATGTCAGATCTATGTTAAACTTCCTGTTTTATCATTTTCAGTTATCCAAAGTCCAGGTTCCATCCCTTGAACTCTCCTAGATATAGGCCATCGTATTTTTCTTTACAGGTTGGCAGGGGGTAGAATCTAGCCACAACATAGGGGAAAAGAAGTGTGGTTTGTTATATGTATTCAAGAATAAGCAGTGTGTTTGAACATCTGTTATTTGTCGTTCCAGATCTCCCTCCCCGCTGTTCCCTTCCTTTCCTTCCTGGCTTTCTATCTCTCTATCTTCTTATTATTCCCTCGTGTGACTATCCTGGTAGTCTGTGTATATTACTTCAGACTCCGGGGACGTCATGAGATGGAGCCCATAACATCATCAGTGTAATCCTGAAGAGTCTTGGACCCGAAGCCTGACACAAAGCTCCCTTGGCCAATCAGAGGCCCTCATTTTTAAATGTTCAGTACCATGGGTCTTACCCAGGACCAACTGTTCAGATATACCTAACTTTTTAAACTCGTCATGCCTAACCCAAGGGCCTCTTTAAATGCGAATTTCTTTTAAATAGCTGAATGGGATTACACCAAATCACAAAAACATGTTTTAATGTGTACGTTTCTATCTTTTTACTAAATTTGGCATAATTCCGTTCAGCCATTTTTTCTGCTTCAGAATGCAAAGTTTTCTATAAGAACTAACATGGGAAAGCAAACTTTCAGACCCTGTTTCTTTCTTGAGCATGCTTTACAGATCAGGGTGAAGGAGCTGAGGTGAAGTAACTTAAATATTGTGCAGATCTGTCAAACAGCACCAAAATTATTAGCGAAAACCTTTTTTTGATTTGGCTATCTCTAAATGTACCAGTCATTCTGGTTGTGTGGGAAGTTTTGGGGTGATCTGTCAAGTGGGGCCTAGAAAAATGGGGTAAAAAAAGTGTGTTTCTCATGTTAATTCCCATAGGGATTTTGAACACAACTACAGCCTGAACTGCTGGACGGAATTACATCAAAATTGGCAGAAAGGTAGATCTTGATCCATAAAGCACTCTTTTTTGCTATTTGGTATACATCCATTCAGTAGTTTCCAATAAATTAAAGGAAAATCAAATTAGTATATTTAGGGTTGTGCATCCTCTGAGGATCCTAGAGGATCCTCTGAGGCTACGACAGTCCCTGTGCCGATATCTGATTGGCTGCCAACACTTCAGCCAGGAAGTGTTGGTAGCCATCTTGGGACTCAGCTTAAGCTGAGTCTCGAAAAAACTGGTCAAGAAAAGGAAGGGGGGAAGGGTAGGAATACCCTGACCCTCTAGCCCTGGTCCTGGGGTCCACTTGGAGCCCCACCAGGACAGAAAAGCATGTTTCTAAACTTTGTGCCAAAAATTGAGATGGGCTCATGAACTTGGCAGAACAAAAGCTTGGTCTCTCACACTTGTTTACAATATAGCCCCCAGGTGGGTCAGGTCCCAGAGGCACATGGTAAAAAAGGAAAGGTGCACAAGTTCCCACTCCCATGGCTTTATTGTGCCCTGAGTTCTGCAACCTCTGGGCTTTATTATTGTAATGAAGGGGGACAGTGCGAACCCCTCTCCAGGGGCTGAAGGAAGTCTCGGGATTCACCACCTCCTCGGGGCAAAATACTTATTAAAGAACAGGAATGGGGGCAGCACAGCGCCCTCCTGGGGCCATTAACGGCCCTGGGGACAGTGACCCCATGAAAAGGGGACCGTTTACTGCCAAGCGAGAGCAAACATAACTCTGATTCCAAAAAGCGGAAGCTGTCAAACTGCTCCTGTTTGCTGGCAGCAAAGTTTTCATCTGTTTCCCTGGCCACTGTCATGTGGGCAGAGAAACAGATGACACAATTGGTCCTGCATGTAGGGAGCTGCATAGTTATCAGCTTCCTGCATTCAGTACCAATACTGGCTACTGCAGAAGGCAGGGAACTGACTGAGACTGTGGCATAATTTAGGCACCCCCTAAGGTCCCGATCATAGCACACTGGGTGCATTGATTGGGCTCTGGCAAAAAGAACAATTGATGGACAGCATGCAGAACAATGTCATACATTCATCCCAGTACAGACATCTGGGCCTAAATCCATCATTATTTGCTCCCCATTCCATTCCAGTTTGAACCCAGCCAAACGCAAATCAGTCTTGACCCTGCTTCCAAAGGTCACAGTCCAGCCCAAACTGCTAGGCCCCATTCTTCCTGGACTGGAAGCAAGCATCCTAGGACTGGTTTTGCTGTTTCACCCGTCATCAGCCAGGCTAGCTTGACTCCAGCAGCATGGAGAGCACGGGACCCACGTCTGGGCATACCTGTCTCACTCGGGATGACAAATGCAAAAATAACAATTGATGGACAGAATGCAGAATAATGTCATACATTCACCTTAGTACAGGGATCTGGGCCTAAATCCATCATTTTATTGGGTGGGCTCCAGGGCACCCAGTGAGAGGTGGCTGGCTCCTAGGAGATTGGGTCCCCGGGGCACAAATCGGACTATTGCAAAAGAGAGCAGAAAATTAGGCAAAAAAACAAGCAGAAAAGGCAAAACAGAGCACAGAAAAAGGCAAAACAGATAGAAGAAAAGGTCAAACAGAAATCAGAAAAGCTGAACAGAAAAGGTAAAAAAGTGGGCAGTAAAACAAGCAGAAAAGGCAAAACAGAGCAGAAGAGAGCAAAGGGCACTCAGATACTCACACATCCACTCACAGCCCAAGGCAGACTCATGCACCCACTCACAGACCCACTGAGAGACTCATACACCCACTCAGACACTGATGCACCCACTCCCATACCCATTGAGACACTCATGCATCCATTCACAGACTCACTCAAAGACTTATGCACTCATTCACAGACCCATTCAGACTCATGCACATACTCACAGACCCACTCATAGATTCATGTACTCATCACAGACCT
The DNA here is from genome assembly GCF_964263255.1 of Lissotriton vulgaris. Lineage (NCBI taxonomy): Eukaryota > Metazoa > Chordata > Amphibia > Caudata > Salamandridae > Lissotriton > Lissotriton vulgaris. The sequence continues at coordinate 174,762,724 of NC_141700.1, read as the reverse complement.
GGTCAGACACTAATGTATCCACTGACAGATCCACTAAAACACACACACACTCACTCACATACTCACTCACAGACTAACACACCCACTCACATACCCATTTGACACTCATGCGCTCACTCAGATACACATAAACCCACTCACAGACCCACTCAGTGACTCAGGCACCCACTCACAGACCCACTCAGACACTCACGTACCCACTGACAGATCCACTTCAGTCAAGTCTCAAAAAACTGTTTCAAAAAAGAAAAGGAGGAAGGGTAGAAATACTCTGAACATCTAGCCTTGATCCTGGGGTCCCCGTGGGACACCACCAGGACAAAAAGGCAATTTTTAAAACATTTCTGCCAGAAATCATGAAGGTTACATGAATTTGGTGGAGAAAAAAAAGAGTGTTCTCTTGCACTTGTTTATAAAATAACCCCCAGGTGTCCCGGTCCCGGGGGTATGTGGTTAAAAAAGGAGGAGGCAAACAGGTCTTCCCTCTTATGGCTCTTTTGAGCCTCTGGGTCCACCACCTCCCAGGGCTTTATTATTCTAATATAGAGGGCAGTGTGAACCTCTCTCTACGGGCTGAAGGGATCCCCAGGAGACACCACCTCCCTGGGGAAATACCTATTAAACAATGGGAAGGCGAGCTGCACCGCCCCTTCCGGGGGCCATTATTGTCCCTGGGGACTGCCACCCCCCAGGGTACTGTGACAGATCCCACCAAGCAAGAGCAAAAAGAACTCTGCTTCCAAAAAGTTGGAGCTGTCCAACTGCTCCTGTTTGCTGTAAGCAGAGTTTTCATCTGTTTCTCTGGCCACTGTCATGCGGGTAGGGAAAGAAATGACGTGGTTGATCCTGTACATAGGGAGCAACATATGTAGTAGCTCCCTGCATACAGGAGCAATGCCGGCTCCTGCAGGAGCCAGGGAACCCACTGGGACTGCTGGAGACTTATGTGTCCCCCACGGCCCCCATAAAAGCACACTAGGTACCCTAGGTGGGCTTGAGGGTATCCAGGGAGACGTGGCTGTGCCCTGGGGATGGGGTCCCTGGGGCTGAAGTCAGCCCGGGGAGGGGCCGTGCAGCACCCTCCCACATTACCAAAGAGAGCTAAAAAGAGGGCAGGAAAACAAGCAGAAAAGGCAAAACTGAGGGCAGAAAAATTAGCAGAAAAAGGCAAAGCAGACGGCTGAAAAAGGAGCAGAAAATGCCAAACAGAAATCAGAAAAATTAACAGAGAAGGCAAAACATTGGGCAGAAAAATGAGCAGAAAAGGCACAACAGAGCAGAAAGTGGAAAACAGAGGACTCTCAGATAATTACCCACCCACTCACAGACCCACTGAGAGACTCACACACCAACTCACACACCCACTGAAGACTCATATACCCACTTAGAGACCCACTCAGAGACTCATGCATCCATTCATAGACCTACTCAAACACTGATCCACCCACTCACAGACCCACTCAGATACTCATGTACTCACTAAAATACTCATGCACTCACTCACAGACCCACTCAGAGGCTCATGTGCTCACTTACAGTCCCACTCAGAGATTCATGTACTCACTAACAGACCCACTGAGGCACTTATTTATCCACTGAAAGATCCACTCAAAAACTCACACATCCACTCACAGACCTACTAAGAGGATCATTCACCCAGGCCCAGATCCACTGAGACACTCATACACACACTCACAGACCCACTCAGAGACTCATGAATCCAATCAGACTCCCTCAGAAACTCAGGTACCCACTCACAGACCCACACAGAGACACAGACCCACTCACAGACCCAGACCCACTCACAGACCCAATTGGACACTCATGCACTCACTCACAGACTGACTTACACACTCATGGAGGCACTCGTAAACCCACTCAGACACTCCAACACCCACTGAGACACTCACATACCTACTCGCGCACCCACTCAGACACTCACACACCCATTGAGACACTCATGAACTCACTCACTTTCAAATGTTACAGGTTACAGTTTGGAAATACATTTTTTTTTTTAAACCTTCAATTCACTTCACAAAACCAATGGTTACAGAGATGTAATAATTGGACAATAACATTAAAAAAATCGAAATTCACTAAAGAAACCAAAGGTTAGAGGGAGGTTACAGTTAGCAAATAACATTAGAAAAACCTTAAAAATCCAAGGTAAAAATCAAAGTTTAAAGGGATGTTATAGTTAGGAAATAGAATTTAAAAACATTTTGAGTGGCATTTGAGATGTCATCAGTGATATCTCCCTGCCCACACTCATGCGGGCAGCAAAACAGAACAAAAGACAGCTCCCAGCTGTCAGTAGTATTTTTTAATTTCCCACCAGCTGAAAGCAGATTTCTATGGTTGCTTTCATTTGGCAGAAGATTACAAAAAATGTTCTCACCAGACAGGAGCAAACAGATTTTTTCCCGCCCACAGTAGTGTGGACAGGGAAACTACTGTGTCATGTTGGTGGGCTACCCTGGACACAGTTAGAGTTGCCTGGTTAGCAAGCTGAAAAGTATGCAACAAGGTTTGCTACTTGTAATAATCTGAAGGTGGTGGATAAATTGCAAATGAAAGTTATAACTCTAACTTTAGAATTTTTTAACTTTGTGTACATTAAAATTGGTTTGTATAGGGAACATAAGTTTTCTTAACTATATCTAAGCTTTAGCCTTTGTTTGTCTAATTGTATTGCAATGGTTTTCAAATCTTAGAGACCAGTGATTCAAGAGGAGAGTTGTTATGTGGAGTGTCGTACAGTACAGTGGAGGAGAGTGTTGTAAAGTCTATTGTCATAGAGTGGAGTATTGTAGATTGGAATAGGGTAGAGTAGGGTAGAGTAGAGCGTAGTAGTGTATTGTACAGTACAGTGAAGCGTTATATAGTGCAGTGGCACGGTGTCTCATGTAGTGAAGTTAAGTATCGAAGACTGGAGCAGCGAGTTGTACAGTGGAATGGTGTTTTTGAATAGTAGAGTTGGGTGTTGTAGACTGTCATAGAGTGAATTAGAGCGTTTTAGATTGGAGTAGGGTGAAGTAGAGTGTCACAGAGTGGAGTATCATAAAGTGGGGTGTTGTAGTGTACAGTGGAGGAGGGTGTCATAGAGCGGAATGCCATGTCATACAGTGGAGTCGCGTACCGAGGAAAGACATTGAGTGGCCTTGATGTCGAATGTCATATAGTGTAGTACAGTGGTGTAAAGCAGATGGGCATAGAGCGGAGTAGATTGTCAATGTGGAATAGAGTGTAGTACAGTGTTGTAGAGTGGAGTTACATAAAGTGGAGTAGAGTGTCAGACAGTGGTGCGGCATGGAGTATAGTACAGTGGCATTGGGTGGAATAATGTGTAGTAGAGTGGAATGGAGTACACTGGAATGGAATACTGTGAGTGGAGTAAAGTATCATAAAGTGGAATTGTGGGTTGTAGACTATGGAGGCGTGGAGTTCAGTAGAGTGGAGTGGAGTAGCTTACAGTTGAGGAAAGTGTCATAAATGGGAGTACTGTGTTATAGAATAGAGTGTAGTGGGGTGCTGTACAGTATTGGAAAGCGAAGTAGACTAAAGCAGAGTAGGCATATAGTCTAGTTGGTTTTTGTAGATTGGAGCGGTGTACAGTGCAGTACATTGTTGCAGAGTGTGGCAGTGTGGATTGGCATACAGTGTTACAGAGTACAATGGCATAGAGTGGCATGGACTGGAGTGGTTTATAGTGGAGTTGTGGAGTGAGGTAGAGCGCTGTGTCAGACTAGAGTGGAGTAAAGTAAAGTGAGCTGCAGTAGCATGCAAAGAGTTGTGTACAGTCTCATATAGTGGACTATAGTATCGTAGAGCAGGATGGAGTACATTGTTGTACAGTGCATACAGTACAGAACAGTGTTGTACTTATTATTTTTTAAATGTATTTAAGAGTTTTATGTAGTGCTGGCAATACCTAAGGGTATCAGAGCACTTTAAATCAGTAAATGTTCAATAAATAATGCATATATTCCGTACAGGTGAATTGAATCAGGACAAATCAAGGATTGAGCATGATGGAGAAAAAATAGCAGAGCAGGGGTACTATGAGATCTAAGGGTAAAGGTCATGTCTTTATGGGCGCTTTATGTCTGCTAGTTGAGATGTTGGTTGAGGAGGTGATGCTTTAGCTGTCTTTTGAAACTAAATAACATGTACAGGAATGGAGTTTCAGATTTTTGGGGCATTGCTTGAGAAGGAGAGTAACTGGGATTCTTATTTGTGGGCTTTCAGTGGAATGAGGTGTAGGGTGTTTGAGCTCCTTGGGTTTCTTGTCTGACCTGCCTTTTTGAGTTTTGAGGTCAGGTGAGCTGGTTCCCAGTGTGAAGAGGTTTATGAATGAGGCAGGCAATTCTGATGCTGAAGGGAGCTTCAATTGGAAACCAGTTCAGTTATTTCATGGCAGGGGTGATGTGGTTGTATGTTTTGGTTTCTGTCACCATTCTGGCTGCTGCATTGAGAGTGGTTTGATGGGGAGCAAGGTGAGATTTCACAGTGCCTGTGAGGGTGGCATTTCCATAGTCTAATCCAGACAAAACTAACGCTTACATGGCAGATTTAAGATCTTTCAGCGGTTCAGAGGTTTCCGGTTCTAGATTGCACTGTTCGCACTATTCTTTATATGATCTTTTATGGTCAGTTTGGGGTCCAGTGTTATTCTTAGGGATTTGGTGGAGTCCGCTAGGGTAGCTTCCAGTTAAGAGCTTCAATGGAGTCTAGCCACTCTTGCATCTGGGGGAACCTCTCAGACTTTTATATGAGGAGAATTTCAGTCTTATCTTGTTTGAGTTTTAGGTGGTTGAGAGGTAGCCAGTGTTGGAATTCTTTGAGGGGAGCATTTAACCGGAGTATGTCATCTTGTGAGTAGATGTCCATGTAGAGCTGGGTGTCATCTGCATATACGTGGAAGGGGATGTTAGCTTGGCTGAGATTGACTGTGAGGGGCTCCATGTAGATATTGAACAGTGTAGGTGAGAGGACGGAACCTTGGGGGACAACCTGGGTAAGTGCTGCTGTGTCATAGCTCATGTTGTTTATTTATTTTTATTTGTAGAGATTGGTTTTGTAGAAAAGATATGAACCAATATTGGACCCCCCTTCTGTAGCAATCCTTTTTTGGAGGTATAGAAGAGGAACTTGTGGTGGACCGTCGAAGGCCGCTGATAGTTCTAGGAGTATGAGCAGGCAGCATCTGTCTGTATCCATGGAGTTGTGGAGGTCATCTACGATGTTCAGAATAGCTGTATTCGTGCTGCATCCATTTTTGAAGCCTGATTGATGAGGATCAAGGAGATTGCTGTTGTCGATGTGTTGGTTCAGTTTGAGAGAATACATCTGTCTAGAATTTTGGCTAGGAAAGGGAGATTGGAAACAGGTCTGAAGTTATTGAGGTCGTTCAGGTCCGCATCCAGTTTTTTGAGTGGTCGCATGATTTCACTGAGTTTGAGGCAGTCTTGTATCACTCTAGTCAACAGGGAGCTGTTTATAACCTTTGACCAGAAGGGGGATTAGGCCGTGATTAAGCTTTTTTGCAAGGGATGCTGGGAAGGGATCCACAAGGTAGGAGGAGGGTTTGGACGTAGCAAACAGACATTAGCATCTAAGAGTGGGTTGAATACCATCAAGCTTCTAGGAGATACGGGGGGCCGTTGGATTTGATTGCTCCCATTATTGTCCTGAAGTGTGATCCTTGATAGGGGGGCTATGAAGTGAGAAGGGAGGTTGTTATCTTCCTTTCCGGAATTGGATTCCCCTTGGATGTCTTGTTGTTATCATCAAGGGCTAGCTCCATGTATAAGATTTTATCTTTGAAGAAATTGTGAAAGTTGTTACAATATTGTTTGGAGATCTAAAGGTTTTTTAGGGAAGACTTGGGAGTTTGTTGTTTAATGATGATGAAAAGTTCTTTAGGGCAGTTTTTGACCTTGTCTAGAGCGTTGTGGAAGAAGGAAGCTGTTTTTGTTTAATTCCTGCATTCCCTCCTGAGTTGGTCCAGATGGGCTGTGGATGGATTTTCTCATCAAAGTCTATCTGCCACTCTAAGCTTTCTTCTTTAAGTGTTGAGGTGTTTTTTAACCAGGATCTCAAGGGTGTGTTTCTCACCATTTTCAGCTTCAAATGTTCTACTTGGTCCAATATGGAGGACATCGTTGAGTTGTAGTGGGTGGTGAGTTTGGTTGTTGAGAGGTTATCTGATGTGAGGAGAGTAGTGATCCCATTCTATCTTCGAGATCAGCTAGGGGAATTTAGCTTATGTTACTCACTCACCAAGAGTTTTATGTGTGTGAATTGGGTGGTGGATCATATTGTTGAGAATTGGGTGGTGGAACATATTATTGATGTGGAACAGAATGATGTGATGATCCGAATAGTCAACAGGGAGGATGTTGTCAATAGTTAGTGTTTCTTCCTGTGCTGTGATAGCATCCAGAGTAAGCATGGGCGGAAAATCCGTTCCGCTCGCGGATTTTGCGGATTTTCGGTAAATTCGCAATCCGCAAACTCTTGCGAATTTACCGAAAATCCGCAAATTCACACGCAGCGGATTTTTTTGCTTGGTGATACAATATTGCGGCGTGCAGCGTTCACTTACCATCATTCAGAGTTTGCGGAGTTGTTTTTCTCGATATTTTGCGAGTGCTGAGCCATTTTGGATCTTGCTGCGGGATCCCGCAGGAGTTTAGCGACGCATCGCGAGAGTTCGCAATTGCGAACATGTAGATGCGGCGGGCAGCTACAATCTCGCACTCGCGTAATTACAAAATTTGCAATTCTGCACAGGAAATCCACTAGCAAGCAGCATAAACCTTCTGAAAATGATGATTTTTATCAGAATAACTCCTCAGGTTGACATTTGCCTGCACTTTTTTGGATTTGAGGCCTTTTTGACTTTCTTTGGATCACTTTTGGATTAAAATCAACTTTCACAAGTAAGTTTGTTTGGGGCATTACAGTTGCTGTTCTGCAGAAAAACGAGTTTTGCAAAACTGAAAGCACTCAGCAGGTGCAAAAGTTCACTCATCATTATTAACCATTCCCTGTAGTGCTTCCTGAGGGGCCCCTCCAGAGTTCAGTTGCCTATGTTTGTTTGGGGCATTCCAGTTGCTGTTCTGCAGAAAAACGAGTTTTGCAAAACTGAAAGCAGTCAGCAGGTGCAAAAGTTCAAACTCATCATTAGTAACCATTCCCTGTAGTGCTTCCTGAGGGGCCCCTCCAGAGTTCAGTTGCCTACTTGCAGCTATTCTATGACCCTGCTCTGACCCTCACAGCAGGCTCGTAGAATAGCTACAAGTAGCCACAAAGGTCCTGGGGAAAAAAATTGCACTGCAACAGAAAGCAAATTACAGATAAGGAAGCAGGTGCCAGACTGGAATTTTAAAACAGTGACACATTAATAAATCAACCCCAAATTAATTCATGTCAGTTGAAGCAGGGCAGGTGTGCTTGCTTTTCCCCCCCATAATCTACAGTGATGAATCAGAGGGTGGCAGTGATGTACCAGAGGGTGGCATGGGTGAATCAGAGGGTGGCAGTGGTGAAACAGAGGGTGCTGTGAACCTGTGATGATGGACCAGACGTAGAAACAACAAAGTTGCGACCGTTGCGAGCCGACAAGTAAGTTCGCAATTGCGAACTGGTACAAAACCCTCGCGAACTGGCAAAAACCCTTGCGAACACAAAAAGAATTCGCGGATTTTGCGGATTGCGAGTTCGCAAATACGCAAATTCGCGAACGCCAGATTCGCAAAATTCGCCCTTGCTTAATCCGGAGTAGATTTGTTGTTGTGGGTTTGAACTTTGCAAAGCTGGGCCAGAGTGTTACTGAGTAAGATGTCTTTAAGGATTGGAGTAGAGTATTGCTTTCATTGTTCCAGCGAAAATTGAGGTCCCCTAGGATATGTTTTTATGTGAGAGAGTGAGCAGTGTGTGATCAGATCTGGTACGTGTTTACTGAAGAAGTGTACATTACCCGGTGGGTGATAGAGTAGGTGGAGTGAAGTGGTATAGACAGGAGTAAAGTGTCAGAGAGTGGCATACAGTGTAGTAGAGTGCTGTAGAGAGGAGTTACATGGAGTACAGTAGTATGTGAAACAGTGGAGCTGCTTAGAGTGTATTTTTGTATAGTAGAGTGGAGTGAGGTAAAGTCTCGTACAGTGGAGTAAAGTAAAATGGAGTGGCATAACGTAGTGTGGAGGAAAGTGTGTTGTAGAGTAGAGTGGCTTTGAGTGGAATGAAGTGGTATAGAGTAGCTAATAAACTGTTATAAATTGGAGTGAGGTCTCATACAGTTGAGTGAAGTGCTTTATCCTATAGTGGAATAGAGTAGTGAACATTGAAGTGTAAGGGTATAGAGTGGAGTATAGAGTTGGACAGTAGAGTGCACAAGGATAGCGTGGACTAGAATGCCGTAGAGTACCCTGTAGTGTGGTAGACCTTTATAGAGTAGAGTTAAATTGGGTGAAGGAGAGTGTCATACAATGGAGCAGCGTAGAGTGTCATGACATACACTGTAGTGGCGTAGAGTGGAATACTGTAAAATGGAGTAGCATACAGTGGAATAGCGTACAGTGAAATACTGCACAGTGGAGTGGCATAGAGTAGAATCGGGCAGAGTGGAGTGGTGTACAGTGAAGTGGCGCAGGGTGGAGTAGGGTACAGTAGATTACCGTAGAGTGGGTGTATACATTGATATGGTATGGTGTAGAGTCTAGGAAACTGTAATACATTGAAGTGGCGTCTCATACAGTAGAGTGGATTGCTGTGAAGTGTGGGAGACTTTTACAGAGTAGAGTTATATTGACTGGAGGAGAGTCTCATATGATAGAGCAGTGTAGAGTGGCGTGGCATACACTGCAGTGGTGTAGAGTGGATTACTGTTAAATGGAGTAGCATACAGTGGAATAGCGTACAATGTAATACTGTACAGTGAAGTGCAGAAGAATGGAGTGGCGTAGGGTGGGGTAGGGTACAGTGGACTACCATAGAGTGGGGTGGTATACATTGACGTGGAACAGTGTAGAGTCAATGAAACTGTTATAAATTGGAGTGTTTTCTCATACAGGAGAGTGGAGTGCTGTGTTGTACAGTGTTGGAAGCTGTCATAGAGTGTTGTACAATAGAGTGCACAGGCATAGAGTTGAGTGCAAATTATGACAGTACTAAGATAGAGTGGAGTAGAGTCTAGTACAGTAGTATAGAGTTTAATAGAGTTTTGTAAATTGGAGGAGAGTACAATGGAGTGGTGTAGAGTGGAGCACCATACAGTATAGAGGCATAAAGTTGAATAGCATAGAGGGGAGTAACGTACAGTGGAGTGGCCTACAGTGAAGTGGTGTAGACTGGAGCGGTGTATGGTGGGGTGGGGTAGAGTGTAATAGTGTGGAGTAGAATAGTGTGGGGTGGAGTAGCATACAATGCAGTAGCGTACACTGGAATGGGGTGAAGTGTAATAGCAAACAGTGGAGGGGCATACAGAGGAGTGGCAACCTATGGAATAGCATAGAAGGGAGTGGGATAGAGTTGAGTAGCATACATGGGAGTGGCTTACAGTGTAATTGCATAGCATGAAGTGGCATACAGTGGACTAGCGTATAGTGGAATAGCATATTTTGGAGTAGTGTACAGTGGAGTGGTATACAGTGGAGTGCTGTACACCGAAGAGACGTAGAGTGGAGTTGCAAACAGTCTAATAGCGTAGAGTGGATTGGTGTAGAGTAGAGTTGTGTACAGTGTAAGATCATAGAGTGTGGTGGTGTACAGTGGTGAGGCATACATTATAATAGCGTAGAGCGAAGTCGCCTTGAATGGAGTCTCATACAGTGGAGAGGCATAGAGTGGAGTGCCATAGAGAGAATAGTGTATGGTGGGGTGGCTACAGTGGCGTGGCATACAGATGTAACTGAAATATTTCAACAATTTAGACTATGGTGTGCAGAGTAATGCAAAACAGTGAATTGCGCTGCCTTTAGTTTCTCCACAGATTTATCAATCAATGTAGGGCCACACATGGTGACATTGTGTTGCTTTGTAAATCTGATTTGAGTATTGCAGTGCACATGCAACACCATGTGACGCGATGCGTGACCGTGATAACTTTGCAGTATACCATGGTACATGGCAATGACAAGTCAGTGTATATAAAAGGTTAAAGGCTGTATTTAGAGAATGAAAATATATTGTTTTTACACACTTTAGCTTTTCTGGTGTTAGGGCCTTAGGTATAGGTATGTAGTAATTCAGCGCCGAGACGCCTGCGGGCATTTGTTCGCGCTATATTAAATGTTAAAAAATAAATAAATAAATAGTAGGTCCCTACCTATTACCACTTTATTCAATTTGTAATAGATAAGGAAAAAATTATATAAACTTTTATATATTTTTAAATAGGTTTATGGCTATGTACCACAATACTTTCTCAAGATTTTGGCAAATTCCACGAAAGTACTAGAGTGACAAATATCACTGAGTTTAAATGCCTTATAACTTGAAAAAAATGTACCCTACTTAACTGCAGTACCCAAAAAGCATAATCTCAAATTTCATGTAAATCCATTCAACCATTTTCACTCTAGGTCGAATACAATCGTTTATGGAAAATGCATTGGTGATAAAATGCATTTTGGGATCCCCTTTTATTTTTGCTCCCTCTTAAGGATTCACCACAGATTTACTACATGGACAACTGAAAGACTCATTTATGCTCACATGCTAATGCAAACCAATAAATAAATACATAACAAATAGAATACATCTTAATCTACATAGATTTTCTTGGCATGCTCTCTGAATCACAAAAAAAACTTTCCCCAACAGGCCAAACAGAAACAGTCTTCCTTATGCACTCCTGTGCAACACAATTGAAAAGTGACCCAGCTGTGAGCTACACAAACAACTATATATAGAGGACATGGTATTTGGTTATATGGGGCTAAAACCTATTGATATCTGGTGTTTCATATGTAGCACAATACTGCAAAAAGTAGCAAGGAAGCTCAGAAAATAAAGTTGACTGCATATGTAGAGTTTTAGAATTACTACATGAACAACTAAAATACACATTCATGGTCACATGTGTATGTAAACCAATAAACAAATACATAGAAAACACAATTGATAAAAAGAAAGTTGTTGCAGTAAATCTGATTGACACTCTGTAGTTATGGTTAGGATTCCCAGCTATAGGAATTCCTTGAATTTTTGCTCCGTAATAACCTTCCACTGAATCGCTGTAAGACCTATAGCATGCTCTACATTTTGTGATGATGGCAAATTTTGTGGTTAATCATTAAAGGTTTTAAGCTAAAAAAGGGTTGGTGATCCAAAAACATGTTTTCCCACAATAGCATTTTCCATAAACTATCGTATTCGATGTAGCGTAAAAATGGCTAAATGGATTTACATGAAATTTGGTAGGACTACACATTATGGTGCACAGATGATCCTTTTTGGGTGCTGCAGGTAAGTAGGGTAAGGATTATTTTAAGTTATAAGGCATTTAAGCATAGGGATATCTGTGACTACTTTATTTTAGCCGAACTTCGTCAAATTTCACAAGACTATCGTGGCACATGTCAATGACAAGTCTCCATCTGATTGGATTATGACTGCCTTTACAAAATGTTGCAACTGCCATGTTGTTTTAAGCCCACTTTGTCAGTATTCTGGCTTAGGGCTTTAGATATGGATAAGCGCATTGGCCCATTTCAATCTCCGCCCTTGATCCCTGGTTCTCAATATGGGATCAAGGGCCATAATCTCCCCCTCTCTGTGGTGTTTACACAACCCCTTAGACTAATATAAATAGGGTTGTGATCATTAAAATGCGACCATTGTACCACATATTCCTTTACGTAGAAAGCTTAAATTGTGCTAACAAATATATATATATTTGACCAACATGTTAAATATTGTAGGCACAGAGATAGCTCTCTATTTAGATAGCACCCAAGGAGGAGAGGCAACTGTTGTAGCTTTTGAGAAGATTTGTAAACAGGTAAATAGTGCCCTCTCCCTACCTATAAAAGAAGGTGTTCAAAAGGCAGAGAGGTGGTTTGATTGTAACTGCTCAGCTGCTCACCGTAACTTATTACTCGCCCTGAAGCAAATACCCCAGGACAGAAATAGAATAGCTATGCTAAGGGTTGAGTACAAGCGGGCACTACGTAATCGCAAATATGAAATTAAAGAAGAGGCTTGGGACGATCTATTGTCTGTGGATGTGCGCAAGAATAGTGCGAAATTTTGGGAGATTGTTAACAGACCCTTCTTTTCTGACTTGGGGACTAACATAGTGGAGTGTAACATTCCTGAAGAGCTATGGTTCTCCCATTTTAAACATATCTATGGGGACCAACTTGATCAGGCGAATACAGGCCCTACCTGCCATATTGCTGCTTATAGTATAACTTTCTTTGCACAAGAGGTGGTTGTGGCTATAGCCCAAATGTCTTGTAATATAGCACCAGGCCCAGATGGGGTCCCAGCTGATCATTTTAGGTTAGATATTAAATTATGGTCAAATTTACTGGCAAATGTTTTTAATATAGTATGTGTAAACAGGTTGCCAAAATCATGGCCAACAGCTATTATTGTCCCTGTATTTAAAAAAGGCGATCGGGGGGATCCAAGGTGCTACAGGCCAATATCGCTGATCGATTCCACCGTCAAGGTGTTGGGGAGAGTGGTCCTCAGCAGTCTGTTAGTATGGATTGACAAGCGGGGTGTCCTGACAGACCTCCTATATGGTTTTAGAAAAGGCAGAGGGACCATGGATCAGTGCCTTAACCGTTACCTTTTGATAGGGAAATATACAATGGCCAAGAAAGGGACCATGCATCTCTCCTTTATGGACGTTTCCACAGCGTTTGACCGGGTGAACAGGTCCAAGCTCTGGGATTTATTATTAGAAATGGGGATGGATAAGAATATTGTATATTTTTTTGGCGGATCTGCACAGGGACCTTGCGGCGACAGTAAGGTTTGACCAAAAGGGTCATTTTACGCATCACTTAGCTATCACTAGTGGAGTCAGACAAGGCTGCATCCTGGCGCCTTTGTTATTTACTCTTTATATTAACCATCATGAACCAGCCTTAGCTGGAGCTGCTAAGGATATTCCCTGTGTAAGGAACTGACTGATTCCAGCATTGCTTTACACAGATGATGCAGCATTATTAGCACGCACAGCCGTGGGGCTGCAGCATTTGTTGACCACCTTCACAAATTTCATGGGCTCATTAGGCTTAAATGTTGACCTGTAAAAGTCACATATCATGAGCCTGGGAGGAAAGTCAAAGGTAGCTAAAATGTTTTTCTTTGGCGAGACCGAACTAACTAGAGTCCACACATTCCCGTACCTGGGCGTCCTTTTTAATGATAGATGTTCATGGGTTGCGCAAAGGAAGGCGAAGAGAATTGCTATGGCTAGATCAACAGGGGCGGTTCTTGACTTCACCCGGAGGTTGAGTGCCAAGCCCATGCAGGCCTTGTTGAATATTTATGAGGCCAAAAGCATTGCTATAGTGAAGTATGGCTCTAAAATCTGGGGCTATAATAACTGCACAGAGCTCCAAATTGTTGAAAATAAGTTTCTAAGAAGCCTGCTCTGCATCCCTCAATCCACATCCTCATATATAATTTATCAAGAGGTGGGTCTTGGCTATGTTTCTGAGCTGATTAGAATGTCTCCCATTCTCAAATGGATCTCGACCTGGTCTAATCCTGATTTGGTGTTAAATAAAGAGATCATACAAGATTGCATGGCTCTAGATAGGGCAAGTAGTATGCCATGGTTGAGACATTTGAAAAGCACGTCGGAGTGGTTAGGTCGACCAAACTTGTTTGATAGCCCAGAAAATATATGTAAAAAAGATCTTATGTGGGCCAAGACCTCATTTCAAGGCATAGCAGCATCAGAAAAGAGAGGCCTTGGAATTATCGAAACCCACTGTCCATGCCCACCAGCTCCAATAAAACGTCCTATTTTATGGTGCCTTACTTGGATACTGTTACCAAGTCCCAACATCGTTTTCTTTTGACGAGATTTAGGTTTAACTATTTACTTTTTTTTCTAGCTGATCCTTTAGGCTGGGCCGGAATAGAAGACCTGGGTCCTTGCTCATGCGATTGTTTTTCGAGGCAAGATACTATGGATTTTTTCTTATTCTGCAACTTTTATTTACCTATTTGCAGGCGTTATATCCTGACGGTTTTAAAAAATAAAGGTTTTTTGTAGGCAAGGCCAGCTCTTTTATACCTGCAATTCCTACGCAATCCTTGGTGAACTTCCAGTATTGCTAGCTTTTTAGTAGCAGCAGTTAGAGCAAGGAAAAAAAGGAAGTAGCAACTGAAACAGGTTTATGTGTCCGGATCCTGTTATGTATTTTTTGCCCTATTGCACATGAAATGTTTTTATATTGTTTAGATTTTTTTAGTGATATTTGCATATTAGGAATTGCGGCAATGTTATATTTATGGATGATTTTATGTAATAATTCTTTTTAATCTTGTAATGTTGATGAGTATTTTTTTTAATACTTTTATGGATTTTAATAATAACATAATAAAGTAATTTTGACTGACTGACTGGATAAGCAATGGGTTTTAAGTTTTTCCCTGCTTATTACCACTTTAGTAAAGTGATAATAGATAGGTAAAAATAATTATCAGTTTCTATATATTTTTTTAAATGTTATGGAGTACCATATATGTTTAAAAATATCAATACATTTCCCTATTATCACTTCAATAAAGTGGTAACTGGTAGGGGCCTACAATAAAACCTTGTGTTTACCTTAATATAACGCCCTAACAAAGAACACAGCCAAAGTGCAGTAAAAACAATGTGGCTGCCTTTTTATTTTCTAAATCCAGCCATTACCCAATTTTATACTGGCTTGTTATCGCCATGTACCATGGTATACCTCAAAGTTACCACGGTAGACTGTGTCCCAACGTATAACTAAGGCTTTGCTGTATTATAGTATTTGAATACCTTTGTATCATGGGGAACACAATACTTAATTCAGATTTACAAAGTAATGCAAGGCCACCATGTGTGACTCTGCATTCATTGGTAAATCTGGAGAAACAGAAGCAGTACACAATTCGATGTTTTGCATTGCTTGGCACACCATAGTATACATTGCGGCTACATTTTACATACACCTGTACACCACTCAGCTGTACACCATTACGCTATATGCCACTCTATTTTACAATATTTCAGTTAACCCCACTTGTCATAGAAATTAAAATTAGATTACATTTTAAGTGAGTTCTCAAATATCTTCCTTTTCTATTTCATTGAAACATTTTGACATGCAGACTGAAACATGCACTTTCAACACCAGCAGCAGACTGCCAGTTAACTCCCTGGTGATCAGCTGCTCTAATGCAGTGTTCCAATTAGCAATTAGAGTGCTAACATTTTGAATTAATGCTAAAAGTGTGGCACATCTGAATGCCATCTTGAAAGAATTGAAGTAGAAAGCCTTTTCTACTGAGGGTACTGCAGTAAATGATGAGATTAGGGAGTTTCATAATGAATAAGTCTCCCAAAATGGCCACCAAAGAAAAAAGAGCCCACGTGTAGCACAAATATCACCCAAACGTAGCCCAAGTATAGCCCAATGATAGAAGTGGGTAAAACACTTAGGGGCATTTTCACTTCTTAGCTTAACACAGCGCTCCGCCACTTCAGAAACGCAGGGCTGCACTATATTTACAAAAATATGGTGCAACCTTGTTGTTAGAAATGGGAGTTGCTTGTTGGCAGAGGTAGATACGTTTGTCCAAGTAGGGACACTTGTTTCAAGTCAGGGTAAGAGGGATGCACTCTTCAGATAAATACATGAATTTATAGCATATACATTTGAATATAGTTATTGGGGATTTTTCGACAAAGCCAATAGGTATGCTTTATATTTGGTGATTTGCTGACCTTGTGATAAAGCCAATAGGCCTTCTGCTTTTTTCTCTGGTGTTCTAACCCTTTGGCAAACCCAGTAAGTCTGCCTTACTTAAAAACACTTTATATTGTTACATGACATAGTCAGCCATGTGCGTCTGTGGGGGGCTCTGTGAAGGACCTCGTCACAGGCAAGTGTTAATCAAAGATAACCACTGAAAACCTACAGTTATAGTTATCTCAAGTAATTATAACTTGTACCTTACAGTCACTATAACTCACACCCTCACCATGCACTTCTAAATACATCACATTTTACATCACTTATGACATGTTCCATGACATCATTGATAACCTCACTGCAGCATCTGAAATTACACCATTGATGACAACACTGGGCATGGCGGGGGCACGAGTTACTATTACTTTAGGGCTCAGTTACTCCAATCAATCAGATTTTGTATTTTTTTTTGACAAATGTAATTAGTTGAACCTAGGCTCTGAAAAGAAATCCCACTGTCATGGGGGGTCACCCTCAGAGGTGTTTGAGCCAGGAAGTTGTCTGATGGGTATCCATAGACATGTAAGACTAATTCCCACACCAGGAGCAAAAATAGATGTTCGATACACAATTCAAAAACAGACCACGGCCCTGCAAGCTGGCATTTTGCGTGTTGT